>NC_083328.1:3430200-4030200 GCF_963455315.2 Globicephala melas
ACAGCATCAACAGGAAAACAGCTTCTGTTGCACAGTATGAAGATCCCTCTGTTCTGCTTTTGGATTTGGAAATACAAACCGGGTAGCCGGGGCTCCCGGTGTCTTGGTGTCTCACTGCCTGCTGCAGGGCTCCACCTGGACAGCCACATGCAGCCGCTCTCTGCTTGGGTCTCTGGAAGAATCTGTACTGGCCAGTGAGGCCAGCTGGAGTTCCTGATTTTCCCTGTGAGATGCAGGCAGGGGCTCTCAGAGTAGACGCTTGTGCTGCTGAGTCATTTCCTGAGAGGTGGGTCTCCCCGGCGGAAGGCTCGCGAGCACCCCCGCTGGGAGCTGGGCTGCCAGGTCACCACCTGCCATGTCCCAGAGCCTGTTCTTCAGTCTTGTTTCTTCAAAGTTTTTTTTGTTTGTTTTGTTTTGTTTTTGTTTTTGCGGTACGCGGGCCTCTCACTGTTGTGGCCTCTCCCGTTGTGGAGCACAGGCTCCGGACGCGCAGGCTCAGCGGCCATGGCTCACGGGCGCAGCCGCTCCGCGGCATGTGGGATCCTTCCGGACCGGGGCACGAACCCGCGTCCCCTGCATCGACAGGCGGACTCTCAACGACTGCGCCACCAGGGAAGCCCCAAAGTTGTTTTAATAAGACAAAAGGGAATTGGATTGAAGCAGTGCTTGCTGTGTGGGTGGGAGGTGGGAGGTAATTGGCTACTTAGACAGTGAATTGAATTGAATTGAATAGAACTGACTGGACCAAATATCAGGGACTTTTCGGTGTGCACCCTGTGTCTGCTAGCCACAGTTAGCCTAAAACTTGTGGATAACTGGTCAGTTTAGAAGATGTGCTTGACGAGTAATGCCCTGCTTTACAGGTCAGAGTTTGTGGGAGGGAGATGAGCCCTGGGTTCCAGTGCGCACACAGGGACGGACTGGGGTTTGCAGTGGCCTGGGGCGGGCGGTCCCTTGCCAGTAGAGGAGACGAGGCTCGGGGCTCGTGAGGCCAGAACGGACGGTGAAGGCAGCCAGTACCCTCGGGTTCCAGGCGCTTCCTCCGAGACCCCCGCTGGCGCCTCTGCAGGCAGCGCTCGCTTTCCATCTTCTGGGTGACGGGCATCTGTCATTAAAAAGCTGCCCTGGAGGTGACCGTGGCGTTTCGGTTTCCCAAGGAGCGTTCTCTGCGAGGTGCTGGATCCACGAGGCGAGTGTGGCGGACAGGAAGCCGGCTGGCCATCTGGAGCCCGTGTGGGAGGGGACACCAGGGGACCTGTCCGGGCTGGAGGTCTTGCTGTCGCACGCATGGTGGAGGGAGCCCGGTGCCCTCGCCGGCCTGTCCCGAGGGAAGCGGAGGTGGTGTGGTTTGGGCGCAGGTTTGGGTACGTGTATGTGCGCGGCGTAGTCGGAGAGCACACTGGCTGGTGACGGCGGGCGGCGTAGACGCGCCGGGACACCTCTCCCCTGCTGGACCTAACGTCCCGCTCCCCTCCCGTTGCAGGTGCACCTTCCGCTTCCCCAGCACGGCGATAAAGATCCAGTTCACGTCGCTGTACCATCAGGAGGAGGCCCCGGCGTCTCCGCTCCGGCCGCTCTACCCGCAGATCTCCCCGCTGAAGATCCACATCCCGGAGCCGGACCTCCGGAGCCTGGTCAGCCCCGTCCCCTCCCCGACTGGCACCATCAGGTGAGTGGCCCGGCCCCCTCCTGCGGTTGCCTCTGCAGAAGCCACGGCCCTGTGCTTTAGAACGCGGCCGAGAAAGAGGAAAGTGATATGGGTGTTCTGTGTTTCATACGATATCAAGTATGTTTCTGGAAAATTGCCCATGGATGGAAATTTTGAAACTATTTTAAGTGCATCAAGGGACCTGAGGACTTAAATAAACTCTCTGGAGAATTCTTTTATAAAGTGAAGAATCACTACTTAATTAGTCACTTTTCCGGTTTGAAATTTTATATACGAGGGTCTTTTAAAACGAGCTTAGGTATCAGTTTTTAAAGACAGTGAAACTATTTAAAAGGAGTGTTTGTATACCAGGATTTGGTGGACTAGGTTTTTCTAAACTTTATTGGTAGCAATCCTTTGCAAAGTTTTAGAAGTTAATCTAGATTTTGAAGAAAGGGAAGTCCTCGAACTTTCTCATCCTTGGCGTGTTATACAGAGAGGGTCCCTGGGGGCAGGTCTGAGGGTGAAGTGTGTAGCCAGAGACTGGGGAGGGGACTGGTGAGCTGTCCCCTCTGAGGGGCACGAGTACTTTTGCGACAACAGGGGTCCTATGCCTTCTTCCCCTTCTGTCGTAAAACATGTTGAACGACATGGACTTGAGGATCGAGATTTAATAAACTCTAAATAGTTTACCGCTTCATTGAGGACATTTTAAAACAAAGCTGGCCTTTGCCTTATTGGTGTGTGCGGCCTTGGCGATGCCATGAGCACCAGTGCATTTGGTGCTGGGGCCTCGGTTCCTGCCACGCACTGCGCTCGCCACCGCGGACAGGGCTTCGTCAAACGTCAGCCCGTGGAGGAGGCAGAGCGTGTCTCGGTGTCGCCATGAAGCCGGTTTCGGCCTCACACGCCCCCTGAAATGGTCTCGGGGCCCCGGGGTGCCTCTGGGAACCACACTCCGAGAAGCACTTCTCAGCAGAGCTCGAGCTTTGCGTCCCTGAGTCTTACCAGGTCTCTCCTCTGGCTGACCAGCCAGGCTCGTGGTCCCTGGTTTTGCACCTTTAAGGGTTACACTTAGAAGCACAGATGGGTTAATCATGGCATCACCATTGGTTTCCCTTTTGCCTGTTGTTTTCCTACCGTGATGTGTGGAGTCATTTGCACTGAGTTGCTCGGAGTCAGTTTCCTCGCGAGCCAGTGAGCGGGTGGGCGCGTTTCTCTCACGGAGAGAAGGTTCAGGGACGGCTTTGAAATGTCACGGACCTGAGTTCTGGTTCTGGCCGCATCTCCAGTTGGTGGGAGAACTGGGGGCAGGTCCCTGCAGCCTCCTCGGGCTTCGTCTTCTCCCTCAGTGAATCCCTCCAACATCGCAGATGTCTGGGACGCCAAAGAGGAGCAGTGAGTGACGGAGACCCGCTGTATGCCAGGCCCTGCGCTCAGCCGCTGGACGTGTGTTATTTTATTTAGTCCTTAGGGATTTACGAGATAGATTTTTTTTCTTTAGTTCTTTTCAGGTTTCCAGCAATAGCTCTGTTCTCAAACCCGAAATTTAGCATGCCATCTCACTGTTCTTGCAGACATCTACCTTGAAAATAATCTAAAACATGAGAGTCCCACTGGAGTTAACGATGAAGTTGTGCTATGAAGATGCTCTCGCACTTACATGTGTATAATTTATGTGTAGATAAAAAAATTTGTGTAGTAAAATGAAGCAGCCACTTTGGAATACAGTCTGGCAGGTCCTCAACATGCTAAAGGGTTACCTTAACCGCCCAGCAGCTCCCTGGGTCGTGAGGTCTCCGTGGAAACTCATCCACAAGGGTTCATGGCAGTGTTATTCATAGCAGCCCCCAAAGTGGAAACAGCTCACGTGTCCATCAGCTGCTGAGTGGAGAGAAAATGTGTTACAGCCACAGGGTGGAGGCTGATCCCGGCATAAAAAGGGATGAAGTGCCGACACCCGGTACAACGTGGATGACCCTCGAAAACATGATGCAGAGTGAAAGCACCCAGTCCCCAGAGACCACACATGGTGTGATTCTGTTGATATGAAATGTCCAGAACGGGCAAATCCTTCGGGAAAGAAGATAGGCTGCCAGGGGCTGGGGGTTCAAGGGAGTGGGCTGCCCACTGTCACGGAGTTTCTTTCTGGTGGTGGAATGAGGTGATGGTCACACAAGGCTGGATGCACTAAAAACCACTGAATTGTACACTCGGAACGGGTGAATTGTGTAGTGTGTGAATTCTAGCTCAGTGAAGCTGATAAAACTTGTATGCGCTGACACCTTTATCCAGTAGCACCTCGGAGCGGCTGCAGGAGCAGTGGCCAAGTGTGTTTTACGTGCCATAGGGAGCCAGACAGGCGTGTGGGCCTCCGGGTGGGCCTCGGAGCCCTTACACGCCTGGTGAAACCAGAGCCCGAGGTCAGCCTTAGCGTGGCCTGGGGCTGCGAATAATCAGTTCGTAATCCAGCCACATCGACGCTTTTTTTTTTTTTTGGCGACGCTTTTTAAGAAAGAAAAATGTTTTGGTTTGTACCTGGAGGTCTTCATAAAATAGATATAATTCCCAGTAACATTTTGAATAAAAACAGTGGCCAGCAGGCTGAGCTAGTGCAGCAGCTCCACGTGCTGCGGCCGCCTGTGTGTTAGGAGGCGCCGGCGGTTCTAAAGGGGCGTAGATGGTGTCACTGAGCAGAGTGAGGCGGGTGTCCCTGCGCAGTTCTGGGAAGTCGCGGCCATGTGACTGTGGAGACCCCGGGCCCGAGTGGGGTTGGGGCGCTGGGGCGCCGGGGCACTCGCCTCTGGTGTTCGTCCGGTAGAACAGCTTCGCGGGGAAGGTAGTAACTTTGAGACTGGCTCTTTCACTCTTGGGCCTTTAAGTGTCACAGAAAAGGATTTCTGTTTACATCCGTTTATCTTGGCGCCGCGGAATCCGATTGCCCGCTGGAAACCTCAGAGGCCCTTGAGGTTTCGCTGCCCAGATCCTTTTCCTGCGCGCCCGGCGCAGGCGCGGGGCCGGCGTGTTTACAAACAGCTGCCTCCCCCAACCCCGCCCGGGCACCCTCCCTGCGCCCGTCGCCCATAGCAGGTCCCTGGGGAAGAGGGCGGGCTGGGAGACCCCGGCCGGCAGCGGCCCGCGCCCCGGTCCCCGGCCGGGTCCCCGTCCCTACGCCCGCCCCCTCCCCGTGGCCCCCTACGCAATCCCCGCCCCGCCGCGGTCCCCATTTGGAGCGTCTGAGCCCGCTGCCCGGTTGGCCCGCTCTCCCGGCGGCTCAGCTGCAGAGGCTCGCAGGCCTCGGCCCGGGTCGGCCTCCTCCGGCTCTGCGCCCGTCCTCTCGAGGTGTGGGGAGCGGCTGCACCTGTAGGAGCGGCCCCGCCCTCCCTGCTGACTCGCCCCCGCCCTCCTTCCCCAGGTGGCCGGGCGGGGGCGGGGGCGGGTTCTGCGGGGTTTTTTCCCTGCCCTGAAGTCCTCCACCCAGAAAATGAATGAACTCTCTTGTTAAGAAAAATGCTGAAATTCAACCAGAGAAAGGGAGCAGCACAGAAAGAGAGCAGCTGATTTATACTAAGTTTTTAGAAGCTATTTCTTGAGGAAGGCGTTTCTTAATTTTTGTAATATAGAGATCAAAACCAAAAGTAATTTGTTTTGTGGAATTTGGCCAAGGTTAGCGGAACCCTGTAGGAAATAAAAATTAAGCAACCAACCTCAGAACCTAAACCACTTTTAACCATGACCTTCCAGCCCAGTCCTGCTTCACTGCTGCGCGAGATTCAGCCCTAACTCACTTTGCAGTGTTAAGTGCCTTGAGTTGGGAGGTTGTCGAGTTGGCTGTTGGAAGGTCTTTGTGTTTCTGGCAAACTTTGGATCCTTCCTTGAGAGTGATTTATTCTGTTGCGAAGTTTCCAGCTGCAGCGTTGCCTCAGTTCCCCCGAGTGACCCAGAGAGGAAGGTGCCTGCACAGTGGGGAGCCCTGCCTGGCTGGTCTGGGAGACCCGCCGTCAGTGGGTCCCGCACCTGTATCTGCACCCGTGGCCCTCGCACCCCCCCAGCCCCACTCACACCCACCTGGTCCCTTTCCCCATCTGAAAACTTGGGAGAAATAAAAATTGGTTCATCTACACAGAAGGGTGCGGCCCTCCGTGTCCTTTATAGTCTCCTTCTGCCTGCATCCGTGCCCGGGTGTTTTTGGGCTTTAAATTGTTGAGGGGAGGCTGACTGGGCTTGTGCTTCAGTCTCGTGTGCATTGGGGCAACTGTTTCCCTGCTCTCGGGCACGTCTTCGGGGGATGGGCGCCGTGTAATGTGTTCCGGGGTGTGCCTTCTGGGCGAGGCCCGGCCGGGTGCCCTGCCCCCGAGAGCCCTTCCTTTCCAGATTGCTCCTCTGGGTTTCCGGAAGCAGGCAGAGCCTGGAGGAAGACCTGAGGGAGGCATGGGCCCCCCGCCCGGATCTGCCCTCTCCTCAGAGGGAGATGCACCTGGTACTTCTGGGCTCAGGCCTGTTCGCTTATTGTTCTCACTGGGACAAGGTGTGTTTCATAAATGAGTTAACCTTTTAAAATAGTGTCCCGGGATTTCACAGCACTGAGTGTCTCTTAGTGAGCACAGGTGTTCTTAAGAGACTGGCCTCTCTTTCCCTTTATTTTCCCCCGGATTACAGAAATATTACAATATACGTGCACTCTACAAAATTGAAATGTTTCAGAAAATAAAAATCGTGCAGTGACATTCTTGGAGAGATGTCCACGTTTGCAGGTGCATCTTCTCTGAACATGCCCGAGAGCTTGTCTGACGGGTGTGAGTACTTGTGGCCCCTCCCCAGAAAGGTCCCTTGGAGCTCAGAATGTCCTGCAGCTTGCTTTTTCTCCTGTCCCTCTGTGTCTCGGGCTCCTTTCTGTGTCACTGCATCGCTCGTGGCTGCACAGTGGACTGTTTGACGTGTCCTGTATTTGATTGACCAGTTCCCCACCAAGGGCTAGGCAGCTGTTTCCAGTTTCTTAGTCTCCTGGGTCTGAAATCGCCTCTCTGAAGTGTCTAAACGGTCCGTGCTGAGGCCGTGAAACCCTCAGGTTTGATTATTTTGGTTAAAATACACTTGTTAGGGTCGTGAGCCACAAGATTTTAAGAACAGTGATAAAAATAGAGCTGTGGGCTTCCCTGGTGGCGCAGTGGTTGAGAGTCCGCCTGCCGATGCAGCGGACACGGGTTCGTGCCCCGGTCCGGGAAGATCCCACATGCCGCGGAGCGGCTGGGCCCATGAGCCATGGCCGCTGAGCCTGCGTGTCCGGAGCCTGTGTTCCGCGGCGGGAGAGGCCACAACAGTGAGAGGCCCGCGTACCGGAAAAAAAAAAAAAAAATAGAGCTGTTTCTGACATACACGCCGGACCTGTGCGGTGGGCTGGGAGCTCAGTACATCCGTTCACCTCCACAGTGGTCCTGTGCGGTGTTGTGTTGCTGTGTGGTGTCACAGCCTTGCCATCCCCACTTTGCAGATGGGAGACGGAGGTTCTTCTCCAGCAGAGCGGGTAGAACGGCTGGGCTGCGCGTTCAGCAGGTGCCCACAGGGAGAGAGGTGGTACTGATTTCATTCGTGTTTTTTAAAGGTTTATTCATATCAAAGTAATATGTGCACGTGATCTAAGAAAGCGGAAGATTCTGCAGGGCTGGTGAGGACAGAACAGCCCCTGGCCACGCCCAGCCTGTCCGCACGCCCCTCGGCACCTACTCACCTTCTGGTGTCTCAGTTTCAGGTCATCATACACTGACTTCCTGTGGGATGGAGGACTTGGCTTTTCCTCCCACCCCATCAGCCCAGCGAGGCCACATCAGAAGTGTTGGTTGATGGCCTCAGTGCGGCTGTGTGACGGCTACACTGCTCAGCCTCTCCCCGGCCTGCGCTCCCGGGAGTTACAGTGGCCCCTTCTCTGTTTGGTCTCCTGGTACCTGGGCGACTGGCACATCCTTCCCATTTACATCGTCACCTGGGACCCAGGCCTCCTCCCACCTGGCCCCGAGGTGCGGGGGGCGCCTCTGACCCTGGGATCATCTTCCACACCATCCTGGGCATCCCCTCTCTCCCAGCTCCCCAGTCTTCCCTTTCTTGATCTGCTCCTTCCTTTTATTGGACAACATCTTCTAGTCCTGAGGAAGGGGACAGGAGAGGCAAATTTTTTAATAAAAACTTCCACATCTGGGCTTCCCTGGTGGCACAGTGGTTGAGAGCCCGCCTGCCGAGGCAGGGGACACGGGTTCGTGCCCCGGTCCGGGAAGATCCCACATGCCGCGGAGCGGCTGGGCCCGTGAGCCATGGCCGCTGAGCCTGCGCGTCCGGAGCCTGTGCTCCGCAACGGGAGAGGCTACAACAGTGAGAGGCCCACCTACCACAAGAAAACAAACAAACAAACAAAAAAACTTCCACATCTGAAAATTATCATTATTCTCCATTCACACTAGGTAGATGTTTATCTTGAGTAGAGAGTTCTAGGTTGGAAACGTTTTTGCTCAGAACTGATGTCGCTTTCTAGCTTGGAGCGTGTCTGTTAAGAAGTCTGATGCTCCTGTGATCCTGGCCCTTTTGTACATGGTGTGTCCCCCTGGGAGCGGTGGAGGGGGGGGCTTGGGTCTCCGGCATCCGCAGCACTGGCCCCGTCTCAGCGGGGTGCCTAGGAGGGGGCTGGACGTTTAATGGGACCCTTCGGATCTGAAGACTCACTTACTGCATTTCTAGGAAGTTATCTTCTTCTGTGGCGTTCCCTCCCGCTGCGTACTCGTCTTCTTTTCCCACCTTGTTCTTCCTCTGTCCGTCCCTTTCTCTTTTCTGCTTTTCTCAAGTTTCTCCTTCCACCCTTTATTGAACTTTTATTTCTCCTCTTTTTAAAACTCATACGAGCATTTCCTCGTCCTCCAGATGTTCTAATCGTGTCCTGCTGTTGCGAGTGCAGCCCCTTCACCTCTTCGGGGCTGTGATCTGTGATCCTGCCGCTTTGTTTCGCCTTCTCCCCGGCAACCCCCTCCCCGCCGTCTGGCGTCCTCCGCGAGCCCCTCCCCTGTGTGTTCCCCGTGTCCTGTCTGGCCCAGCTGCCCTCCATCCAGGCAAACGAGGCACAGGGCCAGGGTGGAGGGGCCGCGCTGCCCCCACGCCTGGGCGGCCCACGTTCCCACCTCCATTTCAGATCCATTCCCACTTCCTTGTTTTTTTCAATTATAATTTTTTTCTGTTGAAAAACCCTTCTACAACTTGGAATCGATTTGAGGCAAATTGTGCCATGAGCAGATTTTCTTTAAGTGGCTGAAGCGCTTTATAAACAAGTAACAACGAAAGAAAATGTTTCTGGTGCGGGACCAGCAGGACTTCCGTCCCGGGAGGCTGGCTCGGGAGGGGCAGGACCCAGAGCCTCCCGCCTGCGCGCTTTGCTGAGGCCCAGCCGGAGCCGGACCACCAGGCGTCTGAGCGGGGCAGCAAGGGCCACGCCGTGGGCACGGCAGGAGCCCGGACGAGGCTCAGCGCGTCTCTGGGGACAGTGGCCTCTGGTCAGATCTGCTTTTCTCAGCTCAGGCTCTCACCCTCGCAGTGGGCCTGGGCGCTCTCTCTCCGTCAGGCTGCTGTGAATACAGGGTGCAGAGTGGTTCCAGGTATGTCTTGGGCGGTCACAGGAGTCATGTTCTGGGCCTGGACTGTCCCAGGGCCCGGCATGTTTGTCCTGGTGAGACAGTGGCCCAGATGCAGGGCAGCCACTGGCAGGACAGGCCAGCCATGAGCCATCTCCACTCCTGACCCGAAGCCCTTCTTGCCTGAACGGAAATGTGACTTAGGAATTGTTTTTCCGTAAAAGGGGGGTTGGGGGGGGTCAGTGACTGACGTCCTAAAGTGCGTCTCCCACGTCGTTACCACTTTCAACCTCAAGGTGGGAAGAACGGTGTTTATCATGTGACGTCGGGTAGTTCCAGGCTGCTTGGCCCCTGCTGCTTTACCCCGTCCACAGATCAGGCTTCCCCACCCCGGGCACTTGGGGGGCCCCTGCAGCGGGCAGCTCTTCGCTGAAGCCTGGCGTCCCAGGGGGCCCGGCATTTCCTCTCCCCCACCCGTCTAGAGGCAACGTGTGTGTTTATGCTGTAGGAATCTTTCCTATTTTGCTGATTGTCAGGGACTTTGCAGAGGACTAGGAAACTCCCTCGGGGGACACTCAGTGTCTTGGTCGGTTTCCCAGGGTGGGACACGCCCCCCAGACGCCCAGACACCCCCCCCCCCACACACACACACACCCACGAGGCCCGCCTTTGACTCGCGTGTTCTCAGCCCAGAGGCGTCCTGCTCACCTCCTTCCACCTCTGCTCCTTCCCTCCGGGCATGTGACGCCAGGGTGGCTGGGTACCAGGCACAGCCCTCTGGGCCGAGGCCAGCCTGCAGTGACGGCTGAATGGGGTTTATTGAGGTCTGTGCGGTGGTGTGCGCGAACGCACGTTCTCCAGGCTGGGCCTGCTGGGCCCTCTGGGCATCAGCGGTGCCCTGTCCCCGCGGACGCTTCCCCAGGAAGGGTTTGTCAGCACAAGCTGGCGCACGTCGTAGAAAGTGGCGTGGAGCTGCCCGGCCTCTCCTCCCGTTTGCGAGCCCGCTGTTCATTATTTCCACTAGAAATCATTCTGTGGGAACGACAGACTTCTCTCTGGGCTTTGCTTTCTGAGAGTTAGATATAAATGTTCTATGATCTTTTCCAAAATATGGACTTGGGACAGGCCATGGCTCCCCGGTGCCCAAGCCCAGAAGTCGCTGTCTGTCGTCTGCACTGGTCAGGGTGCCCCGTGGGTCACACAGGTCAGATGTCAGCGAGGTTTTCCCAGATAAGCCCTGCACTGTCTGTTTCCACCAACCTGGACGTTTCCTGATCTGTCCTGAGGCCAGTGTGTTTTCGGGGGACGGTTCTCGCCCCCTGTGGTCAGAGCATGGGCCAGGCGTGGTGTTTCGGTTCACTTGTGTGCAAGTCCAGAAGGGGCGCTGAACGTGTCTGGGACTGGAGCTGGCGAACCGGCGCTTCTGTGCTGGCACGTCCTGCAGCACCACGTCGTTGGAGGAAGCAGGGCAGAGAGTCTTCAGGGACCTCCTCCCCCCAGCCCCCATCAGGGTTGCACCTTCATTGAACCACCGTGTGCCATGGCATTTGGTCCCCAGGTGGATGCATTTGGAAGACCTGATGCTGAGTGTGTGAGCGTGTTACTAGTAAGATGCTTCCTCTCCCGTCCTACCTTACTTTATAAGCTGGGGTTTTGTATGTTTCGTTCAAAATGAAGTTCAGAAAGAGCTGCGTTTATACTGCATCCTACCTTACGGTCGGTCGTTGGTTAAAATTTCTATACTCACAGGACTTACTGTCTCCATGTTTGGGGAGTCTAGGGGAGAGGAGAACAAGAATTCTCAAAAAAAAAAAAAAGGTTCCTTAAAATTTCTACATAGGTTGCAGATTCCTGACCAAAAAGGGGTAATTACTGACTGTAGTGGAATTCACCATTCATATGAGCTGCCAGTGTTTTATTTTTTCGTTCTTCCCTTCCCGTGTTTACTAACCATCTCCTGAGCCCCTCCTTCAAAGCCACAGACGGCTCCCCCCTCTGAGGAGCTGGGCAGGGAAGCCAGTGACGGCAGCCCAGCCGGAGACGAGGCTCTGCGTGTGTGTCCGGGAAAGTGGCACAAAGAGCTTTCACATGAGCTTGACTTGTGGGGATTTGGGGGGCGTCTTGTCATTCGGACAATGGCGGGAATGCCTGGGCACGTTGGGAGCATGGAAGGTGACTTCCGGGGGTGCTGGTGGATGCGGGCAGGCGGGGATGGGCAGAAGGAGGGGGGCAACCCCGCGTTGTCTGTCAGCTCTCAGCAGGGACACTTTTTACCTGGGTTTGGGACCCACTTTCAGAGCTTGTGAATACTTGTAACTTACAGAATCAGAATTCCGACGTGGCTTGAAGGCCGCGGTCCACCTTGTTAGCAGGAACTGGGCCATGCGCGTGGCTGGCGGGCCCCGCTGTGCCAGCTGCAGGGCAGCGGGCACAGACCACAGACGGGTCAGGCCGTGCGGGCTGAGACTGGGAGTGGGAGCCCCGATGTTTCCCGCCCACCGATTGGTCTGCAGCTTCCAACCGGAGAGGAGCTCCCCTCCCCCCACCCCGGGACCCGTGGGTTGAGGCGGCGACCGTGAGGGTGGGCGCCGCGGGCCTGGGAACCGGTCGGGGAGGCGGGCACTGTGCTTCCCCGCGTCCTGGCCTCTCCTCGGGCGCCATCGTGTGGCCGCCACCTGCCCAAGTCCCCTGGCCGCCCTCGGTGCGGTGTCAGGACAGTGGGGATGGGGCAGTGCCATGAGCTCCGGCCACCCGTGCCGTCCGGGGGTCCGGGCGTCCTGTAGCACCGGGCCCACCTCCTCGGCTCAGGGTCAGAGCTCAGGATGTGTCCTTTCTCTCCGCAGCGTCCCCAACTCCTGCCCGGCCAGCCCCCGAGGGGCCGGGTCCTCCAGCTACCGCTTCGTCCAGAACGTGACCTCGGACCTGCAGCTGGCGGCAGAGTTTGCCGCGAAGGCCGCCTCGGAGCAGCAGGCCGACGCGTCCGGAGGGGACAGCCCCAAGGTCTCAGCCCTCGGCGCGTTGGCCAGTGACCGGGCGTGGGGTGCTGGCGTCCCTGCCCCTCCCTCCCTCGTCCTCCCCTCGTCCCGTCCACGGGGACGGGATGGCTCCGAGCGTAATTACAGTCTCTGAGAAGAATGTCAGGCTCTCGCCTTACAGCCTTGTCTTAGTTCGTTCCCATCTGACAACTGTTTTTAAATCAGTTTGCAGAGGAGGTGAGAAATTTCAGAATTAAACTATGAATAAGCCTAACTTTTACCCCCATGAGGGAGACACAGCTCTTCCTAGCTTAAACCGCATGGATTAAACCAGAGGAGGTCGTGGGGACTGGTTTTAGCGGATACCCTGCAGATCTGCGCACTCACTGGAGGGTTTTCTCTGTGAGCAGGTGGCCTGGGGCGGGGGAGGTCGGACCAGAAACGTCTCTCCGGGCTAACCGCACGCTGGCTGTGTCCTCAGGACGAGTCGAAGCCGCCGTACTCCTACGCACAGCTGATCGTGCAGGCCATCTCCTCGGCACAGGACCGGCAGCTGACGCTGAGCGGCATCTATGCACACATCACCAAGCATTACCCCTACTACCGGACGGCCGACAAGGGCTGGCAGGTGCGGTGTGCCCGGGCCCCGACTCCACGACCCCCGGGGGCTGGGGGCTCGTTCCCCGGACGGCCGTGTCGTGTCCAGAGTGAGCACCCTCTTGGGTCCGGAAACGTTCCCACGCTGGGTGCACCAGCTTCTCCTGAGCTAACTTGGAAACACGCTGTCCCCGCTCTTTCCAGACGGTTTCTTGTGTGGGTTCACAAGACCGTCGCCGGCCTTGGCCACAGCCAGCGTGTCACAGCCGCTCAGGCCTCCTCCGTGGCCACTCTGTCCCGTTGGCTGGTTGATTCAGCACGAGCTCTGAGCTGGGCGTCTCCCAGGCCAGCGTTTGTCCTTACGTTTCGCTTCCTGTGTCAGGGGTGGTCGTGAGCCTGTGCTGAATTTTCACAAGAAAAACCACTGTGAAACCCCTGTCCTTCCCCAGTGAGCTGCCCCCGCCCCCGAGGAGGCCTCTCCGGCCGGACCTGGGGCCGTGCTCTCCCGGCTGCTGTGCTCGGGTCTGACCCGCCGTGACCAGTGACTCCCTCTGCTTTGCCCACAGAATTCCATCCGCCACAACCTCTCTCTGAACCGCTACTTCATTAAGGTCCCTCGCTCCCAGGAGGAGCCCGGGAAGGGGTCCTTTTGGCGGATAGACCCCGCCTCCGAGGCCAAGCTCGTGGAGCAGGCGTTCCGGAAGCGGAGGCAGCGGGGCGTCTCCTGCTTCCGCACCCCCTTCGGGCCGCTGTCATCCAGGTAAGTCCCCGCCCCTCCACCCCGGGGCCGTGGCCACTCAAAGCTCTTCACTGGATTTTGGGGAGACCGGCTCCGACCCGGCCAGTCCTGTGACAGGGCGTGAGCAGGCGCGGCAGCTGGCCATCCACGTTGGCTCTCGGACGCTGGCATGATGCACGGTGGGAATGGGGGGAAACGGAGGAACGGAGGCGGACGAGGGCCCCCTCCCGCTCACCTGACTCGACCACCTCTTACAGGCCCTGTCCCCAAGTAAGGCCCCCTTCTGAGGCCCTGGAGGGTAGGACCCCGGCATGTCTTTGGGGGACACAGTTCAACCCCGTGACCAACACTGCTTGTCACGTGTAGACAAGCCCGCCGGCCAGCTGGCAATAGTGACGGGGCCTGCGCTGCGTGCCCAGCGCTACCCAGGGAACCCCGCGTAAAGAGTGTCTGTAAGGGGGCCGTCCTCAAGGTCACACTGGCCGCTGGGAACCTGCTCTTGTGCTGGTGGAACTTGCACTGGGGCGGTGGGGCTCGGGAAGGGAGCCCCAGGCCAGGAGGAGAGCTCAGCCGGAGCTTGGCACACGCCACGTCTCAGGGAGAGAAGGCAGGGGTGCCTGTGCTGCGGGTGGAGGAGCAAAGCCGGATTAGACGGGCCCCGATGGGGGGTCGGGGCCGCCACAGACGTGAGGGCCGGAGAGTGACCCGGTGGCCGCCAGGTTGAGCGTCAGAGCAGTCAGGTGAGGCCGCTAGGCCTGCATCGGGGACAGTCTTGCTGTCCAGCCCATCCCGGCAGTGCTCTGGGCAGGAGCCGGGCAAGATGCTCGATTTCAGACCCAGGCCAAGTGCTCTGTGGATTGCTATCTGTGCGAGACAGAACGGCTGGGCTCCCAGCGTGTGCTTTGCTCTCCGGGTGTCGATTTGTCCCGGGGGAGGTTGGTGCCCATCCCAGCAAAGCTGCTGTTTTTCACCCGGAAGCCCGAGCCGCTTTCCTGGGAGGCCGGCCCGGGCCTTCAGGAGGTAGACGCTCTGGATCGTGGCCTCCGCTGGGCCTTCGAACGCTGGGTGATGTTACGTGTACCGGGCGGAGTGCCAGGGTCGGAAGCCCCTCGCGAGGACACAGGAGCATCAGGAAAAGTTGGGCAAAGGCAGCACGTAGGGCACGGGCGTTGAGACGTCTCCTGTTTTGATAAGTGCCGTCTTCGTTTCTTGTCGTATGTACTCACTGCTGTGGTCCTGTCTCCCCACTCCTAGGAGCGCCCCAGCTTCACCCACCCACCCCGGGCTCATGTCCCCACGTTCCAGTGGCCTGCAGACTCCAGAGTGCCTGTCCCGGGAGGGCTCACCCATTCCGCATGACCCTGACTTTGGGGCAAAGTTAGCTTCTGTTCCCGAGTATCGGTATTCCCAAAGCGCACCTGGTAAGAAGGGTCTTGCCCTCTGGTCTGATGTGGCGGAACTCGGCGCCGCGCCCCACGCAGGAAGGGGGCACGCGGGGGTCTCCGCTGACCCGCATCCTCCTCCGCAGGCTCTCCTGTCAGCGCCCAGCCGGTGATCATGGCCGTGCCGCCCCGACCGCCCAATCTGGTGGCCAAGCCCGTCGCCTACATGCCGGCTTCCCTAGTGACGGCCCAGCAGCCCTCGGGCCACGCCATCCACGTGGTGCAGCAGGCGCCCCCTGTCACCATGCTCAGGGTGGTCACCAGCTCCGCCAGCTCTGCCAACGGCTACATCCTCACCAGCCAGGCCTCGGCGGGGGCGGCCCACGAAGCGGCGGGCACGGCCGTGCTGGACCTGGGCAGCGAGGCTAGAGGTAACGCCGCCACGCAGTCCCTTGGCGGGGACGTGGGTCTCCAGAAGGTGGAGCCGTCAGCTTGGGCCGGGGGGCTGCAGAGCCCAGGCGTGGGGCCCAGGCTGTCTCTGGGGGACAGTGGCTCCCGGGCTGCGGCCTCTCCGCCCCACTCCTGTTTTTCGGGAAGCGCGTCCCATGAAGCAGCACTGATTGTCCTCTGAAACGCTGCTCCCTGTGCGCAGCACCTCAGATGCCCAGCGCCCCCAGGTGCCCCTGAACTAGGTACGGGGCCTCAGCTTGGGATCGGAGGAAGAGTCCTGTAGAACCCCCAGCAGGGGTCCTTAGGAGGCGTTCAAAGTCAAAAACAAAGTCCTGAGTTAGAAATCTGGATCCCAGGGAATTAATGAGGTAAATGTTGAAAATGCAACCAGTGCTGTCAGAGACCCTCGAGGGAGCGCTTTTGAATCAGGCGGCACTACTGGCCCCTGATGGCTGAGCTCAGCGGCTGCATCTTCTGTAAGACCGTCCTAACAACACATGCGTTTTGGGGAAAGAAAACTAAGTTATGGCTCCAAGTGCAAATCCTTTCATTCCAAACGATACGCTTTTTTTCTTAGATTAAACTTGCTTTGGTTAAAGCGCAAGGTATTTAAATTTTTTCCTAAAGCCCTATTACTTGTTTTTCTCTTGTTTCATAACATTCCATCACTGGAAGTCTTCTGTTGAGAACCAGGGTCTTTTCCCAGTGTCCCTGCTTCAGGGCCCCCTTCCCCACGTGGACAGGCTCAGGCTGAGACGCCTGTGAGCGCCACCGCGGGTGCCATGAATGTGGCTCTGACGCACGCTGTCCCCCGCAGGCTTGGAAGAGAAGCCCACCATCGCGTTTGCCACCATCCCTGCCGCCAGCCGAGTGATCCAGACGGTGGCCAGCCAGATGGCCCCAGGGGTCCCCGGACACACGGTCACCATCCTGCAGCCGGCCACACCAGTGACCATCGGGCAGCACCACCTTCCGGTCCGGGCCGTCACTCAGAACGGCAAGCACACCGTCCCCACGAGTAGTCTAGCCGGCAGCGCTTACGGTGAGGCCCTGGCGGGCGTCCACTTCCTGGCCTTAGGCTGTGTGGTTTGACCAGGGCCAGTGCAGCAAGAACGTTTTCCCAGTTAAGGCGGTCATCCGTTCAGTTTGTCGAGCACCTGCTGTGTGCCGGGCCCTGGGCGCGATGCCAGGGCGGCCCCGAGGGAACGGGCAAAACCCCCAGCTCACGGGGCGCATGCCCTGCGGGGGCAGAGGTCAGAGAGGGGAGTGACAAGGCACTGGCACCCTGAGCGCCACGCAGGAGCGTGTGGGGAGGGCTGGGGGGAGCTCCTGGTGCAGGCAGGCCCTGCGGGGGGCAGAGGTCAGAGAGGGGAGTGACAAGGCACTGGCACCCTGAGCGCCACGCAGGAGCGTGTGGGGAGGGCTGGGGGGAGCTCCTGGTGCAGGCAGGCCCTGCCGGGGGGAGGCGGAGCCAGCGGGGTTCTAGAGGGATCCGCACACAGGCAGCAGCAAGGAGGAGGCAGGGACGGAGGCCCCGGGGCGGGGGGTGGGCCGGGGTCCGGGAGGGGCTGGCAGCCAAGCGCTGCTGCCGGCTTTGCCCAGAGGCGCCCAGCGTGCCGGGGAGCTGGGCCCCTGCGTCCCTCGGCCCTCGTGTGGCCACGCTGGCCTGTGTTCAGGACGGACGGGCACTGCTCCCAGCCGGCCTCCCAACGTGACTCTTTCTCCTCCGCCCTAGCCCTCGCCAGCCCCCTGCAGCTCCTCGCGGCTCAGGCTAGTTCATCCACCCCGGTGGTGGTCACGCGTGTGCGCGAGGTGGGGCCTGAGGAGCCGGCAGCAGCGGCAGCAGCGGCGGCCACCAGCACCGCCGCCACCGGCGCCTCCGCTTCTCCCCCCGGGGAGCCCGAGCTCAAGAGGTCCCGAGTGGAGGAGCCCATGGGGACTGTGACCACGCAGGCCGGGGCGATTGCGGCCGCCGGCCCACAGGGCCCCGGGACCGGGGAGTGACGTCGCCAGCGTGGAGGTGGAGTGGGACACACGCCAAAAGGAGTTCCGGAGCTGGGCCAAGGCGGCCGACACCACCGCCGCTCGGGACCGAGATGAGAGGGCTCCACGCGGACCGAGCTCGGTGCCAAACGGGCAGGACACCACCGTCCACGTGCACCCGGACACACTCATCCTCCCGGCGTCTTATCTCCTGCCCCTGCTCTGGTTTAAAACAAAAACCCATAAAAACGTTCAGACAGCTGATTGTACGGTTCTGGGAATTCTTTGTTTTCGTTTCTTTCTCCCCCCAGCAGCACCTTTTCTCCCCATGCCTTTCGTCAAGGGCGTGGGGAGAAGGTGGTAGCTCAGCGTCTCCGGGACCACGTCCAGGCGGCCCCGACCCCGCACAGGAGCCAGGCTCCCAGAGCAGCCGTCGCCCCGAGGACGGGACAGAGATGCAGCCTGGTGCAGACGGGCCTCCAAAAGAGAGCACAGGCCTGGGGATCCAGCCCTGTTTGCAAGAGATTGGAAAGAGGCGAGAGAAAGGCAGCGCCGCCCGATTGCAGACTGTCCTATGGTTTCTTCTCCTAAAAGTGACGTAGAAAGTATTGGCATTAATGGGACGGAGGGGAGGGGCTTGGTCTGGCTTTGGGCCCCAAATGTTTCTGGTTTTGTTGAAACACGGAATTCAGGCTTCGTCGTCAACCTGAGACAGACACAGAAGGGATCATCTGTTTTTGCGGTTTTCATCTGTAGATGGTTTAGCGGCCGTAGGTCTGGACTTCTTACTGGCATTAATCCCACGGAGAGTAAACCTGCCGCTCTGTCTGTTAACTTCAAGAAAGACTGACGGCCTCCCGGACTGGTGTTCAAGGCAGAAAGTTGTTCACACGAAGGTCCACCTGAGCCGGCGGCTGCAGCGTCTGACCTGCGTCCCGGCCACACGGGGGACATGCGGCCACTGGTCCTTGGGGGAAGGAGGTGGCCGCTCGACAGGACTGTCACGTCGAGTGGCCCCCGTTTCCCAGTGACTCTGATGGCCGGCTGCCACGCGGCCGCTCACCAGGCTTTATCCCCAGGTTCCAGTGTCTTCACTGCCCGACAGCCTGCCTGGCGTTTCCCATCGGAACCGTGTCTGCTGCCCGCGGCGCCGGAGGCCTTGGGCTCGGCCCGCAGCTCGCGCCGGCTCATTGGGACCCCCTGCGCCCCCCGGAGACGTGAGCAGACCAGGGGGAGCCTGCAGGCCTTCAGCTTCGCTGGGAGCACGTTCTCAGGAAATGTTACGCACGTCTCTGAAAAGTGGCTTTCAACTTGGCCTGGCGCCCCGCGTCGGACCTTCCGCACGAGCTCCAGGGGCCCCGGTGGAAACAGTTCCTCCCTCACGGAGCGCCGTCCGCATCAGGGCCCCGACGGCAGCGCCACCGCAGGGCCAGGTGTGGCCAGGTGCTCTAGCTGTCGCGGTTGTCCCCGCATGCCTGGCCCGGGAAACGCCTGGTCCGGCGTCCGCGGCGCTGAACCCCACGTGGGAAGCAGCTCTCCTGTGACGTGGCCAAGACGGGGAGGGGTGGTGCCTCGGCCCCGTTCCCGCCCGGTGGTGAGAGGCGCTCACGACCCGCTGACGTTCTGTGTTGTGTCGCGTGGACTGTGTCTTTGGCCGCGCCTGGTGTGTGTGGGCGAGTGTGAGAGCGAGTGAGGCCAAGGCGGGCGCCCCGACGCCGGGGGCCTGGCCCCCGTGGGTCCTCGGCCAGGGCTCCGGGGCGGCCATCGCTTCCTTCCCCTTCGTTGCTGCTCGGTCCCGGGGCCGCGCAGGCCTCCCGCAGGGGCCTTTTGCTCGCGAGCTGCCCTCCTCGGGAGAGCTGGCGCCCCCCACGGAGGACAGACGCCCAGGACAGCTGAGGCCACTGGACGCCCTCAGCCCCGGGCCTCGCTGCTTGGTCTGGCCAGTCTGGCCCTGACCCTGTGCTTTCCTGACGTCTGAGCTGCTTTGGTTTCTGTCTGTTATCAGCGGCGATCCCACTGTTTATTCTGGCCGTGGTTCAGGGAGAAGGGAGTGGAGGGGGGTGACCGGAACCGGAAGGGAGACAGGACAGGGTATCCTTCGGTGACATTCTGCCACGTGGAGAGCTTGTTCCTTTTTTGCTCCTTCTGGGAAGGAGAAGAAGGGACCCTGTGGAGCCTGGCCTCGGGGGACCTACCACTCCAGGCTCACGGTATGCTTCCGGATGGGCCTTTGGTCACCTGACCAGATGGCATGCGTGGCTCCTGCCAGCACTTGTCCTGGGGCTGGTAGCCAGGGGGCCCAGGAGTGGCCAGCTCCCCAGGGAAGACGCATGTCACGGCCGGAAGGGTCGCCGATGTCCTCAGATGGTTCCACACCCCCTCCCCCCGCCAGACCCGTCCAGGGGAGCAAGGGCAGCAGGCCAGAGCGACAGCGGAGCTGCCGCCCTCAGGGCCCGGCGCCGTGGCCCGCCACAAGCATGCGCTGCGGTGCGTGGGCTGAGCCAGCTGAGACTGGGACAGGAAGCGCGAGCAAGTCGACCTGGCCTGATGGTCGTGTCACTGCAGCCTCAGGGCACCCAGGGGCTGGGGTCTGCGCAGAGGATCAGCCAGGCGGGTGCAGCTCGGGGCGGGGCACTTGGGCCCCTCTTGTCACGGCGGCTCCCTCTTTATCCGGGTACCTGGGTCCACCTGTCTGGCTGTGCTTGACAAGTCAGCACCTTTACCAGTGCCAGATACAGGGAAACATGCTCTGCACAGGAAGGAAGTCACGAAATCACTGCTGTTAAACAGCTGAGCGTCTCCCCCAAGACAGTTGGGTCCAGCGTCGGAAGTGGGAAGGGCTGCACCTAGGAGCTCATCAGCTGCGCCGGAGTGAACACCGAGTGTCCCTCGTCCGCCACCTGCAGCTCTCTCTCCACGTGAAGCTCCCAGTCACACAGCGCCGTCGAGGGCAGAACCTGTGATCAGTGCTCAGACAGTCTATCCCGCTTCACTTCTTCTTAGGTCCGTAAAGGGTACACAGCCTGCATTCCCCATGAGATGAGAGTCGTGCTGGGGGGCGGGGGGGGGGGGGGGGGCGGGTCCCTAGGCCGGGCACCGTCGTCTCTGCCTGCATTCCCCATGAGATCAGCGTCGTGCTGGGGGGCGGGTCCCTAGGCCGGGCACCGTCGTCTCTGACTCGCTCGCTGCAGGGGGGCCTCCGGTCTCCCTCCCAGGGCCTGGCTGGTTCATGTTGGGGGTTTGCTGTTTGTGGGAGTTTGGTGAGAGTGGATTTCTGAGTTGCTAAACGTGCATCGGTGATTCTCAAGCTGGAAGGGAATGGGTTTGTGGGGGGCCCCCGGGCTGCCTGGCCCCTTCTCTGGACCTCACTGGTCCTGGCGAAAGACTAGTTCAAGGTCGCAGACATCGTTCCGCTAATGCTCTTACTTCCTCTAAAGGTAGCTCTGCGTGGACCATTCCGAGTGAGATGTGCATCTCCTGGGGCGTGTTGTGAGATCTCTTGGACAGAAACCCCTTTCTTTGGCCGCTTGGAGTTCAGAAGGAGGAGAAAGACTTTTTTTTTGGCTTTTTACTTTGGTCAGTTTCTTCCTTTATGCAGACAAAGAACAGACCAAACGTGAGAGCGTGTTAGAGAAGAGAGGTTTGTTCGCGGGGCTTTTAGGCTTTAGACTTCCAGTTGATGCAGGGGAATGAGCTGTTTTTCTCCAAATGCCTCAAGTTCTGCTCTGCCCTGGGATGGCGTCATCTGGGATGAGGGACCGTCGTGCCCCCGGGAACGGGCTTCGGGCACCACAGACCATGGCGGCCGCCCCTTGCTTCAGTGCCGAGTAAACAGTGCGCTGCTTGTTCTAGAATAAGTTACCCAAGATGATCACGAGGCTCTGCAAGTAGAAACGGCCAGAGTCGCTAAACCGAGGCCCCGTCCCCGCGTGGCTGACAGTGAAAGTGGCTTCTCCACGGCTGCTCGAAGCCGCCCTCGTGATACCTCCGCCAAGAGACCATGGTGTTTAATGAGAGCATCATTTAAACCATTCACACGTGCTGCTGTAAAGGCGGGAGGGCCCGAGAGGGAGGGAGGGCGGCCCGGGGCTGGGGTGCGGTGGGCACAGCGGTGGTTTCTGTCCGTGTCCTCAGGTTGCTGCCCCATGTTTTAGAAACTACTCTCATCTCCCAGGTTCCTTTCTCGAGGTCTTGTTTCCCACGTTAGGGTTCAAAGTGCTCAGGACACAGCTCCGCCATTGCGTGTGTGCCCGCCCTTCCTGCCGGGGCCCCGCTGCTTGGGTTTTCTTTTACCACCAGAAGCTGCTCCCTCTGGGTCCAAGGGCGGCGGGTCTGGGCCCAACGCCTGCAGGTGTCCTCGGCCATCGGTAACTGCGCGGCCCCTCGGGTGACCTTGTCCGACTGTGAGGGTCTCTGCGGAGAGCGGCCACCCGCTCTGTCCAGCCCCGGAGTCACAGCCGCTCTGCAGCGCGGGGTGTGTGACACACCACCAGCCTTTCCTCCGAACGGGAATAGAAAATGGGCCGTCTGCCGAGTGTGTTTAGGGAAGGTAGTTTTTGCTCATATGCTGCAAAGAAAGGACGGTCACTTGCCGAGTTGTCGTGCCCCCAGCACTGCTGGGCTGTCGGGGGCGTCTCTGCGGAAGGCCTCCCAGCCAGGCTCAGGCCGCAGCTCAGTCCTGCCTCCGCGGGGACGGTCCCCTCCTGCCATCAGACCGCGTCCTGCTGCGCCACCACCATCCCCCGCCACCCCCACCCCGCGCCTGCCCCGGGGGCACAGGGAGACTCAGCAGAAGAGAGAGGTTGGAAGGATTCGTGCCTCTGGGTGTGACGAGACCCCCGTGTCCCCAGCACATCCGAGTGGATGTCTGAGCAGCCGATGTGGGAGGTCCGATCTGTCGGGAAAACTGTCCCTGTTCCTGCCCCGAGCAGCACGGTGCCCCTGCCGCCTGCTGACGGGAGGCCTCCTGCGGACTGGCCGCTGGCCAGGAGCAGGGCGCTGGTGCTGTGTTCTCAGCGGGGCCGGAATGAAGACCTCCTCGAGCGAGGGAGCCTCAGGACCCTCAGTGTCTTTTCCTTTTCCTAACGGTTTTCGCTGCTCAGTGTTTTAGAAGAGAGTGAAGGCAGCAGTCGCTTCGTTTCTAGGCTTCTTTCTTTCTCTCCAGGGAGGAGCCCCACTCAGAGGATTTCGTTCATTCCTTGTACCTGCTTACCATGCTGGTAGCGATTGGGAAGAGGTCGAGAGAAGACGAAGCGGACATGCTTCTCCGCCTGGGCTGACGTGCTCAAAACTGGCTGCATGGGGCCCGCACCCCCGGCCGGATGAGACAGGGTGTCTTCAGTTTATGGCTCTGGGTTTTAGCCTCCCTTTCGCGTCCAAGGGAGACGTGAGAGGTCTCCAAACTACTCTCGCCTTTTTGCCCCAACCCGGTTATTTTAAGAGTCAAGATAGAATTGGAAGAATTCTAGTTCATTTTTCTTTATTTGAGAATCTTTTCCGGAATCGTTGCCTCGTTTGATTCGTCCAAATACTTATTGGTGGTTTACTCTGTGTCAGAAACAGTAAAAAGTGCAGGGGAGGCCAGACCCTAGAGGGACAGGGCTGTTCAGACCTGCGACCCCGCCCCCGCGGTTAACGTTCCAGTGGCCTGACACTTTAAAAAGATTCTGTGCTTCCTGTGTAAAGGTTTTCTTACCTGCAGTAATAGGACTTGCTCCTCTGAGCTGTTGCCCAGAGCCACGAGGAGTGCTGTGACCTGTCCCCAGATCCTGAACGTACTGGCTGAGCTGGGATGAGGCCTGTGCCTCTGAAATGGAATTTTTGTGCATGAAGTGAACTGGCCTAACGGGGATCGAGCTACACCTGTGGCCTCTTAAGAGCTTCGCCTCTGAATTTCTGGGTTAACTGGGCCAAAAAGAATTTTTTAATAAGTAAAAATAGGGTTTAAAACTCCCAACACTTTAAGCTTGGCCCTTACCTCCTCCCTTCCCAGCTTCCTTTCAGGAAGGGCTTTCTGAATACCTAGTAGCCCAGAACTGGCTCGATTTCCAGCTCAGGACGGGGATCCGGGAGGAAAGAAGAAAGTGTGTCCCTGCTCGTGGCTTACACTCGGGCCCTGACCTTGGGCAGCTTGGTGCACGTGGGGGAGGGTTAAACCCAGCACGGATTGTTCCTTCTTCTCTGACTGAGAGTTCTCCTGTAAAGATCATTTGGGGGGGGCGGGTGTTGTCAGGGGCGTGTCTGTGCGAGTGGTTGTTTTTTTTTTTTTTAATGGTGTCTGTCTAGAGTGTTTTTCACGATATGTTTAATCATCAGTGCTTTAAAAAGTGGTGGTATCCTGTACAGTGAATTAGGTCCCAGAGCGTTGGATGGTAGAGTGTGATCGGGCCTGTGGGACACCCAGGAGGGTCGGCACAAACCCCGGCACGGGGACGAGCGGACGGGGTGGGGCCCACCGCAGCTGGGCCGGCCTGCGTTTTCATTTCAAATGGGATACAGTATTTTTTTTTTTAAAGTTTGAGATCTGAATGTGATTTCTAATTGTACCAGACGTTAATGTTTTAAAGCTATAACAAAGTTTAAAATTTCTACTTTTTGTTTCTCATTTATTTTAACTGTTCTTTTATCTATTAAATCGTTGTATGTGGATGGGGAAGTTTTGTTTCTCCTCTTAGCATTTGTTTCTATAACCAGAAATAAAATTATATATTAAAGAAACGACACCGGGCTCTGTGTGGTCTTGGGAGCGGCAGCTCCGCCCCCTCAGCTGCGGGGAAATCGCCGCCTGCTCTTTTCGGGGTGCTGCTGGATTGACAGTCACCAGAAGGGGGCGCTTGGGCGTTGGTGCCGCAGACTGGCTCCGACCTGGGGTTTGTCACAAATCCATGACCCTCAAGGTTCCCTCATGTTTGTGCGTGGGACTCATCCCCTCGTTCAGCTGATAACGTGCCTTTCTCAGATTTCACAGTGGTCCACGGTGCTAAGGTTTGAGCACTTCTCTTCCTCCCTCCTGTGCTCCATCACCGCTCCAGCTGAAGCCTTCATACAACAGTGTCAGATTAATCACAGGTTAGGATTTTAGCTAGAGAGCAAGCAAGAGTGAGAATAATGAGTTTTAGGAGTTATATTGGCTAATTGGCATCTTTTTTAACAATTTCCTCTTTTATTTATTTATTTATGGCTGCGTTGGGTCTTCGTTGCTGCGCGCGGGCTTTCTCCAGTTGCGGTGAGTGGGGGCTACTTGTCATTGCGGTGTGCGGGCTTCTCGCTGCGGCACCTTCTCTTGTGGAGCACGGGCTCTAGGCGCCTGGGCTTCAGTAGTTGTGGCTCGTGGGCTCAGTAGTTGTGGTTCGCGGGCTCTAGAGCGCAGGCTCAGTAGTCGTGGCTCGCGGGCTTAGTTGCTCCGTGGTACGTGGGATCTTCCCGGACCAGGGCTCGAACCCGTGTCCCCTGCATTGGCAGGCGGATTCTTAACCACTCCGCCACCAGGGACGTCCTTAATTCGCATTTTTAAAACTGTTTACGTTTTTTGAGTTTTGTTTTTGATTAAGACAATCATTTCTCACTAGTAAGACCTTAAAATAGCATTTTTACACAAATGTACATTTTGTAAGAAATAGTCAAATATTACCCTTGGTAATATGACTTGGGGTGTGTGTGTGAGTGTGTGAGAGCACATAGTTCTCAATAAAAGTTAAGCTACCCTATGAACCTGGGTGAGTACCAAAGACAAGTGAGTGCGTATCCCCACCAAAAGCCAGGCTGTGCATCGCAGCTGTAATTATTGCCGAAATTTGGAAACAAACCAAATATTCGTCAAGAGTAGAATGGAGAAGTTGTGGTAAACTCATACAGTCACACACTGATAAGTACACGGCAGTAAGAGCTGCTGTCATCCTACAACAGATGAGCCTCACGGCATCACCGTGAAGGTAAAATGCAGTACTGTGGGTTCCATTTGTATGAAGTGTAAAAAGAGGCAAACGTGATCTCTGGTGATGAGAGCGAGGCTAGCGGCTGCCTCTGGGGAGGGGAGCCAGCGGGGAGGGGGAGGCGTCCCGAATCCTGAGTCCTGGCCGTGGCCACTCAGGTTCACAGCAGCGAGTGCTGGTGCCAGCTTGTGAGAGCTGCGTGTTCGGTTTTCAGGAATTTTGAGAGCTAACTGTTCACCAAAGCCATTATTAAAATTTTACTTACATAAACTTAATAATGTAAAAAAATTACGTTAAGACCCAAGGTAATAAATACTCAATTCACAGCTCCCTATTATTTTACTATTACTGCTGCTCTCGAGGTTGTTCGTGTGGATTGGGCCCGCGGGGTGGACAGACTGTCCACTGGGGTGCTGCATACTGTGTATCTGCTCCCAGCTGTCCAGCGACAGCACGCCGGCAGCTTGAAATCCGCCACTGTGGGAGTGTTCACACCACGGAAATTATCGAACACTGCAGATGGGCCTCCCCACACGCACCGCAGAGCCAGTTAGCGGTTTACCAGCAGACCACGGAGTCACAGAAGTGAGACATCACTGAGCTCATTTCAGATGTGTGTGCCTTACAGATGTTTTACTTTAATAAACTGTGTGTGTGTGTGTGTGCGTGTGTGTGCGCACGCGTGTGCGTGTGCGCGTGTGTGTGTGGCTGTGGAGCGGCATTCGAGCTCCTTTCCAGGTCTCACACTTCGTAGGTCCAAAGGCAGTTACGTTTGCGTTTGCTTTGTAGGCCGCGGCTCAAGTAAACCAGCAAATTCCCACCAAAACCACGTGTCGTCACGAAGCGACTGTCTGGTAGCTTCACACCCAGCTTTCTGTGCTGTTCCACGATTCCAGGGCGGGGCCTCTGCAAGCCCGCCTCTGCTGTGCCGGCTCCTCCCTGGCGGGCGTCCTGACGCGGGACGTTGGCGGGGCCTGGAAGGCCGGAGGCTGCTTCCTGTTCTCCGCGGCTTTCTTCACCTCCAGGAAACGTCCAGCCAACAGCAGCTGACAGCAGTGGGTTGTCCCAGCCCATGGGGGCCTCCTCCCAGGTCAGTTTCAGCTCTGCGGGACCCCTCGGCCCAGCCCTAGGCTTTCACCATTCCACCCTCTTCCCCCTTGTTCCCCCAGCATTAGGAGCAGCTGCTGCTCCCTGTGCCCCTTCTGTTCTTCCACACCTGGTTGCAATTTTTTTTTTTTTCTTTTTTGCGGTACGCGGGCCTCTCACTGTTGTGGCCTCTCCCGTTGTGGAGCACAGGCTCCGGACGTGCAGGCCCAGCGACCATGGCTCACGGGCCCACCCGCTCCGCGGCATGTGGGATCTTCCCGGACCGGGTCACGAACCCGTGTCCCCTGCATCGGCAGGCGGACTCTCAACCACTGCGCCACCAGGGAAGCCCATGCAATTATTTATATTGAATCTTCTAATGAAATACCTGCTTTGCATCCCCAGACGGGCCTCCGACAGACGCCAGGTGCACGGAGTCCGTGCTGACCTCGCTCAGGCCTCCCTGCAGCACCTGGGACTCCCGCTTCGCTGGCCACTACTCAGCAGGCAGCGGGCAGAGCGGCTACAGGCGTTGACCTGGAGTCCGGGTGCTGGTTCCGGTCCCTCCTCCGCCTACACGTATGAGGGCCCTTAGCCAGTCTTTTAGCTTCAGCCAGCTCATCCTTCAAAATGATAACAATTACGCTGTCCTCAGGGCGAGACGGCCATGTTAGGTGAGACGGCCAAGGTGCGGTGCTCAGCAGGCTTCCCAGAAACACGGCCTGTAACCAGGCTTCCTTCGCCAGTTCCCTTCCTCTTCACTCTGGGGCTCTTTGGGGCTCTCGGGGGGGGGGGGGGGGCGCCCGCCTCGCTCCATGCGCTCTCGGGGCAGATGCGTTCTCACCGCCTCACCCGCCGCCACTGGCTCCCGGCTCTTCACCCTCAGCTCCAGTCACCCGCAACATCTCCACTTGGGCGCTGTAAGAGCATCTCACCACCCCGCCCCCGCCCCTCCCCTCCATTCTGGGTCTTCCCCACTGCTCACCCCTCCAAGGCCTCCCTGACCCTCCCTATCCCAAGAACATCCAACTTTCCCTCAACCCTCTTCTCTTACTCGGCTTTATGGCCCCTTCAGAGCATTTCACCCCTAGGCTCACGTGAGTGATTGTATATTTGATAATGGTCGTTTTTGTTGGCTGTAAATTCCATGAGGGCAGGGACTTGGCCTCTCGCGGTCCCCATTCCCCAGAACCTAAAACACTACGAGCACAGCACAGGGACTCAGTCGTTGCGTGTTCCTTGAATGAATGACTCCACAAACCTCCTCATCCTCCTGCCCCGAGGTCGAGTGAATGGCGCCACCCCGTAAGCAGAAACCTGCTATTACCCTTGGTTTTTCCGTTCTTCCTCTCACCCAAGTCCATGTTACCAGGTGCTACAAATTCCCCCTGAATGGTTACTGAATCAGCCTACATCTCCATTCACGTGGCCCTTACCTAGCTCAGGGAGCCTCCCTCCCTCTCCGGGACCAGCCCCTTCTCTCCACCCACCCACCCCACGGCCCCCCAGTCCATTCTCTACTCTGCTGCCCAGCAGCAGGTTTCCCCTGAGGTGCATGTAAGCCACAGGAAGCAGGCCTTCGTGCTCCCTTCAGGAGCTCCGCCTAGGCCATCCCCTCCCACCCCTTGGTCTGACACCCTCTGGGCTCATCTTAGGCACCTGTCCTTCCCGAAGTATTCCTCCTGTTTTAGGCTGTAACAGCATTTACCACGCTGGATTGTCACTGCCCAGAGGACCACCCTGTGTCCCCGCGCAGTCTGCAGGGTGGAAATACTGTGGCCAACACACCTCTCAGAATTACTAGAAATTGACCTTCCCTCTCTGAGCATGTTGCCTTATCTGTAAAACGAGATACTGATAGTCTGTGATTATGGTGGGGATTGAATAAGATTTTTTAAAGCAGCAGGTACTGCCTACGTTGGGTGCAAAATGAAATGAGAGCTTTAAAAAAGAACTTCTGACAGCTGCAGCTGTTCCTTGCAAACTGCAGGACACGGACCCAGCCCACGACCGCAGTCTGTGTAGTATATTCAGGCCGCACTGAACACGGGACCTGCAGGCGGCGGAGCGGACTGTGTTCCTGGAACAGAACCTAGAACTGGGGCGATGAGCTGAGGCCCAGCGGTGACAGGCCGCTCCTAACAGCTCCCGGGCACCCAGCGCCCGGAGCTGCACCGGGGTGCCGGGTGCCATGGTTCCGGGGTGCGGAGGTTCCGGGGTCTGGAGGTCCCGGAATCCCGCGGTCCAAAGTGCCGGAACGCGACCCAAACCCAGCCCCGACCGGCAGCCCTCGCGCTGACGGCCCCGCCCCCGGCTGAGACGCTCCGTCAAAGCCCATTGGTCGACGGCCTGTGCGCCCCTGCTCACGTGATGCACCACGGGACGCTGCACGGGACGCGACCCGGAAGCCGGCGTTGCTGCGGGCTTTTCTCCCGGAGTCGCCAGCGTGCGGAGCGCCAGGGCTCCTCTCCGGGCGGCGGCGGCGGCGGCAGCGGCGGCGGCGGCAGCAGCAGCAGCGGCAGCGGCAGCGGCAGCAGCAGCAGCAGCAGCAGGAGGAGGATGTTCACGACGGGGGCGGAGAGTCTGCTCCGCCAGGCCAGGTGCGTCCGAGCTTTTCCCTTCGGGCACTTGGTGGTGGGTCTCAGAGCCGGGCCTGCGCGCGGCGACTCGAAAGAGCCCCCTTTGAACCTACTTTAGAGACTCAGGTCGGGGAGGCCACGCGGGCCAGGCACGGCGTGAGGAGGTCCGGGGAGGGTCGAGCTGGTCCCCGGAGGAGGTGGCTCCTGAGAGCGCTCTGAAGGATGAGTGGAAATGAAGTGGGGTGGGTCCCCGCTGATGGATTGGCCAAAGGCTTGTCGGCTGCGGACCCCCACGTCTGGCAGGAAGTGGGGTCCAGAGCTGTCAGTTGCTTCAGGGTCAAGAAAGCTTCAGGGTCAAGACGCTGGAGAGCCTGCTGGATTGAGCCATGGCGAGCCCTGTGCAAAGCCCATGAGTTCGATACCTTGCGAGGGCTTTGGGGAGCCATGGAGGATTTTGCTATATAGAAAGATCCGCGCTCTTGTGGATGCATTGAATGTATTGAGAAATTACCCAGCGTCTTAGGACCCCGAGCTGGCTCTGGACTCTCACTAAGTCGGTAGCCCCTTCCTCACCAACTAGCCACTCATGGGAGAAAGCAGATGTAAGCTCGGACTAAAACCCCATGACTTGTTGCTACTTTAAGAGAAGAAAATGCGGCCAGAACCATGGTTTAAAAAAAAAAAACAACACTGGATTCGGAGCTGGACCAGTTGCTGGGAAGGATTAGGCTGGTTGAGGCGCCTCTGATCTTAGGGAAGCAAGATCTTGAATGCATATTAGTTTCAAAAGGCTGTAAACAGGGTAGACGTTTGATATGGTCAGAATAACCCCTAAAAGTGTGTTAAGCAAGTGTTTTGAGGATTTGTAGCACCATCTCCCCACCAAGTCCAAAAAAGTCTGTATTTCTTTCAATCCTGGACAGATATTCCAATATTCAAGTTCCAGTATTCCAATTCAAGTTCACTTGAATTTAGGAGAGCTGTATTAAAGAAAAATAGATATCTTTTTTCAAAAATTGAAGTATAGTTGATTTACAATATTAGTTTCAGGTGTACAACATAGTGATTCAATATTTTTATAGATTATACTCTATTTAAAATTATTCTAAAATATTGGCTATATTTCCTGTGCTATACAATATATCTATAGCTTGTTTAATACATAGTTTGTACCTTTTAACCCCCTACACCTATCTTGCCCCTCCCCAATTCCCACTCTCCACTGATAACCACTAGTATGTGCTCTATAAGTCTGTTTCGTTGTATTCATTAGTTGCATTTTTTAGATTCTGCATTGTAAATGATAACATACAGTATTTGTCTTTCACTGTCTGACTCATCTCACTATGCATAATATCATCCAGGTTTATCCATGCTGTTGCAAATGGTAGAATTTCACTTTTTTATGGCTGAGTAATATTTCATTGTGTATATATATCTATATATAATCACATCTTCTTTATCCATTCATCTGTTGATGGACACTTAGGTTGCTTCCATATCTTGGCTGTTGTAAATAATGCTGTGAACATTGGGGTGTATGTACCTTTTCAAATTAGTGTTTTTGTTTTCTTAGGATATATACCCAGGAATGGAGTTGCTGGATGGTAGGTAGTTCAGTTTTTAGTTTTTTGAGGAACTTCCACAGTTTTCCATAGCAACTGCACCAATTTACATTCACACCAACAGTGAACTAGGGTTGTCTTTTCTCCACATTCTCACCAACATTTGTTATTGTGGCCTTTTTGATGATGGCCATTCTGACAGGTGTGAGGTGTTATCTCATTGTGGTTTTGATTTGTATTTCTCTGACAGTTAGCTGTGTTGAGCATCTCTTAATGTGCCTATTGGCCATCTGTGTGTCTTCTCTGGAAAAATGTCTATTCACGTCTTATGCCCATTTTTTAATTGAGTTTTTATCTGTATTGAGTTGTATGAGCTGTTTATATATTTTGGATATTAATCCCTTATCAGTCATATCACTTGAAAAAATTTTCTCCCATTCGGTAGGGTTCCTTTGCTGTGCAAAAGCTTTTAAGTTTAATTAGGTCCTGTTTGTTTATATTTGCTTTTGCTTCCTTTGCCTTAGGAGATAGATCCAAAAAAAATATTGCCATGATTTATGTCAAAGAGTGTTCTGCCTGTGTTTTCTTCTAGGAGTTTTATGGTTTCCGATCTTACATCTAAGTCTTTAATCCATTTTGAGTTTACTTTTGTATATGATGTTAGAGTATGTTCCAATTTCTTTCTTTTACATGTAGCTGTCCAGTTTTACCAGCACCACTCATTGAAGAGACTGTCTTTTCCTCATTGTTTGTGTGTGTGTGTGTATATTCTTGCCTCCTTTGTCGTAGATTAATTGACTGTAAGTGTGTGGGTTTATTTCTGGGCCCTCTTTTTTCTGTCCCATTGATCTATGTGTGTGTTTTTGTGCCAGTACCATACTGTTTTGATTACTGTAGTTTTGTAGTAGAGTATAGTCTGAAATCAGGGAGCATGATACCTCTCTCCAGCTTTGTCCTTTTTTCTCAAGATTGCTTTGGCTATTCATGGTCTTTTGTAGTTCCATATAAATTTTAGTATTATTTGTTCTAGTTCTGTGAAAAATGTCGTGGGTGTTTTGATAGGGGTTGCATTAAATCTGTAGGTTGCTTTGGGTAGTGTGGACATTTTAACAATATTAATTCTTCCAATTCATGGACATAGGATATCTTTCCCTTTCTTTGTAGTATCTTCAGTTTCCTCTGTCAGTGTTTTACAGCTTTCAGAGTATAGGTCTTTCACCTCTTTCGTTAAGTTTATTCCTAGGTATTTTATTCTTTTTCACATGATTTTAACAGGATTGTTTTCTTGCTTTTTCTTTCTAATAGTTCTTTACTAACGTATAGAAAAACAACAGGTTTCTGAATATTAATCTTTTTTTTAATTTATTTATTCGTTTATTTATTTTTGGCTGTGTTGGGTCTTCGTTTCTGTGCGAGGGCTTTCTCTAGTTGTGGCAAGCGGGGGCCACTCTTCATCGCGGTGCGCGGGCCTCTCACTGTCGCGGCCTCTCTTGCTGCGGAGCACAGGCTCCAGACGCACAGAGCTCAGTATTTGTGGCTCACGGGCCCAGTTGCTCCGTGGCACGTGGGATCTTCCCAGACCAGGGCTCGAACCCGTGTCCCCTGCATTGGCAGGCAGACTCTCAACCACTGTGCCACCAGGGAAGCCCTGAATATTAATCTTGTATCCTGCAACTTTACTGACTTTATTTATTCTAATAGTTTTCTGGTGGAAAATTTAGGCTTTTCTATATATGGTATTATGTCATCTGCAAATAGTGACAATTTTACTTCCCTTCCAAGTTTTATGCCTTTTATTTATTTTTCTAGTCTGATTGCTGTGGCTAGGACTTCCAATAGTGTGTTAAATAGACGTGATGAGAGTGAGCATCCTTGTCTTGTTCCTGATATTAGAGGAAAAGCTTTTAGCTTTTCACTGTTGAATATGATGTTAGCTGTGGGTTTGTCATAAATGGCCTTTATTATGTTGAGAGATGGTCCCTCTGAGAGATGTTCCCTCTGAGAGATGTTTGATGAGAGTTTTTATCATGAATGGGTGTTGAACTTTGTCAAATGCTTTTTCTGCATATATTGAGATGATCATGTGAATTTTATCCTTTCTTTTGTTAGTGTGGTGTATTACACTGATTGATTCGCAGATATTGAACCATGCTTGTGACCCTGGAATAAATCCCACTTGATCGTGGTGTATGATTTTTTTGTTGTTGTGGCTGTGCTGAACAGCTTGCAGGATCTTAGTTCCCTGACCAGGGATTGAGCCTTCGCCCTCAGCAGTGAAAGTGCAGAGTGCTAACCACTGGACATCCGGGGAATTCCCTAGGATCTTTTTTTATTGTTGAATTTGGTTTGCTAATGTTCTGTTGAGAATTTTTGCGTCTATATTCATCAAATATATTGGCCTGTAATTTTCTTTTTTTGTAGTGTCTTTGTCTTGTTTTGGTATCAAGGTAATTGTGGCCTCATAGAATGAATTTGGGAGTGTTCCATCCCCTTCAGTTATTTGGAACAGTTTGAGAAGGATGGGTATTATCTCTTCTTTATATGTCTGGCAGAATTCCCTCATGAAGCTGTCCGGTCCTGGACTTTTGTTCACTGGGAGTTTTGTTTTTTGGGGTTTTTTTAATAAATTTATTTATTCTCTTTATTTGTAGTTGAGTTGGGTCTTCATTGCTGTGCACGGGCTCTTTCTAGCTGCGGTGAGCAGGGGCTACTCTTCGTTGTGGTGTGTGGGCTTCTCATTGTGGTGGCTTCTCTTGCTGCAGAGCACAGGCTCTAGGCACGCGGGCTTCAGTAGTTGTGGCTCTCAGGCTCCAGAGTGCAGGCTCAGCAGTTGTGGCACACAGGCTTAGTTGCTCTGCGGCATGTGGTATCTTCCTGGACCAGGGCTTGAACCCATGTCCCCTGCATTGGCAGGCGGATTCTTAACCACTGCGCCACCAGGGAAGCCCAGGGAGTTTTTTAAATTACTAATTCAATTTCACTACTAGTGATAGGTCTGTTCAGATTGTCTATTTCTTCTTGATTCAGTCTTGGACTTGTATGTTTCTAGAAATGTAGCAGTTTCTTCTGGATTGTCAAATTCGTTGGCATATAACTGTTGGTAGTATTTTCTTATGGTTGTTTGTATCTCTGCGATATCATTTTTCATTTCTCCTCTTTCTTATTTTATTTGGATCCTCTCTTTTTTTTTTAATTGATCAGCCTGACTAAAGGCTTACCAATTTTATATTTTTAAAAAACAGCTCTTAGGGCTTCCCTGATGGCGCAGTGGTTGAGAGTCTGCTTGCCGATGCAGGGGACACGGGTTCGTGCCCCGGTCCGGGAAGATCCCACATGCCGCGGAGTGGCTGGACCTGTGAGCCATGGCCGCTGAGCCTGCGCGTCCAGAGCCTGTGCTCCGCAACGGGAGAGGCCACAACAGTGAGAGGCCCGCATACTGCCAAAAAAAAAAAACAAAAAAAACAGCTCTTGGTTTTATTGGTCTTTTTTATTGGGTTTTTTGTTTTTTTTTTTTTTGATCTGTATTTTGTTTCTTCTCTGATCTTTATTATTTCCTTCCTTCTGCTGACTTTGGGCTTTGTTTCTTCTTTTTCTAATTCCTTTAGATGGTAGGTAGTTAGGATGTTTGAGATTTTTCTTGTTTCTTGAGGTACGCCTGTATTGCTATAAACTTCCCTCTTAGAATTTCTTTTGCTGCATCCCATAGATTTGGGAATGTGTTTTTATTTTCATTTGTCTTGAGGTATTTTTTATTTCCTTTTTGATTTCTTTTATGTACCCATTGGTTTTTTAGTACCATGTTGTTGAGTGTCTACATGTTAGTGTTTACCCCATTTTTCTTCCTGTAATTGACTTCTCGTTTTATACGGTTGTGGTCAGGAAAAATGCTGGATATAATTTCTATCCTCTTAAATTTGTTGAGACTTGTTTTGTGGTCTAGCATGTAATCTACCCTGGAGAACATTCCATGTGCACTTAAAAAGAATGTGTATTCTGCTGTTTTTGGATGAAATGTCCTGTAGATATTGATGCCCAGTTGAATTAAGTCCAACTGGTCTAATGTGTCATTTAAGACTACTGTTTCCTTACTGACTGTATGTCTGGGTGATCTGTCCATTGATGTAAGTGGGGTGTTAAAGTCCCCTACTATCTTTATCATTACATAATCCCCTTCTTTGGGTTTTGTTACAGACTTTGTTTTAAAGTCTACTTTGTCTAATATGAGTACTGCTGCCCCAGCTTTGTTGTTTCTATTTACATGAAATGTCTTTTTCCATCCCCTTGCTTTCAGTCTGTGTGTGTCTTTAGTTCTGAAGTGAGTCTCTTTCAAGCAGCATTTAGATAGGTCTTGTTTCATTATCCAGTCAGTCACCTTATGTCTTTTGATTGGAGTGTTTAGTCCATTGATATTTAAGGTTACTATTGATGGGTATGTACTTATTGCCATGTTGTTGCTTGTTTTCTAGTCGTTTTTTATAGTTCTTCTCCGTTCTTCTTTGTCTTTCTTACCTTGAGAGTTTTTTTGTTTTTTGTTTTGTTTTTTTCACGTTTATTGGAGTATAATTGCTTCAGTGTTGTGTCTGTGTACAACAAAGTGAATCAGCCATGTGTATACATATATCCCCATATCCCTTCCCTCTTGAGCCTCCCTCCCACCCTCCCTATCCTACCCCTCTAGGTGGTCACAAAGCATCGAGTTGATCTCCCTGTTCTATTCAGCAGCTTCCCACTAGCCATTCATTTTACATTTGGTTGTGTATATATGTCAATGTTACTCACTTCATCCCAGCTTCCCCTTCCCCACCATGTCATCAAGTCCATTCCCTACATCTGTGTTTTTATTCCTGCCCTGCCACTAGGTTCATCAGTACCGCTTTTTTAGTTTCCATATATATGCGTTAGCATACAGTATTTGTTTTTCTCTTTCTGACTGACTTCTCTGTGTATGACAGACTCTAGGTCCATCCACCTCACTACAGATAACTCAATTTCATTTCTTTTTGTGGCTGAGTAATATTCCATTGTATATATGTGCCACATCTTCTTTATCCACTCATCTGTCGATGGACACCTAGGTTGCTTCCATGTCCTGGCTATTGTAAATAGTGCTGCAGTGAACATTGTGGTACATGACTCCTTTTGAATTATGGTTTTCTCAGGGCATATGCCCAGTAGTGGGATTGCTGGGTCATGTGGTAGTTCTGATTTAGTTTTGGGTTTTTTTTGTTGTTGTTTTTTTTTGCAATACACTGGCCTCTCACTGTTGTGGCCTCTCCCGTTGCAGATCACAGGCTCCAGACGCACAGACTCAGTGGCCATGGCTCATGGGCCTAGCTGCTCCGCGGCATGTGGGATCTTCCCGGACCGGGGCACGAACCCATGTCCCCTGCATCAGCAGGCGGACTCTCAACCACTGCGCCACCAGGGAAGCCCTGATTTAGTTTATTTAAGGAATCTCCATACTGTTCTCCATAGTGTCTGTATCAATTTACATTCCCACCAACAATGCAGGAGGGTTCCCTTTTCTCCACACCCTCTCCAGCATTTGTTGTTTCTAGATTTTTGATCATGGCCATTCTGACCAGTGTGAGGCGATACCTCATTCTGGTTTTGATTTGCATTTCTCTAATGATTAGTGATGTTGAGCATCCTTTTATGTCTTTGTTGGCCATCTGTATGTCTTCTTTGGAAAAATGTCTATTTAGGTCTTCTGCCCATTTTTGGATTGGGTTGTTTGTTTTTTTTATATTGAGCTGCATGAGCTGCTTGTATATTTTGGAGATTAATCCTTTGTCCTTCATTTGCAAATATTTTCTCCCATTCTGAGGGTTGTCTTTTTGTTTTGTTTATGGTTGCCTTTGCTGTGCAAAAGCTTTTAAGTTTCATTAGGTCCCATTTGTTTATTTTTGTTTTTATTTCCATTTCTCTAGGAGATGGGTCAAAAGGATCTTGCTGTGATTTATGTCATAGGGTGTTCTGCCTATGTTTTCCTCTGAGAGTTTTATAGTGTCTGGCCTTACATTTAGGTCTTTAATCCATTTTGAGTTTATTTTTGTGTATGGTGTTAGGGAGTGTTCTAATTTCATTCTTTTACATATAGCTGTCCAGTTTTCCCAGCACCACGTATTGAAGAGGCTGTCTTTTCTCCATTGTATATTCTTGCCTCCCTTGTCAAAGATAAGGTGACCATATGTGCGTGGGTTTATCTCTGGGCTTTCTATCCTGTTCCACTGATCTGTATTTTTGTTTTTGTGCCAGTACCATACTGCCTTGATTACTGTAGCTTTGTAGTATAGTCTGAAGTCAGCGAGTCTGATTCCTCCAGCTCTACTTTTCTTAAGATTGCTTTGGCTATTTGGGGTCTTTTGTGTTTCCATACAAATTGTAAAATTTCTTGTTCTAGTTCTGTGAAAAATCCCATTGGTGACTTGATAGGGATTGCGTTGAACCTGTAGATTGCTTTGGGTAGTATAGTCATTTTCATGATATCAATTTTGATTTGTGGTTACCATGGGGTTCATATATGGTGAACTTTGTACTAGCTTATCTAATTAGTTGACCCACAGCCTTTACTATATATTTGCTTTTACTGGTGGGACTTTTTCCTTTTCTGTAAATTCTTGTTCTAGCCTTTTCCACATAGAGGAGATCCTTTAACTCTTAGGGTCAGTGTAGTATTGATGAACTCTTTTAGTTTTTGCTTGTCTGAGAAGTTCTTTATCTCTCCTTTAATTCTGAATGATAACATTGCTGGGTAGAGTATCCTAGATTGTAGGTTTTTCCTTTCAGCACTTTAAATATATCTTATGACACTTGTTTCTCGTCTGAAAAGTTTTTGCAGAAAAATCCACGGATAGCCTTATGGGGGTTCCCTTGTATGTGATTGTTTTTCTCTTGCTGCCTTTAGAATTCTCTTTTTAACTTTTGCCATCTTTTAATTATGGTATGTCTTGGTGTGGGTCTCTTTGGGTTCATCTTGTTTGGGGCTCTCTTTGCTTCCTGTACCTGGATATCTGTTTCCTTCTTTAGGCACAGGAAGTTTTCAGTCATAATTTCATCAAATACATTTTTGACTCTCTTCTTCTCCTGCTGGGACCCTTATATGTGAATGTTAGTACATTTAACAACGTTCCAGAGATGTCTTAAACTGTCCTCATTTTTTTTAATGTGTTTTTCTTTTTTTTTAATTTATTAATTTTTTATTTATTTATTTTTGACTGTGTTGGCTCTTTGTTGCTGCACGCGGGCTTTCTCTTTTTCCCCGCGGCGAGCGGGGTCTACTGTTCATTGTGGTGCGCGGGCTTCTCATTGCGGTGGCTTCTCTTGTTGCGGAGCACCGGCTCTAGGCATGCGGGCTTCAGTGGTTGTGGCACGCGGGCTCAGTAGTTGTGGCACGTGGGCTCAGTAGTTGTGGCTCGGGCTCTAGAACGCAGGCTCAGTAGTTGTGGCGCATGGGCTTAGTTGCTCTGTGGCATGTGGAATATTCCTGGACCAGGGCTCGAACCCGTGTTCCCTGCATTGGCAGGTGGATCCTTTTATTTAGTTCTTTATTTTTGGCTGCATTGGGTCTTCGTTGCTGTGCGCAGGCATTCTAGTTGCAGCGAGGGGAGCTACTCTTCGTTGCAGTGCACAGGCTTCTCTTTGCGGCGGCTTCTCTTGTTGTGCAGCATGGGCTCCAGGCGCGTGGGCTTCAGTAGCTGTGGCACGCAGGCTCTAGAGTGCAGGCTTAGTAGTTGTGGTGAACGGGCTTAGTTGCTCTGTTTTGGACCAGGGCTCGAACCTGTGTCCCCTGCACTGGCAGGCGGATTCTTAACCACTGGGCCACCAGGAATGTCCCATGTTTATCTGTTCTTTTTCCTAGTTCAAGTAGCGTTCTTATTACTAATGCTTTCAACTCTTTATCTGGTAAATTATTTACCTCTGTTCCATTGGTTGTTTTTGTTTTCATTTTTTTTTTCTTGTTCTTTCATTTGAAACAAATTCCCCTGTCTTCTCATTTTGCTTGGCTTTTTCTGTCTCTGTGAAATTAGGTGAAGCAGTTACCTATCCCAGTCTTTAAGGCATGTCCCCGTGTGGGAGCGTCCCTGTACGGTCTGCATGTGCCCGTTGACTTTGCTGGGAGAGCTGGAGCTGAAGTGGGCAAGAGTCATGTCTTCCCCCAGGCTGTGCTGGCAGCTGTCGCCTTGGTAGGGGGTGTGGCTGGAGATGTAAAGGGGCTGGAGCCAGAGCCAGGTGTGAGCTGGAGCTTCTTGTCTGTTCAGTGGCCTTGACTGCCCTGTCAGGGCGGGTCCCAGTTTGCTGGAGCAGCTGTCCTGAGGGTCGGGTCCAAGCTGGTTCTGTTCCAAGTGTGCGCTCCCCCTGCTCCCAGCAGCGGCATCTTTGCCCCCAAAGGGGAAGCAGTGCTGGAGCAAGAGGGGCCGGAGCAGGTGCTCAGCTCGGGCGGGGGGCGGGGGCGGGGCTGGGGCGACCCCGGGCAAGCCCCCAGAGCCCCGGGCAGGCTTCATCTGCTTCCTCCGCCTTATTCCAGGAGTAAGCAAGCCGGCGCCCACGCCTCACGAGTGGAGTCTAGGCTTCTTACAGCCCTGCCGTTAGTCCCACTGGTTTTCAAGCCAGCCATGGTGACTCATTCTCTCGGTGTGGATCCTCAAGGCTGGGGTGCCCCAATATGTGGTCTGAACCACTCACTCCCCAAGGAGGAGCTCCAAGCCCATGCCGTCCCCCTCCTCCTCTGTGTCCCCTCCCAGGGGCACGAGCCCCGATGTGATCGCTTTTCTTCCCTTCCTTCCCGAGTCCGTTCGCATCTTTCTCACAGCCTTGGTTGCACAGGAGTCTCTGCCAGTCTCCAGTTTGCCTTCAGCGTGGATGTATTTTTTATGTGTTCGTGGTGGGACGTGAGCTCTGTGTCCTACTCTGCCACCTTGCTCTCCTCTCCCTGAAAACAGATTATCTTTAAGTGCTAGCATCTCACTCAGCATGCGACATGCTTATTAGCCTAGAGGTCTTGCCAGGGGACGAGTAAGAACTGAGACCCACTCAGAACATCCAGCTCATCTTCTGTTCAAGGTCAGAAATGTATAGACTGAAAGGCAGAAGGAACAGCCCTCACTATTTAATTCCTATTTCTCCGTCTTTCTGTCTTGGGTGGGTGGGAATTCCTCTCTGTTGGGATTTGAGGAAAGTTAATAACTATCAGTTGAGTCTTACTAGTTTTCACTATTTTTCTTTAATTAAGCCGGTGATTCTTGGTGGGACTTTAAAAGAGATTACTAAAGTTTGGGAGTTAGGATTCGGAGTAAATTTTAGTTTCTCTCTGTATTTTTCAGAGATGGAAAGCAAGGCTGGGGAAAGTTATCAGAAGCATGACTTGTGAACTGCAGAACAAGTGAAGAGAGTGGGACTTGGGTTGGGGTGGGGGGGAGCAGCAAGGCCAGGGGAGGTTTCCTGAAGGACAAGACAACTAAACAGAAGCTCAGAGTGCGTCAGCCAGCGAGGGAAGCAGTCGGGAGCGTTTCAGGCAGAGGGTCCGTGCCAGGGGCGGAAGCAGGAGAAACAGGAGGAGCCGGCCTTGTGAGCTGCGCTAGCACCTGGGGGTTGGGTCTGAAAGCAGTGGAGAGCTACTGACCGGTGTAGGCAGACTGCCTTTTAGAAAGAATCCGGTGACTTGGAGAATACATTGGAAGGGACTAATCTGGGGTACGGGCGAGGGGCACCACCGTTCTGGGAAGGAGCCTCAGTTATGACTGACTGCGGGACGCGTGGCAGCTTCTCCCTCGGCCGTCGCCGCGGCGAGCAGCAGACCTGGACCCGGCCTCTCAACTCAGTCTCCTCCCTCCTCGTCCACACGCGCCTTTGCTTGTGTTTGTAGGTGGCTGAATCCCACTCTGGCCAGATTAAGTGAAAAAATGGAAACGGGGGTGGGAGGCGAGGCGTGGTGGGGAAGCCATTGGGATTTGTCTGCCAGCCTTCAGGTGAGAACGGGAAACCCAAGCCGCCGCCCGGGACCCCCAGCCCACGGGGTGCTCGGACATTCTCCTCAGCCCCACAGCCTGGGGATGCGCCGTCTCTCTCAGGTCAGAATCGCAGACCCCGAGCTCGAGCAGAGTGGACTTGGTAGTCTTCGGGGACCCGCGGCGGGGGCCCAGCTGTGTAAGGGCCCTGCCAAGAGCCCCCCAGCAGCTCCCAGCGCGGTGGCTTGGGGCCACGTTGCTTTTTCTTGCCTCTGGGGCTGGAGTAAGCCTAGAACCAGGCTTCGTTTTGAGGCTTGCTTCAGCATCTTACCTGTTACAAGTGCTCAATAGATAGATTTTTCAATTAAGTATTAGAGTAATGTGTCATAACATTTGACCTTTCATTTAATTCTTGTTCCCAGAAGTTAAAGGCTCACTGAAGGAATCTTTTGAAAAGCAACTGGCTTCAGACTAAACCCCCCTTACTTTTGACTCGTAAACCAATCGGTTTGTGCTTCTGGTCCTGGAATAACAACCCGAATGCGTGGTTTGCCGTAGTAACTTCTGGAGTGAGGGTCCCCCGCCTGGTGGGGGGAGCAAGGACCCAGGCCGGGTACCCAGTCAGCGGGTTCGTCACAAGAGGCCCGGTGGTGCTGGAACCACCTTCCTCCACGACACCTGGCTTGTTCTCTGCTCAGCAGGGCCGGTCCCCAGCCCGAGAGCCGTCCTGTCACAGCTCAGGGCGTCGTTTCCAGGTCCCTCGTCGCCGGGTTGCCGACGCCGTCGTCTTTGTTTAGGGAGCTCCGGGACGAGGAGCTGGGGAGGCTCTGTGCCCGGGTCTGTGCGCTACTGCGAGAGGAGGACTGGGGTCCCGACGCCCCGGACGCCCTGCGGAGGCTCTTCCTCATCGTCTCGGCCACGAAATACAACAGGAGGTGAGCGCACGCGTCCCTGGGGCATCGCGGGGTGGGGGGCGCTGCCTGGCCCGGCCCCGGGGGGGTGACACGCCCCCTCCCCCCAGGCTGGAGAGGCCTTGCCTGGCACTGCTGCAGACCACCCTCTGCTCGCCTACCTGCCCCGAGCAGCTCCAGCTGCTCTGCGCCGCTGTCCTGAGAGAGATGTCGCCCTGCGACAGCCTGAGCCTCTCCTGCGACCACATCCAGAATACGCGGCAGCTGGGCCTCGTGGCCTCTGTGCTCTTGGCCCAGGTAACGTGACTGCCGCCACCCTGCCCTTGGTGGCCCTGGGGCCTCGATGAACCAGCAGGCCGCGTGCTCCCCGTGGGGCGGGCAGGCTCGGCTGGGCCCTTGTCACCCAGCAGCCCTCCCCGCTCCGCCCCCATTCCGGGTGGGGGGATGAGCCAGGGCTGTGAGGCTGATTCAGGCTGCAGGGCCGGGGCTGCCCTCGTGACGTTCCGGACGCCCGAACCAGGTGGCATTCGTGACGCGCAGGAACACGTTCTGCTGTGGGGTTTGCAGGGTGACCAACAGCAGGTCAGGAGCTTGGCCCAGCGCGTCCTCAAGGTCCTGGAGAGCCGCCAGCCCGAGGGGCCCAGCCTGAGGCACCTCCTCCCTATCGTGTCCAAGGTCACCAGCCTGGCCCCGGACGCCCTCCGTGAAGGTCTGCACACATCCCGCCACTGGGGGCGAGGGGCCGCCAGGGCTGCTGCTGGTTCCTAGGAAGACCTGCGGCAGCCCAGGCAGCGCGAGCCTGCGGGACTTAACTCGGTTCCTGCGGTGTCACCCCCGCCCTGCACAGAGCAGACCAGGGCGCTCAGCAAGCGGCTGGGGGACTGGCTCCGCTACGCCAGCGTCCAGCAGGCGGTCGCCCACTCCTCCGGGGGCTTCTTCTCCACGCCTAGAGCCCGGCAGGTGAGGCTGGGGCACTCGGAGCTCCGTGTCCCCAGGCTGCCTCAGCCGGCCTGGCCTGCAGGCCGCCACCCGCTCCTCCTTCCTGGTTCCAGAACGAGCGCACTCTCCTCGCTCCACTCGGGCATGCGGGGGTGCCTTGGGTCACAGCCCCCGAGCCTGTGGCGCGCTCTGTGGGTTGAGGCCCGGAACACGCGGGCAGGGACCGTATTTGACCGAGGGCTGCGTTTTCAGCTCAAGTGCCTGCGCTCACGCACCCTGGGTGGGGGCGGGGTGCCCGTGGTCCCGGAGGAGCGTGGACGGCCAGGGCGGTGGCTCGCGCCCCATGCCGCCTGTTCTTGGCCCTTCCCGGGCCCTGCAGCGCCGGCTGACCTTCCTTGCCTCCTGCAGCTGGGCCCTGTCACCGAGGTGGACGGGGCAGTGGCCACGGACTTCTTCACGGTGCTGTCCACGGGCCAGCGCTTCACGGAGGACCAGTGGCTGAACGTGCAGGCCTTCTCCATGCTGCGGGCCTGGCTGCTGGACAGCGGCCCTGGGGGCTCCAGCGCCCCGGACGCAGGTAGGACGCAGGCAGGACGTGCTGGGCCCCTGGGCGACATTGGCTGAGCCCTGTGGTCTCCAGCAGGCCTTTCCCAGACGTGCTGAGAAGCCAGATGTCGACAGGACTGTTGCAACAGCTTCTCCAAACTCTTCCTCCTCTGCGAGCCCACTAGCAGTTATAGACGGTCTGGGCTCATCTACACCACCGCGTCCCGTTGGGGTGGCAGCAGGCGGGACAGGGCGCAGGCCTTGGCAGGCGGCGACGGCAGCCCTCCTCGCACCCTGCGGAGTCCTTCTCTGTCCTGAGCCCTCGTTCTCTCTCCCAGACGACAAGTCGGAGCTGGAAGGCTCCACCCTGTCCGTGCTCTCGGCCGCCTCCACCGCCGGACACCTGCTGCCGCCCCAGCAATGGCTGCGGGAGAAGGCCTTCGAGTACTGCCAGCGCCTGCTGGAGCAGAGTAACCGGCGTGAGTCCCGGGGCCACCCTTCCTGTCCGCGGCCCGTGGCGCTCGATCCCCACCTCGCGTCTGCGCTGCGGTCGCTCCCAGCTGTGGGCTCCCCGGCCTCTCCTCCAGCTTCCAGAACACGGGGCACCTTCTTGTTCGGCTGTTCTGATGGGGACACAGAGACCAGGTGGCTTTCTTCCCTCCCCCAGGAGCCCTGAAGAAGGCAGACTCAGACCTGCAGAAAGCAGTGAGTGCCCGGCGGGCGGGCGGGCGGGCGCTCCCTCCCAGCTCTGTCTGAGCGGCCTCCTCGGGTCCCCGCAGTGTCTGGTGGAGGCTGTGCTGGTGCTGGACGTGCTCTGCCAGCAGGACCCCTCCTTCCTGTACCGCACCCTCTCCTGCCTGAAGCCCCTGCACACGCGCCTGCGCGGGGACCCAGCCTGGGTGCGGGCGCTGCTGCCCGTCGCCCAGTTCTTCCTGCACCATGGTGAGCCTCCGCCCTCCCGTGGGAGCAGACCCGCTCGCGGGGAGGGCGGCTTTCCCCTGCACGCTGCCCCCTTCCTTCGTCTGTAGAGCAGCACTGATCTGATGAGCCCTTAGCACTTCGACGGTGGGAACTTTTAGATGGATTTAAGTAGCAAGTTAAAACGTTACCAAGTCTGTGTCGATCTTGAACTCTCTTTGCCACGAGAGTTTCCTGGAAGGTGCCGTGAAACCAGCCCCTTCCAAGGAACGATCCCCGTAGCGTAACCAGAGGGTGGGTCTGTGGCCAGAGACACCTGGGAAGACCCGGATCCGGCTCAGCTGGCTCTTCCCGTGCTTGCGAAGGGCGGACGTGTCTGCCTTTGGTGTCCCGCAGACACGTGTGGCCCTGGAGGCTTGGCCCGAGGTTCGGGGGGCCCCCGGCAGCACCCGAGGCCTTCTGCCCTGACGGAGCCCACTGCCTTTCAGGGGAGGCCGCCGCAGTGGATGCGGAAGCCGTCTACCAGCACCTCTTCACCAGGATCCCCGCTGAACACTTCCACAGTCCGATGCTGGCCTTCGAGTTCGTCCAGTTCTGCAGGGACAGCCTGCCTCTGTTCGGCAGAAACCTTGGCATTCTCAGGACAAGCTTCCCCAACCTCTTCAAGGCATGCTTGGTCATCCATGAACCAGAGCAGGGGCTTGGGGGCCTGGGGTGTGCAGGGCCCCTGGGGCAGTGTCCTGGCATGGGCTGGGGGCGCCCGTGCCCTCAGGAAGGCGAGGTCGGGCCTGGCTTGGTGGCTGGGCTCGCAGAGTTGGTGCAGGTTAGCATCTCTTCACTGGGGAGCGTTGCCGGGTGTGTTCAGCTGTTTGGCATCTTTGTCTTCGATGGGTTTTTTTGGGGTTTTTTTTCTGTATTTGGCTGCATTGGGTCTTCGTTGCTGCGCGCAGGCTTTCTCTGGTTGTGGCGAGCAGGGGCTATTCTTTGTTGCGGTGCACGAGCTTCTCATTGTGGTGGTGTCTCATTGTGGAGCACAGCTCTAGGCGTGTAGGCTCAGTAGTTGTGGCACACGGACTTAGGTCCTCTGCGGCATGTGGCATCTTCCCAGACCAGGGCTTGAACCCGTGTCCCCTGCACTGGCAGGTGGATTCTCAACCACTGCGCCACCAGGGAAGTCCTGATGTGTCTTTTGTGATTGGCGTGTCACTGCGTGGCCTTTCCAAAATCAGAGACTGAGTTCTTTCATCAGGAAAATAAACGATGATAAATGGAAAGTGATTTAGATGGTTGGTACAAAAGTGAGTGCAGAAGCAAAAAGAATGAGGGGGAAGAAAGTTGAAGGGCGTATTTTCCAACTCCTGGGCCACAGTGAAACAGGAGGTGGCAGGGCTGGCCATGCCCTCCGGGCTCCCACTAGAGCTGCGCTGCTTGTCCCCACAGTTCCTGGCCTGGAACAGCCCGCCCCTCACCTCTGACTTCGTGGCGCTGCTCCCATCGCTGGTTGACGCAGGGACGGCCGTGGAGATGCTCCACCTGCTGCTGGACCTGCCCTGTCTGACCGCAGCCTTGGACCTGCAGCTCAGGTGAGCCCCTGCCCGGCCCCGCTGCTCACTGTTCTGACCGTGTCTGCCCTGTCCCTGTCCCTCCTTGCCCCCGGCCGCTCCTGCTGTCTCCCACGCAGAGTGTCTCTGCACCTCTTCGCCGCCCTGACGGCAGCCCCGGAGCCCAGCCTGTCTTTCACTCAGCCACGCAGCCTCCCAGGGGCCCGGCCCCCAGGCCTTTTTGGGTCATCCTGCAGCTCCTGGCTGGGTCAGGGCACAGTGATGTTACGGTGACGTCCACTCTAGTCTCTCCCTGGCCAGTGGGTACCACGAGGGCAGGGGCCGAGTCCAGCTTCTTCTGGCCTGGGCCAGAGCCCACATGCGAGCCCGGCCTCAGGAGTCTCTCTGCTCGCAGGTCGCTGCAGGCTGCATCTGAGAGGCCGCCCTGGGATGTCTCCATCAGGGCCCCCGGCTGCCTGGAGGCCCTCCGGGACTCGCAGGTCCAGGGTCTTTTCCAGCACCTGCTGCGTGCCCACGCCAGCGGGACCGTGGAGAGGTAGGGCTCGCTGCCGGGCGTCCCAGGCCCCACGTGGGACACGAGAGCTCCCTGGTGCCTTCTGACCTGGAGAGACAGCTCTGGTGACCCCCCACCCAACAGGCGCCGGCCACGTGGCCAAGCGCTTCCTGGGCACCTGGCTTGTGGTCTGCTCGTTCAGTTTCCTGATCCCGTCCTTGTCGCCCTGTGGGGTAGGCACTGTGCTCACTCCTTGCCACGGGTGGGGAAAGGGAGGCTTAGCACAGCCTAGGGGTGGCGGGCCAGGACTGGACCACGGCCTCCTGCCCCCAGCCGCATTCCAGCCCTCCCGTGTGCCACGGGAGCAGGGCGGCCACAGAGGGAGCAGGCCGTGCTTTAGGAGATGCGCAGGGTGGCCTCTGATGAGGGCAGAGCAGGCGCTCCCAGAGCCGGGTCCCCAGGCGGACAGGGAACAGGCGTGTGCTCAGGGCTGGGCCACGTGTCCCCAGGTTGACGCCGCTCTACCGGCTGCTGCAGCCCCTGGCCGGCTGCGCCCGGGTGGTCCAGTGCGCTGAGGCCGTGCCCACCCTGCTCCGGGCGTTCTTCTCGGCGGTGACACAGGTGAGCCCGCTTCCTGGGGCCTCTGTCCCTGCAGCAGAGGGCCTGCTGGAGCTAGGACCCACAGGGCCCCAGCTTCCTCAGTGGCCAAGGGGCCAGTCCATCACAGCAGACAGGGCAGCTCACACCAGCCCCAGCCTGGCTCCTGTCCCTCCCAGAACTGGGGCCGAGAGAAGCCCCCAGGGCAGCAGCCAGCCAGGTCCGGAGCAGAGGTGTTCCCTGGGGGTGGGACACAGTCTCTCTCTCTCTCTCTCTCTCTCTCTCCCCCCCAGTTTGCTGACGGGGCCCTGGCCAGCCAGCTGGCACTGCTGCTCCTGGAACGAAGCGACTCGCTTTACCAGGTCCCAGGGTACGAAGCCGGTGTGCACAGGTGGGTCCCTCCTGGCGGGCTTCGCCCCTCCTGCGGCTCCATGGCCCAGCCCTGGACGGGTTCACTGACCCCGCGTGCTCTGCCCCTCACGGCAGCGGTTCCCCAGCTGCCACCAACCCCAGCCCAGCCTCGGCACTTTCTCGGCCACTGTACGCACCCTTCCCTGCCCACCCAAGCCCCTCTTCCACGGAGCCTTCCAGAACGTGTGTCCCCCTTGCTGAAGGCCCAGTTTATGCGGGCTCATCCCCGCTCCAGCCCAGCCTCTTCCCTGGTGGGGCAAGAGGTTCCTGGCGGGGCCGGGACTACCTTTACCTCCACCTGGTGCTCGGGGGCTTCCCGCCACCGCCCAGCTCTCCTCGGGACGGGCCGCGGGGCTGGGGTCTGTGTGGGGCAAGCACAGCCCACGGGTCCTCTCGTGCAGGGTGCTGAGCTCCCAGTTCCCGGCCCTGTGCAAGCTGCATCCTCCACTGGTGGTCGAGCAGGCGAAGGAGCTGCTGGAGTTCGTGGGCGGCCCCCGCAGCGGCGGGCACGTGCTCACATCCGTGGTGAGGCAGCCGCTGCCCCGCCCCAGCCTGCATGTGACGTGCGGGCCTGTCACAGGGCTGAAGTGCTGTCCCCCACCCAGGTGTGGGCCATCGGCGAGTACCTGTCGGTGTCCTGGGACCGGCGCTGCACCGTGGAGCAGATCAACAACTTCTTCGAAGCCCTGGAGGCCCTGCTCTTTGAGGTCACCCAGTCGCGGCCCTCCACCACCCTCCCCAAGTGTCCTCCGCAGGTCATCACTGTGCTCATGACCACACTGACCAAGCTGGCCTCTCGGAGCCAAGACCTGATTCCCAGGTACCAGTTCCCGGTGGGCGGAGGGAAAGCTACAGGCTTCCCCGTTGGGAAAGGGAACGGCGTTGGAGGTTGTCCTGTCCCCCAAAGCCCTTCTGGTTGGACGCAGGTGGCGTGGGCTGTGTCAGCACTGCCGCCTCATCTCTCCCAGCCAAGACCACGCTAGCTGGGTGCTCCTGGCAGCTGGTCCCTCCACGACACCCCTGCCCGCGTGAGGGGTGCACCTGCAGCTGATGGGCTGGGACTCCCTCGTCCCCAGGGTCTCCCTGCTCCTGTCAAAGATGAGGACCTTGGCCCAGAGCCCAGCCACGGGCTCCACGCCCGGTGAGGAGGGCGTGGGAGCCATCCACACGCGGGCCACCGAGCTGCTGAACCTGCTGAAGATGCCCAGTGTGGCCCAGTTTGTGTTCACGCCCAGTGTGGAGGTGTCCGAGCCCCGCTATCACCGTGACACCAACACGGCCCTGCCCCTGGTCCTGCGTACGGTCAGCCGGCTGGTGGAGAGGGAGGCAGGCCTCCTGCCGGGGTGAAGGGACCAGGTGGATGCCAGGCAGGGCTGCAGGTTGAGAGCCTGGTATTACCGGCCATGGCTTCAGCGGTCAGGGAGGCTGTCACAGTCTCAGCCTTTGGCCTCTGTGTGTCTGTCTTTTCTCTTAACCCCCTTCTCCCGTGGCCACACTGAGCTGTGTAGTGACACAGCACTGATTCTCGGCTTTAGCTCCTCTTGGGGCTGGGTGGAAGCTGCCTGGTCTGTGTCCTGCCGGTCCTTGTTTGTTTGGGGGCAAGAAGAGATGATACGGCGAAAATAAATCTTTACAAAATGGCTGCGTGAACAAGACGGGGTCTGTCCTTTTTTCCTCCACCCAGGAAGCAGGGAGCCCCACGGGCAGCCACGTAGCTGCTGCCGAGTCCAGGGGACGCAGTGCTGCTGGGCGGGGAGAGCTGGCCGTGGGGCTGGGAGGGGCCTTCACCTGGTGCTCTGCCTTCTCACCTAATCCCCATGTGTCAGGGCCGAGCCCCATTCAGCCCATGTCCCACATGGTACAGAAACCACAGATCACTAACAAACACACACATGCGGTCAGTCAGAAAGGAAGCAGTGTCGACCTCCCCGAGGCGGCAGCTGCCACTGGGGAAATGGGTTTGGTCAGTGACATTTTTTTAGACCTTCTCCTGCTCCTAAGTTGAAGACGGTAAGGCTGGGGCTCTGGGGCTCCTGCTGGGTGGGCTGGAGGTGCTGTCACCTCTGCAGACCTGCAGCCTCCTACGAGCAGGGGGAAGGGCAGGGCACCCAGCAAAGTGTTCCCAGTGACCACCATACCTGCCGCCAGAAGCCTTACTGGGAGCAAGTCCGGGTGCGCTTTGCTCTTACACCAAGTGGGGGAGACACCCCCTCCTCTCGAGCGCTTTCTACCACTGTTCCGTTCAAGTCAGGCCCCGGCCCGCTTGTAAACCAAACAAACCCCAAGGCTGCGCCCCAGCTTCCCGGGCGCCTGGCGGGGCTCGGCCACCAGGTGGTGCTGCTGCTTCGAAAGTCCCAGCCCACCCGCTCCGCCGCGCCCAACATCCAGGCCTACTCCTGGCCACGCCCCCAGGCTCCGGCCCTGCCCCTCGCGGGCTCCGCCACGCCCCAACTCCGGCCACGCTCCTGGCCACGCCCCCAGGCTCCGGCCAGCTCCTGCCTCCGCCCCCGGCCGGTTTTGCCCCCCGCAGACGCCCTAAGAAACATCCGCCGCCGAGGAAGCTGATGATGGGGGCCGGGCGGGTGCCGCAGGGGCGGACGCCTCTGGCTGGCGTCCCGGCCCCAGGATGCTTTCCGAGAAGCAACAGGTGGTGCGCGGAGCAGAGCCGTGGGGCACTGGTGCGGGGCGCGCCAAAGGACGCCTGACCCTCCCAGGATGGGGCCAACCCAGACCTGCGAGCCCCGGCGACACCCTTTGCCCGCCCGGGCTGCCCGGCCCGGCCCACCCGGCCCTGCCTGGCCCTCCGGACTTGGGTCCAGGGAGGCCAGGGTTGAGGATGTGACACCTAGAGAAAATGCTTTTTTTCAGTTTGCCAAGATGCCAATTAATGCTCGGCTTTCAGTTTTTTCACGTCGTTCGTTCAGATGTTGCAAGTTTGGGTCTCAAACGTGCCTACGAACCAGTTTCAGAATACGGATTTTGAGGGGACTTTTTTCCCTGCTTCACACGGAGCCAAGGCCGCTCTAGAAACGTTCCCTTACCATTGTCTTTGCAGGGTAGACTTCTGTGGTGGCTGGGAGTCCAGTCCAACGACGCGAGTGCAAATCCGGCGGGGCTGGGCTGTCCCAGGCGTGTCAGCCGCAGCGGCAGAGCCGCCGGGGGCCTCGGAGGCCGTGAGGACACGGGCTGGGCTGCGGCCCGGAGGATGGCGCGCGAGCAGGGCGCACTCACCTGGGCCGGGCGCCCACTGCAGCCGCGCCGAGGGCGGACCAGGGTGGCTGCTTCCAGAGGTCGGGTTCTGTCGGGTTGTCCTCACAGCACTTACAGCGCTGGCCCACTGATGTAGAAAATGACAGTCCCATCGTGCTCCACTTTCCTCGTCTGCAAATGGGGATAATCACAGTGCTGACCTCAAAGAACATCCCGGGAATGAAGTGTGTCCTTCCCTGCAGAGGGATCCGAGGGCTCTCAGCACCCGCTCCCTGCCAGCGAGAAGCGCAGCTCGGAGGTCTTCCCCCTCCCCTGGGGCCCCAGCCCTCCCAGGGGCCCCAGCCCTTCCCTGCCCGAACTCTGCAGTATGCAAGGGGTTCCCCCCCTACCCCATGCAGCTCCACAGGGGGGGCGGGGTGGGGCGGTGCTCAGCAGGCCTTGGGTCAGCCGCCAGCCTCCCTGAACTTGTGCCCTTGTTTCCGTTTAGGGCTTTCAGAATTTTGGGGGGTTCAATTGCCCATTTTAACTGACTTTTTAAAGTACATTTCATCCACCGTTTTGGGAACTGCTTCAGGTCAGGTGGAATCCGGACACCTGGTACTGAGCACCCGCAGGCCCGGGCCCCCACCTGCACTCTCTTCTGCGCCCACAGCTGCCCGAGGCCCAGTGCCTGGGACACACCTTCCGGCCGCTGGTCCCTCCACGAGACCCCTTTCCACGTAAGGGGTGTGTCTGCAGCTGCCTGGCCGGGACCCTCTCGTCCCCAGAGTCTCTGTTCCTGTCGAAGAGGAGGACCCCAGCCCAGAGCCCAGGGAGGCGCACGCTGCCGAACCTGCCGAAGACACCCAGCCGGGAGGTGCCCGCGCCCGCTGCCACTGTGACACCAACACGGCCCTGCACGTGGTCAGCGGCCGGTGCAGGAGGCGGGCCCCCCCACCAGGGTGAAGCAACGGCCACCAGGTGGACACCAGCCGGGCCGCAGACTGAGAGCCTGGGACCGGCCAGCCTGGTATTAGGGCCCAGTCATGGCTTTAGCGACCAGAGAGGACATCAGGAGGGGTGTGAGTCTGAGGGGGGAAGCCTGGATACCCACAGTGGGTCAAGACTCTCACTTTATAACCTTCTAGGGGGTTCCAGACCCCTTCTTTGGGACCGTGCTGAGTGTGGAATCACCGAGGGTGCAGCCCCCTCTGATGGGGGCGGCTCTGGCCCTTTCCCTCGGCAGGCTGTCTGCATCTCCCCCGCTGCTCCTTGTTTGCGGGCAGGGTGGAGGGCAGGCGAGGAGCAGTTAGAGCCATCCCGGCACCCCAGCGAGCCCTGTGTCTCCCCGGGGTCTCTCCCGCGCTGGCAGGGAGGGAGCAGTTCCTCGGAGGGCACCGCCCCACCTCCAGCAACCCTTCTAGGGGGCCAGCACGGTGCCCACCCAGACTCCACGCCCCGCCACCCTCTACAATACGAAAGATAGTTTATTGAATCTATACTTTAACACTCAAATCTTCAAACACGAAGGCTCTGTGACAAGCATCACAACTTAGTGTTATGTGTCATATCAATAAAACAAAATGTACACTAGGGACTGCGGCTAGCGTCCTGTGGGTGACGCAGCCACACCGAACAGCCTGGCAGAAGGGGCCGTAACCTGGGAGCCGCAGGCGTAGGTGCTCGGGCCGCCCCTGCACGGCGCCTAGGGAGGGGGCGTGCGGAAGCGGATCTTCTTGGCCGTTTCCACGTCTGACTTGGCAACCAGAAACCGCACCTTCTTTCCCCCGTGTCGGATCAGATCCACGGCTCTGAAAGCAGAGAAGGGGTGGGGACGGTGTAGAAGAGCCCTCCGGGTGAGGACTCAGTGCCGGTCCGGCGGGCAGAGCCTCCTGGAGGCGCTGGGGGGCGACCCACCCCCCCCCACCCCCCAGCTGTCACCCCAAGTGGACAGTTACAGTCAGCAACCCTGAGCCCCCCGTGCTGTGACAGAGCATCGGGATCACGGAGCCTGCGCTCTCGCGGCCTGGTCCAGAGCCCGCCCCACCCCAAGGTGCCTGAGCCCCTGCGGGGACCGGTGTGTCATCGGAGGGCCAGTGCGGGGGAAGGGCGGGGGGTGGCCCTTGGGAGCCGGGCCGACGGCTGTGCCTCCATTTACTCAGCTCCGACGTCCCAAGGGTGGGCGTGGCCTCCCACAGGCGGGGGGCGGGGCGAGGCGCGGTACCTCAGGTGGGCGTGGCCTCCCACAGGCTGGGGGGGGGGCGAGGCGCGGTACCTCAGGTAGCTGACGCCCACCAGGCTGCTGCCGTTCACCTCCAGGATGCGGTCTCCCAGCGACAGCCGCCCGTCGGACGCTGCGGGGCTGCCCGGGAGCAGGGTCTGGATGTAGAGCCCTGGGGCGCCCAGGGGTGTGTGCTGGGGGAGAAGCGGAAGCCTCAGAGCTCCGTGGGCCCCTCGCACACAGGGGTCTCCAGGCAGGGCCACCTCCGCCCCTCCCCCGGTGGGGCTCCCTGTATGGTCATCAGTGTGTCTTCAAGGACAGCGCTGGACACCATCAGAGTCCCCGCAGGCCCAGGACAGACGCCATGAGGCCTGAGGGTGCAGGCGGCGGAAGCAGCTGCTGAGACGCCCCCACCAGCCCCTGGTCCCCAGGGCCATGGGCCTCTGCCCACCGCCTGCCTGTGACCACCCCAGCTGTGGGCCCGTCTCTGGGAAAGAAGAGGAGCCTGGGGGCCTGCAGGAAGTGGTGGGGCAGCTCACTCACCATCCCGTCGACCAGGCCCATGCCCAGCCCGGAGGGGCCTCGGTCTAGCTCCACCACGAACATGTAGCAGAAGTCGTCCGTGCTGGAGCTGTGGCTGGAGGGGGCTGGAGGGGGCTCGGCTGCCGGGGCCGCACAGTCTCCTGGGCGGGCGAGAAAAATGCAGCGAGGTTAGGTAAGGTCAGGGGCCGGCGGCTCAGTCCTCTGTCCAGACTCTGCCCCGGGGTCCTGCGCCTGCCCAGGAGTCCGGACCCAGGGACATCCTGGCTTAGCTACTCCAAAGAGACACGTGCTCACAGAGGTCCAGAAAGATGCCCGTCTGGCCAGAAGGGAAAAGCCAGACCTGGACCACCATCAGGGTGACGGGGGTCAGGCCACCCTGTGCTGCCCCGGGACACCGGCCCCTCTCAGAGGCCGGGTGCTTCCGGAAGGTTGAGAAGGGGGCTCTGCTTTCCCTCCCCTGCCCTCTCCCACCGCACTTCTCAGCGGTGACCCCACGTCTGTCCCTCCGGAGCTGGGGCTCTTTTCAGCTGGGCCTTGCTGCTCCCCACGCTGAGGGTCCTGCGCCCTCTCTCTCCCCACGAGGTCAGTTGTGGAGCCCTGCCGGGGCACCGCCCAGGTCGCTGAGAGGTGTCCTGCCTCAGGCCCAGCTCGGTTCCAGTGACCCCTGCCCTCAGGGCACCCTCTAAGCTTGGCGCGAGCACTGAGGACTCACCAGGGGCCGGGCGGGGCTGGGGGATGCTTGCCCTTCGTTGCCCTCCAGCCCGGCCAGCCCAGTGTCCACACGCCCAGGGCTCCAGCTCCCCCGCCCCGCCCCCCCACCAATCCCGATGGCCTCGCATCGGCTCTGGGGCTCAACACACGTCATGGGGCCATCCTTCCTCTCCCCCGGGCAGAGTGACTCCCCGAGTCCCCAGCTGCCCGGGCCTGAGCCACGCGGTGCCCTCCCCAGCTGCCCCAGGAGCCTGTCCTGTGTCCAGGGCAACAGGCGTTCTGACAGCCCGGGCCAGACGCGACACCAGGGCCCCGCAGGGGAAGGACCCCAAGGCAGTTGCCCAGGAGCCAGCAGGGCCAGGACTGGGGTGCGGGCCTGGCTCGGGGCTCACCTTGTGGGGCTGCGCACCCCGGGCCGCTCGGCCCGTTCCTCCTCCCTTCCAGAAGCACTTCCCCACAGGCACTGCTGGCTTCCGGCCAGTCGGGGACAGCGGGTTCCAGGCTGAGTGGGGTGCCGGGAGGCGTGAGCAGGCACGAGGGGTCCCCGTGTGGGTCCCCGGCCTGGGCCCCCCCACGGCTCACGCGGCCTGGCGGCCTTCCCAGAGGGCCCTGTGCCTGGGGGTCCCCCGCGGAAGGAGGCGTGCGCTCCAAGCCGGCCTCACGGGCTCCCCTGCCAGGGTCCCTGGAAGCCAGGGGGCGGCTCTGGTCCTCAGGGTGGCCCTCGGGGCTGGTGTGTTGCGGGCCCTGGGGGAGGGGGAAAGAACTCAGCACCAGGAAGCCCGATGTGCTGGGAGGACAGAGGGGCCCCCCAAGCCTCCGCGGCCTCGGGAGCCCCCCGCTCCTGCGTCCACCCCGGTACCTGGAGACACTCTGGCCGCGCGGGCCTGCCGCCGGGGCTGGGCTTGCTCCGCAGGCTCCACAGGAAGTGGCGGATGTAGAGGAGGTGCTGGTGGAGGCTGTCGTCCAGGCAGTCGGCCTCCAGATCCACCTGGAAGCCCTCGCTCGGCAAAACGATGGGTGGGGGGTTTTCATAGGACTCCAGGATGTCCTCTGCAGGGGCGAGGGCGGCGTGACCCCCCGGCCAGGAGGCAGCTGCCCGGCCACCCCCGCCTGACGCCATGGGACCCCGGGGACACGGGAGGGGCCGCGCAAGCCCATACGGCGCTCTCACGCCTCCTGAGTCCCAGCGAGCACCCAGGATGAAGCCCCGGCGCCACCATTCGGCACTTGGGCCCCACGCCACGACCCCTGCCTGCGGCCCCTGGCTCCCCCGGGCCCACCGCACACCCCAGCCTGGAGCCCAGCTCACCCGGCCCAGACACCAGCACCCCAGGCCACCACCTGCTCCTGCCGGGCCCCCGCGGCCACGCCGCCTGCACCGCGCACGTGTCACGGGGCTGAGCACAGCCTGCCTAAGTGCTGGCCTCCGCACGAGGACACACGCGCCTTCCAGACGGAGGGAAGACGGCAGCCCCTGCCTTGCTCCCGGTGCCCAGCACAGAGCCCCCTCCCTCCCTCCGCGGAAGGCCTTGGACGTGAACCAGTAAACGGGGCGGGGGACGGCGCCCAGGGCCCAAGCCCCAGGTGACCAGGTGTCGGAAGCCCTACTTCTATCTGGGTCTTCCCCCGTCCTTTACTTTCCGTTTTTGCTTGTGTTATAGTGTACATACTGCTAATGAGGAGATACAAAACTCATAAAAATACACACACACGTATGTACGTCTGTCTCCACACGTAATACACCCAGGGCAAGATGGCTCGACACCGTTTCCCGACAGGTTGTGCCGTGGCAGCTGGTGTGGAGACCCTGCTCTCCTCCTGGTGGCCGTGCACCCAGCGAGGCCCCATGAGGGGCAGCGGGGACCTCTGATCTGAGCCGAGAGCCTGGGGGCAAAGGCGAGCCTCCGCCCTGGGCCGTCTTCCTCCTCGGGTGTCCTGCCCTGTCCCCCCACCTGGGGACCCAGGGACCTGGGGGTCAAGGAGCCCCCGGGCCACACCCGAGTTCTGAGCTCCAGCCGGAGGAGAGGCCTCACCTGACTTGAAGGCTGCGGGGCTGTCCTGGGCACCTGGCTCCCAGGCGCTCATGGGGCCCATGGCCGAGGCCAGCTGGTACTGGGTCAGCAGGCGGTGCAGCTGCGCGGGGCTCAGGGCAGGGAACGCGGCCCGCAGGTTCGCCCAGCTCATCTGCTGACGAGAAGGAGCTCCTGGTCAAAGGCCGGGGACCCAGCCCGCCCCCCAGGGAGGGCCTGCCTTCTGGGAGCTCCGGCGGCAGGGCCCAGGGCTCCCTGCGCCAGCACCCGCTCCGCCCTGGGGCGTCCGTGCGGGACAGCGAGGTCAGCGAGGCCGAGGTCAAGGCCGGTGCAGAGGGCAGCTCACCCCATGCCTGTGGGCGTCCAGGGCGAGAGCCGGGTCAGGTGGCGGGGGGGGGGGGGGGCGTTCCCCGGAGAGGCCAGCAGGCACCGCGCCGAGTGCCCTGCCCACCGAACAAGCCCTGTCACACCACCTCGGGGGGCTAAGAAACGGGGCGAGACCACTGGGAGGTTAGGGGGCCGTGAAATAGGACCCCCGCCTCGTACCGTGTGAAGGGAGTCAAGCAGGTCAAAGACCTGCACGAAGGCACGACGGTAGCATTAGGTGCCGCACGAGACTGCGGGGGCAGCCGGGGGCAGGGAAGGCGCCCTGGCAGAAGACAAACGGCAGGTCGCTGAGTTACCGTCTCCGTCCGTCTTGCTTCCTGGAACCCCGTCCTTCTGCTCTCGAGGAGCTTCCCAGGGAGGCCTGTGCTAGGGGGACGCTGGGGGCCTGGCGTGGGAGAGCGTCCTCAGGCCACTGTCCCCGCCATCAGGCATCAGGACTCCAGGCTCGAGCTGGCCTCGGAGGGAATATGGGAGGCAGCTCCTGCATTCGCTCCTGAGAAGTCGGAAACCATCCTGACCGCTGACCTCCAGACCCGAGCTGCTCTCCTTCTTCTCTGGAAGCTCAGCGGCGTCTCTGCAAGCCTGTGAGCGCGTCTTGGTGCAGGTCTGTTTCAGCCACTGTGCTTTTCACCCACCGGCTGCACCTGCAGTCCGGACACTCGGGTCGAGCGGGCTGGGCAACTGTCGGTTTGTCTTCACTCCCTGTCGGCCCTGCCGTCTCTGGCCTCACGCTGCTTGGATGCGGGGCCTCACTTGACCGGTCCCTTAATTTCCTTCTTTCTTCCTTCTTCTCTGTTTCGCCCACGTTTGATTTTACTGCCCACATCAAGAGGCCTGGGCGGTGGTTGTCGAGTATCGACACTGAAGGGACAGACAACATCCTAAGCTACGTGGGGAAGCGGGGAGAGCGGCCTCTTCCTGACACCTCCACCCCAAACACATGACAGCACAGGACGGCCTCGTCTGCCCGGAGGTGGTTTTGACTTTCGTCCTAGAAGCCACGCTTCGCCACGCCTGTGCTTCTCCGAGGCTGGCGTCGGCGGGCGCCCCGACGGCGCTGAGCCGTCCCCCAGCAGGTGCGAGCGCCTCTTCCACCTTGCTGGCTCTGCTTCCGGGCGATCTCCCGGACTTTATCTTCCAGCTCTGCTACTGAACTCTGCATCTCTGCTGTCGTAGTTGTAACTTCCAAGAATTCTTTTTGTTCTCTTATTTATAGCATCCTGTTATGTAATGGTTACTGTATCTTCCCTTATCTTTAAGACGATACAAATGTTTTTTTTTTTTTTTTTTTTTTTCCTCTGTACGCGGGCCTCTCCTCACAGGCTCCGGACGCGCAGGCTCAGCGGCCATGGCTCACGGGCCCAGCTGCTCCGCGGCATGTGGGATCTTCCCGGACCAGGGCATGAACGCGCGTCCCCTGCATCGGCAGGCGGACTCTCAACCGCTGCGCCACCAGGGAAGCCCTACAAATGGTTTTTAAGTAAGTTTCTCCTCCCTGAACAGTCCGTTTTGAGGGTGGCAAACTATGGCCTGAGGCCTCTTTGCCTCACTCCCTGCCTCTCTCTCCCTCTCCTGGCTGGTTGGCTGTGGAGGCCCAGTGTCAGCATCCTCCGTCCTGCCCTGGGCTGTCGCTGACCGCCAGCCCTGCCAAGTTGGCCGCGCCCTGCTTGGAGGGCGCAGGCCCGGGCCTGGTGGTCGAGAGTGCGGGGCTCCAGCAATGGGGGCTCTGCCACCGGGGTGCTCCCTCCTTCAGGGTGAGATCCCGTGTCCCAACCTGGAGACCCTCGGTCTTAAATGCTCTAGAAATAGACCCCAGTCTTCTGCCAGAGGACGGAGCGGGCAGCTCCCAGCTGTGCAGGGAGAGGCGCAGCTGAGCAGCTAGTGCACCGCTGCTCCTTCCTTGCCGTGCATTTTGTACTGAAGTACAAACACCACAGAAACCACAGAAAACCACGCAAACCTGAAGCACCCAGCTTGGTAACTCAGCGGGCCCCAATGCGTTTGGCACCAGGGACCGGTTTCGTGGAAGACAATTTTTCCACGGACTGGGCGCCAGTGGGGGATGGTGTGGGGATGATTCAAGCGCATTACATCTATTGTGCACTTTATTTCTATTATTATTACACTGTAATGTGTCATGAAATAATTATACAATTCACCACAATGCAGACTCAGTGGGAGCCCTGAGCTAATTGTCACTTGCCGCTCACTGACAGGGTTTTGATATGAGTCTGCAAGTAACTGACTTATTATGCTCTCTGGACAGTCAAACCTCTGTGCTAAGGATCTGCACTTGCGGCCCCTCCCCAGCGCCAGCGTCACCACCTGGGATCACCAGGCATTAGATTCTCGGAAGGAGCGTGCCACCTAGATCCCTCGCACATGCGGTTCACAGTAGGGGTCGCGCTCCTGTGAGAACCTGACGCCGCCGCTGGTCCGACAGGAGGCGGAGCTCAGGCGGTGACGCGAGCCATGGGGAGCGGCTGTACATACAGCTGGAGCTTCACCCGCTCACCCACCGCTCACCTCCTGCTGGGCGGCCCGGTTCCTATCAGGCCACGGACTGGTACTGGTCCGTGGCCTGGGGGTCGCGGACCCCTGTGGTAACTTCGCCAGGGCACACGCCTGTGTGCCAGGCCCAGGGCAAGAGCAGTGTGCACAGCAGCGCCCCAGGGGGGACCCCATCTCGTCTTCCCCTCTGCAGGCGGATGCTCTGCCCAAGTCTGAGCTCCACACAGTGGCTCGCGGCTGCCCGTGGTGGCCGTGGCTGTGGACGCCGTCACTGCCATGTGGGGCTTCCTGGCTGCGCTCACGTCAGCTGGGACTTCACGGGGGTGGACGGGGCAGCCGGTCCCCTACGCGGTTCAAACACGGAGCAGCTCCCCAGGGCGTGGGAAGCGGAGTCCATGGGGCCGCCCTGCAAACACGCTGGCCATCCCCCGGGTGGGTTCCATGTCACTGCCCGGCAGGAAAGGGCCTGGGTAGCTTGGTCTCGCTGATTACCTGTGACGACCATGTCGCACAGCAGGTGAGGGAGGCAGGTGAGCTGGTGTCTGTTTCCTGCTGCTATTCTAACAAATGACCATGAAGGTGGCAGTGAGATCACCGTGAGCGCAGTCTTACAGTTCTGGGGGTCGGACGTCCAGCACAGGTCGCACAGGTTAGAATCAGGAGTTGCAGGGCTGTGCTCCTTCTGGCGGCTCCAGGGCAGGATCCGTTTGCCTGTGGTTGTAGGACTGAGGTCCCGTTCCTGTGCTGGCCTCCAGCCGAGGGCCATTCCCAGCTCCTGGAGGCTGCTGTACCCTTGCCCCGTGGCCCCGTCCTCCACCTTCAGAGCCAGCCCTTTCCTGTCTCTCTGACCCACTCTTCTGCTTCCCTCTTTCTTCTTTTGTTCAAGTATAGTTGATTTGCAACGTTCTGTTAGTTACTGGTCTACGGCAAAGTGATTATATATATATACGATCCTGCTTCGGATTCCTTTCCATTATGGTTTATCACGGGATATTGAGTATAGTTCCCTGTGCTGTGCAGTAGAACCTTGCTGTTTACCTGTTTTAGGTATAGTAGTTTGTATCTGTTAATCCCAAATTCCTAATTTATCTCTCCCCCCGCCCGCTTTCCCCTCTGGTAACCATAAGTTTGTTTTCTATGCCTGTGAGTCTGTTTCTGTTCTGTAAATAAATTCATTTGTATCATATTTTTAGATTTCACACAGAAGTCATATCATATGGTATTTGTCTTTCTCCTTCTCCTTCTGACTGACTTCGCTTAGTATGACAATCTCTAGGTCCATCCATGTTGCTGCAAATGGCATTATTTCATTCTTTTATATGGCTGAGTAGTACTCCATCGCATACGTGTACCGCATCTCCTTAAGCCAGTTGTCTGTTGATGGACATTTAGGTGGCTTCCGTGTCTTGGCTATTGAAAATAGTGCTGCTATGAACACTGCGGTGCACATGTCTTTTCGAATTAGAGTTTTCTCTGGATATGTGCCCAGGAGTGGGATTGCTGGGTCATATGGTAGCTCTATCTTTAGTTTTTGGAGGAACCTCCATACCGTTCTCCATAGTGGCTGCACAGTTTACATCCCCACCAACAGTGCAAGAGGCTCCCTTCTGTCCACGCCCTCTCCAGCATTTGTTATTTGTAGGCTTTTGAATGATGGCCATTCCAACCGGTGTGAGGTGATACCTCACTGTAGTTTCAACTTGCATTTCTCTGATAACCAGCAATGCTGAGCGTCTTTTCATGTGCCTTTTGGTCATCTGTATATCTTCTTTGGAGAAATGTCTGTTTAGGTTTTTGCCCATTTTTTTATTGTGTTGTTTTTTGATATCGAGCTGTATGAGTTGTTTGTAGATTTTGGAAGTTAAGCCCTTGTTGGTCTCATCGTTTGCAAATATTTTCCCAGTTTTAAGGACTCGTGTGCTTAGACAGGGCCACCAGGTGCCCCAGGGTGACCTCCCCACATCAGCAGGGCCCCCTGTGGCCACAGCTGCAGGTCAGAGACTAGACACAGACATCCTGGGGCCGTTATCCCGCCTGCAGGTGGGAACAGCTGTGGACTAAGCCACTGCAAGCCCACTGAGCCCCTCCTGGTCTGCAAGCTGGCGACCGTGCAGGGTGCCGCCCCATCCTCGCTGCGCCCGCTGCCCCCACCCTCCATACCCCTCCCACCTGCACGAGCTGGGCACTGGGCGTGGCCAGCAGGCTGAGTGTGCAGGAAAGCTTCCGGAAGAAGCGCTCTCCAGCCTCGCCAAAGCCGGCATTCCGTGTCCACTCCAGGAGCTGCTGCAGGCGGGCACAGGCCTGGACGCCTCTGGGCCAGTGGAAGCAACTCAGAGAGGGCCCTGGGAACGGAGGGAGGGAACGAGGGTGATGCCGGGCAGCCCTCGCAGGGCAGGCATGCTGCCCGCCACCCCCCACCCCGAGGGAGCCAGGCCCGGCTGGGCCCTAGTCCTGTCCTCCTCCCGCGCCCCCCCCCCCCCACCAGGCCTCTGGACAGTCGGAAGACCTTACGTCAGTTTCTAAGACAACTACCTGCTTCCAGACCCCTCTCTGGGCATGGGTGGGTGGGTATGGAGGTGGGAGGTGAAGGTGGCAGGGCAGGGAGGGGCAGTGACAGCCACGCGACCCCAAGTGCAGAGGGCCGTGGTCCAGGCTTCGCACGTGCTGTGGGCTGGCCCCACTCTCCCTGCCCCGCACCCCAGCACTGCCTCGGCCCTGAGCGCTGGGCAGGGCGATGGAGGAGATCTGGGTGGCAGTGAGGCAGGGTCAAAGGCCACGTCACTTCCCTGAGCCTGCTGCCTCCTCGCTCACAGGGGCCCCAGGCCACGCAGGGATAAAATAAACCAGGAAAGGCCGGCGGGGCCCTGTGCAGACACGGACGGGCGGCTCCCGCTCCCACGGGGACAGGCTCTGCAGCACGTCCTCCCCCCGCGGCACCCGCCCAGACCCCATGGAGCGGGACAGCTCAGCCCGCTGGTCTCCGGAAGGACACGCTCAGTGGCCCTGCGGGCTGTCCGCCCCGGACCCTCACCCTTGTCCAGGAGCTGGTTGAAGAGCAGCGTGCCGGAGAAGAAGAAGAGGTAGGCCAGCACCTGGGCGGCGATCTCGGGGTGCACCTGCAGCGGCCGCAGGAGGTCCAGGGTGGCCTGGTAGATGGACACGACGCGGTGCAGCTCCTCGGGCAGCTGAGGGGCCGAGCACCAGCTCTCGCGGCACTCCAGCTGGAAGGGGGGGCACTCCAGCAGGGCCGGGAGGCACACGTACAGGGACTGGGGGCGAGAGGAAAACACCGGCTGCTGTGGGCAGGGGCCCCGGGCCCGACCCATCCCGCTCACGCCTCGGCCAGACCACGTGTGTCAGCGACCCACGTGTGAGCGCCGGGCTCAGCCAGCAGGAGCCGCGGCGGGGAGGGGGGTCGGTAAAGCTCCCAGCGAAGGCACAGATGACACGGGCTGCAGGGGCTCCGGCAAAGGGGCCGGACGGCACCCAGAGGACCCTGAGGGCAGGGGGCTTCGCCCTCTTCTTATTTTATCAGAAGGGTTTTACTGGACGGAGTGGGGGCGGCAGAGCCCCAGGGTCCCCCGCTCGGCTCTGAGTCCCGCGACATCGCTGCACGGCTGCCCCCACCAGCGTTAGGGACGGCGCGGGCAGGGGAGCCAGGGCCACGGCAGCCGGAACCACCACACGGCTGTCCCGCCGTCCGAGCCGCCTCCCCAGAGCAGCCGGCCTCGTCTCTCTCGCTCGCTGGCCCCGCCTGGGGCAGAGGACTCGCTCGACGAGAGCAACAGCAGGTGAGGGGGCCAGGGCCCGAGGCCGGGGTCCGGGCGGGCAGAGGCGGCCAGGCCGGCACCCAGGTCCCCCGGGAGAACGCGCACGCAGAGGCCGTACCTTGGAGACGTAGTACACGCACTGCTGGAAGGCGTACAGGATGACCTCCTCCAGCACGGCCATGGCCTCCTCACTGGCCGTGAGCGTGCAGGAGAACAGGGACTCCTTCGAGCCTGCGGGGGAACGTGGCGCTGTCACTGCAGGGCAGGGGAGGGGGGACTCGGGCACGAACCTTCTGGAACTGCCGCGAGTTCAAACCCCCACCCGACGCCTCCTGAGGGCTCCGCCCAGCACCTCCTCTTGGGTTTGGAAAACGTGACAAACCAAAGCCACGGGGCCCCCGGGACCCGGCTGAGGTGGCCAGGACCCCAGGCCCCGAGCTTCCAAGCCCACGGGCACCAACTCGATACCAAGCGCAGCAGATGCTCGCACGCTAGCAGCTTCCGGATACGGGTCGGGACCAAGTGCCCAGCGCTGGCAGATCCTGGCCCGCAGGTCACTCCTCACTCGGGAGACAGGTCGAAGGACACCTGGCCAGAGGTCCTAAGGAGGCCGACACGACACTTTCCCGAGAAGCCCAGATGGCCCTCGTGCCCCGTTCTCCCCCACTAGCGCCCCCCAGGGAAGACACTGCCGTGTCTCAGGCACAGAGCGGAAACCCTGGGCGCTCAGCACCTCGGGGGACGGGCCTCCCAGGCTGGGCAGCGGCCAGGGGGCTGCAGCTGCGGCTGGGACTGGGGGGTGTGAGCGACGCCAGCTGACTCCCTCCCCCGGGTGGGGCTCCTGTACGGCCAAGAGGCCAGGCTGGCCACGGGGTCCCCAAGACCAGGGGCCCAACAGGGAGGGGCCATCCCGAGGGGCCTTCCCGAAGTCGGGAGGCATGAGGTGCCTGGTGCCAGCGGCCCCAGTGGCACTTGGGGAGGGACCGGACGGGATGCCCGCCTCCGTCCTCCGCTCGCTCGGCCCCTCGCTTCTCCTGACGAGGACGGAAGGCCGGCGGCAAGGCTTTCCTGCGCTGCCCGTCCCGTGCGGCCTCTTGCTTAATGCACAGAGGGGGCCCCACGTCTGGGAACCTTCTTTCAGGGAGGGAGGGAGGCCGGGAATCGCCCTGAGTGCTAAGCTGGGCCTCCCAGGAGCACAGGGACGGGGCCGCCCGGCTACTGGGCCAACGGAAACGGTGTGCGCGTCCGTCAGAGACGCGCCCTGCAGACGCCAGCATGGCCCATCGAGGGCTCGGGGCTCCCTGAGCCTCCAGGGCTCACACCCCAGAACCCTCCCGACCAGGAAGCCGGAGGCCTGCGGGGCCTCCCCAGGGCCCTTCCCGGAGCCCAGCAGGGTCTGGCTGCTCCCTGCAGCCCCCCTGGGCTTTGGGGGAGAAGCCAATCGGGTGACTGCAGGGGCCGCAGGCTCTGACGGCACCAGCTTGTCTGAGAAGGAGACCTACGTCCCTCACGTGGGCCCGGGGGCTCTGGAGAGAGGGAGGAGAGAACGGACAGAGGGAGGAGGCTGGGGGTCCACAGAGCACAACCCCGGGCGGCTCCCAGCAGACGCCGCAGAAACACCCTGAAACCCTCCTAGCCGCGGCGCGGGCTCTGCTGGGGTTTCCGACTCAGCTGACGCCCGCACGCGCCTGTCAGAGGACCCGGGCCTCGTCCCCCCTCCCTCCCGAGGCCCCGGGGCTGAGGACTGCCCCCTGGGACCCCACAGTCCGCAGGCGCTGAGGCAGAGCCTCAAAGCCTTACAGGAGAACTTTAAATGAATTAAATAAACGTCCCCCCTGATGGGCTAATCTTTTATCTTCCCCTGTGAACGGGCTTCCTGGATAAGAGCTTCAGACAGAAAAGGTTGTTTGGGGAAGAAAAAGCTCTTTTTCCAGTTTTCAGGACATGACACATCTCTGTTTTTAGAATTCTTCCCACAGATATTTCCTGCTGAAGGTCAGGAGGCCAAACACGCCAACTCTGACCTTCCCTTCGCCCCCTGGTTGACGGTTTTTTCCTCTGAGTTCTCCGGAGCCTGCACCGCCCCGGACGTTGTTTCCGGGACGCTCAGGTCCTGCTGTGGCTTCCCCAGCCCTTGTGGTCCCCGGGGCGGGCAGAGGTGGGACCCCAGCCGTCCACGTGCTCACTCTCCCAACGTCAACTGGGCTACACGACATCTGGGCCTTGGACCAAGAATATCTTCCTAACAGCAGAGCCCCCCAGCAGCTCTTTTCATGAAAATCAGCCTGACCCAGGGTCCCTGTGAAGGATACGCTAACCCCAGGCCTGCAGCCTCTCAACACAGCGTCTGAAATATGTCCAGACAAGGAGGGGCACCGGCGGGACTCGCCTGTGAGCACTGTGCCCGAAGTCGGGGTGACGGGGTGCCGTCTCCCGACGTGTGCCGGCCTCCTGGCTTCCGCACGGAAGGACCAGCCAGAGGCCGGGTGCTCACCGGCCGACGCCACGTGCACAACAGTCCCCTCCACTCAGAGCCCGCTGAGCGCTGCGGCCTCAGTCCTGGGGGGCTGGAGGCCACCCCCCCAAAGGAGCTCAGCAGGGTCTGGGGAGAGAGGTGACAGGAAGCCTCTGCAGGCGCTGGATTCCGGCAGCACCAGGCACGGGGTGGGCCTGGGCCGCTGCGCAGAGCGAGGCGCGCGGGCGACGGAGACTCGGGAGGTGTGGTCCTCGCGTCACGTGCGGGGCAAAGGTGGGTGACAGTCTGTGTCCAACCCAGGCCCGGTGGACAGACAGCAGCTGCCCCATCCTGGGGGTCTACTGGATGGTGTTCACAATGTCCGCCCAAGGGGGACAAGGGAGGGAGCGACAGGCCAGCGGGCCTGCAACGAATGACCGACCACTGGGGCACGGAGGAGACACTGCTTCTGCCACATATCCACGGAGGCCCTGGGAGCCCAAGACAGTCCCCACTGCCCCTTCCCTGGGAAGTCGGGGGGAGAAAAGACTCAGAAACCACAACTGACGAGAGGAAGGTAGGCGGACCCCGTCTCCCCGGGCCTGGCCGGGACGCCCCAGGGCCTCGGCCCCGCCATCCCGTCTCCGAAGCCGGTGGCCAACTGAGCGCAGAGTGGGACAGCCCGCCCCTGGGCAGACCAGCCCCCTCGCCGGAGGCCGCCACGAGCCCCTCCCCTAGGAACCTAGCCGGTCGGCATCAGGGGAACCAGCAGGGGCCAGGGCCTCAGGCCGACTGTGAGCCTGTGTCCCGGGAGACACGGCCGCGCCCGTCCTGCTGAGCGGCCTCCCCACCGCTCCCCGAGGCAGGCAGGCCCCCGGCTCTGTCCTCGCGGGGCAGAGCGAGGCCGCACGGGACGAAACCAAGCCCCTGGTCCCCGGCTGCCACACCCGGTCTTGCTGCATGCAGCCCCGCTGCTCCGTCCCGGCTCAGTGCCAGGACGCGCTGCGGCCCCATCAGACACATGCCAGCTGACATCTCACACCCCCTCAGGGCCTGGCCGAATACCACCTTCTCCACGAAGCCCTCCTAGACCGCCCCAGTCAGAGTCACTCTCTCACTGAGCGTTTTCAGCGCTTTACACTGCGTTGCATCAGCTCTAGGAGGCACGTTTTCCTACGTTTTAGTCTCTGAAGTCAACACGTGTCGCACAGTCTCGTAACTCTCACGAGCAACGCGCCTCCTTTCTGAGACTGCGGTGCGTTCTGGAGGGGCTGGCGGCCAAGGGCTGACAGAATGCAGTGAGTGACCTGTGTCTCCCGGGCCTCCCCCAGTGGGGCTGCGTGAAATGACGGGGACAGAGAACGCCGACGCGTCACAGACGAGAGGCACCGGGTTATAGCCCGACCGGCAGGTCACCTCACTCTTTGGGGACGCCCCCGACACACACCCGTCTCTGCTCTGGGGGCCACCTCTCCCCTGCTCACCACCTGGGAGCAGCAGCGCGGCCATACCTGTGACATCCAGGTCCTCCTCCAGGCTCTGCATGTAGAGTGGGCACTTCTGCTGGATAAAGTACAGAAGCTCAACCGAGTTGGACATCCAGAAGAGGATGTGCTGCAGGTCCGGAACCAGGCCCGCCATGGTGAAGCTGGCCGTGGAGAGGGGCTCCTGGCTGCCAAGACAGAGACCAAGAGTCACGCCGAACCCGCCGCTCTCTGTGCGTGAGAACGGCGGACGCTCAAAACACCCACCGCGATCTGTCAGCCTGCCAGCGTCAGGCCGGGAACTGGATTCAGATCCATAACCTGTGTGAGGCACATCGCCTACAAACCCTCACAGGAAGGACCGCCCGAGGCCACGCTGGAAAAGGACTCTGGTAAACGGCTTCTTTTCACATCTTCTCTTTGAGAATCAGAGAACAGAGCAGCTGTGACCGTTCGGACGAGCAACAGGAATTGCCCTTTGTACTCGAGAGCAAGAGAGACGAGGGCAGGTGTCTTAAGTGAGGAACGTAACTAACAGAGGAAGCAAGCAGAGGCGCATCTCTTGGGGCGGTGATCAGACAAGCGCAGCTAAGTGCCGCCGCGTCCCGGCAGGAGGCGGAAGAGCGCGGCTAAGTGCCGCCGCGTCCCGGCAGGAGGCGGAAGAGCGCGGCTAAGTGCCGCCGCGTCCCGGCAGGAGGCGGAAGAGCGCGGCTAAGTGCCGCCGCGTCCCGGCAGGGGGCGGCAGGGGGCGGAATAGGGCGGCTAAGTGCCGCCGCGTCCCGGCAGGGGGCGGAAGACGACGGCTAAGGCAGCGCCAGGAGGCAGGGATCGCGGGCGCTACCGGAAAACTCAAGAGATACCGTTAGGAAACCCACAAACGACCCCACTCACGGGGGCTGCCTGGCCGTGTCTGGGGCCGGGCGGCGGGCAGAGAAGAGGGGCGGGAGGGGCTCCCAGGCGGCGGCACAGAGCTAGGTCCTTCCCGGCCCTCCAACCCCATCCCACCCTGGGGGACGGCCGTCTGGGGTAGAGGGCCCGTGGCACTCCCTTTCCAGGGAACACTGGGCACGTGGGGGGCCGCCTGCCTCCCTCGATGGGAGCCTGCGAGGTCAGCTCCGCCCATCTCAAGCCCCTCCTCCCGCGTCTCCCGGGCCCCAGCCACCAGCATGCAGGACCTGGTGTCCGAGTCGCCTGCAATGTGACAGAAGCACCACGCTGTCCTCACCAGCCTCCTGGGGAGGCCGTGGGGCGGGTGCGGCGAGCAGAGCTCCGGGCGATTCCTCCCTCTAAATGCCAGTCGGTGTCTCGCCCGCACGGTTCCTCATCCCGGCAGCAAGCCCGTCGGTGGGCCGTGCATTCTGAGAGCATCCTCACACCGGAGGGTCCCTGACCACACCTGCCAGGTGCTCTGACAGGTGAGCAGAGATCCATTGACAAGCAAATCAAACCACCCAGAGGTAACTGGGTCTGGGGGTGACGCTGGGCTGTGCCTCTTACTGGCGGATTCCGGGGGGCAAGGCGGGCGTCTGCGGGCATCGTGCGAGGACGGCACTGTCCCTAGGCTCTTCATCCTGCCTGGAGGGCTTGCCGGCGCCCGGAGCAGCTCAGGGACTCCGGCTGTTGCAGTGACCGTCGTGCCGGGGGTCCTGGCGATCAGGCCCACGGGAAAAACCGAGGGGCCATGTCAGCGGCAGGGTTGGTGCGGAAGTGTCGGGCGGGCTGCAGCCTCGGCCTCCTCCGCGCCCCACGGGCCTCGGGCTCCCTTCCCCACGTTCTCCTTGTGCCTGCACTTTGCTGCTCTCTCTGACGTAACTTCACTTTTGTCCACAGACAGCATGACCCCCCTCTGTCCTGCTCCTGGGGAGGGACAGGCTTCAGGCGCGTCGCCTTGTTTCCACTGCTTATCTTGCTCCTCTCGTCCGTTCTCCTCGCTGGTTGAATTACACACACACGTGCATGCACGAAGAGCTTTATGTCGTCAAAAAAGGATGAATCTGCTCGTCAGAGCCTAGCTCCATTTTGTTTTCAACATTTATTGCCCTTCTCCATTCCGCCCAGAACTCAACGGGACAGACAGGCAGGCCTGCACGGAGAAACAGTCCACCAGCTACTGCCAAGTAGAGCTTTGGTGTCGGGTCCCAGCGAGGTCAGCGCTGAGGACGCGCCACCGGCCAGCCCTGCCGTACCGTGGGGCACAAACAAGGCGCAGCGGCCTGGCCCACCCGTCCGGGCAAGCACCAAGTAGGCACGACGATTTCAGGGACATGACACCAAAGGCGCAGGCAATAAAAACACAAATAGACAAGCGGCGTTACGTCAAATGAAAAGGCTTCTGTGCAGCAAAGGAAACCATTAACGGAATAAGAAGGCAACCCACGGAATGGGAGAAAACATTTGCAAACCACATATCAGATAAGGGGTGAATTTCCCAATACACGTAAGGAATTCCTACAACTCAAAAGCAAAAACAAAACAAAACAAAACAAAACAAACCACTAATAACCCTATTAAAAATGCACTGAAGACTTGACTAGATATGTCTCCAAAGTAGACAGCCAGCCAGAGGAGCATGAAAAGGTTCTCAACATACATAATCATCAGGGAAATGCAAGTCAAAACTCAAGCAGCTGCCACCCCATGCCTGTCATGGTTTCATAAAAAAGACCAGAGTCAACAAGTATTGGTGACGATGTGGAAAAATCAGAACCCTTGTGCACTGCTGGCAGGAATGCAAACTGGTGCAGCCACTGTGTAAAACAGTATGGAGGTTCCTCAAAAAGCTGTAAGTAGAACTACCTTATGATCCAGCAATTCCACTTCTTGGTGTTTATCCAAAAGAATTGAAATCAGGATCTCCAAGAAATATTAGCACCCTGGTGTTCACTGCAGCACTACTCATAATATCCGAGACGTGGAATCAAACGCAAGGTCTACTGACGAATGAATGAATAAAGAAAATCTGGTTTATAACACAATGGAACATTATCCATTAAATAAAGAAGGAGGGCTTCCCTGGTGGCGCAGTGGTTGACAGTCCGCCTGCCGATGCAGGGCACACGGGTTCGTGCCCCGGTCCGGGAGGATCCCACACGCCACGGAGCGGCTGGGCCCGTGAGCCGTGGCCGCTGAGCCTGCGCGTCCGGAGCCTGTGCTCCGCAATGGGAGAGGCCACAACAGAGAGAGGCCCGCGTACCGCAAAAAAAAATAAAAAATAAAGAAGGAAATCCTGCAATATGCAACAACACGGATGAACCCTGAAGACATGATGCTCAGTGAAATAAGCCAATCACAGAAGGACACGTACTGTGTGACTCCACTTACATGAGGGACCCAAAACAGTCAAACTCACAGAATCAGCGAGCAGAGGGGCGGTTACCAGGGGTGGGGGCAGGAGGGCAGACAAGAGAAACTGCTCATCAATGAGCATGAAGTCTCAATTACGCAGGATGAGCGAGTTCTAGAGACCTGCTGTACAACAGTGCACCTACAGTTAACAATACTGTACTGCACACTTAAAAGTTTAAGAGCATAGCTTTCATGTTAAATGTTCTCACCACAGTAAAATAAATAAAAATAAACCAAATCAAATCTCAATATAAATTTAGAAAGAAATATAAATTTAAAAAGAAATCATCTGGGGGACTTCCCTGGTGGTCCAGCGGTTAAGACTGCGCTTCCACGGCAGGGGGCGCGGATTCGATCCCTGGTCGGGGAACTGATCCCTCATGACGCATGATGCGGCCAAAACATTTTTTAAAATAAAAATAAAGATCATCTGGGACACCTGTACAAGAGAAATTATTGCTCTTCTATATTAATTAGTATTAATAATATATTATTGATTACTGAAAATAAAATTTAAAACATTTTTGTTAGTAAATATAAAAATGAAAAAATTTCAAAAAACTTTCTAAACAATTCATGAGTCAAAGAAGAAATTAAAACAGAAATTATGCAAGGATAAGGAAATAATAAAGAGGTAAATGGAATAGAAATCAAAGAAAAGGTAAACAGAAACAACAAAACTGGTTCTTTTAAACAGATGATAACAGACAAATGCCTGGGAAGATATATCAAAGGGGGTGGGGAGAGAAAAAATAGGAACACAACAGGAATTAAATAAGGCGATATCACTACAAATATATTAGAGATGAAAGAAGTCCTACAAGAATATAATGAACCATTTTATTCCAATAACTTTGAAAACACAGGCAATAGATAATTTCCTAGGAAAGCAAAACTTACCAAAATCAACACAAGAAGAAACAGAAAACTATAACAAACCATAAGCATTAAAGAAATGGAATCAGCAAACACAGGCGCCGCCCAGACGCTTTTCTGGGCCGCTTCCAGGAAACCTCCGCGGCCCAGAGTCCTCACCCTCCGACAAATCGACTCAGAGAACTGAAAGCAGAGAAGGCTGCCCAATTCATTTCTGAGAACCTTGCCATTAAAATCAGACAAGGACAATACAAAACAATAAATGAATTCACAGGCCAATTCTACTTATGAATTCAGATGGGAAAATCCTGAAGTATCAACAAACCGCATCTCGCCTTGCTGATGACAAAATCAATAGTTATGAGAGGTTCGATCCCGGGAATCCAATCACGGTTCAGAAAACCTCCTGATGTAGGACCCACACTCAGATTCAAGGGGAAAATGTGTGACGATCACAGACGCGGAAAAAGCATTCAGGAAGAGTCAACGGCCACTTACAATTTTAAAAGCAGCACACAAGAAAGACCTGAAGCTAATGGGGCAAAACGTGAATCATGTGAAATTCAGGTGTGGGTTCGGGGTAACTGATACGCTCTGTACTCTCCTGTATTTTGAAAGTGATTCATAATTTTTTTAAAAAAAGCATTCGCTGGGATGGAGCCAGGGCTGTTTTTAGGCCCTAATGACACAAGGAGCTGCTGAAGGAGGGGCTGTTTCCTCTTGTCTAAGGGCCAAGGCCCCAGCAGACAGGCACCAGTGGGAGGATGCGCTGGAAGGCGAGGGCAGGGTTCTCCTGAGGACTCCTCCCTCCAGGCCCGCCTCACCCTGGGGACCGGACCGAGCCGCGGGTGAGGCCGCCACACCTGTCACGGGGTGAGGCTGGCTCCCTCGTGGACTTCCCCTCCCGTTCGGAACCTGAAGGATGCAGGGCTTCTCCGAGCTGCCTGGGCCTCAGCTGGTCTCTCCATGCCGGGCCAGCTGTAGGCTGTCTTCCGTGGGGCCCCCCGCCCGGGGCCTGGCCTGTAACAGCACCCCGCTACCCACTACCCTCGAGCAGGGCGGCAGCCAACAGAGCACATTCGTGAGCGACAGGGATTCTGCTCCACTCAGCCCGGCGGGAGCTTCGCTGCTCAGACCCCGGCTTCCCGTCTCTGAGCCTCTAGTTCCCGGCTTCAGAAGGAGGGGATAATGATGCTTCTTCCCGACTCCCTTGCAGCAGAGGTCCCCAGTCCCCCCCGCAGCCCCGGGCCGCACAGCAGGAGGTGAGCAGCGGGCGAGTGAGCGAAGCTTCATCTGCCGCTCCCCGTCGCTCTCATCACCACCTGAACCATCTCCCACTCCCCGCCCCGTCCCTGGAGAAACTGTCTGCCACGAAACCAGTCCCTGGTGCCAAAAAGATTGGGGACCGCTGGCTTACAGGACCACGGGCGGACGGTACCCCACAAGCACGGACAGCAACCATGTGCTTTATAAACGGAGTATCTTCTTCACGTGTCATCCTCACATGAACAGAAATGAGGCAAACCCCGTGGACCGCAGCATGACTTAAGGCCCCGCGAGCCCTTCGTCCACGACGGGCAGCGACCACAGGCAACCTCTGCTCGGGCTGTCACCACATGTGCGTGTTCCTTCAAGGGGACAGACAGCTGTGGCCTTCAAGCCTTCACCGTGGCTAAGGGTCCGCAGCACAAACACAGGTGCCGCCGCCACCTTCTGCGAAGGCGGTTCTCGGTGGTGTCCGCTCAAGGGCAGGCGGGGGGGGGGGTCCCAGGATACGCACGTCTTTACCGTTAATGCCAAATGGTTTCCTCAAGTCCCCCCAGCGGTGCGTAAAAGTAGAACCCGTACTTTCTATGAAAACCGACGTTGGACAGCGGAGACCCCCTGCCCCACCTCTACACTGGGAGGCGTCCACTTCCCCAAAGCAGCAGGTTCGCATTAACACAGCAATTACGGGAGGGCGAGGAGAAGGCTTCCCGGAGGGTCGTGCCCACTCGTCTCACAGATGCTCTGGAGAGACCTCCCCGACACAGAGCTGCCCAGGGTGGTGACCACAAGACATGGAAACGGCCACCCTGAGACAGAAAGACACAGAGCTGACCCCAGAGGTTGCAGGGTGAGGGCTGCTGGGACTTGGCTCCTGGGGAACCAGTGGCCTGCTGGGCGGGTACGAAGACGGGGCCGTACTTACAGGTGTGCCTGCTTCTCGGCGAGTTCTTTGGTTTTCTCCTACAATTATAAAGGGAAAAAAAGCAAAGATGAGACAAGCAGGACACCACTGACACAGGCTCCCATCTACATGAAACACGGCATCACTGCTCCGGGCATCGCTCCAAGCTACACTGGGAAGACTGTTTTCCATTTGGTCTGACCTCCTGGCATCCCGTTACTGCGTACGAACCACGCGATTCCTACAAGGGCACCGTTTCACAGCCATCTCTCTTACGTAACAGCCGGCCACTTAGGGAGCAGTAAAGATGGGTCAAACGTATGACAAATGTCAGAACGAATGTTCTAGCAACACTCTTACGGTCAAGCTTCACAGATGCACTTTTAAAAGTCAGCCCCAGTAACGCGGAGCAGGTGCACGTGGGCCTGAGTACACACAAGTATGTTTAAACGTCCCCATAGGGACTCAGGTCTAGCCAACATTTTCTGTCCCCTTTAATCAAGAACTCATTCTTGCTTTAGTGCCGTTATCCGGCTTAGCGTGGTCCTAACCGCGACTTCCTCACACGTTCTCTTAGAGGCTCACATCGGCCTGAGTTGACGAGACACGTGAGCACAGGGGGACGCAGAGGAGGCTGCCGATGCCCAAGAAACAGACAAATGAAGCTCAAGGCTCTAGACAGACTTCTCACCCCAGAGGGGAAGCCGTACGGGGGACACCCGGGCCCGGGGGTGAGGGGGTCCCACCTCCACGAGCCTGTTTCCAAGCCTGCACGGGGGCAGGGGAGGGGGTTCGCAGGGCTGATCCCATGTGCATGGCGGGGGAGCCAGGGACGACGCTCGGGCTCGGGGGCATCCAGTTCTCTGCCCAGAGTCACCGGCACCCTCCTCTGCCCCGGCGTTCTCAGCTGTGACGTGGGACACCGCACCTACGCCGTCAGGGTGGTTGTGGGAATTAAGTCCAACAGCATCTGATTACTAGTAAGTGTCTGGCACAGAGCAGACTCGGAAAAGGACGGTGATTCGTGTGAAATTCAGAGCTTCTAAGCGTCAGGCCACTCGGTCCACACTCTGCACGGACTTCAGATGCACAGAGGGGAAGCGACCACACACACCAAATGCCACTCGGGACTCTGGGGGATGCGGCTCAGATACGCACGAGGCACAGATCGCTTGCACAAACCTTTGGATGTGGCAGGCCAGCATGGCTTTTGCTTTTAAAAAGTTTCAAACGTTTTAAATGCAGATTTTAATCTGAGGAATCTATCCAGTGTCTACACGGCCACCTGGTTTCCTTTTCCCACGTCTGCCTCAGGGTGAGCACAGCTGAGACTAAGGGGGTCTCTCTGAAGGACTGCGTGTAACTACCAGCCATCCTTTGGCTCCCCAGGGAGTCCAGCCCCTGGAGGGGCAGGAGATGCCCGCCGGGTGCTCTGGTCCCAGGGGACGTCTGGCAGTGCCTGAAGCCGCTTCCGTGAGGGGGGAGGGGAGGGGTGCTGCCAGCCGCGGGGGGGAGGGGGGAGGCCTGCGGTGCAGGGGTCAGCCCCCCAGCAAGGAATTCTACCTGGACGTGCGTGGTGCCGCGGTCCAGAGACCATCCTGGCTGAAGTTTCAATGGACAGCATCGACCGGTCCTGTGCCCCCCCTCCCCCCTACCCGACAAGGGCTCTGCAGTGGGGTGTCGGCAGGGGCTCGACCTGCTCCCGGCAGAAAGCGCGGGGCTCCCAGGCCGCCTGGGCGCCGGCAGGGCTGGGCCGTGAGGAGGGACACAGGACCGGAGCTCACGAAGCCGAACCCTCGGCGGCTACCCCAGCTCCCCCGGCGGCCCTGCCTATCCTGCTCGCCCGACAGCGACGAGGGCTGGTCTCGGTCAAGGGGGAGCTCGCGCCCTCCACCCAGGCGGCCGCGGCTCCCACCCGCTCCTCTCCCGGCCGAGGCCGCCGGCAGCGAACCGCCCCCCGCCCCGCCACTGACCCAGACCGTCTCTCGGATCATCTTGGCCATCTTGAGCAGGAGCTGCCCGAAGGAGCCCGGCTCGAGGCGGGTGGCCGAGTGCTGAATGCAGAGGCAGAGGAGGAAGGCGGGGGTCAGCTTGTGGTCGTTGCCGCCCGGCTCGACCAGCGTCATGATCCGCTGCAGCAGCGCGTCCTCCATGTCGGGCTCGAACTCCAGGTGCAGCGGCCGCGCCCGGGGGGGTCCGGGCCTCGCGGAGACCGAGGCGCCCCGGGCCCGGAGCGGGGCGCCGCACATCCTACAGCTCTCCGGCACGGCCCGGAGGCGGGCCAGGGCCTGGGCGGGCAGGGGCTGGGCCTGCGCTGGGTCCTTCAGCAGCAGCAGGTAGTACAGGCCCAGGGAGAGCAGGTCCCCGTGGCGCAGCGCCACGGCGCGGCCCCCCACCTCCGAGAAGTTGACCGAGACGGACGCCCCGGGGATGGGCTCCAGGACCAGCTGTGCCCCCGCCTGAGCTCGGCCCAACGGCCGGCGCCTGCGGATGGTGCAGTGCAGGGGCAGGATGTCGGGGGCCGAGAGGCTGATGCTGGGCTTGCTGGAGGGGGTCCTCTGGCCCACCGTGTGCCGCTCCCGGTTGAGCACGTAGACCAGGCTGTCCTGAAACGCAGACACCAGACCTCAGGGGCAGGACGCCACTCGGGCAGTTCCACCCCTGGTACCTAAGCCGCCCTGGGCAGCACCCCTCCCACCCCCCGGAGCCCTTCCTGCCCCGCTGCCTGCCCACACTGGGCGCCCACCCCATCTCCCAGAGCAGCCTCGGTGGTACACCAGATGCCCGGGGTGCGGTGGGGGGGAGGCCCCAGCTTCGAGACGTGAGAGGCCAGCCAAGGGCAGACCTGAACGTGGACACTGGTCTACAGACACGCCAGGCCCGCCCGCTCCGCCAGGTGACAAGCTGGGGAGGCGCCCCTCCTTTGTGCGCCGGCTCCGGGAGGGAAGATGCCTCCCAGGACCTGAGCTGCAGAGCCCTGACAAGGTCACACAGCGTGCGGGGAAGGTGGAGCAGGAAAGGGAGCGGGGGACACGCAGGTGAGCGAGAGGCCGGGAGGAACAGCAGACCTCCCCGGGGCGGCAGCACGGGCAGGGTCGGCGGGGTCGCCAAGGGCGAGCCCCTTCAGGCCAAGAGGCCTCCGACAAAAGTGGTATGAAATGCGGGCGCGGGGCGGGGGCCTGCGGGACTCCTCAGGGGAAGCCGCCCCGCACACGCTCGAGGCCGCGGGAGGCCTGCGCCCCAGCCCACGGGGGCCATTCCCCAGGGGCCCGCCAGGCCGGGCAGGAAGGGGGCCCAGTACCAGGTAAGACCCACGCTGGGATCAGTGAGTGAGGAGCTGGGGGGACCCCCTCCCAAGGCCCTGCTGCCGCCCACTGCAGCCTGGACGAAAGAATGTTCTGGAAGCAGAGGACGGGGAAGCCGCCACCCTCCTCCAGCGTCTAGGGCGGACCCAATGGGGTGCTCCCCCCCCCCGGCCCATTTCTCCGGCCCCCGAGCCCCCCGCTGACGTGGTCAGTAAGGAGCAGAGGGGCGGGGGCGCCAAGCCGAGAGCCTCCCACGCCCTGCTCGCCGCCGCCCCTCCCACCGCCTCGGGCCCAGGAGAGGGGCGCTCACGTGCTGCTGGCTGTAGCCCTGCAGGAGCAGCAGGTGGGGCGACTCGTAGAGGGAGCAGCGCATGGCGTCCTGGCCGGGCTCCTCGGGGCCCCGGGCAGTGGACGGCGGGGCAATGGCCGAGCCCAGGCTGGTCTCGCTGACCGTGCGGCGCAGGCGGGGTGGAGGGGGGCTCCAGGTGCCCCCCGCGGCCGGGGCTGTGGTTCCCTTGGCGCGGCTCCGCTGCAGTCTCCGGGCCTGGGCGTTTATCCCTGCGGCAGAAGCAGCGCGGGGTGAACAGATGGCTCGAGGCCGCTCCTAACACGGGTCGCGGCTCCGTCAAGCAGGCCTGCAGGCGGCCGCGGGACTCTGCCCACAGACCGCATCCTCGGAAGGCCGTGGCTCCTCCGGGGCTCGCCCCGAGAGCCAGGCAGCCCGGCCGTCCGAGGCCCCAGACGCCCCACAGGAGCCCGTGGCGCATCCCAGCCCCGAGACCAGCCAGCACCACGGCCTCCCCGCGGGATGCCAAGCCCACCACAGCCTCGACCCCCGCAGAGTCAGCGTGCTGGGGGCTTCGTGGGTACCACGCCGACCCCAAAACCTGCCCATCCCCTGTCCCGTCCTGGCAGCCCGTGTGTGCGTGCGTGAGCTGATTAGGTGACGACTGTTCATCATCCCCCCCCCCCCCCCGTTTACAAGGAGGAAGCAGTCAACTCGCCACGTCACTCCAGCCCACAGGGCCGGCTGGTCTCCATCCAGAACACGGCTGCTCCGTCCCGGGGCACCTCCAACACGGCCAGGCACACGCATGCACACGCGCACACCCGTGCACACCCCACAAAAGCCTTACCCTTCTACACGTAGGAAGCGCTCTTTTAAACTAATGTCGCGTGAAAGCTGAGAAGCCACATGGAACTCGAGGGCCAGTCTCCTGTCACCGTCGCCTTCCCCGGCTGACCCAGGCCTTCCTCTCTGAGCCCCCTGCCGAGGGCCCTCCACACAGCCTCTGTCTGCAGCATCCCTTCCTATAACCGTTCCAGACAAAGCCAGGGCAAGTGAGGTGGGCAAGCGGGGGCCGAGGGCGCCCGGGAACACCGACCTGCCTTCCAGAAGGAGAAGGGGGCCCGGTCCCCGGCAGCCCACAGAGAGCCGGGGCTGCAGGAGGGAGGCCGCTCAGCCGCAGTGCGAGCCGTTTGCCGGGCGCCCGCTGCTCCCCGCCTGCTGCAGAGCCGGGCCAGCGACCGTCAGGCAGGGCAGCGGGCGGGGGGAGGGGTGGGGGGAAGAGGGGCGGGTCAGGGGAAGGAGGAGGCCGAGGGCAGGAGGCAGGGATGGAGGAACAGAGGTGGGGGCAGGCGGGGAGGCAGCCCCCAGCCTCACCAGTCCCACCCCCTGCTCTCACGGCTGGGGCATCACGGCACAAGCGGGGGCCCTGCCTGGAAGAAGACATTTAAAAACCAGTCCAAAAGGACGCTCTAGCCCAGGCTTTTCCTCCCCCTAGGACGGGGCTGCAGGAGAGGATGCACCTCAAAACCACCTTGCACAAGTGCTGGGGCTCCCGGGCAGCAGCAGAGCCCATAAGGTCACCCTTTCCTCTTCGATTCCTGGGGGCCCGCAGAGGCCCTGGACGAGGCCCGAGCGACCAGGGCCAGCGTCCCTGGGACTGCAGCAGACGGGCGTGGGCGCACACTCTCGGCCGACTGAACACCCCTCCTCCAGCTGGGGTCCCGCGTCCCCTCGCAGCTGACCCCCTCCCAGGCTAAAGCAGGGGCTCTCACCCCGCCCGCGCTCAGGGCCGCCTGGGGAGTTTGGAACAGCGTCCAGGGCTCATCCATGGGCCCTCAGGGTTGAAGGGCCAGGGCTGTCGGGAGGGAGGTAGCGGCAGCTCAAAGCTGGGGCCGCTGGGCCGCCAACGCCAGCACGGCCAACGTGTAGAGCAACCCACAAGGTCCAGCCGACAGATCCGTGCACACCCTGCGGGCAGCACAGCCACGAGGACCCTCACACGTGTGGACACCTGAGCAAGGAAGGCCCCTGAACCCCACGCAACCCTCCACGGGGACTATCCTCGCACAGGGCAGAGATGCTGCAGGGAAAGCTGGGCCCAGCCTGTACCCAGTGGCGGGTGGAAAGGCAGATGGGGAGCAATGGGTAGGGTGTGGGACCTCTGTTTACATGCTGAAAAGAGCACGCGAAACCCCGCGGCATGCTGCTCATGGTGTGCGTATATGTGCACGTAAAGCTGTTTTCAAAAACAGATAGAAGAGGCACACGGTAAGTTCAAGAAATGGCCGCCTGACAGGTGGGGGTCTGAGCCTGGGGAGGTACATTTCATAACGTATTGGAGCTGCTAGAACACGTGTGACATCACATACTGCACGTGATAGGACATACTTTATGGATAACTCTGTGTGATGTTTTACTCGTTTCATTTTTTAAAACTCTAAATAAATGTGATTAAAAATGTTTATGTCAACTCTGGAAGGCAAGTACTCAGGTGTAAAGTAAAAATCATAAACACTCTGAGGTCCTCGCACGTGTGTAGGACTCTGCGGCTGCCCCGAGGTGGGCTGGGGGCCTGGCGGCGGGGGCGCCCGATGAGGACGCTGGAGACCGACCGTTCGGCCAGGCGTCCTGAGGAGGGTCGTGGCTTCGGGTGCCGATGAGGGTGCCGCGCCACGTCTGATCCCACTTCAGCTTCGCCACCACAATCCACACATCCCAACGACGGGCAAACCCAGGGCGTGTCTGCCCGGCTCAGAGCAGAACCTCCTCCCTAAGCCTGGGATGGAGGCTGGGCGGCGACAGGAGGGACGTGTGGGCAGCCTCACCCACAGGCCAGCGGCCTGCGGGGCGCGGCCTGGGGTTCTCAGCCTGGTCCAGGCAGACCCGCAGCCTCGTGGTCCAGGCTCTGCGCACTGGATCTGGGGCGTCACGGTGGAGCCCGCGTCCCGAGCAAGGTCGTCCCCGTGGCCCCTCCACCGCCACCGTGATGGGGATTCGGCAACAGACACACCATGGAGAAGCCCTGGCCCACAGGGGAGCGGCGCTGGCGGGATAACGTGACGAGAGCGGCCAGGCCTTGTACGGCGGTGATCTCACATGCCAAGTCACTCATCTTACAGGAAAACGCCCAACCTTGCCACTGGGTGAAGAAGACGCGCTCCATTTCTGGATCACGCCTCCCCGTGAGCTGGGCTGGACGGCCCAGCCCTGGACATTTCTCGCTACGCTAGGGGTGACCGAGTTAGCGAGGTCAGAGGTTTATCTGGTCCTGCAGGTCTGAGGGACACCCAGGAATCTGCATTCTTGTAAAAGCTCCCCAGAAGGTTCTGGAACTCAGCTAGGATAGGAACCGCTGCCAGGGCACTCCCCTCCCCCAGTCCCTGTCTACAGAAAGCCCACGGGGGAGAAAGGGACACCCATGGAGTGCTCGGAAGACATACTCGAGCACCTACCGTTTTCATTTGCGTTTTGGATTTCTAACTCTTTTCTCTAGATTAAAACGTTTGTCAGTTCCCAGGAAGGTGGCAGATATGAGGCTCTGCTCTTCCCTCTCATATAAGGCACACCTCGTCTTACCGCGCTTCACGGACACGGTGGGCTACAAACTGAGGGTCTGCGGCAACCCCGGCTGAGCAAGTCTACTGGCACATTTCTTCCAACAGCGTTTGCTCACTTTGTGTCTCTGCGCCACACTGTGGTAATTCTCGCAGTATTTCAGACTTTGTCGTTAATATTATATTTGTTATGGTGATCTGTGATCAATGATCTTTGATGTTACTCTTGTAATTGTTTTGACATTGTTTTAGTAATAAAGTATTTTATTTTTTTATTTATTTATTTTTTAAACGTCTTTATTGGAAAAATATGGAACGCTTCACGAATTTGCGTGTCATCCTTGCGCAGGGGCCACGCTAATCTTCTCTGTGTCGTTCCAATTCTAGTATATGTGCTGCTGAGGCGAGCACAGTAACAAAGTATTTTAAAAGTAAGGTTTGTACGTTGTTTTTCTAGACATAATGCTACCGCACCCTTAACAGACCTCAGGAGAGCGTAAACATCACTTTTCTAGGCACTGGGAAGCCAAAAAGTTCCTGTGACTCTCCTTACCGACGTGCCGCCTTCACTGCAGTGGTCTGGGCCTGAACCCGCCACATCTCAGGGCTGGGCCTGTATCTGTTCCCTGGTGAACAGGCAGAAACACACCCAGCAGAGGAATAAAAGGAGGGGTCTGGGTAACCAGAACCTGGAGAGGCCTCTGTGTCCCCCGCACCCAGGACACACATGGGACCACCTTACCGCCCAACACTGGGCCCCAGACCCAGAAGCACAATGACCACCTTGCCACGTCTTAGGCAGATGACACAGCCAGGAGAGACTCTGAAACAACCTTGCTGCCCCTGAACAGGCTCACAGTTAGGCCACAGGCCCTGGCTTGGATGTTCAGGGCCGATCCTGCCCGCTCCTGGACTGTGCGTCTCTCCCACGGGAACTGGGGAAGGGGCCCTAACCTGCAGGAGGTGTAACCGTGACACAGACGACGGCGGCGGCCTGCACAACGCACGCGGTTAAAGAAAGGAGCTCGGAGCTTCCCTCTCCCGGCAGCTGCTCCAGCTCCCGCCACCGGAATCAAGGCTGCGAGCGGCTGACTCTGCAGGGCAGGGATCTGCGGTCCCTCATCCCCTCCATCAGACGCTCCTGGGCCAGGCAGCCGTCGGGCAGGGGGGAAGAGGTGGAGGGATGACACCCCAGGCCACACGGTGTTTTACGTGTCGGTGCCGGCATCCCCTCTGTGGGGAGAGAGGAAAGGACCCTGGATACCGGGGGTGGGGGGGTTGGACATTAATTCTGAAAGCAGCTGGCAGCTGTCATCAGAGCTCCCGTCATGGGCTCCAGCACAGCACTGGAAAGAACAACACAGCTCTCTTCCTGAACGTCAGTAAGTTCAGGACAATACATTCAAGCTGTAGGTTTTACCCCCGGGCCCTGTTTGCTCTTCTCTCCCAGGATCGGAGGGTTTGAAACAGTGTCTCCAACTCGGAGACGTCCCTGTTGCTCACAGCCACTACCAGGGCTGCAGGAGAACTCAGGGATGTGGTTTTTCATTGGGGACGGATGAGGCAAATGTTCCTGCATTCGGGAATTTTGCCGAAATTGGGGGAATTGAGACTATTTCGGTGATCCCTAATAACAGCTGGAGAGGCGCTGCTGACACAAACTCTGCAGTAGCCACTGCAAAACTCGGAGGTCAGACCTGCCTTAAACAAGGCCTTTTAAACTAGAATGCCCTTTTCTGGGTTAGCAAAAGATGCAGAACGCAGCCCTAAGTTAATCAAGCAATCCTTGACGTTAATTTGAAGTTTTTTGCATTTGAAATGTACAACAACGACGACAAACTACCTAAGGACCATTTGGGGACGCAGCATCTATCTGCTACTTGGCCAGCTTTATTCTGAGTGTTTTGCATTCAATTCCATTGCATTCTCACAATAAACCCTTCAAAGGGACTGCAGTGACATGGGAATACGTTACCTAGCTTTTCAGGATCGATCCTACCATTGGCAAATAAAATTCTAAAACAAAATGTATATCGTACCCGCCCTCCCCAGTTAGGGACACAACACGGATGCCTGCTGACCACTTCTGGTCAACAGCGTACTGGAGGTCCTGGAGGTCCCAGCCAGTACAATAAGGTAAGAAAAACGAATGGAAAGGTAGGATTGAAAAGAAAGAAAGAAATTTATGATGATTTTCAAGACGATGTGATTGTGTATACAGAAAATGCAAAAGAATCTACGGACAAATTATTAGAATTAACAAATGAGTTTAGCAAGGGGACTAGATATGGTGAGTATGCAAATTCAATACTATTTTAAAATACTAGAAACAAAGAGAAAAGGGTATGTTTAAAAAGAAAGATACCATTTATAATAATGTCAAGAAACATGAAACTAAGGAATAAATCTTCCAAAAGATGTGCAAGACCGTGTCACTGAAAACTACAAAGCACCACTGACGGAAGTCAAGGACGCTTAAGAGAAAAAGACGGACAGGCCGAGTGTGAGAGAGGAAGTGGGACGGTTAGAGCCCTTGCACACTGCTGGGGGAGGGGGGTGTCAACGGGCGCGAGCAGCCTGGAAGGCACCGTGTGCTGGTGTCTCCTACCACTGAACCGTCAAGTCCACTCCTCAGTGTACACACGATAGGAACACACGTGGGACCACGGGACGTGCACAGGAACACGGCCACAGTGGCATCACTCCTAATGGGCCCAAACTGGAAACACCACGTGTCTACCAACAACAGGATGACCAGATCAACTGTGGCCCATTCACATAACGGAATCCTGCACAGCAATAGTAACGCATGGACTCTTCTAAAAGCAAGAATAAGCCAAAAAAAACCCAAAAAACAAAAAGCCAGACACAAAAAGGTACCCATAATACGATTCCATTTATAGGAAATTTACTTAGAGCCAAAACTGGACTATGGTTTTAGAAGTCAGAGAGGTTGGCTCAATGGCCAAGGACCAGAAGGGGGTGTGAGGGAGGCTGCAGGTGTCCTGATAATGTTCTAGTTCTTGCCACACAGGTGCACTCGTCTTCTGAAAACTCGTTGAGCTGTACCCTCACAATGTGGGCACGCTTCTGTCTGTACGCTATTTTTCAATGAAAATTTTCCTTTTAAAGAAGAGGACGTCAGATGTTAAGATTACCGTACACAAATTATAAGATCATGCAGTTTAAAGAGATAAAACATGTTTAAAGAGATAAACATGTTTAAAGAGATAAAGCATGTTTAAAGAGATAAAACATGCCTTGAAATATATGTAGAGAACAGGAAATCGTAAACAATAACATCAGCTTTGAAAAATAACCAATTAGAACTTCTAGAAACGAAACAATACAGTAACAGAAAGTATGCAGCATATCAGACACAACGGAAAAGAGAATCAGTGAACTAAAAGGCAAGTCTAAAATGTCTAGGATGTGGTATAAAGTGACCAAAAAAGGAAGAACAAAGGAGACACGAAAGACATTAGGAGACAGGGAAGAGAGAGCGAGAGGCCTCACACACGTTGAAAGACAGCTCTGGGGGACTCCCTGGCAGGCCAGTGGTCAGGACTCAGGGCTTTTACTGCTGAGGGCCCGGGTTCAAGCCCTGGTTGGGGACTTAAGATCCCACAAGCCATGCAGCACGGCCAGGAAAAAAAAAAAAGACGGCTCTGGGAGGAAAGAGGGCAAAGGCAATATCTGAAAAGAAAATACGAGAGCATTTTTCAGAACTGACTGAAGAAACCAATTGGCAGTCTCATGAAGTCCAATAAAAGAAAGAAGAGAGACATCACAAGAGAACTACTGACCAATATCCCTTATGTATAGAGATGTAAAAGTCTCCAAGATAGTAGCAAACCATGTTCAAGTGGGATTTATCCCAGGAATGCAAGAGTGATCTAACAGTCAACAGTCAATCACTGTAATATACTGTATTGATACAATAAAAGACCAACATGACATGGCCAGGTACTAAATGCTACTGGATTATACACTTTAAAATTGTTAATTTTATGTGAATTTTATTTCCATTTTAAAAATCAGCCCATAGGGCTTCCCTGGTGGCGCAGTGGCTGAGAGTCCGCCTGCCAATGCAGGGGACACGGGTTCGTGCCCTGGTCCGGGAGGATCCCACATGCCGCGGAGCGGCTGGGCCCGTGAGCCATGGCCGCTGAGCCTGCGCGTCCGGAGCCTGTGCTCCGCAATGGGAGAGGCCACAGCAGTGAGAGGCCCGTGTACCGCAAAAAAAAAAAAAAAAAAAAAAGTCAGGCTTTAAAGACCCTAATGTGAAAGGCAAAACTATCAAGCTTTCATAAGAGAACGCAGGGACTATCTCTACAGCCTCAGAGGCAGGGACGGATCCCTTATACGAGACAAAACCAAAACAGAATCAAAAGCATTGACCATAAAGAAGAGAATCAACAACGTCAACTATATGAACAATTTTATTCATCAAAAGACACGATAAGTAGAGTTTAGAAAATCAACTCACAGACTGGGAGGAAATCATTATCATTATAACACGTATTACTGATAAAAGACTAGAATCTAGGGACTTCCCTGGTGGTCCAGTGGGTAAGACTCCTCGCTCCCAATGCAAGGGGCCCAGGTTCAATCCCTGGTAGGGGAACAAGATCCCACACACCGCATGCGTGCCGCAACTAAGAGTTTGCATGCCGCAACTAAGAAGTCCGAATGCCGCGACTAAGAAGCCCGAATGCCGCAACTAAGACCGGCACAGCCTAAATAAATAAATATTTTTAAAAATATATTTCTAAAAAAGACTAGAATCTAGAATAAAGAATGCCCACAAATCATTAAGAAAAAGACGAAGCAATAGAAAATGCAACAGAGCAGACCAGGCACTTGACGCTTGCAGCGGAATGGCGAAGTAGGAAGCCCTTTGACCCCATCAGGTAAAGTAGAAATATGCACCCTCAGTGTCCAGCAACGTCCCTACAGGTGTGCACCCCCGAGGGACCTGTACGCTTAGGGACCAGGGTGCTCTGAGCTGCACGATTCCCAGACCCATTTGCAGAGCTGCTCAGCATCACTGCACCCACGTGGCAGGACACGGCTCCAAGCAGCACGGGCGGGAGCCCCACGAGCACGACACGAAGGAGACGTAAATCCACCCACATAACTCAAAACAGGCAAAGGGAAACTCGTAGGCAAAAATGCACAGGTGATAACACTAACAGGAAACTGAGAAAACAGTCATTACGAAGTCAGGATGGTGGCTCCTTCCGAGGGGGAGGGGGAGGGAGAGGGTGGAGCTCAGGGTGACCCCGCGGGGACAGCGAGGCTCTGGTCGGCGGCTTGCTTGGTAATGACCTGCCGACCCAAGCAGGTGGGTCTTCTGCCCTTTCCTGCACACGGTCCCTTCTACAGTTACATACCCGTCCACAGCCTCACGACCCGCCGCCACACCTGTCCAGGGGGAGGGCGCCCTGAGGACACGCCGGGTGGGGACCGGAGCCCCCTGCCCATCCCGCCGAGGGCTCTGCCGCCTGGAAGTGGCCACAGGCTGTTGTGGCCCCTGAGTTCCGACCAGCAATAAGGACACTGCCTACAGCAGCCGCTCTGAAAGTTGGATGCTGCCGGGAGGAGGCGCCCCGAGTGGCCGCTGCCCGCTGCCAGCTCTGCAGCTCCATTTCCACCCGGCCCTGTCCCCCCAGCACAAATCCTTGTCCGCCACCCACGGAGCTGCCCGAGGTCCGCCTTCCCGCCAGTGGCCCAGGGGTTCAAGTCCCGGGCAAAATGCAGATGTCCTAGGCTTCCCAAGCCTCCTCTCCATGGGCCTGGAAGAGAGCCACGAACACCTCCAAGGGGACCGCGTCCCCTCCGCACCCTCCGTACTCCGCCCGTGACATCTTATTTCTTAAGCTGGGTCACGGGTGCGCAAACAGTTCATTACACTACGCTGTATCTATTTCTTGTGTGCCCGAAGTATTTCAAAATAAAGATTAGGAAAGCAATAAGAAGCAGGTACAGATGACAAACAGATGTTCGTGAACATTCCAAAATCTGCTCCACCTCACAAATACTAAAGGAAACGCAAGCTAAATAATGAGGTACACTCTCCCTTCAAATCAGCAAAGATTCTTTGGTGATGGAATCACACGACGGCGAGGGTAAGGAGAGACGGCACAGTCAGAAACTGCCCATGGGAATGTGAACTGGCATTGGGCCACCCCAATTTAAAAACAGCCAGCGGGGGGCTTCTCTGGTGGCACAGTGGTTGAGAGTCCACCTGCCGATGCAGGGGACGCGGGTTCGTGCCCCGGTCCGGGAAGATCCCACATGCCGCGGAGCGGCTGGGCCCGTAAGCCATGGCCGCTGAGCCTGCGCATCCGGAGCCTGTGCTCCGCAACGGGAGAGGCCACAGCGGTGAGAGGCCCACGTACCCCCCCCCAAAAAAAAAAAAAAAAATATATATATATATATATAAAACTATGTACATAGGTTGATTTAAATTATGTAAGAAAAGTAATGCAACAGTAAGAAAAGAATGAAAGGCACCAAAATGTTGAAAGCAATTCTCTCTAGGCGGTGACTTTACAGGTGATTTTTACTCTCTACCTAATACTTACCCTTATTTTCCAAATTTTCAATAATGAATATGTCTTATTTTCTTAAGTGGGGGGAAGTCACATTTTCAAGTACCGAGGAGCATTATTTCCGTGGTAAAACTTGGACCTTCTCCTGCCAATTAGGGCCCTAATCAGGGAAGAGCAGCCGTCTCTAGAAGGAACTAATAAGCTAATTAAGATAATGGGTAACTGAGGAGATCAAACGCTCAGACCATTTGTTAGCCAGTCACAGATGGAAACAGAGCCTTCCAGAACCATGCCAACGAGAGAGCAGTGTGGCAGAAGCAGGAACTTTCTTTAGCTGAAACCAAAGGCCCTGTGTGACTCCCCAGAGAAGCCTCGAGCCCTCCCTGGGAGAGGATCCTGGTAAACCGAGCGACACCAGCCCACCCGGCGCCCCTGCTCACAGACCCACACGGGAGGGGCCGCCGACGCCCCTTCCCGGGTCCACCTGGAGGACCAGCTTTGTCGCGAAGGTCAGCACCCCCTGTCTCTCGCCCAGAGTGAGGAGCCTCCCTGCCCAGGAGGCTGCATCCCGAGGATGCCCGACGCCCCACTGCCCTGCAGCGAAATCCCTACGCTCGTGCAGGCTGGAAGAGACAGCCATGGAAACCGCTTTGAAAATTGGGCAAGAAGACAAGAGAAACTAGGAGAGAAAAGACCCGGAAAACACGTCAGTCCAGGAGACGCAGAACCTGGATAACAGACGAACCAGAAGGAACGATCCAAGGAGGGATGTGATTTTTCAGAACTGAAGAACATGCGTTTTTAGCTTATAAGTCTGACACACAGTAGAGGTTAAAAACGCATAAGGGGGGACTTCCCTGGTGGCACAGTGGTTAAGAATCCGCCTGCCAATGCAGGAGACATAGGTTCGAGCCCTGGTCCGGGAAGATCCCACATGCCGCAGAGCAACTAAGCCCGCGCGCCACAACTACTGAGCCCGCATGCCACAACTACTGAAGCCTGCGTGCCTAGAGCCCACGCTCCGCAACGAGAAGCCAAACCGCAATGAGAAGCCCCGCGCGCTGCAACAAAGACCAAACACGGCCAAAAATTTAAAAACGCATAAGGGGTCAAAATACGCAAACAGCAAATTTTAATAACCTTAATACGTTAAGAGAATATGGTCGTTATAAACAAATACGGTAACAGACACAACCATCACTTTTTACACAAAAAAACAAAAGTCTAGCAGAAAGGGTGCAAACACACCCCAACCGAACACACACTGTAAGTCTGCAGAATGAGGCAGCGTGAAGAAATTACCCGCGTCTCCAGAGGGAGGAGAGAGAGATTAAGTCCAAAGGAGTGAGAGTCCCAACACGCCCCAGCCTCTCCTGGAGGCACTGGGAGCTGAAAGGAATGGACTGAGGCCTCCAAAATTCTAGGAGAGAAAAGTATTTTCATCTAAAGCTCTACGCCCAGCTAAGCTATTAATCCAGCATTAAGGTGGAGCAAAGGTTTTTCAAGCAACTTCACCTCTCATGGACACTTTCCCAGGAGGCCACGGGAGGAGCTGGTCCACGTAAACCAGGTGTAAAGCGAGAACCAGGGGAAAGGGAGCAGAGACGGGGGTCTCCTCTGCAGAGACACCAGGGTGAGGACGGCTGAGAGCGGGCTCGAGAGCAACCAGCCTGACCTGAGCAGGCGGAAGGCGCCCAAACTGGATAAAACCAGCCACACACCTGAGCATCTTGAAAAGAGATACTGGCAGAGGATGGAGGAATGCTGAATTCGTGAAAAGTACCAAGAAAAAGGGCAAATAATACCAATAATTAATTCCAAAGAGACTGGAAGCTGGACTAGAAGGAAAGGTAATCTTTGTGTACACCAGGCCTCAGCTGTAAAAAGCTGTCTCTGGTCCTAAAAATGTAAACACTGATTACTGATCTAAACAAATTTACAACTGTCCTGAGAGGACAGGGCAAGGGAAGCTGATGTTTTCAAAGAGGGATGGTGAACAGAGCTGAATTCTCATCTTCATGGAAGGAGTCACTAGATCAGGCTCAAAATGTAAAAACAAAGCAGTAGTGGGATAAATGTGTTACTTTAAGCTGTGGAATTAAATGCCAAATAAGGAACAGTTCACAACTGAAACTGGCTCCCTCTGGGCAGGGCAAATTGGGAAGAGGGAAGGCTAGTGCAGGGACCTGCTGCGTCCGCATTTTTTCTTTGTTTTGTTATTTCTAATCAGCAATGAGAAAGTATCGCTTGTAACTGTGCACGTATATATAACTGGTGAAAGTAAGTTTTTAAGCGTACATACTTTTCAACCTCCTAAACGAATGAATGAATGAATGCACGCGCTTACGGTATGTATTTCATCAACTCCTAGACACACTTGAACATCTCTGAACGCATCCTGCGTTCTTGTGGAGTGTCCCAGGCAGCAGCTGTCATGTGAGAACTTGGCTATTGTTCCTGGGGGGCGAGATTCTTCAATATTTCAGCCCTTTAAGGGCCATTTGAAGAATGAATGAGCTCTGGTTGTCATGTGCCAACTTGCAGAATTTGGGGCCAACAGCTTGAGAGAAAATCCCAGGGATAACAGTGGAGCACTTTCAAGAAATGCGGCATCAGCAATATTCTTGAGGGCGCAAAGAAGGGCACCGTGTGGAGATGTGCACAGTGACAGCTCGAGTCGAAAAGAAGGCTTTGAATTTATTTCACTCCTATTTATCTTTTTGTGTGTGCGTGTGCACAGAACCACTACAGATTAAAGTCCGTGTTTAAATAAATCTTCAGGTTTATTAGGGCTCTTTAGGTAAGCACAAAACTAGGAACCCCAAGTAATAATAGTAAGACATTGTGTCCTCGTTTAACTTGTACGATTTTTTATGGTAGTGGTAAGTAGGTATGGTGATCTTACAATCAATAACATCTTTTATGTGGTGAAATACGGTATATACAGGAATATGTATTGCAAAATTGTTCTTAATGACCCCCAAATATACACAGTGCTCTGACCACACCATGGAATATTCCATAAGCCCTAGAATGAATGAATCAGAATGATAACAGATGATGTGCGGAGACTTTCAAAAGGAGTTTGTTAAGAAAAGATACAGAAAACTAAGTATGTGATCCCACTTTAAAATAATAATAACTGGGACTTCCCTGGTCACGCTGTGGTTAAGAATCCGCCTGCCGATGCAGGGGACGCGGGTTCGATCCCTGGTCCGGGAAGATCCCACATGTCACGAGGCAACTAAGCCCGTGGGCCACAACTACTGAGCCTGCGCTCCAGAGCCTCCCCACTGCAACTACTGAGCCCATACACCACAACTACTGAAGCCCCCGCGCCTAGAGCCCGTGCTCCACAGCAAGAGAAGCCACCGCAATGAGAAGCATGTGCACCACAACAAAGAGTAGCCCCCGCTCACCGCAACTAGAGAAAGCCCGCGCGCAGCAACGAAGACCCAACACAGCCAAAGATAAAATGAAATTTTAAAAAAAATAATTTAAAAAAAACTGACTAAAAGTTTGCATGTGTACATGTTTACACAGATCTGTACAGGAGCATCTGAGCACAGAAAAACTATGGAAGGTCACGGTGGGAGCAGAATTAAAGGTGACCCCATGATCTCTGCCCCTACGGTTACTCCCATGATTAAGTACATGGGCAAGAGAGATTCTGCCGGTATAATTAAGGTAACTGAGCAGTTGATCTTAAGATACAGAGAGTACCCAGTGGGCCCAACCTAATCATGTGAGTGACTTCAAAGCAGAGAGTGTTCTCCAGCTGGTCACAGAAGAAAAGGGTCTGAACAAGGGGCTCCCCCTGCTCCGATGGGAGGGGCTACAGGAAAAGGAGCTGAGAGTGGGCTCTGGTCCACAGCTCGCAAGAAAAAGAAAGGAAACAAAACATGGAGATTTCGGTCCCACAGCCCCAAAGAACTGAATTCTGCCTTGTCAGCCAAACTTTGTGGGAAAGTTGTCTACACACAGGCTTCCTCTCTTTTCTCCTATTCACCCTTCTGTGTAAGCAGGAAACATTTCAGGCATCCAGAAGGGTATGAAGAACAAAATAATGCACCCGCTGCAGCCTGAAGAAATAAAGAACATTCTAGATATGGCTGAGCCTTCTCTCTCCTATCCAGAAATAACAGCTACGCCGATTTGGGGTCATAACTCCCATGTGCAGATTTATATATTTTTTTCCATGTATTAAGTATGGCCAAGATATTATATACATACATAGTAAGTATCTCTGAAAAATATATTTAATTTGCCATTTTTTAAAAAACTGATGAAATGGTATCATACAATATGAACACACCCACTTGCTATGTGTATCTCCAGCTCATTCGTTTTCAGTGCTGTATGGTATTCCATTGCAATATATTAAAATGGACCCATTTTTCCTGTTGATCAATGAGCAAGTCAGTCTCCAAGATGGCCCCTAGTGACCTCCTGCTTTTCGAGCCCTTTTGTAGTCTCCTGCCACCGTGAATAGGGCCCGTTTAATCACAAAGACATGGTGGAAGTGGCAGTGTGACTTCCATGGTCACGTCATGTAAGACACTGCGGCTTGTGCCTGGCTCTCTCAGATCACGTGCTGGGGTTAAGTCAGCCGCCATGCTGTGAGGACATTCAGTCAGCCCTATGGAGAGCTGAGGCCTCCTGCCAACAACCAGCATTAACGTGCCAGCCGACATCTCACATGTAAATCATCTCGGCATTCCAGAGATTCATCAAACTTGGTCATGATGGTTTTCATATACATTTCTGGTTTGGTTTTAGTTTTCAAAATCAATATTCATAAGTGAATTTGGCTCATAACTTTTCTTTATCATGTTCCCTTTCTCTGGTTTTGATATGAAGGTGAGATTTGTTGTAAAAAAATGTTTCTTCTTTTTCTGTTTTCTGGAATAGTCTGATGTAAAATATTGGAATAATCTTGTCACTGAATATCAGTAAGAATTGGCCTGTACAACCTTCTAGGTTTTGTTTTTGTGAATTTACTTTGGTTTTGGTGGGGACATTTTCAAACTACTCATGCCATTTCTTTTCAAGGTTATAAATCCATTCAGGTTTTCTATCCTTCAGTGAGTTTGGGTAGGTTACCTTTTTCTACGAGATTGTCCATTTCGTCCAAGTTTTCAAATTTACTGCCATAAAGCTATCTATAAGATCCTTTAAATGAAACTGAAAAAAAAAAAACCTACCGTATTTGTAGCTATATCCCCTTTTAAATTCCTAAGATCGCTTGTGTACCATCTTTAGTCTTCCTCGACAATCTTCCCGGTTTTGACTATTTTATTAGTCTTTTCAAAGAACCTACTCTTCACTTTGTTGATCCTCTGCACTGCACGTTTATTTTGTCTTTATTTTCTGCTCTGTATTATTTCCTTTCTTCTCTCACTGAATGTATATCCTTTTTAACCGAGTTCTGTAGGCACACAGCTCATCAACTGCCAGCCTTTACTCTTTTCTAGGGTAAGCATTTAAAGCCATAACCCTCCCCTTCTAAATACCACATTGGCTGCATCCCACAAGTTGCATTTTCATTACTGTTCAGTTCTAATTCACATTAAAGTGTCTTTTTTGATCCTGACTTATTTGGGAGCATTTGAATGTGCAAACGTGTGAGTTCTGTGTAATTCGCTCTACCACTGCCTTCCAACACCCATCCTCTCCTTCTCCCATCGCATAATGGTGGGGAACGGTGGTCGTGTAACCAGCTGATACAAACTACAACTTCCGGTCTCCCTCACAGGTAGGCAGGGCCTTGTGACTAAGTTCCAGTCAGTGAAAGACGAGGCAATGTCATCTTCTAGGGACTTCCAGGAAAGCTCCATAGGAGGAGGACACAGTCTGCAGGGACACCTTTGGCCTTGCCCCCTTCCTTCTTTCTTCCTGCCTTAAATGAAGATATGATGGCTATGATGGCAGCGGTCCCGCCACCATCCTGCACCTTGAGGTGACCTTGAGGATGGAAGGCATGGACTACAATGGTGGGGCTGAAAGTGCAGAAGCCTGGGTCCCTGGGGACCAGGAAAGCTCCCCCATCAGCCCTGAACTTACTCCCTCTGTAATGTGAGAGAAAAGCACCCTGTATGGAGTTCAGTAATTGTTATCTGGCCAAATGCAATTCCTAACCCATAAAGAGGTCTTTAACATATCACTTTGATGTTGGTTTCTTGATTACAAAATACTTCACACACACACACACACACACGAAAGCATTTACAACTGAGACTAATAATAAAATGAACACCATTTCCTCCACCACCCAACCTGCAAAAAGTAGAACATTTCCAGTTTGCTTTCTTGCAGCTGCACCTCCCCTGCTTCTCCCCACCTCTCGCCCTTGCTATTCTGAATTTTATTTCACATTCCCCGTTTTTCCTTTATAGTTATACGTCACATTTTTGTCACCCTAAATTATACTGCCCTATTTTGCTTTTCTGTAAACCTTACGTAGATTGTGCCACACTGTGTGTTTTTCTGTGACTGTCTCTCTCCCCTCAACACTATGAGACACCCTACCTCGATGCATGAAGCTTTGGTCCATTTAATCTCACAGCTTTACGCTGTCTGCTGCATGAATACACTCTCTCCACTCCCCGTTCAGGGGTATGTGGGTCATCTCGAGCTTCAGGCTATTACAAAATGCTGCCGCAACACTCCCCTACTCGTCTCCTGGTGACCCGTGGGACGGTCTTTCTAGGAAAGTGCTTCCTGACTTTTCTGGTACCATGGCATGTGAGGGAAACGATGACATCCCCATGGCACGCTGGAGGTAAACCAGAGGGTGTGTAGGGTTCTGGACACGGCGGTGGCCCACAAACTCTGGCCACCTCAAGGGATAAAGAGACTGGTAAGGTTAAACCCACCAGTGCCCCACAGTGTGGGAGTGGAGCCCCCAGGGCAGAAGGAATGGAGCACAGGGTGTGGGCACATTGGCCACACTAGACAACAGCCACCTTCTCCTGAAGGGACCAGACAGCGAGTACTCCCCCCGCCTCCTCGCCAAACCTGAATATTGTTAGGCTTCATTTTTGTAAAAGAAAAATAGCTCTGTGGTCTTAAATCCTATTTTCCTCACTAACAAGATCGAGCACCTTTCCATGTTTATTGTCCATTCTTAGTTCCTCTTCTGTGAAATACCTACGCATCTCTTTTGCCAGTTTATTGGGCTGTTTCATCTTTTCAAATAGACTTTTTTCTTCATCCTTAATATGGCCTGGATAGTAATCATTTGTTTTACGTATTATGAAATCTCCCGGCTTACAGCCTGTTTTTCAGTTTTCACTGTTCATTACTCAATACGATTAAGAGATTCTGTTCATCAGTCTCCACGGTGTGAGCTTTCTTGTGTCTTCTTTAGGAAATTCTTCTCTACGCTGTGTGTCATTGTTCCTAACTTACTGTTCTGCAGTCAGAGTACACGTTCTATGAATCAGATAACTTGAACTATGTTGAGTCTTACTTTCTGGATCTAGCATGAGGTTATTATTATTTTTTTTTTACATGTCCAAGTGCTTGAGAATAACATGCATTTTCTAATTGTTGAGTGCAAGTTTCTATAACAAATGCCCAATAGATCAGGGATGACAAATGCCAGCGGGGGGGAATGGGTGACAAATCCAGCCCTGGCCATCTGTTCACATATTGTCCAGGGCTGCTTTCACTCTACAAAGGCAGAGTTTGTATAGCCTCACAAAGCTGAAAATATTTCCTATCTGGCCCTTTACAGGAAAAGTCTGCCAAGCACTGTTGTTGTGTACAAAACTGTTTCCCTTCTACTTGTCGTCTGCTTAGTATCAATTAATGAAAAGAGTCGTTTAAAAATCTTCTGTGACAATGACACTTTTGGCAATTTCGGTTAAGCTTTGCTTTATGTTGAGGTTATTTTACTAGGTGCAAAAAAAATTAAATTGGTCCCCTTTCCTGCTGCACTATTTCTTCTCTCATTAATTCAGTGGTCCCTTTTGTCCCTAGTAATTATTTTTCCTTTGAAATGTTTGGATAACATTGTTACTGTAACAGCTTTCCATTGGCCTTTTTTCCATTCTTTATGTCTTACGTTTTGGGTGTGTCTCTCATAAATAAAGAGCATACAGCTGGGCTTAGTTTTTCCATGGACTCTTGACAATCTCCAAATTTTACTCAGGAAGCTTAGTCCATTTATTATGTATATAGTGACAGATATATTTCGTTTCATTTCCACCACCTTAGATTGTATTTTCTTTCTACACCATTTTCTCTATGCTTCCCACCTCCCCGCCCCCACCTCTTTCCTGCCTTCTTTTGGATTAAGATTTTTTAACTCCATTTTTTTTGTACCACTAGTGATACGAAGTTTTAACCTTTTCATGTTTTTTCCCTATTATAACATGAATTCTAGACTTCAAGTAAGTCGAAACGTTCATCGGTGACTTTACCCACCAGAACAACAGTATGAACATCTGAACTGTTATCATCAGATTTAAACCCCTCTGCTCGCTTCTTTCTTGCTTACTTTTATTGTGTTTTTTAATGGAGAAATACATCATCTGTTTTCAAAATAGTGCTTGAAAAATACAAGGAGTACAGATACTATAAAACGAAGCAAACTCCAGTCATGAGATACTATGCACACCATATGAAAAAAATAGTCTGATATTCAGGTAACGAAAACTAGAATTAAAAAGCTCCAACTTCCCAGCTTGGTAAAACAAGTACAGTTACACGAAACATTTAATAAACTAATTTTTCGCCAATGTGTGAACAAAATGACAAGACTAAACCTGTGCGTGGCAATTTCAAGGACACAATAGCTATTCCAAACACACAGGTACTGTACACACTTCACCTGATTTTATTGTGGTGGAAGGGGACTGCACAGGTAGTGGGAACACTGTGTATTAGGCGTCAGAAAGTCATGGTGAACAGAAAGTCTCAATTACTGCACAGCCCACAACAGAAATGACTATATTCCAACTTTGGGGGAAATTATTTAAAAGGATAGGGAAAGGGGTTAAGAAGCTGCAGTTGAACATGAAAAACGCACACGTGGTAGAAAGGAACACTGTTGGGGGACAGGAAGAATCAGCATCAGGCTATTTGGAAAACCTGTTAGGTTTGCTGTGTCCAGATTAAGAAAGACTGTTTTCATTCACCTACAACTGTTGAGAAACATGAATGTTCTGCTGCTAATTATGAGCTGTCTTTTTTGTTTTTTTTTAAAGAAAGGTTATTATTTCAAATCTTTTGCAGGATAAAACAAAAGAGTAGAAAGCTGACTAGATGTCAAGTGCTTGCTAGAAATTTCTGATGTTTCTACATGTAAGTTTTACTGATGAATTTTAGGAAGTCATTTACAAATAAAAATTGGTTTAAAATTCTGGAGAAAATGCTTTTTTGCTTACACGTTTAAATTAGAAATTAACTTTACTATAAGCAGGGATTCTGTGGAGTATACAAATCTTCTCTTATGTGGAGACCAAATGACCATCCAAGATGGATAACATGCTTCACGGGAATTACTTTCAGTAAAGCTTTACTAAAATATTAGCCATGTGGCCACAGGACTGTTGGTTTCACATCATGGTTAAGAAAATACTAGCATACTGAGTTTTCTGTGAAACGATATACAAGCATACCTTGTGCACACAAGCAAAGAGAAGGCGGTGGGGGCAGGGGACACAAAAAGCTCTTTTTCTTTTAGGGCAAATGATTAAGGACAAGAGAATATGGAGCTCTGTTAGCTCAGGACAGTATCTGCTGTTTGACGGCTGACTGTATGCACTCTGAAACAGTTCTTCAGATAAAACCAATCATTTCTTGATCCCGTCCCATCAAAACCAAACACTTACTAATTACTGTTTCAATGCCAAATATATACCCTAAGAGTTGACATTTCATTTTAAAGGGTTACAGCTCTCACAGGGACAGAGCTAGATGTACTTTATGCTTTTTCTGAAGTACAGTACACCACTGCACAATGGGAACCAATCTGAGGATTAATAATGAAGAACATCATTCAGGAAAAATCTGAAATTCATCAAGCTGAAAAATCTAAAAATTGTTCTACTGTCTAATAAAAATATAAAGTGCATCCCCAGCATGGAATTCTGATACTAGTTTGTACTGCAAACTTTCCCCAACAATGCATCCAACATCAATCCAGTCCCAATGTCAGTCATGGGTACAAACATAGCTGGAGGGTTTTTTTCTCTCTTTTTCCTCTTTAAGGGCAGGAGTCCTTCGAAATAGTTAGCGTTTAACTGTGGCTGACACACAAATAATCTGACACGTTAATTAACAGTACTTCTGGCTTCACATACTAACCTGGACTTCTGATTAAGATAAGCCCAATAAAGGAAGTCATCAAATAAGCCTAACAAAGCTATTCTGAACCATGTCTAGTTTGGTGCCCTTCGTCCTCCTCCTTTAGTATTTGAAGACAGCAGGCTGAGTTGGCAGACGCTGCTTACAGACCCTTGAGATCGTTCTTCTCAGTTCAATCTGTTTTACTGAATTCTTGATAATAGGAATAAGATTTGCAGGGAGAGCAGGGATACTGAGAAGGTCTGCACTGGATGTTCCCCATGAGGCCAGCAGAGAAGCTGCTGTCTGAACAGTTTCCAATCGAGTTGCACCTGTCTCTTTATGAGACCGTTCCTCTTCTGTTTTGGTTTCCTTGGTCCTTTCTTCTTTGTGACGTGACAGTGTCCTCTAGACTCCTATGATAGGGTTAGCTATGCTTGCTGCTGCGCTCCCTGAAGGCCTGGGTGGATGGCTGACCAGAGGTGTTGAGGAAACGACTCTGGTGACCATGGGCTTCGGCGGTGGAGAAATAGTTGGCTGTGGGGCAGTCTGAGGGGCGCTTCCGCTGGCCGCGCCCCCCGGGCTGTCGCTGGGATTTGCTTGTTGTAAGGAAACTTCAGGCACCTGTACGCTGGTCACAGATGCTGCCATCACAGCCGGGGCAGGAATGCTTCTGCCCTGAGCGCTGCCAGTCACTGGGCCAGTCTTCACAGAGCCAGGAAGTGAAGACACAGACGTGCTGTCTTCACTGTCTACAGACAAGTCGAGGCTGCCGTCATCCAAAGCTGTCCATCTGACACCTTCCATCGAGTGTGTTTTCTTTTTCTGAAGCACGTGACCAGGTAGTAGTTGATGAAGTTCCTTTCTTCTCAAATGCATTGCAGCAATTTTCATATCCATCTCAAACATCTTACTATTTATCGCTTGCCTATAAACTGTATCTGTGAAAGACTGGATATCATAGGTGAGATCAATACTGAGAATGTCAGAGTTTTCTGGCTTTTTTAACACTAACCCAATCACCCACATTGTACGAAATTCTTCCCTGTCAGGATTTTCCTTGGGTGCTGGAAACGACTGAGGATTCACATGTGCCAGTGTAATAAATTCATTCTTCTCCAAGCTTCCAACCAGGATTCGGATTTTTGATTCCACCAAGCCCACCCATTCTAGATGTTGTTTTTCTGTTGGCGCACTTGCTAGAAGTACAATATAATGCTTGTACTTTTGAAAGAAGCTGGGAGCTTCAAAAAGTTTGGACCACTCTGCCTTACTCAGCAAAATCTCATGTGTAATAGCAAGCCCTTGCTTAAACTCCTCAATCATGACCATCCTTGTTGAAACAGACACGTTGTACGTGGAGTTCTGCTGTGGGTACGCTGGTGTAATTATAGGCATGAGATGGTACCTATCGCTGGGATTTACTCTTGGGTCCCAGACAGGCAAATTAAGATTCCGTTCTTCAGGCTCTTTCAGTAGCACTGGATTTGGCCATTCCCATTCAGAAAACACCAAGAAAAATTTACGTACAAGAGTTGATGCTATCGCATTTGGATAAAGCTGGCAAGTTCTTGCTACTAGCATCGCCCAGGAAACACCTCCTAGGAAACCTAATATATTGGAATAGATATTGTGGCATTTGGCCCACAACTTGATGGCTCTCAGAGTTAATCTGAAGTTGTCAATGTTTGGTACCAGATGTAAAATCTCATCAGTTACCCGGCAACCATTAAGACTTCTTATGCACCTAATATCTAAGTTTTTAAGCAGACTGTCATCTCTTAGGTCCAAATCTTCCGGAATAGTCTGCAGTGCTAATCTTGCAAACAAAATATCAATCTCTATCCCATCAAAACACAGTTTGATAACTGGTACAAATGCCTCTTCAACAGCCCTTAAATCCTTTACTTCTTCATGTAGTTTCAATTTACCATAGAAGGAGGTGAAAAAGTCGCTTCGATCAACATGTCTTGGTGCCACGCACAACGCGTCGATATCGGCACCTTTCGTATGCACCCCTAATCTATAAGAACCGAATGTAAAGATTTTCCCTCCAACGTTTTCTATTACAGCTTGTGGAAGACTCTTGCTTTCACTGATTTCTCGTATCCATTCCTTTACCAGGTTATTTAATTTCTCCAAAATTAAAATCCTGCGCTGTAGTTCCTCTTCCTCTTCAAAAACCCCAAAGGGCTTCAGGGTTTCAATTAATTTCTGGGTAAGTATGCAGTCAGTCTCCCTGGGGGGTGCTAAACTGATGGGGGAGGAGACGCCATAGTGCTTGGGCGGCGGCGGGGTCTGTTGTGATCCCGGGGTGGTCACCGGAAACGGCATCATCTCTAGCGCTGGCCCCGCCACGCCGCGTCCCCCGCCACCGCGACCTCCGCGGCCGCCCGAGTCATGATCCGCTGAGGCGGGAGGGGCGGGGCTCCTACCAGCCCAGGTCCGACCCGCTCCCGCTCCGCTCCCGCCGCTTCAAGCGCCTCTCCGCCGTCCCCTCGGCCCCAACATGGCGCCGGGGCCCTAGCTGCTGCGTTCTAGAACGCCCACGCACGCCACGCCGCGCGCCACGCACACCGCGCGCCACGCGTGCCACGCGTGCCACGGCGCATGCGCGCGCGCAGAGCCTCACGGGGGCTGTAGTTTCCAGGTCTCCGCCGCGGCTTCTGGCCGGTGGGGGCCGGCACGGCTGCGCCCCGGGGTTCGGCCCTATTATAACTGTTTTAGACGTTTGCTCAGACCTACCGTCCAACTCCTTGCTCGCCATTCCCTACACCCCGGGTCTCCTTCCTCTCCAGTGGCATCTTCAGGTGGCCTTTGCCCTCTGGCCCATCCTTTGGAATCCCTCTATGGCAGGGTCCGTTGGTGGGAAGCAGCTCCGTGGCATCCTCCGTGGCCCGGCGCCTGGGTGGTGGGGCAGCCAGGACCGCAACTCTGGGTTCTCAGTCCTGTTCTCTCCAGCTTTGAAGGCCCCATCGGCTGACCTCTGGTTTCTGCGGTTCCGGGTGGGGAGCCTGCTGCTCGCCTGTCTTTTCTTCTCGGCGACTGTAAAAATCTCTGAAGTGTCCTGCAGTATCACCACTAGGCAGCAAGGGGTAAACTTTTCGTTTATCTTACAGAGGAAGCACTGTGATTCCTGAATCGGAAGACTGCTGCTTTTCATCCCATGCTCCCGGATGACTCTCAGGTATGTCCGTGGAGCATGTCCTCACCCCATTCTCTTGATCCTCTTCACGTGGACATGTGACAGACCTTCTCATCCCGTTCCCCGTGTCTCTCAACCCACGTTTCTGTCTGCGTGATGCCAGGTCTACCTTGTCCTCTAATTCTCTTCAGTTATATTTAGTCTGCTGTTTAAGCCATCGTTGAAGTAACCATTTACAAACTTGCATTTTTATTACTAAAAGCATTATCTTGTTCTTTTCCAAATCTTCCTTGCCTTTTGGGATGACATTCTGTTCTTTCCTGTTTTCTTTCTACCTTTTATTTCATTAAACATTTTTAAAATACTTACTCAATCTTTTATATCTAATGGTTCCAATTCCTAAGTTCTTGAGAACCTGATTCTACAGTTTGTTTTCTACTGACTCTTTTCAGGAAGCATCACTTCAAGTGTCTCGTCATTTTGGACTGTTAGCTCGTCTCTGGCCAGGCTTGGGATGCCTGTGTAGATGTCCTTCCAAAGAGGGTTTACTTTGTTTCTGTCCGATGTCCTTGTACACTATCAAATAACGTACACAGTAATTTAATTTCTTATCCAGTGATTATCCAGATCACTTAAGTAGTGCCATTTTGAACCCCAAACACCTGAGAGGAAAGGTGATTTTCAATTCTAGGAATGAGTAGTTTTTCCCACCCAGAGCCCAGGTCAAGAGAGATAATAACTCTCTGTCATCTCCTTTCACCAGGTAGCAGATTCTTCCTATTCTGTCTTTTCATTCAGTGTGTCACCTTTACAGTTTCCCAATATATGTGAGGGTCTCAGTCCCAACTTTCTACTTCCTGAGGTCTCAAGGCTCTGTGTCTCTTTCTCGGACAGCTATTAAACTTAAATTTCTTGGTTATAAAGACTGGCAAGAGCCTGTGGGGCAATGGTAGCTTCATAATCAGCTAAGATTCTAATGTTTCAAGGTCCTCATTTTGTTTTGTTTTGTTTTTTCACCCTTAGAGATTACTTTACTTTGGGGGGATATTCAGCTGTGCATCTAAAAGGAGAATTGTTATAGTTCAGCCAGCACTTCCAGGTACTTTATATAGAAAGATCTTCTAGAATAATTAATCCCACATATTGCCAGTACCAATTTCTCAACCTATTTCAACATAGTTTTGCATGCTTAACATTCCAGCAGCACAGCTATCAGTAAGGTATTTGGTGACCTCCATGTTGCTCAATCCAATGATCTGCACCTTTTTGACCTACAGTAGCCTCACGTTGGCCTCCACGGCACCACACTCTTTTGTTGTCTTGTACATCTCTGGCCTCCCCTTGGTCTCATTTGTTCCTCCATTACTTTGCCTCTACAGTTGGAGTTCTTCCAGTTTCCATATTAAGCCCTCAACTCTTCTCATTGTATATACATTTACTACCGGGTCATCTATCAGTTTTCACAGCTTAAATATCACCTATTAACAGCTTAATGGAAGTTTACTCTTCCGAGCTCCAGATCCATATCATCTGACATCCCACGTGCCACCTCCGTTTGGATGTCTCAAACTCAACAGTCTAAAGAGAACTCTTACTCTTCCCTCCATAACTTCTTTCTCTCTCGGTGGTCACCACTTTGGTAAATGGCGTCTCCATCTACCCAACTGCTCATGTCAGAAACCTGGGAGTCATTCTGGACACACCCCCCACTCTTTCTCATCTTCAACATCTAGTTCATTTACAAATATCGATGATTCTACCTCCAGAATACGTTTGGGATTCATCAACTTCTCTCTACCTGCTTCCCCATAACTCGTCCAAGCTACCATCAATTTTCACCTAGACTCCTACAATAAATTCATCTATTACTGACTTTTCAAAGTACTTTTTACCCAGTAGCCACAGTGGTCTTTTAACCCCTTCAGTGGCCTCTCATTAGTCTAAAGCCCAAAATACCTAACAACCCCCGACCATCTCTCCAGCTTCACCTCCCACCATCTCCCCCACCCTCCAGCCACATTGCCTTTCGGTGCCTTGCATTTATTTCATTCTCTCTCATCTCTGGGTCTTTGCACAATGCTGTTCCCTCTGCCCAGAAAGCTCTTCCTGCACCACTTACTGTCTACTGCTCTTCACCTGCTTAGTTCTGTCAACTTTGAGATTGGCTTAAATTTCGTCTCCTCACAGAGAATTTCCCTAACCTCCCTGCTAAATTAGCACCTGTACTTTTCTTTCATAGAACATATCACAATTTGTAAGTCTCCGTTTTTCGAGTGCTTGTTTCTTTGTCTTTATTTGCCACTGTAGACCCTGAGCGCCATGAGAACAGGATCTATTTGTTCTGTCAGCTGCTACATACGTGATCAGTACCTGGTCAAGGACCTACCATGGCAGCACTCAACAAATGTCTGCTGACAAATAAATGAATGAATAAGCACAACGAAGAAAATTCTTTCACCTTCAAATCACTGGCTAATCAATACCCAAAAGACCCATCTCTTGAGTTTTAGTTTAGGCAGAGGGACAGTTTCAAAGCCACACACCGTGACTCTGGGGAAATCACTTCACGACTCGGTTCTCGCTGCTCGCGTCCGTCGGCTGCAGGGAGTTTCTCCGGCTGCGTGACTCCAGCACCTCACTCTCCTGCAGCTCCTTTTGATTTTAACATATTCTCAGGGGAGATTTTCGAGGGTTGGGGGCTCATACCCAATGCTTAAGGATGTGGAAGGGCCACAAAAGAAAGCACGCCAGTGTCGTGGCAGCCTTTCTGGAGAAGCTGCCGTCCCGCAGTGCTTACTAAGAAATGAAACAGACATATCTATAATCCAGAAACTCCATTCCCTGGAGATGACCCCCCAGAGAACTCTGCACAGGCCCTCGAGAGGGTCATCATGCCATTGTCTGTAGTACGAAGGAGCTGGATGCAACCTGAGAGCCCATGATTAGGAGAATGGATAATGGGATATATGCAAGTGACGGGAAACTATGCCTCAAGAAAAAGCAAGGAGCTGGATTCACATGCAGCACCATGGGTAGAGCTAAATCTTAGCTGTAGAATGTTCTTAGTTAAAAACAAAGCTTCAACTTTGATACAGTCAAATGCATCTACCTTTCCCCTGTGTTTTGCATCTCTGAAGCCTTATTTATGAAATCCTTCTTCTGGCTGTAACTTCACCTCTGACTTGCAGGTTTTCAATGCATTTGGAATAAGGATCCAACCTGACTTTTCCTTCCCTGCAGTGTCCACCCTGGCCATACTTTGGCCAATTCCTACTATGTTTTGTGTCTTTCAAACATTTTACGCCAGTTCTGATCTCCCGTGTTTAGCACTGAGCCTCTGGAGGTTCCTTGGCCAGAAGTCTCCCGAGGGAGGATGGGGTGCTGCCAGCCAGGCCCCAGGTAGGCAACACCAGGCTCGGGAGGGCAGGGCTGCTAGGCCTCCTTCCGACGTCGCGCTTCTACATGAAACTGAAAACTATGAATTTTTTTTTTTTATGAAACTGGCTATTAGCAGCTAACCGTTCAACTTTATGTTCTCTTTAAATTGAAAGTCCTCAAAGATGTCTTTTAAGTGCAAATAGTTTTCTAGTTTTAGACTGATGGAAAAAGTTGGGCATTGTTTTGTTTCCCCCAAACTACATAAAATAAACATTTCCCTCAATGACTGCATCGCTGAGAATATGCCCAGAGGAAGCCTCACTCAACAGGCAGCTGCTCTTCAATAAAAGGAGAAGAGAATCCAGGCCGCCTTGTTCATCCTGAGATAAGTGTTATTAAAAATCAGATTCGAGGCGGGAGGAGAAAAACATCCAAAGAAAACAGCACAGAGAGGTTGGGGGACTCAAGGGGACAGAATCCGCGGCGCACAACCAGCAGATGGAGACAGCAGAGGCTTCGTGAGGCGCCTGAACATCCCCGTTTAGTCGGGGCTCAGGCCCATCTGCCCGTCTGTGGATGACGGCAAACACACCCAAAGTCAGGCACTCAGACGACACGCCTGCCACCACTCCAGCCGGCCTTGGAAGAGAAGGGAGGCTGGCAGGTCACACTGTCGGCGCCAGAGCAGCGCACTCCTCACTCAAGCCCCCACCTGCACTAGTGGGCAGCCATGCCATCTGCACGCCACTCCCACCTGCCCTCCCCCCACCCCACCCCCAACCCCCCCCCCCCCCGCAAAGAAAACCAGTTCCAACCCTGGAGTCTTGGCTGCACCCGGAAGCCGAGACTCACAGAGGAGCTTGCTCTTCTAATTTGCATCCACCCTTAAACAGGCGTTTAATGAGCACCTACTGTATGCCAGACCACACAGACATTGAAGGGCAATTTGTGACGAGCCCAGTGCTGATGCAGAGATGTCCCTGCAGAGAGAACCTCAAGCCTCGGTGGCTTTTAGAAACCCTCTAACCTTGTCTCCTCGGAAGAGGGCACCGAGAGCCAAGGAGGCCCTGCCTTCCAGCATCGGGAGAAGGTCAGCCTCTGCAGGCCGGCGTAGGCCACCCAGGAAGGCGTCCACTGGCACAGAAAGAAGCTCGCACTTCCCCTCCTCAAGGCACCCAAGTCCCTCAGACGGCGCCCCCATGACAGCCAGCCTGGGCTGACGGTCCAGGTCCTGGGGCACAAGGCCACCGGCCCCTATGGGAGGCGCAGGGCGTGGCCAGCAGACTGAGTTCCTCCAAAGAGTCCAGGCCACCGGGTCCAAATCGGTGGTTCCCAGCCGAGGGCGAGCTTGCCCCCAGGACACTCAGCAAGGCCCAGAGGCGGCCAGGCCTGGGACGCGGCTAACGTCCTGCAAGGCACAGGGCGGTCCCCTACAGCGAGGAACTGCTGGCCCGAAGTGTGACGGGACTGAGGCTGAGAATCCAGTTTACAAGCTCTGTCCATCCTGGGAACACAAATAAACCCGGCCCTCTCGCCCCTCCCCAGCCGCTGACAAAAACCACATGGCCCGCCCTCCCTCCCAGAGGGAGAAGTGATTACTGTCTTTATCTCGGGCACCAGAGCCCGCCCTGCGGGGCACGGGCCCCACAAGCCAGCCCTCTGGGAACACGCTGGCGGGCTCCGCAGCCCCGCCCCCGCCCGCCGCCGGCCCGGGGCTCACTCGGGATATTCTGATCCTCTGGAGACCACGGAGAAGCTGGCAGCTGGGAAAGGCGATATTTATGGAAAACAAACGCCGAAAGTGCCTGAGCGCATTACCACGGGCGCAAAACCACGGTCCAAACGGTCCAGGGGAACCGGGTGGATTCTTCGTTCAGTGCCCTCGGGAAGTGCCTGGTGCAGCCGCTTCTGCCACCTGCCCTGCTGGGGCCTATCCCAGTTCACCCAAGGGCGCCTGCGGTGGGCTCCCAGCCCCGAGGGCCTAGCGGACGCTCGCAGTGGGCTTTTAACGTGAAATCAGCGAGCCCCAGCTCACCGACACGGGGTGGGTCTTCTGCCGTGGGAACGATCCGGGAACGATGAAGATCACTGTGACCGTTCAGTAACCTGAAGCCTGGGGCGGCCGGCATTCGTTCACGTGCACGCACACGCACGCGTGCCCGCACAGGCGGTCCCTTCCTTTTGCACACTTTGCCAGGGGAACGGGGACAACGTCACCCGTTCTCGGGGAAGGAAGAAGGGAATCAGGGTGCCTGGAGCCTGCTCCACGCTGGGTCCCCATCTTCCTCAACAGTAAAGCCCCCACCCCGTGGACACCGCCGAGCTCACCGCAGCCGATGCCACCTCACAGCGACGCTCAGGCCGCTCGGGGCGCCAGCAGCACCTGGGGCTCATCGCAGGCAGGCCGCCCAGGAGGTAGGGAGCCCCCTTCCCTGGAGACAAGACCACAGGTGTCAGGAACGTGGGTGGGAGCCGCGGGGGGGGGGGGAAGCGGCCAGAGGGGCTGGAGATTCCTTCTCATCATCAACGTAAGGCGGCTGGCACCCACCCGACACCAACACCCTTCACTCCTCCTTCAAGTCTCTCTGGTTCCCACCGGCATGAGGAGGCAGGGAGTCTGGGACCTTGGGGGTGCGCTGGGAGGTGAGGGGCATCTGCAGATCGGGAGGGGCCGCATCGGATTCTTTACACAGGGGAACAATGCAGAGCGTGAGTGTGTGTTCACGTGCGTGAGTGGGAGAGCATGCGTGTGCATCCTTGTATCATCAGGATCCTCAGACAGACCCTAATGCAAAGGTCCCGGGCTCTGGTGATGCTCTGCCAGCAACCTGGGGAGCAGGGCTGGAGGGGGCGGGCCCGGCTGCAGGGTCCCCAGTGCCGGCTCTGCGTCTCGGTAGCTGGCGAAGGGGACAGCACGGCCAGGAGGCACAGAGCACCCAGGCCACACCCAAGTCAGAGGCCGGCCAGGAAGGCCAACTCCCTGGGGCCCGGGAAGCCTGCCCCAGGCAGGTAACACAACCCACTTCCAGCCCAGAGAAGTGTGTCAGTGAGACCCGCCCGCTTCAATAGACTCTTTCTCTGAAAGGTTTCGCAAAGCCACCACCAAGTTGAATATGTCGTGGGCCTTCTCCTGCCTGGACGAACGTAAAAGGAACAGGTCTAAAAGGGGTCTGTGAACAGGAGAACAAAGCCCTGCTCCCCGCAGATAGCGTCTAGCCTCGTGGTCACCCTGCTCCCCCCACCCCCCGGCCAGAGCGATCAGCCACGTGACACAGAGCAGGCCTTCCAGGGCCCACCCGGGACCGAGGCACAGCGACCCGCAGGACAGGCAGGGCTGGCCCGGCCACGTGCTCTTTGCTCTCCATTCAGCAGAGAAAAGACTGGGCAGGACAGTGACCATGAGCTGAACACCCGCCCTCTCCACCCACGTGACGCAGCCCCTCACAGGCCTCCGAGAGTGCGGAGGGGAAGGGACCAGGCCTCCGGAGAACAGCGAGGCGGCGTCAGGACGAAGTCCAAACCCCTGCCACCCCGGGCCTGTGGGCGGGGCATTCAGGCGCTCGTCCAAGGAGAGTTAAAAGCAATAACACAACATTGTAAATCAACTATCTTCGATAAGGTTAATTTTTTTCAAATAGTTAAAAAAAAACCCAAACAAAAAACAACCCAGTAACATCAGCTACTCATTGGTCAGTTTTTCCTTATCCCCCATGCCTGCAACTCTGCACAACGTTGGTGATAAAACACTCCACTCCCCCATCAGAGGGACCCCAAATCCGCCCTTGGTCCACCCCTGCCTGTGAGCGCACAGGAAAACCGCGTGCAGGAGGCGGTCAGGACGCACGGCCGAGCAGAGAGCTCTGCACACACCACTGCACCGGCCCGCGGGTCACTGGATCCTCCAGATCACGAGACTGGGGCCAGAAGGGCCGCCGAGAGCCCACCGCCAAGCGGTGGCCCCGTCAGGCCTGCCACACCCTCGTCTTCACACCCTAAAGGCACAAGGTGGGTTTCGCGCCAGAGGAGAACCGGAGAACATGAGCATTCGCGACACCTGGGGACACACACAAAACGTCAGAGCTCAAGCCCCTCGACCCCGCAGCACCACGAAACCGAGTGACGAGTCTCCTGAGGCCACTGAACGCCCTCTGCTCTGAGCCACACGTAAGACCAGTGCACTTGCTCGTGTGAAGCCACCAAAGCCAAACGTGACCTGAGATGCGCTGAAGAGTCTGTGGGCGTCTGAAAAACACCCATGTTTTATGGCGCTTCCCTATTAAGACAATGAGCTTCTTTCCGCCGAGTGAGCAGAGCAGCGTCCCGCAGGGCCTGGAGCGCCCCGGCCCCGGGCAGGGACTCAGTGCTGCTCCCAGCACGACCTCCACTGCCCCGGCGCGCTCCCCAACGCACCGCACCTCCGGAGACCCGCTTCCTCCACCGCCTTCGCGTGCGCTTGCCCCTGAGATTGCCCCGGCGCCTCGGGCACTGAGGGGCTTTCTGAACCGCGTGCGCCGCCTGCACGGGACAAGGTCCTCTCTTCGGCCAATGACACGCATGCCAGACCCCTGGACGGCCATCTTCAACCGAAAGCAGAAATCGCCCCACGGCACTGCAAGACGCCGTGAGGAGCGCAGAATGACCACCAGCAGGCGCCCTGCAGACAGCCCCGCAGAGCAGGGAGAAGAGTCCGTCCTGAGCGCCACCGCGGCAGAGGCCCACGGGCCTCCTCAACAACACGCCTGCCCGGTGCTTCCCGGAGCGGCGGCCGCCCCGCGCCTCCTCGCGCCCCTCCTCACCTGCCGTCACGGTGTCCACGTCCCTGGCTGCCAGCTCCTCCATCTCCGACCTCTTTCTCAGCTCAAACCTCCGGGACAAGCCTTCTCGGGGTTTCCATAACTCCTGGATCAGGAGGGGCTTCTCGTTGTCGCCGAACACCCGGAAGCCCTCGGCCTGCCACTGCCGCCCGGAGTCGCCGGCCTGGCCCACCACGTCGCACAGCACGTACTGGCCGGCACGCTCGGGGCTCAGGGCGTAGCGCTCCAGGGCCTCCCTCACCAGCTCCCGGGCGCTGGACGTGCCGGTGGCCAGGACGCTCTTGTAGTGGGTGCCCGTGCACACGCTGTCCCCGAACACCTTCAGGACCCCAGGGGCCGAGAGCTGGGTGGAGAGCTCGGCCGGGTCGTCGCTGCTGCCCAGGCTGGAGCAGGTGGTGTCCAGGTCACGGTACTTGTAGCTCAGCGTCCGGGACAGCACGCTGGACAGCAGCTGGCCCTGCCGCTTCAGCTTGCTCTTGGCAGGTGGGGACATGATGAAGTGGGTCCCATAGAACATGGTGGGCCCGTCTTCACGGACGAGCACTGAGGGCTCTGGCCAACGGCAGGGAAAAGGCTGCGTCCTGGGAGAAAATGAAAGGCAGGTTACCATCGACCAGCAGAGCGACAGGAGCCCACGAGGCTTGGGGGAACATCAACAGACTGGACCGGCCATCTAGGGCCCGGCGCCCCAGCAGAAGCCGCGGACACGGCACCTCGGCCGGGTCCAACAGTGAGGATACAGACGAAGCCGGCGGGACCGCAGGGGACAAAGCAGGTTGGAAGGGGCTGAAATGCCCTTCAAGGCAAGCCATTACTGGGAAGCACGGTGAGGTCACCCAAAGCCAAGACACGAGAAGCCTGGGCACCACGCGCTCCGCACAGCAAGCTACCAAGAAACAGGGCCGGCCAGGGTGGGGCTGGGTGGTGCTCGCAGGGTGGAGTCCCGGCGGGGTTGCCCGGCCTCATCTGAGTCAGCCCCCATCTATCCCATCGCACCCAAAGTCATAAACAACTCTGAGCGCACAAGGCCGTGTCTTCCTAAACTCCACCTCCCCCGCACCACAGCCTATGCTACCGAAAATTCATCACAAACAGCAGTGGAACTAGGCAATCAGGCCAGGTGGCAGCCACACGAGCAGGGCAGTAAGCGACCGGGCATTCAAAACACGCCCCCAGGATGCTGCTCCCGGATGACTGGTCCTGGCTCTGAGGAGCCACTTCCCTGGGACGGCCGCACTAGAACGGACACATGACCACAATGCACACAAAAGGGCCCTTCCAGAAGCAGTGGAGGCACGGCTGGAATGCATGTGTCCACCCACGGCGTCCAGCCTGGCTTTCGGGCACTGGCCAGGCCGGAGAGGCAGTCTTGCCGGGTAAATTAGAAAACAGCTCTGGGGCAACAAGGTGCGTCATAAAGTCATGACTCTCGTGTGCTTAATGCCCCAAAGGCGTAGGGTTCCAGACAGAGAGTTCGTCAGACCCCCACACACACCCAAAGCTCCGGGGGAGCAGGCGGGCAGAGTCCAAGGAAGATGTCCTGCTTCACAACGAGTTGGTGGAGGCTGAACACCGCCCATCTCCTGACTCTGTGCCCCACTTCCAGGCAGACAGACCGAAGAAGAAAGGGCCATTTTCTAGAAGGCTCTGGAAACAGTGGCCCAGGACCTGGTGAGAGCAGCTCTGGGCCACCTGCCGTGGATGAATGTCAGCACTGAACTCCGCTACGGTCCTCTTTTCAGCTCTGACTCACTCGTGGTCACAGGCGTTGGGAGAGGCTTTCAGGAAGGGGAGGGGACTGCCCAGGGCAGGAAAAATGCCTAGGGAGCCCCCCAAAGAAAAGGAGCGACCCGACCCCGAGGGACCCAACAGGGCAAGTGGCCCAGCCTCGACACTGACACTGAACTGGGCTCTTCCCGGCTGGCCCCTGGGCCTCGGTCACATCTGCGACGTCATCACTCCCACCAGGGCTGTCGTGAACGAAGGCTGAGCAGCAGACCCGCCCTTCAGTTCCTCTAGAACCAGCCACCTGACATCCTCGGCGAACCCTGCACCCTTCAAGATGCTCTGACGACTTCACGCACCAAAGACTGGGTTCCAAACACGAAGGTCTGCCCCATGGTGGGGTGGGGGGCGGCACTCCTCCTGTGCCAACAGTGCGCTTCTGTGTACCACGCAGAGCCTTTTACTGCGGACCAGCCTTCCGAAGCCTGAGCCTGCTGAGAACAGCCAAGTGTCCCAAGCAGAGGAGCACACGAGGGCCTCCGGGCTGGGGAGTAGAGCTACGAAGCAGTATCTAGCCCGAGGCTGCTTCCCCTCCCCCGAGGAAAGTGCCCAGCCTCCCTGTCAGCCGCTGCGGAGCCCAGAGCAGGTTGCGGCTCCCCCCGTGGCCCCATCCAAGGCCCCGGCCAAACTTACAGCAGAAGCGTTTCCAGTAGCCCTCACGTGACAGGCACACGGCTTTGGTTCGCACATCACATCAGCGGCTTCAAACCACGGCGCCTTCTGAACGTCACACAACCCGCCTCAGAAATTCCCAGCACGTGCCTCTGGCCACCACACGTTCTCGGCGGACCTGACCCCTCCACAGACACCTGGCTCACGTCAGGCACGGCCCCAGCGGTCCCGACCCAAACCCCCAGGGGCCCCCAGGGCAGCCCCTGCCACCAGGCAGCGTCTTGCTGCGAAACCTCTGCCTTTGGAGGTAATGCCGAGGGTAAATTTAAATACAATGTGGAAAACGGCGGAAACAGTAGAAAACCAGGTCTCAGCAGAAGCCCAACTCCCAGAAAAGTCACAAAGTAAACACGGGGATTCAAAAGGCCCTCAGATACAACGGAGAAATAAAATGCTGTTTTGCACCCAGGGGTGAACCTTACAGGCTCTGTAAGTTCTGAAGCTTATACAATTCTGCTTTAATTAAAAAAGAAATAGAAAATTACAAATACGCAGCTGCTAAGTCCCCTCCCAGGGCCTTGGAAGAGAGCCCACTCCCTCCTTTTCTAGGGCAAAGTTAGCAGCATCACGAAAATGGGGTAGAAAATGTAGGACAGACGGTGACTCTCTCCCTTCCAGTAACTGCTTCATAAGCCCAAAGAAGTCCCAGTAAACACAGACCCTGATCTACTCGATCCATTTTATCAGGAGGCTCTCTTCTCCTCACGGTCACTCCCTCTGTGGCCATCTTCAGAGAGGAACCACAGAGTGTGGCCATTGCTCATGTGTGCCCTTCCTCCACAATCACAAAACGCAGAGCACGGCCTCTCCGTCAAAGTGGGCCAGATGCGTTTGTGCAAAGGGCAAGAGGAGTGCAGGAGTTTCCTACAGAGCCGAGCACACCCGGGGTCACCAGATCTGTTTTTTCGGAAGCATGACCTGCCTTTTCCTTTTCTGCTCAGTTCTCTCCTCTTTCACACAAATACTCGGAGAAACAGGGGCCCAAGTCGCTTGCTGTTGCTTCTCCTGGAGAATGTTTTTCTCTTGTTCTCAAGGAAGAGTCCGATTTCTGATGAAAACAAGCCCATGTCGCAGCAGCGAGTGAGGTCACTGTGGGGCTGACCAAATGGGTGGAGGGACACGGCCATTCCAACACTGCAATGTGGGATCCATTAGAATTTCCACCAGGGCAGGAAGGGAAGAGGGTAGCTTCTCAGGCTCTGCTTTATCCCCACCGGCCATAAATCCTATCTTGACAACTCAAGTCAGAGTAACGCTTTTAAATACAAAAATAATTTAACCAGATTTAAATCTGACATGCTAGCCCCTTGAGAGGGGGCGGAATTTTTCTGCCAGCGGGATTAATGGCTGGCTCCTCTCTGGAATGAAGGAGAGGTGGCCTGTGCTAACGGGAGACACCTGTAACTAACCAGAGACACCTGTAATCACTGGTGGGCGGGGACTCAAAATTCTTTTCAGCAATTCAGATTAATCAAACACTTGACCAGGTGCTGGGAGCCCGAGTGTCTGGGTCTGCAGCCCCTCCCCAGCCCCAGCGACTGGCTCCCTAATGGGAAACAATCCAGTTTCTTCTGAAGGGTTCCCCAGGAGCCCCAGCTCTGCATGTTTCCTTAGATGCACTACTTGTCGAGCGGCTGGAAGTGGTACAGAAATAGCTGGGAGACAATGCTTTCAGCTGGCACACGAGTGGGGAACGCGCTGCTGTGTGAACAGGAAAACCGGGGCAGGCTGTGGGCCGGGGGATGTCCCCCCAACCCTGGAGGGAAGGTACAGACGCCGGCGCCTTGTGCCCACCTGCAGACCTCTCTCCAAGGGGGCCAGAGAGACTGAGGCCCGGGGGACCCCGCCGTTGAGGTGCCAGGCTCCAGGGGTTGCAGGGGGGCTGGCCGCAGCTGATCCCCTGGAACCCGCAGGCTGGGCCGCCCTCGCCCATGTAGCCAGCCTGTGGGACCCGCCCCCCGAGGCCGCGCCCGGGTCCCCCCCACCAGGAGAGCCGCCTGTTTCCATGGCAACCGGACAAGCGGAGCCTGGGTTGCCGGAGAAATGCCCCGTGCGGGCCCAGCTGCCCCAGCGCGCGCCCGCGGCCTCCCCGCCCGGCCAGCCTCTGCGCCCCGGAGCCCCGTACGCCACGGAGCGACCCCCGCCTCCGCTCCTCTCGCACCCCGCACTCACCTCCAACACAGCCCGCCGCCGCCGCCGCGTTCCCGCGCGGCTCCCACACCCGCCGTCAGCTGGAGCCCTTGCTCCGGACCCGCGCATGGCGCGGCGCCTCCTGCCGGCAGCCCAACAGACCAGGCGGGCCCTCGGGGGGGCGGGACCTATGTGGGCGGTGCCTCGTGCTGGGCGGAGCCGGCGGCTGGAAGAGGAGAGCTCGGGCTCCTCCTGCGGCCACCCAATAAATGGAGCGGGGCCTTGGGGAGGGGCGGGGCCTCCGAGGGACTAGCTACAGGCCCAATGGACTAGGATGAGACCTCGAGGGGGCGGAGACTCCGGGGATGGTTGGGGCGATACGAAAAGGGCTGGGCCCTGGCTCCTCCTGCGGCCACCCAACGGTCGTACACAGGCTTGGGAGGGGCGGGGCCTAGAGGGGGCGGAGCTGATGAGGGGTAGGGCTGAGCGCCTGCACCACCAGCAGCCCAATTAATGGGTGTGAGCGTGGCCTTGAAGGCAGGGAAGGGCGGGGTTGGCTGCGGAGAGGCGGGGCTGTGCGGCGCACCCCCTAAGCTTCAGCTCAAGGGGCGGGGCCTATGCAGGGGCGGGGCCAGTGCTAAGCTCCGGGGCCACGTGCCAGCCTCAGGCTGGGGGCGGGGACTGGCAAATTGTTTTGTCCCCACCTTCTAGTCCCTAGGCGGACAAGGCCAAGGAAAAGAGGAAGCAGGGTAAGGCAAGCGCTGATGAGAAGGGGGCGGTACAGAGCTGTGACATATATGAACATCCAAAACACAGAAAGAGGACAAGGGTGGCAGGCTCCATCTCCCTTACAATCTGTCCCCCACCCAGCAGCCAGAGTCTTAAATGACAAATCAGATCATGGCACTCTTCTGCTTAAAACGATGCAAAACGGGGCCAGGTCAGCTCCGGGGCTCTGGCCCAACGGCCCTCCTCGGGTAACTTGTTTTAAAAGAAGTTCGTGTCCTTAGAGCTCACTTTGGCACCGGTCGTCGGGCTGGGGTTTCGCCTTGGAGAAAGGCTTCTCACAGACAGCTCCCTTTGTCTGCTCATGGTCTAGACCTGGGGGATTCACGTGGCCTCGGATAAAAAGATGAATTCTTGAATTCTGACCCTGAGAGTAAATCTTTTTGTTGACAGTGGTTGGGGTATAAAGTTATATGGTAATGACCCCAAATTTGCGAAGGGGAAAGTGGGGAGGAGGGAACAGACATTTATTGACCGCCTACTGTATGCCAGACTCTATGCCAGGGGCTTCACGTTGGTCATCTCATCTAAAGCTCCCATCAACTCTTGTGAGGCAGACGTTGTTACACCCAGAGAGGTCAAACAGCTAGAGGTAAAGCCAAGAATTGAACCTTGGACTGTGTGATTAAAAAACATCCTTTCAGGGCTTCCCTGGTGGCACAGTGGTTGAGAGTCCGCCTGCCGAGGCAGGGGACACGGGTTCGTGCTCCGGTCCGGGAAGATCCCACATGCCGCGGAGCCTGTGCGTCCGGAGCCTGTGCTCCGCAGCGGGAGAGGCCACAACAGTGAGAGCCCCGCGTACCGAAAAAAAAAAAAAAAACCTTTCAGGACTCCCCATAAACATGTACAACCTACCCCACTCTGAACCCAAAGAGGCAAACATCAGAGCTGGAAGGAGAGCCTGGGTTTAAACCTGTGTTTTCCTCCTAAGGCGTTCCTCACCATGATCCTGTCGGAAAGCCCACCCCTCCCAGCAACCCTCTTCAGCAGGGGTTGGCAAACTCCCACCTGTGGGCCAAATCTGAGCTGCTGTTTTTGTAAATAAAGTTTTATTGGAACACAGCCACACCCCTTTGTGTATTGTCTAAAACTGCTTTCATGCAACAGAGACTTTACAGCCCCCAAAGCCTAAAATATTTAGTATCTGGCCCTTTACAGAAAAATTCACGGGCCCCTGCTCTTCAGGATCTAATGATGCCAACTATTTGCTATTACTACGCCGTTTCACACATCTCTATCTTTGCTCAGGCCACCCCCTCTGCCTTTTCCAAGGCTGCCATAACAAAATAGCACAGACTGGGGGCTTAAACGGTGGAAATTTATTTTCTCACGGTTCTGGAGGCTAGAAGTCCGAGATCAAGATGCCGGCAGGGTTGATTTCTTCTGAGGCCTCTCTCCTTGGCTTGTAGACGGTCAGCTTCTCCCTGCGTCCTCACACAGCCTTTCCTATGTGTGTGTCTGTGTCCTAATCTCCTCTTATAAGGACACCAGTCAGACTGGATTAGGGCCCACCCTAATGACCTCATTTTAACTTAATCACTTCTTTGAAGGCCCCATCTCCAAATACAGTCACATTCGGAGGTGCTGGGGGTTAGAGTTTCAATGTACGGATTTTAAGGAAACACAATTCAGCCCCTAACGCCAATCTTCATCACCTGGCTAATTTCTACTCATCCTTTAAGACTCAGATTAGGTGTTGCTTATGTAGTTGCTCCCCTCCAAAGTGGCCCACAGTGATTCACACCCTCTAGTTTTCACACCTGGGTGTAGTCCCCTCCCAGGTTGAACAGGGCTAACCTGTGTAAACAGTAAGACGTTGCCAAAATGACAGTGTCATTATAAAAGACCTGGCTGGGCTTCCCTCATGGTGCAATGGTTAAGAATCCGCCTGCCAAGGCAGGGGACACGGGTTCGAGGCGTGGTCCGGGAAGATCCCACATGCCCTGGAGCCACTAAGCCTGTGCACCACAACTACTGAGCCTGCGCTCTAGAGCCCACGAGCCACAACTACTGAGCCCGCGTGCCAAAACTACTGAAGCCCGTGCACCTAGAGCCCATGCTCCGCAACAAGAGAAGCCACCGCAATGAGAAGCCTGCGCACCGCAACAAAGAGTAGCCCCCACTCGCTGTGACTAGAGAAAGCCCGCACGCAGCAACGAAGACCTAATGCAGCCAAAAATAAAAATTAATTAATTTTTTAAAAAAGACTTGGCTTCTGCCCTTCTTGGACCATCCCCTCTGGAGGGAGCTAGCCGCCATGTTGGGAGGACACCCAAGCAGCCCTAGAGAAGTCCACGTGGTGAGAAAACCAACGCCTCCCGCAAACAGATATCACCAACTTGCCGCTGGCGTGAGCCATCCTGGATGCAGGTCCCCCAGCCCCAGCAAAACCTTCAGAGGGCTGCAACCCTGACCAACATCCTGACTGCATCCAGGACCACCCAGCAAAGCTGCTTCCACATTCCCAACCGTCAGAAACTACGTGAGATGATAAATGTTTATTACTGATTTGCACCACTAAGTTTTGGGGCAATTTGTTATGCAGCGATAGATAAACGAACACCCCTTATCCAGAAAGGCCTCCCTGACCCCCAGACTTGGCTACATGCCCCTCCTCTGTGCTCCCACAGACTTTTATTTTTTACCTTTTTATTAACCAAGTCCACACTTTATCAAACCATGTTCCTTAAATGCAAATCAGATGTTGTTCCTGCTTGGCCTGGAGTCCTCTAATCGCTACCCTTCCTCCAGCTGGCCCCTGCGGACCACTCCACCTGCTCTCTCCCTCCACCACGGAGCCCCAGCACGACGAACTTCTGTTTTCGAACACATTAAGCTCGTTCCCTCCTCTGAAACCTTTCCCCTGCTGTGTCCTCTTCCCCAAATGCTTGTCCCGTTGTGTTGGCGTGGTGCCATTTTCCTCTCATTAAAACCCATCTCCACTATCATCTCCTGACCATTCTCATGGTGGCCACCCCTGTGGTCATTCTCTGTCTCATAACCTGTCTCGTTTAATCCACAGGCCTTTATCACTATTTTTGTGTGTGATATTTGTGTGTATTTAACACACACTAGGATTTCAGTTCTGTAAAGGCAGGCGCCTCATCTCTCTACTGCTACGCTTGGCACCAAATAGGGGCTCCATAAATATTTGTTATAAGAATAAACAAAGGAATGAATAGATTTCCACCTATCTCAACCTCTTACTCCCTCCCTCAACTGGAAGCTTCTCAAGGGCAAGTACTGAATTTTATTCATCTTCGTATTCCTGCACCTGCCCCACTGGCATGTGAGCAAAACAAGTTTTTGAACTGTGAGGTTAAATATCTTTGGAAATCCATGGGACAAAAATGGAGTGTTGAGCTGCCCTCTGTGGCCACCAGAGGGCGGCAGAGTCCTGGGACTCAATCTAGGAAAAAACCGAATGAGCCCAAAGGAAAACCATCTGGTTAAGGTCAAAGGGCAGGTTCCCACGGGATGGCCGGTCCCGGGGCGGAGAGACTGGGCTCTCGGAGGCCAGGAGAGAGGAAGGGAAGGAGGCAGCAGGCACAGGGAGGACGTTAGATCCCAGCCTTTCTTTCAGAGACTGTTACATCCGCATCCCTAGAAGGGGCTGGAAACAAGTGGTTTAACGCTCAGGTTTCATGCTCAGTGATGTCGGCACCACTACCCAGAATGCCAGTGCTTCGGGCCTGGTCATTCCCCGTAGGCTCATCTGGCAAACGCTCTGCAAGTGTTATTTTTCGTCCCACATCCTCTGCTGAACAACTTCCAGTTGCCAGTGAGTACCTCCCGGCACTGGTAACGTGTGGGACGCCAGGACTTCAGAGTTGTATCGTTACCCACCCGGGTCCTTGGGCTCTTTAAGCAACAGAAATTGACAAGAGGCCAGACGAGGAGTTCAGGCCAGGCTGCCGCACGAGGGAGTGAAAGCAAGTATCGGTTGGGGGAGGGGCAAGGGGCGGCCGAAGGGGCGGCTTAGGTGGGCTGCCCACCCCCTTGGTGGTGCAGGGAACATACCCTGCCTTTGCTCCAGGCGCCTCAGAAGTGGCAGTTGGTTTGTGGCCTTTTTGTATCTCCTTGTTCCTAATTTGCCCCGTTTGCGCATGCCTGCAGTTATTTTTAGTCCCTTTTAGTTTCTTTATATTCTGTTGCTTGAGGAGACCTTTGTCCAGGTGCCAGCCCTTCAGCAGAGGGTCCCAGCCTAGCTCAGTAGGGGGTGCCAGAGCTACAGAGTAATATATAGGGTGCCAGGACCACCCCATTAAAATAGATCACGATGTCAAGTTACTTTACCTTTTTTTTCTTTTGCGATACGCGGGCCCCTCACTGTTGCGGCCTCTCCCGTTGCAGAGCACAGGTTCCGGACGCGCAGGCTCTGCAGCCATGGCTCACGGGCCCAGCCACTCCGCGGCACGTGGGTTCCTCCCGGACCGGGGCACGAACCCGTGACCCCTGCTTTGGCAGGCGGACTCTCAACCACTGCGCCACCAGGGAACCCCAAGTTACTTTACCTTTTAATGCCAGGTCTGTTGTAGAGAACTTTGAATCACGTTTAATTAACTGTTAAAAATTTTAGGCTGGGTGGGATTTAAGAAATCATCTACCCCAGTGATTAGGAAACTTTTCAGTTCTAGTTTCTAGTGCTCTTGGGACTGGGAGTATGTTGAAATATATATTTCAATATGGCTTATATTTCAAGCCATGTAGGTATCAGGATTAATTTCATTAGCCAAAAACATGACCATGTGATAAACACAAAATCACAAATATGGGCAAATACGGCCTCAAGAAAACATACTGTGGAAGAACCAAGTGTCAGACCCTTGGTTGGGTCTGACATTTCCATGAAAATTAATTTTTTTATTGTTTACTTGATTTGTTACCTGGAAGCATTTTTTTAGAAGGTACCATTTGGCTTATGATGTATGTTTGCACAAAATAATTAAGATGGAGAAAATACTACATATTAACTTCTATTTTTAACTGAGACTTGAGAACACGTGGCCATTTTTCAAATTGGGGGTGAAAAAGCTTGGTCCAGCTGGACATATTTTTCTAGTACCCAAGGAAAGAAATGTGAGAGCCCCTGATGTAATCCACCGTCTGCACTGACGTGGAACAGAAGCCAGGAGAGGCTAAGGGACTTGTCCAAGATCACAAAGTTTCATTACCAACAGATTATTCCTCCCTTGTAATATAGCACATTCAAAAACGTGGGCAAGCAGGAGAGTAGGGAGTTTTCACAGTGATTACTTCTGGGCCATGGAGCTTGTGGCAGATTGCAATTTCCAAAGATAGCCACGTCAACACACCCACAGCAGTACCTACCCCATCCCACACAGTCTTCTTACTCAGGACCCTCCTGAACCAGGTGGTGGGCAGGAGGTCTGCCTTCCCTCCCCTCGGTCTTGGCAGGATCTTTTTGGCTGTGTCCAACAACAGAACATGGCAGCATGGACAATGCAAACTTCCAAAGCTAGGTCATAAAAGACATTATGTCTCCTGCCTGCCTCGTTCTTGGGACCCAGCCACAATGTTGTAAGGAAGCCCAGGCCACGTGAGGAAGACGCTTGTGGGTGTGTATTAAGTATGTCTTTTCTTCCGATGTTTTGACATATGGGGCCTTTGGGACCATGGGGAGACTGCCCCTTGCAGAGTGGAGATAGTAAACCATCCCTAGAGCCAGTAAACAGTTCACCTGTGAGCACACCTTGCATATGCAAATCAACCCACCTGGAGACCACACCTCCCCACCTTCTCTATTGGACTTTTATACTCTAGGCTAGTATTCCCTGTCCTCGTCACCCCAGTAGAAGTACCACACCAATAGGGACAGCGCCTACACCTCAGAGCCCACTGAAATGATTCAAACTAGCCAATACCAAGACTGCTTATACTGCCTCTCCCATTGCTTCCCAGGAAAACCACAATAAAGGCTCTGGCCCACATCCGCCGCCCCCCCCCCCCCCCCCCCCCCCCCCCCCCCCGCCTCCTGACCCACCCTGCTGCTTCCCTGTGTGGCCCTGCCTGGTATCACAGGCCCCCTTCTCTTGGGAATCTGTGAGTAACAAACTGTCTTTTCAGTGGCAGTCATCTCCTGATCTTTTGGCCTCACTATACCTGAATAATAATAAAATCTACGTTTTAAAGCAGGGTGTTTGGCCAAGCTCCCCAGTGAGGGCTATAGTTGGCTCCCAGCATCAACCACCATGTGAGCGGATACACCTTCGGATGAGTTTCCTCTCCAGCTCAAGCCCAGATTCTGAATTCCTGACTGACAGAAGCCATGAGAGGCATTGATGATTATTTGTTGTTTTAAGACCGTATTTTAGGATAATTTATTATACAGCAATAGACAGCTAATACAGGGTTTTTACTTTATACTTTTCTAAATATTCCAAGTTTTCTACAACGAACAGTGGACTGCTTTTATAAAAAGATTCGACCCATGTTATTTTTAAGAAGACAACTGGGCAAGCGTGAGGTATCTTGAATTTTTATTTATTTAAGTTCTTTCTACTCCACTGGAGACAATCACATTCACCAGCAGGGTTATTCTTCTTAATACAAATGTTTATCAAATATCTTGTTAATACAAAAATGGCAAAATCTCACAACCACAGAAAGGGTCCAATACCAGCAGGACAGTTTTTAAAAGTCATGCCACAAATGCCAATCTCAACACTGTAGACACGATAGGTGTATAAAAGTCAGTAGGAAAGACAATCAGAGCTCCTGTTCCCCCCTCAAGAAAGGCCTTAACAAGCAGCAGGACCTACACCTGCACAGAAGGAGGCAGATTCCTCTTGAAACCTGGTGGCAACGAGGCCCCAGAAGGACATTAAGAAGATGCCTTCACCTGCTGCCCCAGAGCTCAGCCCTCGGGAGCAAGACAGCCCAGCACCATGGGAGGAGGAAGATGCAACACCCAAGGACCACGACCTGGATCCCAGGCCCTGCCCCGCTGGACCACCCTGGGCAAATCACTTAGCCTCTCTGAGCAGTCTCAGTCTCCCCGTGTAATATGCAAACAGTAATTTCATCTTGCCAGGTTTTGCAGGGAGAAATATATGAGAACACGGATGAGAATGAGCACGTTTGTGATTGTGTGTATCTGACCTGTTAATTATGAAGAGGGGACGGAACACAGAAAAGTGTACATAGGGGGAAGGCTGCAGCTCCCTGGTAAACCAGCTTCCAAAAACGTTAAGCTCTGGTGTGCAGCCTTTGCCGATTTCCACGGTGTAAATATTCCCACCCTGACCAGTCTCACACGAGCCACGGTTTAAGGACTTTCCAAGTTCCTGAATACCTAACATTCGGTCTCCAGGGCGCCACACGCACGTAAAGCACACCGGTGCCCTCTGTGACTTCTCACCTCCCACCGGCGGTTGACAGTGTCAAACAGGGTGGCGTCTGCAGCACCCCCTCCACAACCCGCACGCATCTCCCTCCTGTGCCACCAACCAGACCACCTGTAGGACAGACACACGCCCCCTCCCTCCTCCACAGCTCACACCTTACGCCAGCGTTGACTTTTCCTAACCTCCCAGATAATCCAGCTCTCTGGCGGCACCCAGGCAGGTTCCTGGATGCCCAGACTCCCTCGGGGACAGGGACAGTGGCCAACTGTAGGAAATCAGCAGCCCAATGACAGCAGGAAGGTGGCGGCCAGGACTGGGCAGCCCAAGAGCAGGAAACAAATTTCACCTATCGTCTTCGTGTGGCCTAAAGAAAACGCGCTCAATATGAGGGAAAACTTTATGTCGAAAGATCCTCATCACAGAGCTATGTTTATCACCTGAATTAAAAGCATGATTAGAGAAATTGTGGTGGGCTTCCCTGGTGGCGCAGTGGTTGAGAGTCCGCCTGCCGATGCAGGGGACACAGGTTCGTGCCCCCGTCCGGGAGGATCCCACATGCTGCGAGCGGCTGGGCCCGTGAGCCATGGCCGCTGAGCCTGCGCGTCCGGAGCCTGTGCTCCGCAGCGGGAGAGGCCACAACGGTGAGAGGTCCGTGTACCGCAAAAAAAAAAAAAAGAAAAGCAATTGTGGTACACCCGCTCAATGTAGACTTTTAAAATAATGTTTATAAAGGGCTTGAAATAATAAGAAAAAATACTCAGAAAGGTAAGGAAAAAGGTAGGGTGTAAAGATGTCTATAGCAAGAGAAGAAAACACCGAAGTTTAAAAGTACACATTGAGTGGAGAGAACAGAAAGAAACAGGTGAGTGGTTGGTTACCTGAGGCAGACACTGCCAACTATTCTCTACCTGTCTAGCGTTCTGAAATTTTTATAGTAAGTGTATATTTTTTCCAAAGCTTTTATTGATACTTTATTTTAAATGTATTTATTTTTGGCTGCGTTGGGTCTTTGTTGCTGCGTGCGGGCTTTCTCTAGTTGCGGCGAGCAGGGGCTACTCCACCGCAGCGCGCAGGCTTCTCATTTCAGTGGCTTCTCTTTGTTGCGGAGCACGGGCTCTAGGTGCATGGGCTTCAGTAGTTGTGGTGCGTGGGCTCAGTAGTTGTGGTTCACAGGCTCTAGAGTGCAGGCTCAGTAGTTGTGGCGCATGGGCTTAGCTGCTCCACGGCATGTGGGATCTTCCCGGACCAGGGCTCAAACCTGTGTCCCCTGCACTGGCAGGCGGATTCTTAACCACTGCACCACCAGGGAAGTTCAGTAAGCATATATTTTTATAATGAAAACATCTTTAAGGAGACAACCTCCTTCCAAGTCACTTGGATATGTACTCCCACAAATGAGTCTCAGGGTCCCTCCTTGAGGCCACCCTGACATGTGAAGACCTTGTCTGTTTCACCGGGGTCCTGTCTCCTTCACCCTGGGGGCTGCAGACCCACTCAGGGCAGAGGCAAAGCTCGCTACAAACTTGAGTTGGAAAAACTAGCCCGAGAGCCTCCCGGGAGCGCTCCGAGGTATCTTCCGATGTGCAGAGACACCAAGAGTAAAGGCCAGGGCGGTCAGTGTCCCCGCGGAGCCTGGTAGTGAACTTGCCTCTTCCGGCCCCAGATGTAAAGGGACCTAGACTACAGGAGGCTCCCGCGCCAAGCCTTCCCAGCCTCAGGGAGGAGGAGGTGGGCCCCAAGCCAGACCAAGCTCAAAGTCGCCCGTTCCTCCCAAGCACGTGTCTGAGCACCTACTAAGCGCTGGGCGCTCTGCTGGGCACTGGGCATTGCCAACAGTCGACAGCCACGGGGCCTGCCCTCAACATCGAGAGGGCACCCCAGACCACTGCTCACACCCCTCCTGCCTCTCTGTCCTGCCCACGTCTCCAGGTTCAGCTAAAATTAGACAGCATTGGTCTACGATAAGGACCGCTGACAGAGCGTCTCCAGATGTAAAACAAAGGGGACAACTCCGGATCCAGCCCTGGTTCTTTCTTTTTTTTTTTTTTTTTTGGCGGTACGCGGACCTCTCACTGCTGTGGCCTCTCCCATTGCGGAGCACAGGCTCTGGACGCGCAGGCTCAGCGGCCATGGCTCATGGGCCCAGCCGCTCCACGGCATGTGGGATATTCCCGGACCAGGGCACGAACCCGCGTCCCCTGCCTCGGCAGGCGGACTCTCAACCACTGCGCCACCACGGAAGCCCTTACCCCTGGCTCCTAACCACGTTTAGTCTGGGCCCACGGGCCCCCCAAGACCCTTCCAGGGGGTTCCCAAAGTCAACCTGTTTTCATCACGATCCTACGACATTATTTGCCTCTTTCCCACCCATGCTTTCACGCAAAGCTCTCCAGAGGCTACGGGATGGGTGATGTCAGAAGCCACAGAGCCAAACGCAAAAGCAGACGGGAGACTCGGGGGCCCTCCGTTAAGCCAGACGTTCAAGAGATTTGCAAAAACACTAATGATGCCACTCTTCCCCCTAAATCTTCTTGTGTTTGGAAACAATACCGTTATCTTTAATAGAAAAATGTTACTTATGTTAGCGTGCAATGAGTTTATGAATTAATAGGCATTTTAATTTCTCATCCTGTATGATGAATGTTCATAGATAGAGCCCATAAACAGAAGTTCTTTGGTGTCCTCAGTGGTTTTTAAGAGTTCAAAGGGGTTCCAAGCCCAAACAGTTTGAGAACCACTGATCTACCAGCATTATCCAATAGAACTTTCAGCCACGATGGAAATGATCTATGGCTAGGCTGTCCAAAAAGGTAGCCACTGGCCCCGTGGAGCTACTGAGTACTTATGATGCGGGTAGTTAATTGACTTAAAGAGCCACCTGCACTTAACAGCTACCATCCCGGACAGCATTGCTGTTGACGATGTCTCTTATTTCTCTGTCCATTCGGGATTCTTTATTTCTACTTTCCCTTCACAAGTTACTTAACCTCTCTGAGCCACAGTCTCCAAATCAGTAAAATGGGCTCATACCTGCCTCTCAGAGTGACAGTAAAGACCATGGAAATCACACAGGACTTGGGACTGAGCTAGGAAAAATCAGTGACAGGGCCCAGTTTAAGGAATGGCCTTGTGTATGAACGCAGGCTGCTGGGAGGGTTAACGTGAAACCACATGAAAAAGAGACAGCGAAAAGCAAGAGCACTGGTTAGGTCCCCAGCCCCTGGACACGAGTTCTGTCTCCTGGAGAACCTCACCACTAACAAGCAGGGCCGGGCCTCAGAGAAGATGAGCTCCAGAGCAGGGCTTCTGGAACCAGTGTCCAAACCACCCGGGAGTTTGCTAGAAGTTCAGGCTCCAGAGTTCCAACTGCCCTTCCACCATGACCCGCTGGCTCAGCATTCCGGGGAGTGGGTGGGGATCTGGGGTCTGCAGTTTAGCATCTCCCTGGGTGGTTTTCTGCAGTTCAGCATCTCCCTGGGTGGTTTTCTGGCCAAACCCTAGGGCTGAGAACAGCTGCTCTGACTTCTTCCAGCGAAGCCGTGGCCTTGGCCCCGCAGTTAACAGGACAGGGCGGTTCCATACACCAATCGCAAGCTCCATTTTACAGATGAGGAAACTGAGGCACAGAGAATGAGGACCGGCCGGGGGCCTTGCACGCAGGCCAGTGTAGGGCTGGACTGGCTCCAGATTCCTGAGACAAAACTTCTGTGTGTCTCGGTGACAGGCCTGACCCCAGGTTCCTTCCGAGCTGCATCCCTGGCCAGCCTCCGAGAGGAACACCACCGGGAAGCAGGGGGTAGTGGTGTGCTGGGCCTGGCTTGTACGCATCTTCAGGAACGTCACTCCGGTAGGGTGAAACGGGCCATTGTGGGGGAAGGGGGGTTGGTATTTACACCATGGAAATTGGCTGCAGGCCAGGGTGTGGGGTTTTTTTTGTTTGTTTTTAATTATTGTTAAAAATTTTGAGCGTGGCTTTCCTCCCTGGAGGAAAGACTTGGGGGTAGTGGGTTTCCTTGGAAGCAGGAGATCTGCTCAAGGGACGTGACGGTTGGGGGTTAGAGAGTCCTGGCTTCAAAGCTTCGCTCTGCCGGTTCGAAGCTGGGTGCCCTTGGGAAAGTCGCCAAACCTCCCTGTGCTTTGGTTTCCTGCTTTGTAAGACCAGCCAGTAATCCTCGCCTCACGGGGTGGGAGTGAGGGTGCATGTCCGTCAGTGGAGAGAGCATCTCTAAAGCCACTGGCACAGAGACCGGCCCCCGGGAGGAGCGCCCTACAGGTAAGCCCCCGCCTCCCTCAGCTTCCTGCTCCTCCCGTGAGTCCACCTGAGCAGGTGTGCACATGTGGAAGTGGCTGCTGGGGTTTCCACGGGCACCTTCCGGACCCCACAGACCCCGCGATGCTATTCCCAGAGCCTACATCTCAGCATCTGGTTACACAGTACGTGGCAGCAAATTTGACAGGTGCCTTTCTGACCAGGTCTCTAGACCCATCTCCCAGCCTCTGAGCTCCACCTGCCCCTCTGAGCACCCGTGGTGCCTGAAGTCAGCGTGGGTCTGTGGGCTGCCTGAGCAGCCCCTCCGCGTGTTCCCCATGGAGGCCCGGGCCCCAGTGCCGGCGCTCAGGCAGAGCTGCAGGAAAACATTCAGAACACTCTGGCTTTGGCAGACAGGTCTGGAAAAGAGCTGGCTAAGCTGAAGCCCAGGACTGCCACCTCCTAAGTCACCCCACTGTGCGGGGTACCGCAGAGCTCCAGATCCAGGCCCACCTGCAAGTCCCATCTCTGTCCCCCTCCCCGCCAGGGCTTTCCTAGGGTTCTTTCCCAGCCTGAGCCCGAGGCTGATGGAAAGGAGGATGCTCAGCCCTGTTCCCAGCATATGTTCAATTTCCAATCAAGACAGAAAGGCAGCTCTGGTCTATGATATTGATTTCAATCCCTCCCTGGCCTGAGGGGCTGGTGGCCCTAGGGACAGCCCGGAGCAAGTCCTGCTCTGGGCCTTTCAGGGAAACCCTGCCGGCTGGGGACCAGGCCTCCACCAGCAAGCGCGCCTGCTCTGGTTTGTCCCGACCATGGCCAACGGATTAACTAAGCAGGTGGTCAACTGCAGGCCTGGCCGCCAGCACGGGGTGCCATGGACGTGTGCTGTTGAAATGGGAGCCTCTCCCCACCCACTTCACCTCCAGCCTCCGCATCAGCTCCCACCCCTCATTGCGCCCCGGCAGTGCCCAGCTCAGGAGCACTTGCCAAAGTGCCCGGAATGTCAAACAGGCCAGTCCGCTGCCAACTGCTCCCCTGGCTCCTTGGGGCAAAACAGCCGCCATGCTGGGTCGTCCTGGCACATGACAGCTTCAAGGAAGAGGGAGCTGGCGGGCATCTGAATTTCCAGTGTCGTGACCTCTCCACTCCACATGCCCAGGGCACAGCCTAGAATGCTCCTGGGACAGGGCCTTACCTAAGAAGAGACGGGCCTAAGGAACGTCTTTTCCTTTCCTGCAATGTTCGTGATATATCTGGAGGAGGTCCAGGGTCTAGGCTTGGATTAAATGGAATCCTGGGAAATTCACTCTCAGAATGATGCTGGGGAAGAGAGACAGTTCATGGGAAGCAGGTCCTGAATTGGAATGGGGGTGGGGGAGTGTGGTCAAGGCCGCACAGAATACCCAGAATACTCTCCAGTGTCCTCACCAGCCTGTCCACAGTCAGAAATTCCACCATTAGTGATTCATTCCTTTGGGTAGCACAGGCTCTGTCCCCTCATTATCATTAGCAGGGGTTGCCTTCCAACCAAGGGAGCTAATTAGGACACCAGGCCTGATGTTTTACAGTCATTATCTTGCTGAATCTTCAAGCAACCCTGCAAGGTATAGCCTTATCACACCCATCTTACAGCAGAGGCCACTGAGGCCCAGAGAGGTTAAGGAACTGGCCCAAGCCCTCAGCAAGGGGGCGATGCCGCAATTGGTCCCAAGTCTAGCAAGACGCAGTCCCTCCCTCCAGGAGCTCCTGGGTTGGGTGGCAGGTGCAAGTACCAGGGTGACAAAGGACAGGGCTCCGAGTGTGGGCAGGTGAGCCCAGGGGCTTTGGGGAAGCAGAGGAGGGAGCCCCTAAGTCAGAGGAAGGTCGGAAGTTCTTCAGTGCTGATGCCCGAGTAGGGCTTTGAAGGATGTGTAGGAGTGAGTTGGGTGAATGACGGGTGAACAGAGTTCCCATCAGAGGAACCGGCACCCCAAAAGGTGTGGGAGATAACAGGGCAGGCTGTCTAGGGGAAAATGTAAGACCCAACACCCAGGAGGAGGAACAATGAGACGCAGGTATCAGAGGAGTTCAGCGGGGGTTGGGGGGCCAGTAAAGAGAGCCCGGGTCAGTGTCCCAAGCACCCAGCATTGGCCCTGTCACAGGGCTTTGGTCCCCATCAACCCCTTGATGACGGGACTGTCATCTCGGCTTGCCATGGTGCCACGCTTTGGGAGCTTTCCTAAACAGCATCCCAGGACCCACGTGACCCCTCCCCACCTCAGGCTCAGGCAGAGGTCAGGTCACAGTGTCCCTGCCCCCAACCAGGGGCAAGCCTTGCCCTCCAGCCTGCCCTTCCCCCGCAAAGCTTCCCCTCCCCCCCCAACTCCAACCCTGACCCCAAATGATGAGAAGTACTTGGTGGACTCCACAGGGCAGGTGTGCAGAACAGAGGCAGCTTCCAGGGTCTGGGAGTGTCAGTGTAGACAGACACACACACACACACACACACACGCACGCACGCACGCACGCGCGCAAGAGGACAGAACATCCCCAAGGCATCTCCCAGCTCAGAACCTGCCTGCCTGAGGAATGTGTCGGACGATTTAATACCGGCTTGGATGTGGGATTCTAGCTGCCGGAGTCCTGAAATACCCTGGAATGTACGAGAACTAAGCATAAGGCATCTTGTCTTTGCCCACTTGACTCTGGTTGGGAGTCGTAGAATGAAGCCTGTAGAATGAGACCGATCTTGACCCAGAGAGTCTGAGATTCCAGGTCAGACCCCGGATCTAGGCCTGGATCCCTCCCAGTAAACGTCCCTGTGCCGGGTACAGATCGCTGGCCCAGCCCTGGGAGGGGGCTGAGGATAGGCCCCTGGAAGCCTTTTCTTTGGGCGACTGGGGGATTCAGAGGCTGGGGTGACCCAGTCACTCTGCCCAGATCCCTATCAAATTAGCCGAGGCCTTCTCTCTAGGGCTCATCGGAGGAGACTCCAAGGGCCGCTGATGGGCACCCGGTAAGAATCTGAACCACAAACCCTAAACCGGGAGCAAGTACACAAGTTCTTGGGGTCTGCCTGCCCCTCCCCATGCCCACCCCACCCCCAGTGAATGGCTCTCATAATTTCTCTGGACTTTTCGGCATGAGAACAAATGGCCAAGCGACAGCTTTCCCATCCCCAGCCACCCATTCCTCTGCACTGAGAACCAGCTACGGTGCAGTAGAGCGACAGGGGCTGCTCTGGGTACACTCGGTCTCCCCCCACGGGCCCAAACCGGCCCCTCTAGGGGATAAGCCTGCTCTCTGACATGGAGACACTGAACTGGTCTGGCCATGACCCCAGTGCAGAGCACACGGGGCAAGCAAGGCCAAGAGGTGCCATCATGAGTGCCAAGTCGATTGGTAGTGGCTTCCCAGAGCAGTCTTGGGAAGGATCCTGATACCACGCCACGCTGCAGTTGATTGGTGATGTCTGCCACGGTCGTGGATCTTCACCAGCCCTGATCTACAAGCTGGGTGACTTTCCCTGAGCAGGGGACAATTTCCCAGCCAGGACTTTGGTAGCAGAGAAGGAGTCCCTGGCCACCCAGGTATAACTAACCCACTAGACTCCCTGATAGATTTCTCAGGACCTTATAGGAAGCTCATATTGGCCCATCATTCCTCAATTGGCCAGGACCACGTCTGCCCCCTTTTCTGACGATGTTGTATTAGGAAACATTTGTCTAGAATAGAAACACATTACAGGGTTAATTTCTCCTCTGTAAAAATGATTAAATGCTTTCGTTCTCACCTAGGACCCAAGGGGTGGTCTGGCTGTCACCAGAAGTAACCTTGGACCCATCAAAAAGCTCTACCCATAGGAGGGAAGACGGGGGGCCTGGGCGCTGGGCGCTGGGCTCAAGTTCACAGAAGCACTCCCTGTGATGCTCTGCTCCAAAAGCCTAAATGTCCTGTGCAGGCTGACACCTCATTTGGACACCTTGGCCTGCAGGGTGCTGGGCAGATACAGGTACCTCCAGATGGCATAGTAGTGGGTACCAGCACCAAATGCCACAAAGAGATGCCAGATGGCGTGGGCAAAGGGGATCCTCCCGTCACTCTTGAAGAACACCGTGCCCAAGCAGTAGAAGACCCCTCCGGTCACCAGCTCCCAGATGCCCTCGGTGTCGGGCTGTCGGCAAGGACAAGGGTGAGCACAGGTCAGACGAGCAGCCAGCAAGACCAGAATCACCCAGCCATTCCCCCACCACCCAAGGCGAGAAGACGCGTGGACGGTGAGGCAGCCCAGAGCCCCAGGCGGGGCATCTCAACACAGTGACGTCATCAGTTCTCCCCAAATTCATTCTCCAGTGTAACGCATTTCTATCAAAATCTCAAAGAATATGTTCTAGCTTTGTTATCTTTTCTAAAAAGCAGTCTCTCTGGGTGTATCCCCAAAGAAGTGAAAGCAGAGACTCAAACAGGTACTTGTACATCCAAGTTCACAGCAGCATTATTCACAGTAGCCAAAAGGTGGCAGTAACCCAAGTGTCCATCACGAGAAGAACGGATAAACAAAGCGTTATTCACGTTACTTTATACAATGGAATATTATTCAGCCTTAAAAAGGAAGGAAACTCTGACACATGATACAACATGGACGGACCTCAAGGTTGTTATGCAAAGTGCAATCAGCCAGTCACAAAAGGACAGATACTGTAGGATTCCATTTACGTGAGGTCCCCGGAGGAGTCAAGATCATAGTCAAGAAGTAGAAGGGTGGCGCCTGGGGGGCTGGGGGTGGGGGAGGGGAGTTAGTGTGGAACGGGGACAGAGGTTCAGTTTGGGACGATGAGAAAGTTCTGTGGATGGATCGTGGTGACGGATGCACGACAAGGCGAAGGTACTTCACGCCCCTGAATTGTACTTAAAAGTGGTTAAAATCATAAATCCTACGCGTATTTTATCACGCTTTTTTAAAGTAATACATACTCACGGCGAAAAATTGTAGAGAAAAATGAAGTGCAGCAAGGAAAAGGCAGCAGTCCCAGCCCTCTGAGGTGCGCACCATTAACACCTGGGTTTCTGTTGGTTATGGGGGCTCAACGAACAGGAGGGACGGAGGGAACGGGGAGTAAGAAGAGCCCACTGCCCCCTCTCCCTGAGCCCACTTCCCGCAGGTATCACCGCTCACCACCAGTAACGGTGTCTGCCGGTATCCTTCCAGAATTGTCTAGACACGCACGATATACCTACGGTCTGCACTTCATATACATGTACGTGTGCAGAGGAACTAATCATTTTAGAAAAGGGGGCTCACACCATCCCTGCCGTCCTGAGACATCCGTTCCACGACAGAGTCTTGTGGAGATCAGGCTACATCCCCACGCGGAGGTCCATGCCAGTCTTTGGAACAGCTGGGTAGTATTTCATTGAACATACGTATAGTCACGCACCCAGTTCTCAAGCGGTGATACCTGAGTATTAAGGACATGTTACAGTAACACTTCCCAGTGCTTACTGTGTGCCAGGCCTCGTACACAGCGCAAGGGGCCTCACGTGAGGTAACTCATGCCATCTTCACAGCAATCTCACGAGGCAGGGTGACTATGTGACAGGCACGGACACACGCCCACGACAACATGCCAAGTGAGAAAAGCATGTCGTAGAACAGTGTGATCCCATTTTTGTAAAAGAAGAACAAACAAGTCGATACATCCGCATATCCACGTAGACTTGCCTATAGATAAAAAATGGAGGGAATTCTCTGGCGGTCCAGTGGTTAGGACTCAGCGCTTTCCCTGCCAGGGTTCAGTCTCTGGTCAGGGAACGAACATCCCGCAAGCCAAGTGGTGCAGGAAAAAAAAAAAAAATGTAAGAGATACACAACGAACCATTAATGGTGGTTGCACCTGGGGCGTCACATTGGGGAGAGGGTGAGAGGGGGATTTCAGCTCTTTTATACGTTTTCAGACAGGACTTATTTTTTGCGGTGAGTATGTATTTAAATATTCACTTACAATGTATGTATATATGTATTTAAATTATGTAATACATAATTTGATGGATATTATATAATTAATAGATACAACTGAAACGTACACATTTAAACAAGTAAACTTGGCGGGGGGAAGGTAATCTGTAAAAATAAATACAAATCGCAGGGAAAATGTTGAGTAGGAAAACTAATGGGGAGAGATTTCACTGCCAAGTATTAAGGTGCAACAAAAGCTAAAATAAGTGACATGGTTTCGCACTAGTATAAGAATAGACCAACTTGTGAAACGGACCCACGTACACGTGTATGAAGCTAACATATGATAAAAGGAACATTTTTAAATGGTAGATAAATAACTGCCTAATCGTTTGGGGAGGAATCACCACATACGTAAGAAACGGCGGTGGGAATACAGAGTTTAAAATTAAAAGGAAACAGGAGAAAATATAGGTAAATACTTATATAAACTTGGGAAAGGGAAGACCTTCCTAACCATAACACTTAAGGTAAAGCCATAAAATTAAAAAAAAAAAAAGAAAAAAAAACATGCTAGATTTGACTACATACATTTTCTTTAAGAGCTATGTATGGATACTAACACACTCAGAAATTTTTCACTTCAAAATATTTTCAACTCTAAAATAAACCACTACTCATAGATAAGAGATTAATTTAGACAAAGATCAATGCCTCAAATATATATAATGTAATGTCATTTAAATTTATAGGATACGTTATTTATTGGTCATTTCAAACAGATAACAGTCAATTTTAATTTTGGGGGAAAAAAAAGAAATATCTATTTAAACACAAATTCCTCCAGCAAGATCTATAGGACATACGTCCTTTCTTCTTTCGAAATAATTTTATTAGCTATAATTGACGCACCATAAAATTCACCCTTTTAAAGTTCACAATCTAGTGCTTCTCGACTACATACATTTTTAACATCTGCCAACAATAATCATTTAAAAGTAAGAAGCTGTTACCTGGCCTAGGGAGGTACCAGCAGGCTGAGTTGACCGTGCCCATTTGACAGAAGGGACAACTGAGGCTCAGAGAGGAAAGGGGATCCACCCACGGCCACACAAGCTGCTGCTCTTCCGTGGCTGGGGCCCTGAGGCCTCTCCCTGCAAGGCTCTCCTGCTCACAGGGCGAGGTGGTGCAGCCCAAAGATCCCGATACTCGGGGTTGGAGGTTACGGGGCCACATCCCAGCTCAGCCCCTTGAGGGCTGCATGTCCTTGGGCCAGTCACCTTCTCTCTCAGAACCTGAGCATCCTTGTTCATAAAACGGAGGTGGTCACATCCATCTCCAAGGACGCCTGGGGCGGGGAAGTAAGGTCCTGTGAGCAAGCTTCCTGCACGTCACAAGGGCTCAGGACGCACAGTAAGGAGGTCAACCTTCACGTGTCAAGAAGCAGCTTAGGGTGTGGAAGCATCAGAGGGGGTGTCAGAAGTCTGAGACTTGGCTCTGCCTCCATGGCCACCTATGTTATTATTATAGATTTAGTTTAGCGATCGGGTGCTTACTCTGCTCCAGGTACCATTCTAATCACTGTCCATGGGTTTTTCTTACTTGAGCCCTAAATAGGCGGGAACTGGAGCCCCGAGGGACTAACGAACTCATTGGAGGTGAAGCAGAGAGAGGAGGTGCCGTAGAACCGGGGAGCCGAGCCCTGGGGTGACCTGCACGTTCTCCTGCCTCAGCCCGCAAGTCACGCTGACCCCGGGCCTCAGTTCCCTCGTCTGCCAGAGGAGAAGGTTCAACCTGACAATCTCCAGAGTCACTGTGAGTCCCCGCCAGCCAGACAGGAGGCCCCACGCCGGGTGGGGGCAACTTACCATGGAAAGGATGACCAGGGCAGGGAAGAAGCCCATGACGACGTAGCAGAGCAGCTCCACGAGCTTGTACCTGCCAGGAAGACAAGCCATCTTGGCCTCAGGACAGCCTCCCCACGAGGGATAGCTCCCCGCTCGGGTTAGGAGGGGACACCCTGGCCAGAAGCATGAGAGAAAGAGACTCCACCCTCTGCCCAGCACTCCTGGGCCCAGACTTCATCCAGCTACACCCAGCAGGTGCTGGCAGAGTTGGGTGGCCATGGGAGGGTCTGTTTCCCTCTCTGAGACTTGGTTTCCACATCCATGAAACGGCATTTGAGGATTGCAAATGCTGGGTGTAGCATGCCTGTGGGTGCTTCCCATGTGCAACCCAGGGCAGACATTACTATTCGATCCCCGCACCTTTCCGCACAAGGCCCAAGCAGCCACTCTCCATCCATCTGAGTGGCTGCACCAGCTGACACCTGTTTGCTGTCCCTGGAGTTTCCAGGAGTCTGTTATTCCCTTTGGCTTCAGCTCTAGCTCTGCTTCTTTCCCACACTTAATCCCTCCCAGCTTGTCACTCAGCAGGATGGAAGGAAGTGGGCAGCCCTGAGAGCCTCTCCCCCTTATCCGCTAACACAGCTTCGGGAAGGCAGGTAATACCTGACATCATTCAGTGGGTCTAGGAACCTACAACGCCTTTTTTTTTTTTTTTAACTCTTCAGATTGACCCTATGGGCTGTGGACCTGGTGGCCATCAATGGACCTGAACACAGGGATGCCAGGCACAGCTGAGCCCTCATGCTTCTGGGGTGACTCTGGGGTCTCGTCTCACTGGGGGCAGGGAGGAGGCCCTGACGGAGGCAGCCCCCCACCTGAGGCCGCTCCCCCAAGCCCTGGCTTACCGCTCGTGGAAGAAGAAGACATAGACGGTGCCCACGGAGGCCATGACCCAGACCAGCCAACGCATGTGCGAGGCCCAGGGGCCCAGCTCGCGAAGGTTCAGCCTGGGGGGGAGAGCCGAGGGCACAGCCTGAGAAGGTTCAGCCTGGGAGGGAGAGCCAAGGGCACAGCCTGAGGCGGGCCCTGGGATCCAGCCCTCCACAGCCAGCCCGTCACAGGAACACCGACCCCAGAGAACCCCTGTCCCCACGGCCCCACGTGTGGGATGCGGCCTCTCACGGGAGGACACGTGGACAGACAGAAAGGGAAACGGAAACAACAGGCAATTATTAGAGCAAAATTAGCACAACTGATAACGTCCAAGCATTGAAAGAAAAGGGCATCTCAAGCCAGTGGGCATATAAACAAGTAAAGCCTGTCTGGAGAACGTATCGGACTCTGAAGGGCACGTAGCCCGTGGCCCAGGCACTCCAGGTTCAGGGGCTGGCCAGAGGAACGCTGTTTTGCGAGCACACAGAGGCACAGAAAAGGACATTCATCCCAGCATCAGTCCCTGTAGGAAACGCCTGAAAACCACTCAAACTGGCCACCAAAAGGGGACAGGAATATAAGGTGAGTGTCCCTCCAGGCTGGTTACTAACGTACTGACTCTCAGCTCTACAGTCACCCTTTTTGCTGGCTGGGTTATTAACTGAGCTGGGCCTCATGAATTTCCTCCTTCGCAACTGGCACAGCATCAAGTCTGTCGGTAGAGGCTGATGGAGAGACTTTGCAGAAGGAATTCCTTCTTTCCTTCCGGATTCCTGTGACTCTCTCCCCAGGCTCCCGGAAAGTGGGCTTTTCTCTCCACTGCTTGGCACAGGTGGTGTCTCCAGGGCCAGGCATCTGTGGGTCCCAGCCTCCTCCAGCCTTTGGCCTCTGTGTGTTTTCTCCAGCTGTTGGCTTAGGCACACAGCCGGGGGCCCCGGACAGTGCAGGCCTGTGCCCCGCCCCACACACATGCATTCCTGTCCAGCACGCCGACTGTCTTCAGCCTGTGCAGCCGTCTGCACAGCTAAACTGCACGGAAACGCTCCAGATTCCTGCAGAGAGGGACCCTGGTTCCAGAAGAGGGTGATTTTTCTTTTGCCCTCAATATTTATAACTCTACTGGGTTTGTTTTCCGAAGCACTGGGGAAGGAAGATTCTGTGTCACACTTGATCCTGCCAGTTTTTTCCATCCTTCGTGACATGGTCCTGCTGGCCTCGTGAATCCCGTGAATGACGTCTGCGTCCTCTGATTCTCTCTCTCTCAACCCCACATCCGAGCAACTGCCAAGTTCTGCCGACTCTTCCTCCTACAAAGCCCGCGAGCCAGGGCACATCTCCCCACCTCGGCACCTGTACCCCTCCTTCACGGCACAGTTGTGGTTCACTCCTTGTGCCAGTATCCTTGGGACAGTCAACGTCTGCATCCTCCGTGAGACTGTAAGTCCCATAAGGAGAGAGAGTCTGCGTCTTTGCTCACAGCCGTATCTTCAGACACCAGCACGGGATGGGCACAGAGCCGGTGCCCGAGTGGTCACAGCCAGGGATAAAGAGTAGAAATCCAGGCACTGAATCAGCCAGGCGGGGGACAGTCAGAGGGCTATTCTAGAAATCTACATCGAGGAGAGTTACGGCAGCTGAGCACAAAACCTAGCTTTAGGGCTTCCCTGGTGGCGCAGTGGTTGAGAGTCCGCCTGCCGATGCAGGGGACACAGGTTCGTGCCCCGGTCTGGGAAGATCCCACATGCCGCGGAGCGGCTGGGCCCGTGAGCCATGGCCGCTGAGCCTGCGCGTCCGGAGCCTGTGCTCGACAATGGGAGAGGCCACAACAGTGAGAGGCCTGCATACCGCAAAAAAAAATAAAAATAAAAACCTAGCTTTACTCTAATTGGCAACATCCGAAAAGAAACCTGAGATCACCTGGCTCCCAACAACTACAGGTGGTGCCTGGGGGTGACACGGGGCCATCAGGAGGCGGCCTTGTGGACGGAGTGCCCAGCCACGGCTTCTGGCTTCTCCCTCCTGCTCTCAGCTTCTCCCGTGGCTCCCACCTACCCACTCCAGCAGCAGCCCCTCACCCAGGACCAACACTGCTTCTCGGAGCCTCCATACGCCTGCCCACCTGGCATCCGACAACCAGAAGCATCCTGGTCGGCAGGACAGAAGCACGTCCCCTCCCCCGCAAAGCCCAGCTGGGTGTGGGGCTGCCTCTGACGATGTCTCCAGGCTGACGGCAGCAGGGCTGATTTCCTAACACTCCCGAGAGTCGCTGATTTCCTGGGGAAAGCTGATGCCGGAAACCCTGGCATCCGCCGCTCTACATCCCCTCTCCCCCACCTTCAGTCACTCAGTCCACTCAGTTTCCTGTAAATGTCTTTTCCATCCATCCATCCATCCATCCGTCCATCCATCCATCCACCCACCCATCCATCTATCCGTCCTCTCGACTCCAAGGCCGCTACCAGGGCCCCAGCCATCACAATCTCTCTCCCAGGTCCTTGCACCAGCCTCCTCACACCTCCCTGCTCCCAAGGCATCACCTTTAAGTCCAAAAAATAAAACTACATCAATATCCTGTTTCAAACCCCCAACCACTCCTCAGTGTAGACCAGCAGCTCCCGTCTGTACCCTGTTCACCACCACACCCGCACAACAATGACCAGAGGACCGTGGAGCAATAATCACTCTCAAACGCCGGTCACAGGAGGTGGAGACCTGTGGTTTATTCGCCCAGAGCACTGTCCAGCAAGCAGACTGGACGCTGACTCCTGCAATCATGACTCCACGACTCTCACCACATAATGTTGCCCGAAAGAAGCAAGATCCGAAGGAACGATGATCCCATTAACATGAGGTAAGAAATCAGGCAAAACTACCCTATGATGGTAGATGTCAGGACTGTGGTTACCCCTGGGGGCAGCGGACTGGGGAGGGGCTGGAGATGTTTTGTTTCTCCACCTGGGTGCTGGCTGCAGCGTATGGGAACTCACTGTGCATATCCCCCAGGCACGTTTCAAAAGCAGTTGTCGGGCTTCCCTGGTGGTGCAGTGGTTGAGAGTCCGCCTGCCGATGCAGGGCACACGGGTTCATGCCCCGGTCTGGGAAGATCCCACATGCCGTGGAGCGGCTGGGCCCGTGAGCCATGGCCGCTGAGCCTGCGCGTCCGGAGCCTGTGCTCCGCAGCGGGAGACGCCACAACAGTGAGAGGCCCGCGTACCGCAAAAAAAAAAAAAAAAGCAGTCGTTTTTGTGCGCACCGACAAAACCCGTCGATTAGTTGAGATGATAAAAAAGAGCGCTCCGTTTACGACAGCCAAAAATGGGAATTCCCCAGGCAAAAATGGAACAAACCTCTGTGGCTTCCACTCCTCAGAGGCCAACGTGCAGATTCTCAGAGCAGCACACCTCCTCCAGGAAGCCCTCCTGAGGCCGCCTCTGCAGGGTGGTGCCTCCTCTGAGCTCGACGGCTGCATGCGCACAGGCCCGTGTCACCGTGTTGTCACTGTCCTGTCACAGAGCCCCTCTGCCAGCCAGAACCTTAGTGTCCTGACCCCCAGCACCACCCAGCCACCCAGACACATTCAACAAGTGTGACTGGAACGGCCCTTCTCTCCTCACAGGGGCTCTGCAGGCTTCCCGGCTTTTCGCGTGTGACCTGAGTGTTTCTTTATTCCAGAACTTTCGAAAACCCTGAGGCACTTGCTGGGGGAGTTTATTTTTTGGTTTTTCTTTTTTAATTAATTAATTTATTTATTATTTTTGGCTGCGTTGGGTCTTTGCTGCTGTGCGTGGGCTTTCTCTAGTTGCAGCGAGCGGGGGCTATTCCTCGTTGCAGTGCACAGGCTTCTCATTGAGGTGGCTTCTCTTTGTTGTGGAGCACGGGCTCTAGGTGAGGGGGCTTCAGTAGTTGTGGCACGTGGGATCAGTAGTTGTGGCTCGCAGGCTCAGGAGTTGTGGCTTACAGACTTAGTGGCTCTGCAGCACGTGGGATCTTCCCGGACCAGGGCTGGAACCCCTGTCCCCTGCATCGGCAGGCGGATTCTTAACCACTGCGCCACCAGGGAAGTCCCTTGCTGGGGGAGTTTAAACTGGTACAATCTGTGGAGGGTGACTTGGCAACAGTTAGCCAAATGAGTAAGGCCCACTCCTGCCCCGCAGCCGTCCAGTCCTCAAATTTACCCCACAAAGACCAGGCTTGGCCACATGAACCTGCTGTTTCTGTAGATCAGAAAAGCTTGCCTCAACAATTTCACCTGATTCGAGCCAAAAGAACCAAGCACCTATGCTGAGTGGTATAACAGCAAGGACTTTCACTCCAGCCCTGTTTGTTATAGCAAAGGAAGGGGGAGTGCCTACGTCATAAATATTCATCAATAGGGGTGGCCGGGGAACATTATACTGCTGTAAAAAAAAAAAGAAAGAAAGAAAGAAAGAAAAAGGAGTGGGGAAATCTTCAAGGTACTAATACGGAAAGATGTCCCCAAGTCCACGACTAAGAGAATGAAAGCAAACTGCAGTTTGTACGGTATCCTTCCTTTTGTATTAAAGTAGGAAAGTATAAGTATAAATATAAGGATATAAAATATAGGCATGCTGCGTGTATTTGCATATATACATATGCATATACGCAAATGTGTGTCTGTACATGTACTCATACATACACGTTTGCTCTTTCCTACACAAAAGCAGTCCGGAAGGATACACAGGAAACTGGTACTAAGTAGTTGCTTCTAGGAAGGAGAATGGGTGGTGGGTGTCTTTTTACCTACACGCTTTTGTGCCAACACATCACCCAGCCAAACACGAAGAAATTCAAACAAAGGAAAGAGAGGACGCCAGCCCTCCCAGGGACCCGCAGAGACACTCACCAGGGCGCGTAGGAGGCCGCGATGAAGAAATAGATGACCATGCGGTCGGACATGTGCAGACAATGCTCCACCGTCCTGTGGCAGAGAAGGCGGGTTACGGGCCCTGCCCTGGACCAACGGGCTTTGGGGGAGCCTGGGCTCGGGGCTGACGCACCTCCGTCCACCATGACCCCTCGGGCCTCGGTGTCCCCATCTGTGAGTGACCAGAGCAGTGGTTTTCCAACCAGGCTGCCTGTCACCCTAGGAGTTGAATGGAGACACCTCGGGGGTACCACCGAGGACCCTCCTCACCCTGACAGCCTCCTCCCATATTTTAATCAGAGAAAGTCTGCATTCTGTTTTATATTCTGGGCTTTTTGAAAGATTTCAAATGATAAAGAATTCAGTAGCTTAAAAAAAAAGCGTGAGACACAGACTCACAGATACAGAGGACAAACTAGTGGTTACCAGTGTGGAGAGGGAAAGGGGGAGGGGCAACATGGGGGAGGGGATGAAGAGGCACAAACCATTACGCATAAACTAGGCTACAAGGGGGATTCCCTGGCGGTCCAGTGGTTAGGACTCAGCACTTTCATTGCGGTGGCCTGGGTTCGATCCCTGGTCGGGGAACTAAGATTCCACAAGCCGTGCAGCACGGCCAAAACACTAAATGAATAAATAATAAAATAAAATAAGCTACAAGGAGGTATTGTACAATCCAGGGAATATAGCCAGTATTTTGTAGTAACTATAAATGGAGTATAACCTTTAAAAAAATTGTGAATCACCACGTTACATACCTGTAACTTATATAATACTGTACATCAGCCATACTTCAATTAAACAATGAAAGAAATTCAAGGACCTACTGTATAGCACAGGGGACTATACTCAATATTTTGTAATAACCTATATTGGAAAAGAATCTGAAAAAGAATATATATATATATACAAACACATATATATGTATGTATAACTGAATCACTTTGCTGTGTACCTGTTAACTAACACAACATTGTAAATCAACTATACTTCAATTAAAAAAATAAAATAAAAATAAAAATGAACTTTAAAATGCATACTCAGGGCTTCCCTGGTGGCGCAGTGGTTGAGAGTCCGCCTGCCGATGCGGGGGACACAGGTTCGTGCCCCGGTCCGGGAGGATCCCTCATGCCGCGGAGCGGCTGGGCCCGTGAGCCATGGCCGCTGAGCCTGCGCGTCCGGAGCCTGTGCTCCGCAACGGGAGAGGCCACAACAGTGAGAGGCCCGCGTACCGCAAAAAAAAAAAAAGCATGCTCAATAGAAGTCTAGCAAGCAGAAGAAAGTATGGAAAATTAAATGTTTATTAATTCTATTCTATTCTCCTTTCATTAAAGAAAAATAAGTGCAAAACCAACAAACCTAGGTGCCCCCTGAAGACCCTCTGGGTTCTGGCATTCTGGTTCAGGTCCAGGCTCTGAAGCCATAAGACCTGGGTTCGAATCCCAACCCTACCACAGAGGGACTAGGGCCTTGAGCAAGTTACTTACCCTCCCTGGTCTCAGCTCCCTCAGCTGTAAAACAGGGAGGACACTGGCCACCTATCGGGGTTGCTGTGAGGACGAAGAGGGTCAGGACTCAGCACAGCGCATAACAGGAAGTGCTCATAAATGTTACTGTTTCCCTTATGACCTCCCCTTGAAGAGCAAATTACAGTCATCAATACCTCTGACCAGCGTGGTAGCCAGCCTCCAAAATGGTACCCAAGGAGCCCCACTTTCTGGTCCTCACACCTGTGTGCGGCCCCTCCCACAACAAATATGGCAAACATATGGAAACAACAGGAGGTTGCAGAAACGATGGTGTGTGGTTTCTAAGGCTAGATCATAAAAGATATCACAGCCTCTGCCTTGTTCTCCTGAATCACTAACTTTGGGGGGGGACGAGCCATGTGGCCGAGGGGAGGTCCACGTGGGAAGGACTGAGCACCCCCAAGCATCCAGCACTGACATGTCAGGCCTGGGAGGGAGACACCTTGGAAGTGACTTCTCCAGCCCAGGTCCAGCCTTCAGATGATGGCAGCCCCGGGCAGCATCACGACTACATCAGCAACCTTGAACCAGAAACACACATCTAAGCTCCCAAATTCCTGCCTCTCTGAAGCTTTGAGAAAGAATCAGGGTTTACTGTTAGTTGAAGCCTCTACTATGATTCAGGGTAATTTGTTACGCAGCAGTGGATAACTAGTACAAACTGTGATTCTATCTAGTGGCTGCAGCCTTCATTCAATTTGGCCGTGTTTCTATCTGATGCTGGCCTAACTGCAAGTCTTCCTAGAAATAAAAGGAATAACAACAGCCGATACATACAGAGCACATTCTATAATCAGAGCACCGTTCTAAGCTCTTTACGGGCATTAACTCTGTAATCCCACCTAGGAGGCAGGGACCATACTTTTCATCCACCACGTCGCAGATGAGGACACTAAAGGGCAGCACCGTCACACCACTGGTAAGTGGGCCCCAAACCCAATGACCGCTGTCTTTAGAAGAAAAAGGAGAGGGAGATTTGGACACAGAGACACACGGGGAGGAAGGCCTGTGAAGACAGAGGCAGAGATTGGAGTGATGGTGCCACAAGCCAAGGAACCATGGGAACCACCAGAAGCTGGAAGAGGCAGGGGAGGGTCCTCTCGTAGAGACATGGCCCTCCTGATACCCTGATCTCGGGCTTCTGGCCTCCTAACTATGAGAGGCTAAGTTCCTGTTGTTTCAAGCCCCCCAGTGTGTTGTAATTCATTACAGCAACCAGGAGCCACAGAGAGGAAAGAATGGGGACAGGAGGGGCTGGGATACAGCAGAGTCACAGGGATTCTGGGGGCAAGAGGGGGCATTGGACATGGGGACCAGTGGTCACTGCAGCTGCTACAATGGACCAGAGCGTCCCCTCACTTTATGGGGGCCCTGGAAACCCAGAATCAACACTGGCTTGGACACAACTATGTGACCTTGCGCAAGTCACATTCCAGATTCAGTGTCATCAGCCACAAGACAGGGATTCTACAAGCTGCAACGTGGATGAGCCCAGGACATCACGGTCAGTGAAAGAAGCCAGTCACAAAAGGCAGAAGCGTCTCAAGGTCCATCAACAGATGAAGCGATAAACAACGTGTGGTCCACCCAGACAGTGGCATATGATTCAGCCTTGAAAAGGAAGGCGATTCTGACACCTGCTACAACACGGATGAACCCTGAGGACACTGGGCTCACGAAAGGATAAATATTATACGATTCCACTTACATGGGGTACACAGAGCAGTCAAATTCATAGAGACAGAAAGTAGAAGGGTGGGTGCCAGGGGCGGGGGAAGGGGGAATGGGGAGTTAGTGTTTAATGGCGACAGAGTTTCAATTTGGGAAGATGAAAAAGTTCTGGAGATGATGCTGGTGATAGCTGCACAGCAATGTGAATGCAGTTAACACTACCGAACTGTACACTTAAAATGGTTACGATGGTAAATTTTATGTCCTGTGTATTTATCACAATTTTTAAAAAATTAAGAACAAAACAAATCAAAATTAAAATCCAGGATTCTAATGCCTACATTGCAGAATTATTGGAAAGATGCAGAGGGACATCTGCAGAATGCCTGGAACCTAGGGGGCGCCCAGAAGGGGGCGATTATCATGACGATGATGAGGGTCCCTCACAATGACCCTGGGAGCGAGGGGCTTGTTCTTCCGGACTCGCAGAAGTGAGCAAACGAGGCAAATGAGGGTGAGGTGGTCCGCCCACGTGGCAGTCAACCCCGCCGGCCCGAGGCCAAGACGGCACAAGGCCTTCCATCCAGGGCCCCTCCTGGCTCAGCCAAGCGTGGCCCGAGGCATCCTGCCTCACCCCTCAGCCCACCGTGGGTCCCAGCCCTGGTCACCCCTCCAGGAGCTCGCCCCCTCCCATGGGCTAGGCAGCAGGCACCTGAGGTGGCTCTTCTTCCAGGAGATCGTGTGGAACACGGTGGACACCACGAAGAGCCCACAGAGGCCGAGGCCGTAGATCCAGGCAGAGATGGTCTCCCAGTCATCGTCCGACAGGAAGTAGAGGTTGGAGCTGCCGAGAATGCTGGGAATGATCCAGAGCTGGAAGCAGGGTGGAGGGAGGTGCTGCAGGGCCAGACTTTGGGGTGGGGTCCAGGCAGATGTGGAGGGAGGTGCTGCAGGGCCAGCCTTCGGAGCGGGGTCCAGGCAGATACAGAGCCCCTGAGCAACCCGAGCCTTTTCTCCAGACCTGCGCTGTCCAACAGAACTTCCCACGACGGAGGGAAGGTTCTAGACCTGCACCATCCAGAACTTCCTGTGATGGTGGGAAGGTTCTAGACCTGCGCTGTCCAGCAGAACTTCCCACGACAGAGGGAAGGTTCTAGACCTGCACCATCCAGAACTTCCTGTGATGGAGGGAAGGTTCTAAACCTGCACCATCCAGGAGAACTTCCTGTGATGGTGGGAAGGTTCTAGACCTTCACTGTCCAACAGAACTTCCCATGATGGAGGGAAGGTTCTAGACCTGCACCATCCAGAACTTCCTGTGATGGTGGGAAGGTTCTAGACCTTCACTGTCCAACAGAAATTCTATGATGGAGGGAAGCGTCTAGACTCTGGACTGCCCAACAGAACTTCCCATGATGGAGGGAAGGTTCTAGACCTGCACCATCCAGAACTTCCTGTGATGGTGGGAAGGTTCTAGACCTTCACCTGATGGAGGGAAGGTTCTAGACCTGCACCATCCAGAACTTCCTGCGATGGTGGGAAGGTTCTAGACCTTCACTGTCCAACAGAAATTCTATGATGGAGGGAAGCCTCTAGACTCTGGACTGCCCAACAGAACTTCCTACGATGGTGCAAACATTCTAGATTGGCACTGTCCAGTATGGGAGCCACTAGGCACACGCCGCTACTGAGCACTTGAAATGTGACTTGTACCACTGAGGACTTGACGTTTTCATTTTAATTGGTTTCAATTTCAATTCCAACAGCTACACGAGGCCAGAGGCTACCCTACTGGACAGCGTAACTCTACAGAATATCGTGGTAAAACAGGAAGCCAAGATCTCCTCTCTGCAAGAAGCATCTCTGGCCACTGCCCCCGACCCGCTGGGTCCACGGATACCCCAGCCTCCCGGTCAGGGCACCCCGCTTCATGCCTCTGTGCTGTTGCACCTGTGGTTCTCTGTGAAGAAGGCATCCCTCCCTATCATGTCCACCTGGAAAACTCCTCACTCTTCGAATCCTGGTTTATCCATCGTTCCCTCTGAGAAGTCTCGGAACTCTCCGAAGCACTGGGGGTCCAGGGTCCCGGCAAGGGTTTGCCCAATTTCGTGTGTTAGGAGCCCTTTTTCTGGAGAGAGATTCTCCAGCAGCCCCAGCCAGCAGAACTCTAACGTGGGTGGCGCAGGTGATTTTAGATTTTGTAGTCACCACATGTTGAAAAGGAAATTACTTATAGGTGAAATTAATTTTAATATTTTGCTTAGTCCAATATATCCAAAATTTCATTTCAATGTGTAATTAATATGAAAAGTATTAAGAAGATACCTTACATTCTTTTCTTTCCATGCTAGGTCTTTAAAAGCTGGTGTGTATTTTATACTCACAGCACATGTCAATTCAGACAAGCTACATTTCAGTTGTATGAGGCCAGTGGCTACCAAGCTGGACAGCGTAGGTCTAGAGCTTCATTAAATCCTCAAAGGGGCCCATGAGCCAAAGGGTTAAGGACCACTGCCCAGAGAAGGATTTCTTACACAAGGCTGGGGTGGGGGGAGAGGGCAAGTATTCCAGGCAGAGGGAACAGCATGTGCAAAGGCACGGGGTCATGCCTTCTATTTTGGAAACAGCAGGTGTCTCAGAGCGCTGGAGCCTGGGGACAAGATCGTGGCAGTGGAAGGTGGGCCAACATAACACAAAGGCTAAGACCTATCTGGGAGCTTGCTACCGAGCCTGGATGCTGTACAAGTACTAGGGAACCACTGAAGGTTCTTAAGGTAAAAGAGAGGCACGCTCAACGCCTCCAATTTCCCCAAATGACCTTCCCCCGAGATCCCACACGCTCTTCCAAGGGCCATGGAAGACTTGAGAACAGGCCGCTCGGGACATGGCCGTGGAACGGAAACACAATCTCTCCAAGGGCAAAGAGGCTGCGTCCCCAGACCCCTCTTCAGCTCTCAGCCCCCCAAGACTCACAGCATGGGTGGCGCAGTTGGCGGCATGCTCGTACTCCGTGGGCTGGTACCTCCTGTGGGCAGGGACTCGGTGGTTCATGAACCTGCAAGGAGACACACAGTTCCCGGAAGCTTGGCTGGGAAGCCGGGAGCGGCCCGGTCACAGAATTCCCAGGAGGCCTGAGGACCTCGGCCCCTGCTGGTGGGAAGAGGGTCCGCCTCCCCTCCCCTGCCGTCCCCTTTCCCTCCTCTTCTCCCCTCCCCCTCACGCTCCCCTCCCTCCCTCCCTCCCTCTCTCTTTCCACTACACTTTCTTTGCACTATCCAACATTTTGTGCTTAATCCCCAAAGTGGTGTTTGCTGAATATCGGGTTGCAGGGAATTCCCTGGCGGCCCAGCGGTTAAGACTCGGTGCTTTCACTGCTGTGGTCTGGGTTCGATCCCTGGTCAGGGAAGCTGCGCGGCACAGCCAAAATAAATAAATAAATATTGGGTTGCAGCATCCTCTTCATTTCTTACTTTTAATTTGCTTTAAGCACAACAGACATACAATATAGCTCCCCAAGGTACGGCTGGATGGACTGCGACGTAGACACGTGCCCACGTGACCACCAGAGCCTCTTTTGCACACCCAAGAAAGCGGCTTTGTTACCGAACCCAGGTCCGGCCGCTCGCCGCTCGAAAGCCAGTTCTCGAGAGACAAGTGTTGGTAGGAAAGGACAGGTTGCTTTATTATGGAGGCCGGCCATCGGCGGGGAGGGCGGACGCCTGTCCGAAGGCCGACTCCACCCCCCGCCGACAATCAGGGGGCAAGAGCTTTCACAGACAGAGGGAGGGGGCTACAGGCAGGAACAGCACAGGCAGCTCCGACAGTCGTCTTGAAATTGGTCATCAGTGGTCTGACCAGCGTCATCGCGATTATTTTAGGTACAGTTAATCTTCAGTTCCAGGGTCGGTTTGTTTCCATTTCTTTGGGCCAATTCTTGGAATTGTGGCAGCTTATGTCATGGCTACAGCCTGGCCATCATGTAGTTAACTTCTTCCACCTGGTGGTGTTTCAGTACCTATAAGACAGCTCACGGGATATGGCTCAGAATATTATCTCTAGCCCTTGAGGAGGAACTAAAGGTCCTTGACTTTGCTTAATGACTGAACTATTATTATTTGGTCTCCTTTGACTGTGTTCCTCTGTTACTGCATTTTCTCACTTCTCTGATTAAACTTATTCTTTGGCTAAATTTTTTCCACAGACAAAAGGCAGGCGGAGGACATTGAGGGGGGAGGGGCAAGGACCATAGCGTCCTGCTCCATTTCACCTTTATACCCCTTCCCAGGGGTACTGCCCGCCAAGGACACCCCCCCTGACACTGCCACCATAGACTAGTTTTGCCTATTCTTGAACTTCCCATCAGTGGGATCACACAGCACACACCCTCTGGGTCTAGCTCCTTGGGCTCAGCATGACTTTTGCCAGCCTCAGTAATTGGCTGTTTTCGTTGCAGTAGAGTATTCCACCCGGTGAGGGAACCACAAGTTATCTATCCCATCTCCTGGAGGCGGACGTTCCAGCCTGGAGCTGTTATGGTAACTCTGCCACGAGCGTTCACTGTAGTGAACATATGCATTCATTTCCGCTGGGCGGAGACGTGTGGAACGGCCACGTGACTCTATCTTGACAATGAACATTCCTTTTTTTTCTTAACTTTTTTTTTCTTTTCTGGCTGCACCATGCAGCCTGAGGGAACTTTGTTCCCAGACCAGGGATCGAACCCATGCCCCTTGCAGTGGAAGCATGGAGTCCTAACCACTGGACTACCAGGGAAGTCCCAACAATAAGCATTCCTGATGCCCTGGTGTCTTGGAATCTTCCAAGCCCCATCCACTGCCTCCGCCCCATTCTCTCACCTGATCCTCACGGGAGCTCCTGGTCCCTGCAGGCTACCATGGAGCCACAGAGTCACCACCATGCCGGGTTTATGGAGGGGAAGCTCCAGGGCAGAGTTAGGAAGTGACATCACCCAGGTGGGATGGGACATGGCCACACCTGGCTGACCAAACTCTCTGCAGGGGTCTTCAGGTCAGGCTGGCGGTGGGGGAGATGAGATCTGCAAACACCTGGCTCTCGGGCGGCAGGCAGGACCACGCCAGCTCAGAGTCAGGTAAGTGGACAGTTCACCTTGGACTTTGCCAAGAATCAACCACCAGCTGGGGTTAAACTCCACTAAAACACAAATAAAACTTCCCCCCACACCCCAGGAACCCGATTATTACTATAAAGACCTACACAAATGAGAACTGGGTGTATGGTTCAGAACAAAGGGCACCATGCAGTACAGTGCACAGAGCAATTATGGAGTGCCCACTGTATGCTGTGTCCGTGCTAGGGGCCGTCCACTTAGCATTTCTTGAGTACCTTCTGTATGCTGGATCTATGCCAATAAAGCAAATACAATAACAACAAAAATAGGGTTATGGGTTGAACTGTGTCCTCCCAAAATTCCTATGCTGAAGTCCTAGCCCCGAGGACCCGAGAATGTGGGACTTATTTGAAAAGAGTCGTTGCAGATGTAATTAGTTAAGATGAGGTCATACTGGAGCGGGGGGCTGAGCCCCTAATCCAATATGACAGGTGTCAATATAAGAAGAGGAGAGACACAGAATGAAAACAAACGGCAGAGACTGGAGTGATGCAGCTTCAGGCCACGGATGCTGGCAGCCGCCAGGAGCTGGGAGGGAGGCCTGGAGCAGACTCTCCCTCAAGTCTCCAGGAGGAACCAACCCTGCAGACATCTTGACTTCGGACTTCCGGCCTCCAGAATGGAGAGAGACCAGATTTCCGTTATTTTAAGCCACTAAGTGTGTGTTCGTTTGTTACCACAACCCCGGAGACACTAACACAGGTACACACAGTGTTAGCTTTGATAGATTCTGCCCAAAAGCCCCCCAAAGAGGCGGTGCTAATTTACGCTCCCTCCACTAGGGCTGGGGGGGTGGGGGTCTGAGGCCAACCGTGAAGGGGGTGCAATGGATGCCTTTCTTCCCAGCGGGAAACCACGCCTCCTCCACCTGTTACTGGGCTGCCCTCTCCCCTGCTCCTTTAACAAACAGCAACAAGCCACCCGTGGTACCAGCCCCTCGGATCTGAGGGTGACGTCATGGTTGCCGTGGCGACCTGGATGGGCAGTTATTTATTTATTTCTGGGTTCCACAAAACTTTCCTTGTCTCTCACCCAGCACTGCAGCTATTGAATGAGAGAGAGAGAGAGAGAGAGAGACAGGGGTCGGGGGCCAGGGCCCCAGGGCCAGGGGCAAACGCCCAAGAAACGGAGTTCCCACAGCCCTCAAGAAAGGAGAACTTTTTCTTTCACTCCTTGTAGCCTAATTTCTTTCTTCCTAAACCTCTAGACAGACGTTTGAAGAGGACAATTAATTCACTGTTTACGTTTTTAATTTTCCTTTTAATTTATATTCAGTAAAATTTCCCTTTTTGCTACACATTTTTATGAGTTTTGACAAATGGAGAGAGTTGTATAATTGCCACCATAATCAAGATAAATATAAGGTCCATCACCGCCCCCCCATTTGCCCTCCTGCCCCCTGGTACCCTAACCCTCCCCGCAGCCCAGTAACCACTGCTCTGTTCTCTGTCCCCATAGCTTTGCCCTTTCCAGAACATCATATAAACGGGATCATATAGAAGCTCTACAGACCTTTTTTTTAATGTCTAAAGAGAACTGATTGCATAAAATCAAGTGTATTCTTAGGTGAAAAGAAACTGTGCTTTGAATGCCGAACAGGGACTTAGTTATTAGCTCTTGTTTTCTGTGAGAAGAAAATGATGAACCCGCCTAACATTACTATTCTTGGCTGTCATCTCAACCCTTCCAGGCTTCCCCCCACCCCCCCGCCCCAGCACAGCCTTTTGAGTTTGGCTTTTCTCACTCAGCTTAAGGCAGGTGAGATTCATCCATGCTGTTGCCTGGGTCAAAGGTTCCTTCCTTTTTATCGTTGAGAACTATTCCATCGTAAGGATGTGTAATGACTTGTTTATCCGTTGCCCAGCAGAGGGACAAGGGAGTCATTTTGAACAGCTGCAATTCAGAGATAACGTTTAGACTATCTGGAACAGAGCTGGCAGTCAGCTAGGCAGCCTTCAAGATTGTGGGAAATTTCAAAGAGTCGACATTTCTAGCAAACTGCCGCTGGTTCAACGAAAAGAGGGAAATGGGCCTTCGGCCTGCTTTCTGGAGAACAGAAGCCCCATTCTGTGGCCAACCCTTGCCACTTAGATAACCACGTGGCCACTGCATTTGATGGGGGTGGGGAGGGCAACTCCACGTGGAGGGCTCCCAAACTGAGCTGGCAGGGAGACAAGGACCGAAGGTTGCCTTCCACCCTGAGCTGGAGAGGGCAGGGCTTCGGAGCCAGGCACAGCTGGGTGGAAAGTCCCTGTATGATCACTTAGCTGCTGTGTGACATAGGGGAAATGTCTTAACGTCTCTGGGCTGCAACTTCCTTGTGTGTTAAAGGAGATAATAGTACCTAGCCTGCAGGTACCATGAAATGATACGGTTCAAGAGCCCATACGGGGATGTCTGACATACAGCGGTGCTCGGAGAATAAATGTTCTTTTCCCCTCTCCCTGGGGAGCTCCCCTACGGAGCCCAGGCACCGTTTTCTTACTGGACCCATCCTGGTACTTCAGAAAGAGCGCCCCATTAAAGCCCACAACATCCTTGCAAAGTAGTTACTATTATTCCAATCTGAAGAGAAGAGGTCAGACCAGCGTTTCTCAGTCTTGGCCACACGTTAAGAATCATCCGGGAAAGGGATGGGTGGATAAACAAAACGCAGTCCAGCCACACAACAGAATATTATTCAGCCATCACACCTGCTACAATGAGGGTAAACCTCAAACACACGACGCTCAGCGGAAGAAGCCAGACACAGAAGGTTCCACATTGCGTGGCCCCATTTATATGAAATATCCAGCCAGGCAAATCCATAGAGACAGACAGCAGGTCAGTGGTTACCAAGGGCTGGGGGCAGGGGGAGAAACTGTTTAATGGGTACAGGGGGTCCTTTGGGGGTGATGGAGATGTTGGTTGTACAGCCCTGTGAATGTATGCATGCCACTGAACTGTTCACTTTTAAACGGTTCGTTGTATGTCGTGTCAATTCTACCTCGATGCTTTTAAAAGCTAAGAAAACGAATCACTTGGGAAGCTTTTAACTATGCCAATGCCCAGGCTATACCCCAGACCAGAGAGGCTGCAATCTCTGGGGCTGGAACCCAGGCAGGGATATTTCTAAAGCTCCCAGGGTGGGACTTCCCTGGTGGTCCAGTGGCTAAGGCGCCGAGCTCCCAATGCAGGGGGCGCAGGTTCCATCCCTGGTCAGGGAACTAGATCCCGCATGCGGCAGCTGAGAGTCCGCATGCCACAAAAGAGATCCCGTGTGCCGAAACTAAGACCCGGAGCGGCCAAATAAATGAATAAACATTTAAAAATAAATAAAATTCCCAGGCTGAGAACCGCTGAGGTAGGTTCATTAAAAACCCAAGATGCTAAACTGGCCTATGACTAAAAGTTACACAGACCTGGACAGAAACTAGTAACAGGAATTAACCCGAATGTTTAACAGGTGAGAGGTAAATGCAGAAAAAGAGGCCTGAAAGATAAAGGAGAGATGGGTGGATTTGGGGGTGCTGGTCACAGAGGACTTCCCTCATATTTTAATTTCCAGGATGAGGTAGAAGATAATTTGACCTGTATTGTTTGACTTTTTATGAGATTATATTCAAATTTTCCTTGCATAACTGAAAATAAGTTTTTAAAACTGTATTATGAAGAAAAATGGGAAAAAAAGAAAACTGAAAGAAAAAAGAAAAAAACTGTATAATGACATGGGAAATGTTTGCCATATAATACGAAGCGAGAAAGAGAGAATCTGTAATTCGTTATGATTATAATAAGGTCAAACTATGTTGTGGATGGAAGAAAACACACATAAATGAAATACAGATTTGTGGTGAGGCAGTAGGATTCTTTTTTTTTTTTTTTAGTAGAATTCATTTTTGATGACATACTTCTTCTTTTTAAAAATTCTTTTAAGGGAGTTGACGGGAGATAAAGGTGGACTGCCTATCAGATCACAGTACCGTATCAAGGGCTGAATTTCTGGGAGAAGTAATACTGCGGTTACACGGGAGAACGTCTTTGCTTTAGGAAATACACGCTGCCGTGTTTAAGGATGAAGTGTCCAGATGTCTGCAACTTATCCTCAAAAGGTTCAAAAAGAAGGGAAAGCAGCAAAGCCAACATTGCAAAATGTTAACATCTGGTGACTAAGTGAATGACTGGCACCTAGATGTTCACTGAACTTTTCTCGCAACCTTTCTATGTTAGTTTGAAATTTTTCAAAATAAAATGTTGGGGGTGGAATTCTTTTCCTGTCATTATGCTAATGCTTTTACAATATAAAGATTTAATCGCACACGACTGTTGCCAGAAAAGGCAAGAAGGAAGGGGTACGGGGCGTCCCAGAGACATGATGGTCAGAGGCACTGAAGACCAGAGAGGAAACTTCTGGAAACCAGAAGGGCATCAGGAAAAGCTTGGTGGCTGGAAGGAGGAGGCATGTTTCGAGGCTGGGAGGGAACCCACGAGGCTGGAGTGGGAGCTGGGGAAGCGGCAGGGGGTCACAAAGCAACACCAGTTCCTATATCCCAAGGTTCCAGCTTTCCAGAGGGGGCAGGGGGACAGTCATCTCCCAGCACCCATTCTCCCCTCCTTCCCTGGGAACGCTGACCTTTAACTTGGCACACGGATGCCCAGAATAAAGGAAGTCGCCGGAGGAAAACATCTGGAGGTAGGCTGTCTTCCTACCGTCACCCAAGTACAGTAGGACTGTCGAGCTTTCTGGCAGCAGGGGAACTTCAAGCTTATGCCCATAACTCCCTGAAGACATCATTGATGTACCTTGGTTTTACAGATCCCACAGTTTGAACTTTCTTAATGGATCATGAAAAGCAGAAAATAATACGACTTTATTTTCTACTTTTCATGATCAATTAAGCTTTTTCATCGGCTCTCCCATTGGCCGCAGGACAACAGCCATACTTTCCAATATGCTTCCAATTTACTGATGGTGCCACTAGATGGATGGGTAGGTGGGGTAGGTAAGTAGAGAGAAGGCAGGCAAATAGCTTTCTAGACAAACAAGTGGATAGTTGGATAGATGTCTGGATGGATGGATGGATGGATAGAAGGAAGCAAGGAAGGATGGATGGATGGATGGATCAGGGGTGGGGGATGTTGGGGTGGATGGAAGGATGGGTGGAGGATGGAAGACTGGCGAGATGAGTGCAGGTGTCAGTCATTTGGGGTGCTATAACAAGATACCATAGATTGGGTGGCTTAAATAAGATACATTTATTTCTAAGAGTTCTGGAGGCTCAGAAGTCCAAGATCAAGGTGCCAGCAGATTCAGTGTCTGGTGCAGACAGCAGCCTTGTTGCTGTGTCCTCACAAAGTGGAAAGATAGCTCTGATGTCTCTTCCTCTTCCTGTAAGGGCACTAATCCCATCATGAGGGTCCCACCCTCATGACCTGATCTAACCCTAATTACTTCCCAAAGGCCCCACTTCCAAATACCACCACATTGGGGGTTGGGACTTCAACATACGGATTTTAGGGAAACACATTCTGTCCACAGCATGCCACCACTGGTCCCTCAAACTTATGTACTTCTTGAATGTAAAATGCATTCATTCCATCCCAGCAAGCCCAAAAGTCTCAGCTCAACCCAGTATTACCTCTAAAGTCCAAAATTCCAAGTCCCATCTAAACATCATCTAAATCAGACATGCGTGAGACTCAAGGTACAATTTATTCTGAGGCAAAATTCCTCTCCAGCTGTGAGCCTGGGAAACCAAATAAATTATGTGCTTCCAAAATACAATGGTGGGACAGGCACAGGACAGACATACAGACATTCCCATTCCAAAAAAAAAAAAAAAGAAAATATACCAAAAAGACGGAAGGGGTGATGGGCCCCAATGAAGTCCAAAACGTAGCAAGGCAAGTTCCTTGAGATCTTAAGGCTCAAGAATAGTCCTCTTTGATCCGATGCCCCGCCCTCCAGGCCCCCTGGGGTGACAGCATAACCTCCACAGCTCGGCAGGTCACCCCACCTCTGAGACACTGGGCAGGGCCCCACCCTTTGAACCAGAAGCAGCCAGCCCCGCCCTGAGATCTAGAAACCGCGTTCATCATCATCCTTCCCTCTTCCAGGGAAACAGCACATGTGTGCAGCCCTCCTCCATTCCTTTGGTCCCGGCTTCAGAGGGAGGCTGACTCGGCCCACGGTCCGCATCAGCACTAATCTCTGTATGAATGGTCTGTGGGCCACACCCGTGATGCTCCCTTCTGAACACGTGCTCGTTTTTACACTATAGATAGGCTGAGAATTCTCCAAATCTTTACATTCCGGTTCCTTTTTGCTTGATAATTCCTTCTTCGATTCATTTCTCTCCTCCCGCATCTCACTGTGAGCAGCTGGGAGGACCAAGCCACTCCATCAATACCGGGCTTAGGCAACCTTCTCAACGCATCACCCAATCCCACCACGCGCAAGTCTTACCTTCCCCGGAACATGAACACAACTCGGGCAAGTTCTCGGCTGCGCTATACCAAGGATATTCTCTCCATTGTCCAGTAACATGCTCCTCATTTCCACCTGAGATCACACCACACTGGCCTTTACGGTCCATATTTCTGCTAACATTCTGTTACCGATTGTTACGAATTCTCCAAGAAGATGAAAGCTTTCTCTACCACTCTCCTCTTTTGCTGAGTCCACACCAGAATCACCTTTAAAAGTCCCTTCTCGGCTTTTTCTGGCACGAACTTCAAGACCCTCCCAGTCTCCACTCCTTCAATCCCAGCTCCACTCCTTACCAGCCGCGTGTCCAGGGACAAGTTACCCAAGCTTTTCGGGCCTCAGTTTTCTTATCTGAGCAATGGGGATGTTATCAGCCTCCACCCAGGGGGATTCTAAAAGGATGGAATGGGTTAATCTGTGCACAGCACTCAGCACGTGTTGACACATGACCGAAATTGATGATTCTGTTACTATAAATCCTCCATCCTATTATTGAACCCATTTGACAGCTGAAAAAACTGAGGTCCTGAAAAACCAAATCACCTGCCTAACACATGACAGCTAGGAAAGGATGGAGCCAGGATTTAGGCCCGGGATTGTCCAAGCTTGAGACCTGGGCTCCAGGGAGGTAGTAACACCTGCCTCGCAGAGGAGAAGACATGATGTGCCAAGTGCCCCACGCACAGTAGGCACCTGTACATGTTGATCACTCTCTGCCTCCTCCATCACCTCTGGAAGAGATGCTATGACGTGTCTAAGTAAGGAAAGAAGAAGCTTTGCTTTAAAAATCAGGCCTCATCACTGCACACCCATTAGGGTGGCTATTATTTTAAAAGAAACAAACAGAAAACACATGTGGAGAAGTGGGAACCCCTGTGCACCGCTGATAAGACTGTAAAACGGTGCAGCTGCTGTGGAAAACAGTATGGAGGTTCCTCAAAAACCTGAACATAGAATGACCGGCAATTCCACGCCTGGTTCTACACCCAACAAAGAACTGGAAGCAGAGATTTGAAGAGATTCTTGCACACCCATTTTCAGAGCAGCGTTACTCACAGCAGCCAAAAGGTGGAAGTCACCCAAGTGTCCGCTGACAGCTGAGCAGATAAACAGAATGTGGTTCGTCCACACAATGGAATATGACTCAGCCTTAAAAAGAAATGCAATTCCGACACATACGATGACATGGACGAACCTCGAGGACATGATGCTGAGTGAAATAAGCCAGTCACAAAAAGACAAACACTGTAGGATTCCACTAGTACGAGGTCCTTGGAGGAGTTAGAGTCATAGAGACAGGAAGTAGCAGGGCAGCTGCCAGGGGCTGGGGGAGGGGGAGGGCGTGTTAGTGTTTGATGGGGACAGAGCTTTAGTTTGGGAAAAAGAAAAAGTTCTGGAGATGATAGTGGTGACAGTTGCACAACAATGTGAACGTGCTTAATCCCACTGATTTGCACACTTAAAAATGGTTCAAAGAGTAAGTTTTATGTTATGTATAGTTTACAAAAAAAAAAAGAAAAATTCAGGCCACAGGCAAAGCTGTGTGCATACGAAGACCCTCTGTTAACATGTCAGCAAAAAGTGACACGAGCTGAGTTTCAGGTTGTGCCGTCGTTACTCTCGCCCCAGAATCCTGCGCTGCCCAGGACCTAGCAGGGTGGAGAAAGGGGCCAGAGCAAACGTTACTGCACAGAATCACCGGGGAGGGACTTCCCTGGTGGCGCAGTGGTTAACAATCCGCCTGCCAATGCGGGGGACACGGGTTCGAGCCCTGGTTGGGGAAGATCTCACATGCCGCGGAGCAACTAAGCCCGTGCGCCACAGCTATGGAGCCTGAGCTCTAGAGCCCACGAGCCACAACTACTGAAGCCAGTGCACCTAGAGCCCGTGCTCTGCAACAAGAGAAGCCACCGCAATGAGAAGCCCGTGCACCGCAACAAAGAGTAGCCCCCGTTCGCCGCAACTAGAGAAAACCCGTGCGCAGCAACGAAGACCCAACGCAGCCAAAAATGAATAAATAAATAAATTTATAAAATTAAAAAAAAAAAAGAATCACCGGGGAGATCTGAAAAATCCCAATGCCCAGGCCACATCCCTGACAATTAAAACAGAATCACGGTGTGGGGAGTGGTGTCCAGGAATTGGTATTTTTTAAACTTCCCACGCGATTCCAGTGGACAGGCAAGCCTGAGAAGCAGTGGGCTGGGGGGAAGAGCCCAGCAGGGAGGGGATGATGGGCCCCCCCAGATGGTGCCAGGTGCTACACAACGGGAATGTTCCTGGACCCCAGGACCACAAAATGAACACCGGGCTCAGCAGGGGCAGCAAACGGGCTTCAACTCACACGGCAATTCTGGTCCACTGATAAGAGGCTGCCTGGAGTGCTGTGCTAAAAGGATTCTGCGAACGAATCTAGATGATGAATTAGCAATGTCTGCCATGAACGAATCTAGATGATGAATTAGCAATGTCTGCCACGGGTACCAGGCAGGCGAGAGGCAGCCATTCCCTGGTGTAAGAGTTACCCAAATGCTTTCACTCCCTCCTCCTCTCGGAGCCTCACAAGGACGCTGGAAACTGAGCAGAGCCGAGATGATGCTTGTCATTTTATACAGGGATTCGGAGAAGTGAAGCCACTAGTTAGAAGTGGTGCAGCTAAGATGGCAACCGAGACCTTCTGACTCCTTGTTGAGACCGTCCACTCACTTCCCGTTTCAGCCCTGTCCATGGTTCTGATAGGAAAGGTTCTGCCATTAGTCTTTCACGTTGTAGTGTAAAGTATCTGACCATCCTCTCCAGGATGGAGGAATGGCTGTGGAGCTGGAGGCGAAGGAAGAGAAGGGACAGGGCCCTTTCCCAGCTCCTGAAACCCACACCTCATTGGCCAGTGGTTAGAGCAGCCCTGGCCACAAGTTACCCGTGACCCCAGTCCCCCTGAACCCTGGCTTTGTCAATCCCTCCCATGCTGGACAGTCCACACCAAGACTCCCAGATCCCAATGATCAAGGCAAAGCCCTGGCGGACCCAGAGCATAAACGCCTGTGCCAAGGCCAAGAACAGAAATGCCAGGCAGCTTCTGCATGGGCTAAAAGACCCTGTGTTCCAGGGGGATCTGCTTCCTTTGTTTCCTATCCCTGACTCACTCCCTTCAGTTTCTCCTCACCCCAGGAAAGCTCTCCCTGTGGCCCACAGTCATCACACCTCTGGGCCTTCCACATATTGTTCCTTCTACATAAAAGCCCCTTTCCCTCTTCTCCAGGTGGTAAACTCCTATTCAGCCTTCAGAGTCCAGGTCAAAAGGCCCTTCCCCTGAAAATTCTTCCTTGATCCCTACCTTCACACCCCATCCAGGCTGGGTTGTAAACTGCCTTCTCTCACCTCAACGCCACTGCTTAAGTTGCCTGTTTGGAATCTCCTTCCCTCTTTTCTCTTCCTGGAGCATTCCTAGGCAGAGAGAGTGGCTCTCCCCTTTGGACGCCCAGAGCTGCCTGTGCGACCCCTACTGTAGCACAATTATACATATTTGGGTGCTCTGGGTCTGCCTCGGCCCCGAGACTGCAAACCAGGGGACTGGCCCTGATTCCGCTTCATCTTCCTGGACCCAAGGCAGAGCCTGCACACAACAGGTGACGCTCGGCAAACAACCTTATGATCAATCATCTCCGAGCATTTACGAAGTTGTTTAGACTCGAGGTAACAAGTTGGGAACAGTTCCAGTCTTTTAAAACCTTCAGAATTTTTGGAATAGACAGACTCCAGAGACATGGGTTAATCCAGCCAGGACCCTGGCCACTCAAGGTCACACGATTCCAGGGGCAGGGCCAGTTTGCTGCTTTAGAAAAGCAGGAGGTATGAATGGAAACCCCACTGGAGAGCCTGGGGAGAAGGGGGGAAATATTATTTCTTTTCTTTCTATTTCTGGGCTGCCTCACTGGCTACAATGTTCATTTACTACTTCAATAATTTTGTTAAAATCTAATAAAACAAAACGTTTTAAATATGCAGGTCTGTGTCTGAAATCAATATTCGAGACCAAACGTTCCCCAACCTACAGCATTCGAGTTGCGAGAGGGGAGAGGCTGTTCCCAAAGAGAGTTCCGGTAACCACCCAACTGCCCGTCCAGGGCAGGATGCAAACACACTGCGGAGGGTCCCACATGGAACCAGACTGCAGAGAGAAGCGGCGAACGCCCTGCACTCAGAGACAAGGGTGCATCGCAGTCATGGTGCCAAACAGGACAGGCTCTCTGACTCCATTTCTATAAACTTCAAGAACCAGCACCAGGAGTCTTTGAGGATAAAAGCCAGGACAGTGGTTACCCTTGGAAGCGGGGAGGCAGTGACCAGGGGGCGTGACGGGGTTCCTGGCAACTTGCGACACTGAGTGATTTGCTGTGGGTGCTGGTGCCAGGAGTGTGTTCGGTTTCCCAGCCATAACGGAAAGGCACACACTTTCCTGTAATTACACTTAGATAAAAGGCGAAAAGATGGAGTAGCCCCAGGCCCCTACCAGCCAGGTCTGGGAGGGGTCTGTAAAAGGTGTGCTTCCGACACCCCCCCCCGGGGCCCCTATGGGCAGCCCCAGGCACGGCCCAAGCTCGCTGACCCCCTGCCCTGTCCCCACCACCTGGGCCTCCCTCCAAGCCGAGCGCACCCCAGATGCTCCTCTGCCGTCCTGCTCCCCGGCTTGCAGTCCGGAGCAGCCAGGCCAGGCTCAGAGCTTCTGCAATTTCTCCCTCCCCTTCTGGCCTGGGCCAGCCTGGGGTGCACAGCCCCCAGAGAGAAGCAGGCCCGCTCTCCCAAATGAGCCCAGGCTCAGGAAAACCGCTGCGGCCGCCCCTTCCGGGCTGGGCCAGTGCCTGGCAGTGGCAGCCCTGAAGCCCCAGGACAAAGGACTAAAGAGATTTGTCCAGGAGACAAAGCGGGGGTCTGTCCGTCCCACAGAAGCAAGGGCAGCCCAGGGCAGAGCTGGCCCCGGGCCCTCTGAGCCTCTCCCTTTCTCCAGCTTGGTCCCGGGCTACTTCTTTGTGTCCGTTCATGAATTCACAGCTCCTCTTGGACGGCAGACAGCATCTTGGCTCCGTCTTTGGGAAACAGAGTCGGAGAGAAACAGTCCATGGGCTGGGGCCAGCTCAGAATTGTGGTGAGATCAAAATCCCAGAGGGGAGACAGGAGGGGAACAGGAGGGGAAGCCAAGGAAGGAGGGGAAAGGGCCAGGGTCTCTGGCAGGTCGGGAGCAGAGAACACGTGGCATTCCACGTGAATGGCGCCCCCTGGGGGTGCGTGCCTGGTGGTACTGACCCAACACAGCTGGGGCCAGACACCCCTAGCCCTGCACCCTCCCCAGGGCTCCCTGGGGAATCTCTTCCCCTCTGGCATAATGAGGGTCCACGCCTCTGAAGCAGGGGCCACCCCATCCTGCCTGCCTCACCAGGAAGCTTCCAGAAGATAACAAGATGAGGAGATGCCATGGGAACCCAGAAGCCCGGGGTGGGCCTCCATCTCCACAGTCCTTGTAACCAGGGGCTGATGCAAGCCCGGTGGTCGACCCACTGCCTCCGTGCTGTGAATGCCCATCCCCCTCCCCGGCGTGCAGACCCCAAGCCCGAGAGCTCTGACCTGGGGGATCTGTGCTGCAGCTGCAGGAGCCTGGGAGCTAGCGCTCCGAGAAATCAGCCTCCACCAGTGACTCGGGGGGAGCTGACGGATGCCAAGCTCCCCTGCCCTCAGCGGAGACGACTCCAAGCCACGTCCCCCCGTGTCTCCCAAGCAGAACTAACTAAGCTCCGAGTGCCTACAGTGCAACCGCTTCTTACAAACCCTTTAGCGGCTGCGTGCCCTGCCCTGTGCTCACTTCCGCACTCCGCTATTGCCGTATCTTGGGGTCAGCTCCCAGATACACCCCTTGTCCCTGCATCCTCGTCCCCGGGTCTGATTCTGGGGAAACCCACACGAAGGCAGATTCTCGGCAGCTAAGAGTAAAACCCCAAAGGTACCAGCCACAAGCGCTCTGGGCAAGAAACAATATTGCCTCTGAACGATCCCAGTCCCAGCTGAGGCCGCTGCTGACCCCAGGAGGCTCATCTGCACAGCACTTCACAGATTGCAAGGCTCACGCACACCCGCCGGCTTCCACCGCCTCTGAAAGGGACGGGCCACTGTCCCGTCCACCCACGACCCCCTAAACCAGGGGGATTTAGGGGATCTGCAGCTTTCCCCTCCCTGAGGCCAGGATGGGGTTACAACCACCTTCCTCATCCCACAGGGGCCACACGCCTTCTAGGAGACACGCCCCGAACCCGAATCCACCAGGAGGAACTTTAAGAAACTCAGCAAATACCTCCCCCTACCCACCCCCACCGCTCCCAAGGGACCTTCAGCCCTTGGCTCGCCGTACGGAGCCCAAAGCAGCTCTAACTCCAGAGACGAGGGCGACCACCCGCCAACAGATGAGCCGTTCCCTCCGCCCGCCGGCACGACAGGGCACGCTGCGATGGCGGATCCTCTCACGGGAAATCATTCTCTCCACGCCAGTACTATTCCCCGTGAAAGGAGGGGCCGCTCGAGGGCTCGTGGAACGTGCAAGAGGCCTGGGAACGTCCCATCCCCGCCGACACAGCGCCACACACAGCCTGGCACAGCCCAGCCCTGCCCGTGGCCGAGCGTCCAGGGTACCATCACAGGGCAGGTTTGAGCCCAATTCCCAAGCAGCGGGTCCTGGGGTCCCCCAGAGCTGGGCCCCAGCCCAACTCCACCTCCCGTGACCCGGACTCCCGTGAGCAGGCAGCAAGGCAGCTGCCTTCAGGTAGAAACAGATTCCCCCCGAGACGCACACGTTTCTGGAGCAGAATGCACGCAGGTGCACGCACACGCACCCACACGCCCATACATTGCGCACACAACCCTGAAATACCGTCCGCACATGCTAAGAATGCCTCCACTACGAACAGGGACTGACCCATTCCTTCCCCCAAGGCCTTTCTTTGTAAGAAATGAACCCCCTGGTTTTGTCTTAGATAATAATGAAGATCCCACCACTTTGGTCCACCAAGTGCAGAGGTGCTTGGGGGGACGATCTCTTTCCTTAAGAGCGGCTCCTGAAAATCACAAAACTATAACCACTAATGAAATCATTGATTCAGACAAGGGTAACCAACGGATGCGGAGAAGGCTGGTGAGAGGCTGATGAGCGACAGGGTGGTCAAATCCGGGGAACCCAGCATCACTTTCTTGGCCCCAAGATCAACCTCAGCATCACCAGAAATGGGACAGTCAGATGTCTCCTGCCTCCTGGGGAGATGCAGTGCGAAGTTTCTTGCCTCTCTTGCCAAGGTCGTCACCCTGAGTGTGACAAGGCTCTGCAGCTGTGCAGGGTACCCTGGCAGTCACCGGCCATATGCGGCTAAGTCAATGGAAACTCACTAAAACTAAATAAAATGCACAATTCAGTTCCTCAGCCACGCCAGCCACATAGCAAGCGCTCGACAGCGCTAGGAAGTTTTGCCCATGTCGTCAGGTGTGATGGGGTCTGGTGGTTACGGAAGAATTAATCCTCACCAGTTAGAGACGTGGACTGACACATCATCTGGGATTTGTCTTCAACTGTCGGCAGAGAAAAAGCAAAGAGATGAAGCAAGTGTGGCAAAATGGTCATAAATGTTACTTAGAAATTGTTAGTCATTGTTAGGCTATGAGGTTATTACATTATACTAGTCTCTCTACTTTTTGAATGGAAGTTTTCATAATAGGAGGAATGCAATATTTGCATGATCTCAAAACACTCCCCTTCCCGCAATGCTCTTCATCACCAAAAGGAATGGTAACTTTACAGAGAGCAACGTGGTGGATACCAACTGAACCAAGGGTCAAGGTTAAAACACCACAGTGACAGGACGGTCATCCTGCTGCCGGGAAGCGGCCACTGAAACAGTGATACGGCAACCGGTAAAGTCTGCAGGACACTTATTAAGTAAGACTGCATCAATGCTAACGTTCCTTTATATTTTTGTTTCCTCTTACACTGAATAAATGACCTGCTTATGTCACCATTTTCTTTTTTTTTAATTAATTAATTTATTTATCTATTTCTGGCTGCTTGGGTCTTCGTTGCTGTGCGCGGGCTTTCTCTAGCTGCGGAGAGCAGGGGCTACTCTTTATTGTGGTGCGCAGGCCTCTCATTGCTGTGGCTTCTCTTGTTGCAGAGCACGAGCTCTAGGCGCACGGGCTCAGTAGTTGTGGGTCGTGGGCTCTAGAGCGCAGACTCAGCAGTTGTGGCGCATGGGCTTAGCTGCTCCATGGCATGTGGGATCTTCCTGGACCAGGGCTCGAACCCGTGTCTCCTGCATGGGCAGGCGGATTCCTAACCACTGAGCCACCAGGGAAGTCCCAAGCCCACCATTTTCAACTAGCTTTTATTTTTCACAAATTTTCTAATTGTGGTAAAATACTCATAACATAAAATTTACCATTTTAACCATTTTTAAGGGTGTCTTTTTGTGGCATTAAGCACATTCACGCTGCTGGGCAAACATCACCACATTCCATCTCCAGAACCTTTCCATCTCCCCCAGCTGAGGCTCTGTCCCCATTAAACTCTGACTCCCCAGCCCCCTCCCCCAGACCCTGCCATCCGCCTCCATGAAATTGACTCCAGGGACCTCATGTAAATGGAATGACACAAGGTTTGTCCTTTTGTTTGTTAGCTTATTAGCAGAAGGCAGTAATAGCATTTTCTTTGTTATGCTCACTAGCATAACGTCCTCAAGGTTCATTCATGTTACAGCCTGTATCAGAATGCCCTTCCCGAGACCTCCCTGGTGGCGCAGCGGTTAAGAATCCGCCTGCCCATGCAGGGGACACAGGTTCGAGCCCTGGTCCGGGAAGATCCCACATGCCGCGGAGAAACTAAGCCCGTGCGCCACAGTTACTGAGCTGGCGTGCCACAACTACTGAGCCCACGTGCCACAACTACTGAAGCCCGTGCACCTAGAGCCCGTGCTCCGCAACAAGAGAAGCCACCGCAATGAGAAGCCCGCGCACCGCAACGAAGAGCAGCCCCCGCTCACCACTAGAGAAAGCCCGTGCGCAGCAACGAAGACCCAATGCAGCCAAAAATAAAATAAATAAGTAAATGTTAAAAGGAAAGAATGCCCTTCCTTTTTAAGGTTAGATTTCATTTTTTAACCTCATTCCATAAGCGAGTACCCTGGGACTGAGGAAATAGGCACTCAAGGCTTTGGGGTAAAGGGGCATATGGGCGAGCAACCCGCCTGTAGCCAGGACATGAGATGAGCAGCCCTCCCCAGTAAGCTCCGGCAGCCCAGTCCCTTGGGAATCCCAGGAAGCTCCCCACTTTCATCGCCACAGCAGTCTCTGAAGTAGCCTCCCTCCCTTGAATTCTTCCCCTTCCGGAACCCAAGTCATGACACTCTCAGCATAAATCAGCCTCAACGGTGCCATGGAGCCCGCTGGAGAAAGGCCAGCTGCTGGGCGCACCCCAGGGTCTTGGGGACCAGAGCTGGCAGCCTCCCCACCCCATGGCCTGAGGGCCAGCCTCACCAACTCTCCCCTGGTGTCCCTGAACCTTCCCCTCCATGCTCTGCCCTCTTCCAGGAATGGCCTCCCCCTCCATCACCTCCTCTGCCTCCCTGGAGAACTATTCATCCTGAAGGGTCCACCCAAATGCCCCAACCTCTCTGCAGCCTCTCCTGCCCTACGGTGGGTGCGGGTGGCTTCTGCCTGTCTAGCATCTATCCCTCATGCAGTCAATGGCCCCACTTCCGTCTGGGGCCGTCCCTTCCCCGCTAGCACTCCATCAGGCTCAGGTGGAGCTGCACCCCACCTCGACCCCAAGTCATGCCTGACTCCTCGTCTCCAAGCTCCAAAAGCGAGGCTGTGACCTAGCTCTGGCATAGCCTTTCCCCCGACCTCAGCAGCAGGTCCGAGAATGGGCATGAGATCCAAGCCAGGACAAGAACACTCGACTCCAGGGCCATGGTGATTCCGAAGGATTCCGCAGGAAACTCTCCATTTGTAAGCACTGTGGGCGGTCCAGAGAATGGAGCCACCAGAGGAAACAGAGCCCAGAGATGGAGAGAGGCAGCCTGGTCGTCTTTGAGACCCTGGATCCAGCTGTACCTGAACGCACATGCTTTTCACTTCTGAGTACCAACCTTTTTTCTCTTCTTTTCACTCCCCCACTGCCCCTTCCTCCTCTTTCTCCTTCTCTCTCTTTGCTTTAAGCCAGTTCAAACTGAGGCTTCGTTACTTATAACTGAAAGTGTCAATGTCACCCTCAAACCCTTTCTTACCCAGGCATTCAAGCAGAAACCATACTGACATTTCCAGCATATTTATCAATATCTCAATTATGCACTTGTTCACATATTATTAGCAGACCGAGTCCTCCCCTAAACGATGAGCTTCTGGAGGGGAGGGGGTAAGCTTTGCATAGGACTCATTTTGGTGCCCCAGCCCTGGCTCTCAACAAGGTTGTTGTTGGTTTATTAATTTATTAATTTATTAATTTATTCATTTTTGGCTGCATTGGGTCTTCATTGCCGCATGCGGGCTTTCTCTAGCTGCGGTGAGCGGGGGCTACCCTTCGTTGCAGTGTGCAGCCTTCTCATTGCGGTGGCTTCTCTTGTTGCAAAGCACGGGCTCTAGGCACGCGGGCTTCAGTAGTTGTGGCACACAGGCTCAGCAGTTGTGGCTCGCGGGCTCTAGAGCGCAGGCTCAGTAGTTGTGTCACACGGGCTTAGTTGCTCCACAGCAAGTGGGATATTCCCGGACCAGGGCTCGAACCTGCTTCCCCTGTATTTGCAGGTGGATTCTTAACCACTGCACCACCAGGGAAGTCCCTCACCAAGGTTTCTGAATGAATCAGTGAACCACCTAACCAACTGTGGGTGCCCAACCAGTGGACAAGTCAGGCATGCCCACCACATGCCAGACCACGCTGGCCCCTCAGGGGACACAGGGTGTCTGAACAGCCCCCAGCCCACGCCTGCTCCAAGCAGCTTGCAGTCTGGCTGCGGAAGGGCGATCAATGACACGGGGCCTGCCGGACTCTCCCCTGCTTGAGACGGGGACTTAGGACAAACCCGGGGGGGGTGCGCTGTGTCTGGATGAATCTGAAGGTGCGTGCCTGCACTGCTGCGGGCGTGGGGTCTCTGGACAATTGCCACTTCCTAAGTCTCCCTGCACATCTGTCAGCTTAGGTTTGCAGTCCAGGCACAGGGCAATGAACTGAGATCTGCTGGTGCTGAAAGGACAGCTCCCCTGGGAGCCCAGCACAGCTGCTGGCACCCCAGTCCCGCGGCACCAAGCTGTCATGTAATCGGCACCCACCGTGTGCCAGTTCACGTGCATTTCCTCCAAACTGTCCTGTGAGGGAAGCATCATCATCCCCGTGTCACCCGACCCTGCCCCTCACACCCCCTCCTGGCCGCGTCACCACCTGGAATTCTAGCATACGGTTATCTGTCTGTTGTCTGTTTCTCACACCAGAATGTGAGCTCCACGAGGACAGGGTCAGCCCTGTATCCCCAGCACCGGGGACAGCACCCAGCGCACCACAGCACGCGGCAATTATTGCTTAATCAACGAACAAATGAAACAGATTTCCATGCGGTGCAGCCAGGTGTCCACGGCAAGGGCGGGGCACGTGCTCCTGGCTGGCCTCACCGTGGCCCAACACCACACTACAGACCCAAGCTCCCTCCCCTCCCTCTCCTGCCCCACCTCCAACTACAGACCTCCACCCAAGCGGTAATTATTAAAATCGGGGCCTCACAAGCCCCAGGGCTCCTGCTCCCTTCAAGCCCCCTCTTGGCCTCCAGTACTTCCGCCTTCTGGTTGGTGAGATCCGCCCACATGGCAGGGTCGTGGCGACTTCCAGACAGCCCCAGCCCAGATGCCCTTGTGCCCTTGGTGACTCCTTCAGCTGGACATTTGCGGAGGAGGGGGAACTTCATCATCGGGTGGAAGATGGGAGCTCAAGGGCAGACCACACCCCGCAGGTCTGACCTTCACCATCTGGCAGCTCCTGCTTCCCTAAAAAGCAGGACTGAAGGTGCAGGGACCTGGTCCCAAGACGAGACTTTCTCTTAGTGTAACCCTAATGACTCTGCTTCACTCAGAGTTATTCACTGTCCATTCTGCGGCCAGAGGGACACACCCCACACCCTGACACGTGTATGCACCTGGGCCACCCCTCCTGCAGCAATGGAGGACCTGAGTCCCAGGGAAGCTAAGTGACCAGCCCAAGGGTGCCCGGTGGGTGAGTGAAGGGACCAAGACGAACGGTACACCGTCAGAACACTCAGTCCATGCTGGGCTCTGGGCCAAGCACTTGCCATGCTCGGCATTTAGTTCTCCAACTCTCTGATGAGGGTCAATTATTTTGTCCGTTTTACAGATGAGGAAACGGAAGGTCAGAGACTCAATCAACCCTGTGAGATTAGTACTACTATTATTTCCCGTCTTTCAGAAGAGGAAGCCAAGGCACAGAGAGGCCATGTAACATGCCCGAGATCACACAGCCATTAGGGGGAGGGGCCCCGAGGCAGACCCAGGCGGTCCGACAACAGAAGTCACCTGTGGTGAAATTCCACTTTCCAATTCTCAAGTACGTAAGTCCCCTACACACGAACCTTCAAGTTGCCTTCCAAAGATGCGAATGTGCTACTATCCAGACATCACTGGATCGTGTTTTCAAGGGGGTAGATAGCATTGAATCCAGCAAGGAACCAGAACCTGTGCCACCAACGTCAGGCGAGAGTGACATTGCAGCTCGCCCTCCGTCTCCTACTGCTGACGACCCTTCAGCTCTGCCATCTCCCACCTCCTCTCCCCACTGCAGTCAGTACCTCTTCTTGCCTGTTCCCTCGATGCCAGCCCCTGTGTGCCAGCTGTTGTGCTGCGCTGCTGTACTTGCCAAGGTACTGTACTGTAAGATTTAAAATGTTCTCTTGGGACTTTCCTGGTGGCGCCGTGGATAAGACTCCGTGCTCCCAATGCAGGGGGCCTGGGTTCGATCCCTGCTCAGGAAACGAGATCCCACACGCATGCCGCAACTAAGAATCTCCATGCCACAACTAAGGAGCCCGCCTGCTGCAACTAAGACCCAGCACAACCAAATAAATAAATATTTGTAAAAGTTTTCTTTATTTGTTGTGTTTCTTTTTTATGTACTATTTGTGTGAAAAGTATTATAAACCTATTACAGTACGGTACTATGTAGCCGATTGTTAGCTGGGTACCTAGGCTAACTTTGTTGGACTTATGAACAAATTGGACTTACAAACACACTCTCGGGGCGGGACTCATTCTTCTGTAGGGGACTTACTGTATTTACTATGTGCCATCCACTCCCAGGTAACGTGGAGAGGACATACCTGCTCTCTCCACTGCCCCAGGTTCGTGGGGAGACAGCCAAGGGAGCAATTCAAATGTGGGGCAAGATGGAGACAGCAAGCAACAGAGGTGAAGGAACTGAGGTTATGAGAAGGCAGAAACTAGGAGGCAAAGGAAACCAACAGAGACAAGGGTGAGGAAAGGAAAGGTGACGGTGAACGCGGAGAATAGGGTAAACACCCAGAGAGTCACTGAGGCATCTATGGGGGCACCTGGCCTCCGGCTCCGGCTCCCTTGGAGCCCTAAACGCACTAAACTCTGTAACAAGCTCAGGTGCCCTGCTGTTTAAGAAACGACTTCACTTAGTCACGGTGAGCACTGTCCACACTCACACTTTCTGTGAGCTGAGCCAGCACTCCGTGGTCAACTCCAGTGGCCCTTCCACTCATCTGGCTACGGATCCCCGGGGCTGCCAGGGAGGGGTGTGAAGAGGTCTGGACCTCAGCCTGGGAGCTCTGACAGCACGGGGATCCTTGCAGGGAGGGCTGGGTTCCCTGCAGGGAGGAATCGGCAAAAACTCAGACTGTAGGTCAGACAGATCTGAGTTTAGAGCTAGCTGTCCCTCTCACCTGCCATCAGACCAGCCTCCCTGTCAGCCTCATCTGTACCATGGGGCCAATAACACTTATCTGGCAGGGTACAGAATGGATTAGAATCAATGCACACGGCAACTAGCGCAAAGCCTGGAACATACAAAATGCTCAGGAAATGGTGTATGTCATTATTGTGGTGGCAATTAACAAGAAAAAATTAGTGGCAGAGAAGCAGTCTGAGACACTGACAATTAGTCCGCCCAAATCTCGATCCACACTTCTTATTGCACCTACCTGGCCGTGTTCTTGATTTGCTTCTCTGTTGGCCAGGAGTCCCGGGTTGAGGCATCAGAGGCTCCCTCTGCTCAATGGGAAGAGTGATTTTGAATCCCATGATCGATTAGTGATGTCTGCCCTGGGTACAAGGGAAGGCTGACAGTAGGTGTGCTATGTATCCTACCCTAATAATCCTATTAATGTTCAGGCAGTACTACCCTTAAACAAGAGGGACTCTGTCCCTAAGCCTGTGCCGTTAGATCCATTACTTCTCCAACTTTCACGCACACATGAATCACTGAAGGATCTTATGAAAATAAATATTCTGATTCCATAGGTCTGGGGTGGAGCCCAAGATTCTGCATTTCTAACAAGTGCTAGCTGATGCCAATGCTATAGATCTGTGGAGCATGTGTGGATCAGGGTTTAGAGGTCCTGCTCTCACAAACTCAGACTAACTTGTTAGGGAGACTTTGAGCACCTTGGTCACGGGGGATCCAGCACTCATCGCTGGCAGTGTGAGCTGTCATCCTGGACGTTCACTTTGTGAATAACACGGGCAGGACCAGTACTGCTTCACATCTCCTGTCCTGTGTCCTTGGAACAAAAGGTGGGTGCAAATCTATACAATGGAACATCACTCAGCCTTAAAAAGGAAGGTACTACAATGAGGTATCACCTCACACCGGTCAGAACGGCCACCATTAAAAAGTCTACAAATAACAGACGCTGGAGAGGACACGGAAAAAAGAGAACCCTCCTACACTGTGGGTGGGAATTTAAGTTGGCGCAGCCACCATGGAAAACAGTATGGAGGTTCCTCAAAAAAAGGAAAAATACAGTTACCATATGATCCAGCAGTCCCACCCCTTGGCATATCTGGACAAAACTATAATTCAAAGAGATACATGCACCCCTATGTTCACAGCAGCACTATTTACAATAGCCAAGACATGGAAACAACCTAAATGTCCATCGACAGATGAATGGATAAAGATGTGGCATATATATACAATGGAATATTACTCAGTCATTAAAAAGAATGAAATAATGCCATTTGCAGCAACACGGAGGGACCTACAGATTATCATACTAAGTGAAGTAACAGAAAAGAAAGAGAAAGGCCCTATCATTTACCATATGATATCACTCATATGTGGAATCTAAAATATGACACAAGTGAACGTATCTACAAAACAGAAACAGACTCACAGACATAAAGAACAGACTTGTGGTTGCCAAGGGGGAGAGTGGGTGGGGGAGGGATGGCTTGGGAATTTGAGATTAGCAGATGCAAACTATTACATATAAAATGGATAAACGACAAGGTCCTACTGTATAGCACATGGAACTATATTCAATGTCCTGTGATAAACTATAACGGAAAAGAATGTGTGTATATATATATATATGTATAACTGAATCACTTTGCTGTACAGCAGAAATTAACACAACATTGTAAATCAACAATACTTCAATAAAATTAATTTTTTTTAAAAGAGGAAGAAAATTCTGACACTTGCTCCAACATGGATGAACCTTATGCTGAGTGAAAGGAGCCAGACGTAAAAAGGACAAGTATTGTAGGATTCCACTCACACGAGGTCCCTAGAGCAATCATATCCATAGGGACAGAAAGTAGAAGGGTGTGGGTCAAGGGCTGGAGGAGGGGGACGGCGGAGTTAGTGTTTAACGGGGACAGAGTCTCGGTTTGTGAAGATGAAAAACTCTGGGAGATGGATGGTGGTGACGGCTGCACAGCAAGGTGAATGTACTTAATGCCGCCGAAGTGTACACTGAAAACTGGTCAAAATAGTACATTTTACATTGGGCATATTTTACCATAATTTTTAAAAAACTGACTGCATCCAAATGCTGTGAAGGTTTGTGGGTGATGCCACTGCTGGCATTGGCAGCCAGAAAGATGTGAGCAGCAGGCAGGCTTGGGTAAGAGAGAAGACAAACCACAGTCACGCTCCCCGTCCGTGGGTTACACATCCCAGGGATTCAACCAGCCGGGGATGGAAACTACTACGCGATCCGCGGCTGATTGAATCCGTGGATGGTTGAATCCACGAATGCAGAACCCGCGAATACGGAGGAACACCCGCAAGAGATCTGAGCATCCGCGGACACGCCAGCATTCGCGGGAGTCCTGGAACTAAATCGCTCCCTTATCCCCGCTCCCCGCCCCCGCGGGTACGGAGGGACGACTGCCATTCATCCGCGAAAGCCTTACTCTGAAGACAGCATGAACGCCATAGGCTGATGCCCAAGAAAGAGTCACAGCCCAGTAACCTCAAGCATCCATTCGTTTCTCTTCCTGTTTCATTTCCAGGTTTCAAAGACACTCATGAATTGCCTTGGAATTCCCAGTACGGGCACATGGCAGCTGAGAAGCATGTGAAACATTAATGAATTCATATCACTCCTGAACTTGTATATGTGCAGGACTAGAGGTAACTTGCATTAGACATAACTCCTGTTCTTTTCTTTTTAATTGAAGTACAGTATAGTTGACTTACAATGTGTGCCAGTCTCTGCTGTACAGCAAAGTGACTCAGTTTTACACATACAGACATTCTTTTTTCAAAATCTTTTTCCATTATGGTTTAGCCCAGGACACGGGATATAGCTCCCTGCACTATACAGTAGGACCTTGCTGTTCACCCATTCTAAATGTTGATAGTTTGCATCTACCAACCCCGAACTCTCAGTCCACCCCTCTCCCTCCCCCCAACCCTTTGGCAGTCATAAGCCTGCTCTCTACCTATGCTTTTTTTTTTCCCTACCTATTCTTTATGTTGGCAATGAGGTGGACACTGAACTCCAGATGTGAGCAGTTTCATTTCCATATGATAGGTTTCAATCACATTTTCAAAAAACATCAAATAAAATATTTCAGCTTTACTTAAATACTGTTTGACTTTAAAATGTTACACTTATTCATCTTAATCTGTATTTTGCCTTTTCAATTTAATAGAAGTTTTTGAATATTTTAGAATTAAACATCATTTAACTTTTTTCAGTTTCTGACATTTGCTTTAATTTACATTTGTGGGGTTTTTTAAATTACATTTTTCATTTGAATCCCTTACACTAGTGCTCTTCCAGAGAAATTTCTGCAATGATGGAAACGTTAAATGTCTGTGTTGTCCCATACAGCAGCGCTGGCCACATGTGACTATAGAGAACTTGAAATGTGGCTGGTGTGACTGAGGAACTAGATTTTTAATTTTATTTTAATAAATTTAGGTTTACTTTTTTTTTTTTTTGGCCGCATGGCATATGGGCCCTTAGTTCCCCGTCCAGGGATCAAACCCATGCCCCCTGCATTGGGAGCACAGAGTCTTAACCACTGGACCTCCAGGGAAGGTCCAAGATTTACTTTAAATAGCCACACGTGGCAAGGGCTACAGTTCCCGACAGAACGCCTTTAGATGATTACTGTTAACAGAACCCAAATATAAGTGAAAATCTTGACTATAGATAATGATTTTGCTGCAGTGAAGTCAATCAAATAAATCATATGACATACATAATAATTAATAAACTATGTCTTTATTACTCATCCAAGCAAGGCTGCCCAGCAACGAATGCCAAAGACGCGTGTAAAAATTAACTACACTCAGCTGCCTTTCTATTTATTTATTTATTTTTTTGGCCTCGCCACTCGGCATGTGGGATCTTAGCTCCCCGACCAGGAATCGAACCCGTGCCCCCTGCAGCAGAAGCGTGGAGTCTTAACCACTGGACCGCCAGGGAAGCCCCCTCAATTGTCTTTGATGCCAGCCAGTCTTCAATCAGATGACGGCCACCGTTTTACAGAGGGCTCAATGTTGTCACCACAGAAGTATAGTTGTCGGAAGGAGGACAGAACCCATTTTGTTGAGAAGCTCGTTAGCTTGGTTGTTTTACTTGAAATAACCAGACATACGGCAGGTGGGCTTCCGCGGGGACATTGCTCTGGCCCGACTGCGTTTGGGGCGGGGCTGTCAGTGAATGAACAAAGGTGGCCGGCGCACAGACAGTGTGTTCTCAGAGCCCTTCCAGTCCCGGCGAGGGTGCAGGCAGCAGGGAGGGGTCGGAATTCTAATCCCCGCGTCCAGTGGGGAGTAGAGACTCAGCGTGTGAGACACGTGCCCTGCAGCTGCGGGTGATGATGATGATTATTCCCCAGGGTCGTGTTGGGGGGGGGGGGGATGCAGACAAGCAGGGCCCAGACAAACCCAGGTGTGAATCCTACCAACTGCTCTACGGCCTCGGGCGAACCAAACAGGACTAGAAACTGCCGCTACTCCCAGGACGGCCAAGGATCAGAGGAGACGATGTACAGGAAGTGTGGGTCATCTATCTCCCCCTCCTCCATGAAGCCCTGGGCCGACCGTGCCCCAGGCAGCCCGGCAAGGCAGAAGCACCCCTGAGCCCCTTCTCCAGCCAGGCAGACACCTGCTGACGTCGGAGAAAGCCCTGCCAGGGTGGAAGGGTTCCTCCGACAGCCCCGTGGATGTTGAGAAACTTGCTTGTTACAAACTGCCTCGAGTCCTCTCTGGAAAGAGACAGACTGGATAACAATAACAACGACATAAACAGCCACCGCTCTGGAGCACCGGCTGTAGACCAAGGACCTCGCCAGAAGCTTCACATACCTCATCTTCATCACCTCAAGAAGCACAAACGTTTACGAAGCCCGTGACCTTCAGAATTTCAGAGTCCCGGCTGGTGCAGGACTGGTCCTAAGTGGCTGTGAAGGGACCTCAGATAGAAGGACGGGGACTAAACCTACAGAAGGCCTCCCAGGGCCACTGCCACCATCCCACCTGTGAACCTCACTTACAAGGAGGAAAGCAAGGCTCAGGGGAAAAGTCCCCTGCACAAGAGAAGACGACAAAGAGGAGGGTGGAATCACAGCACAGGCTCCTGGCTCCTTCTATGTTTCCCAAGGACCCCGCCATGGAAGGAGTGGGACCCGATCTTTTTTTTTTTTTTTTTTTGCGGTACACGGGCTCCGGACGCGCAGGCTCAGCGGCCATGGCTCACGGGCCCAGCCGCTCCGCGGGACGTGGGATCCTCCCGGACCGGGGCACGAACCCGCGCCCCCTGCATCGGCAGGCGGACTCTCAACCACTTGCGCCACCAGAGAAGCCCAAGGGGCCCGATCTTTGGCCTTAGGAGCAACTCCAAACACCACGGCAGGAACTGCGCTGGGGGGGCAGGGCAGGTCCCCAACCAAGTCATTATAGTCTGGGCCGTCGGTGAGCCTCGGCACCAGGCCAACACCCAGAACTGACAATGGATCAGGTATGTGCTGCAGAGATGCTCCTGCAGCGTGTGCACAGAAGCGGAATCCAGAAAGCAACCTGAGTGTCCAAAAGTGGGAAATAATAAAATAAAGCAGGGTGTGATGACGACATGGAATATTAAGCAAAAGCCCCCCTTAGGCTGAGGTTGCAAAGCAATTATGAAAGACAAAGGAGACGGGATTACGGCAGGTCAACTTTCAAAAATTAGAATACAATGCTAGCTATAGAGTACCTACAGAAAAAGCCTGGAAGAAAAGTCAACACATCTAACAGTGATGATCTCCAGACCATGGGATCAAAGGTCTGCTGCTTTCGTCTTTACACCTACTTCCCATAATTGAAAAACTTTTCTCCAAGGAGCATGTGTTACATTTATAACCATAATGTTAGTTTACAGTGGCCCACGTTTAAGGTCACATTGCATTAAGCGAAAGAGGGTACCTATGTCTTCGGAGGTCAATTCGCTCATCCTAAGTCACACAGCCAGTATTACGCAACAGATTTTGATTGGTAACTGCTCAGGTGCCGTTCTGGACACGGAAGCAGCAGGGGGCACAGACAGACAGGTGGACTACACTTCCCAGCTTCCTTGCAGGGAGGTGGAGCCACGTGGGGCTCACCCAGGAAACGTGAGACCTCGCTGCCTTCTAGGACACGCGGAACCCAGTTTATTTTTCTTCTCAAGTTAAGAACTACAAGGACCCACAAGCCCCCGGTGTATCTTTCCCTCCCTCCCTTACAGGTAGCCACTAACCTGATTTTGGAATCATCGTCGTCTCACTTTTCACGTACTTTTCTCTGCATTCCTAAACGACACAGTTTACTGGGATTTGAGTGTTACATGATTGGAGTCATGCTTTCTTCCGTGTTTTGCTACTGTTCAAACACGTCTGTGAGATTCATCCATACGTTGCCTGGGACTGGACTTGTTTTCCTTGCAGGATTACTGCTCCATTGCATGGATACCTACGGTTCCATCAACGTGGACCTCTGGGCTGATTCCTGCTCTTGCTTACCTTGAACAGTGCTGCTGAGAAGATCCTGGGCCACCTCCCCCGGCATACATGTGCAGAATTTCTCTAGCACAGACACCCAGAAGAGAGTGGCTGTGTCCAAGTTTACATGGTAATTTCTGTTTTCCAAAGTAGTTATAATAGTATTGTCAGACCTCTTATATACTGAATACAAGAATGGCGTCCCATGGACTCTTTATTTCGCATTTCCTCGATCACCAATGCCAGCGAGCAGCTGTTCACATGCTTATGGCTCATCTGTGTCCTCCCTTCCTGAAATGACTCTCTTTTTACATTTTCTATTGGGCTGTCTTTTCCTTATTGTGGTTCTCTATAGATTCTGGATATTATTATTTACTTAATTTTTTTTTTGGCCGTGCCGTGCAGTTTTTGGGATCTTAGCCCCCCAACTAGGGACTGAATCCGTGCCCCCTGCAATGAAAGCGCTGAGTCCTAACCACTGGACCTCCAGGGAGTTCCCGATTCTGGATATTAATTACTTGTTGGTTAAATATGTTGCAAATGCAAATATGTCCTTCAAGTTCATGGCTTGTCTTCTCCTGTCTTCCTGGCATTTTGTGGTAAATAAAAATTCATAATTTTTAATGTAGTTGAGTTTATCAATCTTTTATGGTTTGAACTTTTTGTGCCTTCAGAAATCTTTACCTAGCATGATAGCCAAAAGATATTGTTTCAAATTTTCAAAAAGTTTTCAATTTTTTTTTAAATTTCACTTGCAAATCTTTAATCCATCTAGAAATGCTTTTTCTGTATGGTGTGAGGTAGGACTCTAGTTTCGTTGTTTCCATCTAGATTATTGTCTCAGTACCATTTATTCAATAGACCATCCTTAACTGGGTTCATCAGCAAGGCAACCTTTGTCAAAAGTCAAATGCCTTTATATACATGAATCTGTTTCTGGCCTCTCTGTTCTGTTCCATCGGTCAGTTTGCCTAGCCCTGAACCAACACTACAGTCTTTAATTCCTAGAGCTTGATGATAAGTATGTTCCTGGATGTAGATAAACCATTCAAGGACTCGAGATTAGAACCTTAAAGATCAGCTGGTACAACCACCCACTGAGAAACAGAGGCTCAGAGACGGAAAGCATCTTTTGCAACGTCACACAGGAGCAGTGTTAAGAGCGGAATGTTTGTGTCCCCCCTCCAAAAAAAAATTCGCATGTTGAAATCTAACCCTCAGTGTGATGACATTTGGAGGTAGAACCCTTGGGCATAATTAGGTCATAAGGGTGAAGCCCTCATGAATGGAATTACTGCCCTTATACGAAGAAGCCAAAGAGCTAGCGCTGTCTCTTTCTGACCTATGAGGATACAAGAAGTCGGCAGTCTGTAACCTGGAAGAGGGCCCTCACCAGAACCCGACCTTGCTGGTACCCTGATCTCAGACCTCCAGCCTCTAGAACGGTGAGAAATACTTTTCTGCTGTGTATAAGGCACCCAGTCTACGGTACTTTGTTCCGGCAGCCTGAAAGAACTAAGACCAACACCCATCTCTCACCCTGGAGGACATTCCTGTCCTGTTCAGTATGACAACCACTGACCACATGTGTTTATTGAGCACTTGAAATATAGCTAGTTCAAACTGGGATGGGCTGTGCGTATAAAACACACCAGATTTTAAAGACTTGTGGTTGAAAATAAACTGTAAAATATCTTATGAATAATTTGTTTATATTGATTACATATTGAATATCCTTTGGATATAAAGTGGTAACTAAAATATATTCTCATAATTAATTTCACCTGTTTCTTTTCGCCTTCTTATGACAGTGAGATGGGAAATTAGCCACACATTAAACTGAACGGCTATGAGAAAATTTAAAACTACCTCCGTGGCTTGTATGCTATTTCTATTGGACAGGTCTGGGTCATACTATTAAATTCACTCAATCACAAAGCCTTGATTAAGGACCTAATATGTGGACTGGATGGTAGTAAGGGCCGCACAAGGAAGAAGGGAACAGAAATAGTTCTAATCAATGCATTCCATTTCCTCACTGGACTCGTCACCTGTAGAAGCGTCATCAGCCCAAGCATGAAAGAAATGGTTCATGGTCCAGCCCTCAGCCCAGCTGGAGAGCTCTATTCCAGTTACAGTGGGAGCAGCACCAGTGTCAAAATCTAGAGATCATTTAGACCAACCCTCCTGTCTAACGGATTAACCAGTAGAGGTCCAGAGAGGTTGAGACGCCTACCCAAGGTCACACAGCAGGTGTGGGACAGAGCTCCTTCCCCGCCTCTGAAGTCTCCAGCCCCGGGTTTCTCCCTTCCCTTCGAGTGAACACTCCACCAACTTACATCTCACACCAGCACACAGGACCCTCGAGAACAATCCTCTGAAAGTCCAAGTTCCCACGCCAGACGAGACCGCCTCGCAGATCTGTGCAGCCAGCCCCTCCCACCTTCCCGCCAAGAGAAACACCACAGGAGTTCCTCCGGGCCTTCCCACCAGCAACCCCTTTCCAGCGGGACTCCCCAACTTCATGAAGGAGACACAACGCCCCCCCACACCAGAGGAAACAGAGATGAGACTGAGAGGGAAAGGACCCAGTCCTGCCTCCGCACTTTCCCGCCCTGAAGCCGAGCTCAGCCCGGCCTCTGGGGTCAAGCTGTGCTCCATCTGACAGCAACTTGTGGAGACTTCATGGGACCAGGGACCCTCAACAATTGCCAGGAGACAATGAGCTGTGTAGGTGTGACAGCAAAAAGGATGCCAACCCAGCTCAACTCACCACCTGCCCACTCCACCCACGGAGGCAGGAGGCCTGGCGGGAGGGTAAGAGCAGGTGAAGGCGGGCTCCCCGGGGCAGGAGGCCGACGCCTAGGGCTGCACACCCAGAGCAGTGGGTCCTCCCGCAAGACTCCTAGGGGCGAAGGGGCAATCCTAGAAAAGGGTTTTCATCCAGCTTCCAGGCAAGCCCACCCCGCCAAAATCTTTGAGGAACTTAATATTCCCTCCCCTCCCCCCAGCCCCTTAATTGGGAATCAAAGCGACAAGACCTTGGCTTCCACTCGGCGATGTGAAATCACTTTAGAAGAAGAAACTGAGGTTCAGGTGGGACCACAGACTTCCCACTATGAAAAAGCCAAGATGTATAGGTCCTGGTCCTGTGCCTCCGTTTCCTTACCCATTCCTCCTGCTTGCTAGGAGGGTGCTCAGGGGTGGTGCGGGGGACGGGGTGGTCGGGGGTTCGCTGGGGCGGTGCGGGCCAACGCCTTTTATCATTAGCAAAAGCGCTGAATAGCGATTGAGCCCGTGCAAAGTGCTTTGAAGGGATCATCTCACGTAATCCTCGCGGGGACCCCAGGGGTGGGGACTCTCATTATCCCCGCCTTTGAGACCTGGAAGTTGAGGTTCAGAGAGGTGAAGCGACTCGCCCCAGGGCACCACGCTAAGTCGGAGGCGCGGGGAACCCGCGCTCCTCCCGGGTCCAGGGCGCAGAGCCGCGCGCGGAGACTCACAAAGACAACGACGTCTCGTGTCCGGTTTCTTCCGGCCGGGGACAGGGTCCATTTATCACCCTGAATTCTCGGGGCGGCGGGGGGAGCGCGCTGGCGGCGCAGGAAGCCGGACCCGCCGCCCGCGCTCCCCACCCCCGCTCACCTCGCGTACTTCGTCTTCTGGAAATCCAGGAGCCGCGGAGCGAACATCGCGGCGGTTCCATCAGCCTCCAGCCCGGGGCTCCGACCGCGGCAACTTGAAGAGGCCGCGGCGCCGGAGCAGCAGGTCGGCGGCCGCGGGGCGGGGGCGGCCGAGGGCGCGCGGAGCCGAGCTGGAGCCGAGCCCGGAGCCGCCGACGCCAAATCCCGAGCAGCTGGTGGCGGGCGGGGCGGGGGGGCTCCGGGCCAATCGCCTGAGTCCCCGCAGCCCCGGCCCCCTCCCCGCGCGGGGCCGACCCCTCCCAGCCTCGCTGCGGGAAGGGAACCCTGGGGGAGGGGTGGAGGCCTAGGGGGAGCTTCCGAAAGCAGCCCCTTCTTCCTTGCTCCCCCGGCCCCCTCGTCCCGTAGTTTTTCCTGCGAGAAGACTGCCTGTTAGACGGAGCCCCGCTGTCCCCCGCGGCGGGGGCCGGGACGCCAGGGGGGGCGGACCCTGCCCGCGTGCCCGCCCTGCGACCCCTCTCGTGGCCGGCCCCAGAGCGCACCTGTAGCTCACACTCCCCCCTCCGCCCCCGCCTTGCGTCCCTGCGAGGTGCGACGGCCCCAAGAGGATGGCGCAGGCTCTGGGGAACCCCCTAATTCCCAGAGGCTGTGACTCTGGGGACCCTCACGACCCTGAGACAGGGGCACACGCATATGGGCATTTGGTCGCCAGGTACCCAGGATGTGCCCACCACCACCCCAGCCCCCAAACCCTGCCCCTCATCTTTACAAAATTCAGCTTTCTCCTTTAGGGGACCTTGGCCTGGGCGAAGGGCTATGTGAAACCACCTACTGGAAGAGGTGACACCCTGGGGGCTGCTGGAAGGCAGGACGGCCTTTGATGTGGAAAGACAGGTCCCCAGGTAGAAGATCAGGTCCCTCCTTCCCACCCACACACCTCCCCCTCCTTCCCTCTCCTCCCTTCCCTTCCCAAGCCCCAGCTCCCTGCTACTTTTTATAACAAGATTTATTTGAGATCCTACTACACAGTCAGAAAATAATCCCACCCACGTCCTCTGCCCCAAGGTAGCTAGAACAAGATGAAGGAGAAAGACAAAAGGACTCCATCAAATTCATTTCTGCACTCCAGATGCTGGGCACACGGTGGGCACACACACCTGAAATTGGTGAGGACCAGAAGGGTTGCAGGTAGATGCGTTCAGAGGCCACTGCAGGGCTGAGGGTGGGATGGTCAAGAGAAGCGATCCAGGGATGCTTAGGAGGTAAAAATCCACCAGACCCTGTTGATGGAGGACTAGAAGTGGGGGGTGACGCCTGGAATTCTGGCTGGCCCTGCTGGGTGGGTACTGGTGTTACCTAGGGAGGGGGGCGGTGACAGGAGTAGGGGAGATCATGAGTCGGGTTTTGGCCAGGTGAGCTTGAGGTCAAGGTCGGCATGGGTGGAAGGCCAAGGGATGGACATGTGGGCCAGAGGGTCTGGCAGGGTCCCAGCCCAGCCGGTGAGGAGGGGCTGGGAGGGTCAAGCTGGACAGATCCCTTAGCGCCGTGGGTTTCGAATTGCTCTCTGGACTTGCTAGCGCTGTGACTTCCAGTACAATAACCACCAGCCTCGTGCAACTACTTACGTCTACGTTGAGTTAATCGAAATAAAATTGAAAATTCATTGCCCTGGTTACTAGCCGTATTTCAAGGGGCTACCTTATTGGACCATTGCCAGCATCATGGAAAGTTCCACGGGACAGCACGACACCAGAAGATCGTGGAGTCAACCTAGGGCATGGTGAGCAGCATTTAAAAACAAAGTGAAATAGAAAAGATGCAATGAGAACACGTCACGTTCAAGAAACTTCTGTTTGTATACATCTGGGTCCTGGTTGCGATGGAAGATCTATTTCTTACTAGGAGTCATGGTTAAGAAGGACGAGGAGGGCTTCCCTGGTGGCGCAGTGGTTGAGAGTCCGCCTGCTGATGCAGGGGACGCAGGTTCATGCCCCGGTCCGGGAAGATCCCACATGTCGCGGAGCGGCTGGGCCTGTGATCCGTGGCCGCTGAGCCTGCGCGTCCGGAGCCTGTGCTCCGCAACGGGAGAGGCCACAGCAGTGAGAGGCCCGCGTACCGCAAAAAAAAAAAAGGAGGGCGAGGCTCACAGATGTGGTGGCTATAGCACCTCCTGTCCCCTCATATAGAGGAGGGAAAGGGAGGCTGAGAGGGGCCAGGGCACCCTCCCAAGGTCGCACAGCCTGAGGAGCAGGACCTGCCCCAGAACCCAGCTCTGCAGGCTCTGAGCTCACTGCCCGCCACAAAACCCCTGTTCTAATGAGTTCTTAGATCTCCAGGAGCCCAAAGTCAAACTGAGTCAGGTAAGGCTGAGCCCTGCATATCATGGCTTCTTTCCTGACCTTGACCTCCAACACCATTGCTCTGACCCCCAAACTCTGCCCCCAGCCTCACTGTCAGCCGCACCAGGACACACCTGTCCCCAGACACAAGCCAGACCCCCTCCAAAGCCCTCAACCCCAACTTCCAGAAAAAGGGCCCTGCTGGCTTTTCAAAGCTGAGAGCCCCACACTTTCTGGGGTGGCCAGGCCAGGCTCAGGGGGCCTGCCGGTAACCACAGCTCCCCAGAGGCCGAGTAGAGACACACAGAGAGGTGGCCTGGGCCTCCCCCGGGTTCCTGGGCCTCCCCAGCTCCTGGGCCTCCCCAGCTCCTGGGCCTCCCCCGGGTTCCTGGGCCTCCCCGGCTCCTGGGCCTCCCCAGCTCCTGGGCCTCCCTCAGCTCCTGGTCCACTGGCCTCCTCCCGGCCCCCACCTGCGGTCGACCTTCAAGCAGCTCTTGGCTGTGGGCTCAGCAGGGCCCCGGAGGAGACCCCCGAAAGGAAACACAAGCCTAGAAATGGATTTTCTTTTCCTCCCAGAGCAATAGAAGTTGAATAAAAAACAAGTTACTATTTTTACGGCTGGGATCCAGTTGTTATAGCAACCGAGGGCCTGACTCCTGCACGGGAGTCAGGGTTGGACTGCGTGTGACGGAGAAGACAGGTGGGCTCCGGGGGCAGCAGGGACTGGGGGACAAGCCTGAGGCCCCTGACCTTGGGGCCTGCCTGGGGTCCAGGTCTGCCCCACCGCCCCCCCGATCGGAAGTCTGGCCCTGCTCGCTGCTGACCCACCTCACCATGGCAGGTGGTTCTAACATCTTCTCCCTTTGGTGCAAGCCCACCTCCTACTAGCGCTGTGGTCCCAGACTCGGCCCAGCCTTGCTCCCAGAGCCTTACTTCACCAATCCTGGGACTGGGTGACATGCCCCATCTCCACCTGCGGCCCTGCCACAGTGGCAACTCTCGGGCAGAGGAGATCAGATCCTCGACCTCACCTGGCCGAAACCCCACTCGCGATTCCCCCCTCCCTCTCTGCTGTTCCTCCTCTGGTCCCCTATCTCCCAGAGGTGGTACCAGCATCACCCCACTGGGCCAAGTTGGACAGGGGTTGGGAAGCTCTGAAGTGGCCTCCCTGGGACTCAAGGCGAGGTGCTAGCACTCAAGCCTCCGTCCCGTCACTTGTAAAATCGGGGTAACAGCACCCACCTTGCAAGATCGGCGAGGAGCAAAGGTGGCCTGGGGCTGACATGATTATGGAAAGTTTGCTTCCCCTTTAATCCTCTCTGTAACTCTACGTGGCAGGCGTTGGCATTGCTAATATACAGGTGAGGACACGGGCTCAGCCAGGTTAAGCCACGCAGCAAGCCACACGGCTAGATTGAAAATCAGACCCGGGGCTGTCTAAGCCTTAAGCCCCTGCACTATTGAACAGACGTTGATTATGCACTTACCATATTCCTGGCTCTTCGGAGGTGCAGAGCGGGAAGTAGGTGGGTGAGATAAAGGCTGCCCAACCACCCATGCCTCTGTCCCCTTCCCTGGAGCCCTGAGCACCTCACCAGGCTCTCCCTGCCCCGCAGCAAGCCCCGACCTGGTCCTCAGCCTCCTCCCTCTTGCTGACGTTGATCTCCAACAGTAGGTGTGAAAAGGGCACCTACTGTGCGCCTAGCAGGGTGTGGGAGCTAGAGGGAGCCACAGTCCTGGCCGCCTAGAGCTTGGGGTCTGGTGTGACAGAAGGGACGTGGCACAATTGCAAACCATCTGTTCATTCGCTCAGTCGGTGAATTTGAGTAAATGGCACCTGCCTGATTTTTCACGTACATCACCTCATGAATCCTTTCAATAGCGAGACAAGGATTCCCATTCCGCTGACCGACTAAGGCTTGAAGAGGTGGCTGGTGGCAGGTAGGAAGGGTGGAGCCGGGTTTCAAACCCAGGCTGACCTCACAGCAAACCCCCTGCTTGTTTCCAGAATTTCTCTTTCAGCATCCCAGCCTCCCTGCTTGGGACACACAGGTGAATGGGGGGCAGGCCTGGTGAAAGCAACAACCCGGGGGCAGACAAAGTCTTGGGGGGTTGGGGACCAAGGAGGGGGAGCAACTTTGCCTGGGGGCTCAGGGCTGGGAGGAAGTTGGGGAAGCTTTCTCAGCTGAGGCTGTACGATGGCTGGAAGGTAGCCAGGAGGACGAGGGGCAGCCAGCGGAGGAAGCGTCTTCCAGGCAGAGGGAACAGCATCTGCAAAGGCTCAGTGGCACGGAGCAGCCTGAGTGAGGGGTCTGGACTCTACCCTCTAGGCATTGGAGAAGCAAAGCATTTTAAGCAAGGGGGTAGGCGAGCGGCACTCTCCATGCTACAGAAGCTCTGATGCTCGTGGAAGATGGGCTGCCATTTAGGGCAGGAGCAGAGACACCCAGCTGAGCTGAGGGAGCAGAGACTAGAGATGCTGGGAGACAGAATCTACATGTCTTCAAGTGGAAATGGGGGGAAGGAAGGCATTGGAGTGGCCCCCCAATTCCAAGCTGGGGCCCAGCTTCTCAATGACAATACCACATTTCATCAAATCTAAGACAGCATCCAGGTAAGGTGCACTCTTGTGTACCACTCAGAAAGATACATCGCTAGCAATTAATTCTGCCGACACGGTATTGTGAACTTTTTCAAGCACACAGAGCAGTTCAGAGAATTGTACGGTGAACACGCATATAAACACCACCCGGAATCTACTGCTAACATTTGGTCCTATCACGAATCTATGCCTTGATCCATCCATCATTCCACCTTCTTTTTTTTTGAGTGCATTTCAAAGTAGCTTGGCGACATCATAATAAACGCTAGCATACTTATCTATCACGGTCCTCTTTTTAGGAGGAAATCAAAGAGTGAAATACAAGTCTTGAGCAAATATTCACTGATATACTAAGTGAAGTAACTCGAAAAAGAAAGAAAAATACCATATGTGGAATCTCAAATATGACACAAATGAACCTATCTACCAAACAGAAACAGACTCACAGACATAGAGAACGGACTTGTGGTTGCCAAGGGGGAGAGGGTTGGGAGACAGATGACGTGAGGGGCTGAGGTTAGCAGATGTAAGCTTTTATATACAGAATGGATAAACAACAAGGCCCTACTGTATAGCACAGGAAACTTATTCAATATCCTGGGATAAACCATAAGGGAAAAGAATTCTTTTTTAACTTATTTTTTTGGCCACGCTACGCGGCATGCGGGATCTTAGTTCCCCAACCAGATATTAAACCCGTGCCCCATGCAGTGGAAGTGTGGAGTCTTAACCACGTGACCAGCAGGGAAGTTCCCTGGAAAAGAATATTAAAAAGAATGTATATATGTGTATAATTGCGTCACTGCTGTACAGCAAAAATTAACACAACATTGTAAATCAACTATACTTCAAAAAAAAAAAAAAAAGAAACACATTCACTGACATTTGACAAATGCATACACATATGTAAGCAAAATCCTATAAAGTTGTAGAACCCCAGAAGGTTCCTTCATGCCCTGTGCCGGTCAACCCCCAGCCCCACTCCCAGAGAATACCACTCTTCTGGTTAGTTTTGCCTGTTCTAGAACTTTCTATAAATGGAATCATACAGTCTGTATTCAGCATAATGCCTTGGATGTCTTTTGATATCCTTTGATCCTCAGCATAATGTCTTTGAGATCCATCCAAGTGGTTTCGTGGGTCAGTAACTCATTCCTTTCATCACTGAGTCGTTCCCCAGCGTGTGGGCGTACCAGGGTTAGTGCAGCCATTCCACTGTTGATTGACGCCTGGGCTGTTTCCAGTGTTGGGCTGTTACCGCCGCTAAGAGGTCATCAAATGTTAAGACACATCCTGATTTCAGGGCTAAGATGGGAACTGCAGCTCGAGCCACTGGGAATTGAGCATTTATTACCTGCAAGGTGTGGGCTCTGCACGTATTCGCTCATTTCATCCTTCCAGCATCCCTCGGTAGGTTTCTCCCCCGTTTTACAAAGGGGGAAACTGAGGCAGAAAGAGGTTAAATCACATGCCTAAAGGCAAACAGCAAACAGAGCTGGAATCAGGAGCCAAATCCGGGGAGGATGGGTCCAGGGCTTAACTTCTGTGCCAGCCGCCCTGGAGGCGAGAGTGGGGCTGCCTAGTGTGCCTGGGTCCTACCCCAAGAGGGCACCACTGCTGACCACTTGTTTCCTCAGGGCCCTGCAGAGATCCAGGCCTGGTGAGGGCTGCTATAGACCCCCAGGTGGGCCAGGCGGGCCCTAGAGTGGAGGGAAGACTCCGAAGCCTCCTGAGGCAGAATTCACAGGCCCATCCCAGCGCCCCAGGAGCAGAGACGGGGTAAGAACAGGGGGCCCGGGACCTGTCCCTCCCCCACCAGGGCTTCAAGGGCCCAGCAAAGTCCCTGCCAGGCCACGACCCCTTCCTCCCGTCCACCCCCTCCCTACCAGAGCAGTCTCTCTAAAATGCAAACCTGATCAAGATACTCTCCCCATTGCCCTCAGGGTGGAATCAGGATGAAAGGGCCTCACCCACCATCATAATGGTTGATGACTCTAAACCCCCCCAAACACTCGTGCTTTCTCCCACTCTGTGAGTATGCAGATGCTGTTCCCCGCCTGGAATGCCTTTCCACCTGGCAGGCCTCTATTTGCTTTTCTAGATTTAGACCGAGAGCAAAGGGCTCTGCCAGAGCTTTTGGGAAAATAGCTTCTTCTTCCTTTTGTGCCACCTTTGAGCCACGCATATCTTATCTCTATATATGTGTGTGTGTGTGTGTGTGTGTGTGTGTATACATGTATGTGTGTGTATGTGTGTATACATGTGTATGTATACACGTATGTGTATATGTATATAAGTGTGTGTGTGCGTATATACATGTATGTGTATATATACGCGTGTATGTATATGGATGAAACTATATAAAATGGTTTCTATATACATATATCTCTCAGATTTTATAATGTATTGCAGATTTTACCATGTACATGTTCCATGTTTTATTTTATACGTGTGTATGTAACTACTGGAGTATTAGTCTAACCAGGCTCCTCCGTCCTCTGTCATCGCCCACAGCTGGGACCCCGACCATTCATTCCTTGTTCAGGCTACCACGTGCCAGGGCCCCGAGCCTGATGGAACTGCTGGGCCAGGGAAGCCAGGGGCAGGGGCCGGGGGGGGGGGGGGGTGGGGGGGAGTCTTCCTCCTTTACACCCTTGACTCCCTTCCCCCACCAGCCAGCTTCAGATCTTCCCAGAAAGGAAAAGAGCAGCTCCCAGGAGCCAGCTCCACCCCGGTTGGGTCCCCCGGAAGCAGGCTCTGAGATGAGATTAGCCTGAGGGGATTTAGTAAGGGACTATTTTTGGGGTGGGCAGCAGAGGCAGGGGGAAGAGGCAGGAAGGGGTGGAGTGAGCGGCTGGGCTGCAGGGCACTCTTTTTCTTTTTTTTTTTTTGCATCTCAGTCTATTTTTTTTTAACATCTTTATTGGAGTATAATTGCTTTACAATGGTGTGTTAGTTTCTGCTGTATAGCAAAGTGAATCAGCTAGACGTATACATATATCCCCATATCCTCTCCCTCTTGCGTCTCCCTCTCACCCTCCCTATCCCACCCCTCTAGGTGGTCACAAAGCACCGAGCTGATCTCCCTGTGCTATGCGGCTGCTTCCCACCAGCTATCAGTTTTTCATTTGGTAGTGTATATATGTCCATGCCACTCTCTCACTTTCTCGCAGGGCACTCTTGACACTGGCTTCCACAGATCTCAGGCGAGTTCTGGAGCTGGGGAGACCCTCCAGGAATGAGGGAGTTGGGCCTTTACACCCTATCCGTCAGTCATCGGATGCAGCTGCAGGAAGGGGCAGGGGTGGGCGAGACAACCTCGGAGGGCCAACAGCCTGGAGCCTCTCTTCCCAGCCTCCCACCTCCTCCAAACACATCTGCTCCACTCCTGACTTAGCTGGGAATCCAAACCCCAAACTTCCCAAGCAGCAGAGACCAGGACAGGAGGAGGTGCGTGGGTGTGGATCCCATCATGGGTCTGGTCTTTGTCCTCCAGACACCTGCTGTCTCTGCACAGTGTACCTGTGCCCAGGAGTTACTGCCCAAATCCTGTAGGAGGAGAGACTCGGTAGTGTTACATCTCAGTTTGCAAAGTGCACAAGGGCACTAATTCAAGTGAAACCGGTCTCATTTTCAAAGAGGGCACTAGGGCTGGAGAGACCTCCTGAGAGGATGAAGCCAAATTCAGACCTATGTTCTCCAATGACCTGGGGGCTTAGATGGAGGAGGGGGAGGGGGAGAAGGTATTTCAGCTCTAAAACTGTAAAATTAAAATATAGCAACAGCAAAAGAAGAGCAAAATTGGAGTAATCATACTATGTGATTTCCATTTACTGTAAAGCTACAGTAATCAAAACATTAAGAGGACTTCCCTGGTGGCGCAGTGGTTAAGAATCCACCTGCCAACGCAGGGGACACGGGTTCAATCCCTGGTCCGGGAAGATCCCATAGGCAGCGGAGCAACTAAGCCTGTGCGCCACAACTACTGAGCCTGTGCTCTAGAGCCCGCGAGCCACAACTACTGAAGCCCACGCGCCACAACTACTGAAGCCCGTGCGCCTAGAGCCTGTGCTCCGCAACAAGAGAAGCCACCGCAGTGAGAAGCCCGCACACACCACAATGAAGAGTAGCCCCCGCTCGCCTCAACTAGAGAAAGCCCACACACAGCAACGAAGACCCAACGCAGCCAAAAATAAATAAATAAATATTTTTTAAAAGACATGAATACAAGGAAAGAACAAACATACAGATCAATGGGATAAAACAGACCCTTCGATTTTTAACAAAGATGTCAAGGCAATTTAATGGATACACAGGATAGTCTCTTCAACAAATGGCGCTGGGAAAAATAGAACATCCATATGCAAAGAAAAGTGTTGCTTCCATATCTCACATCGTATACAGAAATTAACTCATAGGCGTCAGTGGTTTCCAGGGGCTGGGGGGCAAGGGTAGCCAAAGTTGATGACCAAGGGACACAAGGGAATTTTGGGGGGCAATGGAACGGTTCTATATCTCACTTGTGAGGGTGGTTACACAACTGTATAAATCTGTCAAAACTCATAGAACTGAACACTTCATGCAAGTGAATTTTGCTGTGTGTAAATTATACAGTAATTAGACTGAAAAGACTTAAAATACATGTAATGGTACAGGGGGAAAAAGACACATCTTTGTACCTGTTGTGTGTGTGTGTGTGTGTGTGTGTGTGTGTGTGTGTGTGTGGAAGGTAGAGAGCAAATATGTGGTGTTCTTGCACCCATTTGCTGCTGTAATTGATGGTTATCAACTTTAACTTACATGCGTTTTTTTTTTTTGTTCTGTTTTGTTTTGTTTTTTTGCGGTACGCGGGCCTCTCACTGCTGTGGCCTCTCCCGTTGCGGAGCACAGGCTCCGGACGCGCAGGCTCAGCGGCCATGGCTCACGGGCCCAGCCGCTCCGCGGCATGTGGGATCTTCCCGGACCGGGGCACGAACCCGCGTCCCCTGCATCGGCAGGCGGACTCTCAACCACTGCACCACCAGGGAAGCCCTACATGCATTTTTAACCATGGAAATGTTCAGTGCTCAAATTCCCAGGAGCTGGCCACTAGCCCTGACGGTCAGGTCAGCCCTTCTCTCATCCAGGCCTCTCTGACATGCTTAGCCCCTCATCCATACCTGCCCCATCCACCCCACTTACCCACCTCCTGGTCACTGGACATCCCTGATCCCAGGCCCCTCAAGAGGATCCAAAGCCCAGGATCCAGACTTGGAGGGTCCCTTGGGTCCAAAATCTGGGCCTTGCTGCCCTCTTGTGGCCAGTAGAATTATCACACGTTAAAAAGTATGACAGTCTGGGAGTTGACTCTGATTGGGGCTGGGGTAGAGAGTGGGCGTGAGGGGCGTGCGGGGGGAGTGTAACTTGAGAAAACCTTCTCAGCGGTACATCTTGAAATTTGAAATGCGAAGACTCTTCGACCCATTGACCCCAGCTCTGGGAATCAACGATGATATTTTCTTGCCGAAATATACTTCCTCTGGTTCCCAGTAAAAAGTTAAAAGGGGGCTTCCCTGGTGGCACAGTGGTTGAGAGTCTGCCTGCCGATGCGGGGGACACGGGTTCATGCCCCGGTCCGGGAGGATCCCCCATGCTGCGGAACGGCTGGGCCCGTGAGCCATGGCCGCTGAGCCTGCACGTCCGGAGCCTGTGCTCTGCAACGGGAGAGGCCATAACAGTGAGAGGCCTGCGTACTGCAAAAAAAAAAAAAAAGAAGAAAAAAGAAACCACAGAACCCAGAACGTGGGGTGCCTGCAAGAAAAGTGATCCTGTCTCTTCAACAAATCCCTGGCATAAAAACGGGGAGGGGGAAGATTCTTTTGATGAAAATGAGACTTCCAGGCTCATCATGAATGTAGTGCAGAGCCGTTGTTTGGATCCTGGTTCTAAGGAAACCACTGTAAAAAAGGCTTTTGTGAGACAGTCAGGAGAGATGGAGCCCGGACAGCGTGCTTGATGACATTAAGGAATAAGCATTCATTTCGTGAGGTGAGACAATGGTTTTATGGCCATGTTAAAGAAAAAAAGGGGTTTTCTGAGGTGTATACTGAGGCGCCTATGGGTGAAATGAAATCATGCCTGGGATTTACTTCTCAAGTATTTCTACCAGATGTCAGGGAGTGTAGTTGAAACGGGGGTGAAGTGTCGATCGTCATCGAAGCTGGGTTACGGGTGTGTGGAAATGAGTTGTGCTTTCCTCTCTGCTTCTGGTGTATGTGAAGATATCCATAATTTTTTAAAAAAATTAAGCGCTTAAAGGGGAACAGAGGAATTCCCTGGTGGTCCAGTGGTTAGGACTCCATGCTTTCACTGCCGAGGGCCCAGGTTCCATCCCTGGTCAGGGAACTAAGATTCCATAAGCCGTGTGGTGCCGCCTAAATAAATAAATAAATGAAAGGGGAACAGAGAAGACAGCTGGACGGGGTCATGTTACGAAACCAAACTTGGGTCTGCTCACGCGCACACAGTAAAGCCCATCTATTGACACTCGGTCACGGTGAAGGAAAGTGCAGCATTTATTGCAGGGTGCCAAGCAAGGAGTCCAGGTAGCTAAACGCTCAAAGGCCTGAACTCCCCAATGGCTTTCAGGGAAACGTTTTTGAAGACCAGCTGAGGGAGATGGGTTGTGGGGCGTGTGATCAGCTCGTGGACATTCTTCCGATTGGTTGGTGGTGAGGTAATTTGAGGTCAACATCATCAACCTTCTGGTTCCAGCTGCTCTGGGGTCTACGTGCTTGTGGGCAGCATGCAGTTCACATCTTCCACCTGCTGGGGGCTTCAGTCTGCAAAACAGCTCCAAGGACGAGGCTCAGAACAGTATCTACAGCCCTTGAGGAAGAAGGAAAGGTCCTTGACTTTGTTTAACGGCTACACTAATATTATTTTGTCTTATGTGACAGTTTTCTTTCTGCATTTTCTCACTTCTCTGATTAGATTTATTCTTTGGAACTCAGGGAAGGCCTAGGAAGCTAAAGTTTTTCTACAGACAAGAGGCAGGCGGAGGACGGGGTTGGGGGGATGGGGGGCCGGACCTGTTCTGGAAGTCCTCATAGGGTTCTGCTCAGTTACAGTCAGGGAGGTTGGTTGGCCTTGGCCCAAGGGGTCCCATTTAAGCCAAGACTTGAAAGATGGGAGTTGGGGGTGGGGCAGATTCAAGGCAAAGGGAAAGTCTTCAAGGTGGGAAAGGGAGAAAAAAGGGTTTGGAAGAAGAATGATGGGGCTGGAGAGTGGTGGGAGAAGGCAAATAGTCCCAGGTGAGATGGAAGAGGTAAGCAGAGACTGTCCAGAACAGGCCCTTGTAGACCATGGTGAGGAATTGGATTTTTTTGGGAGGTAGGGTGGGGAGAGTGTCTATGATGCCGTTGCCTTTTAGGATTCCTCTGAGTGATGCTTCCGATAGTTTGAAATGAGGTGAGGGTGGAAATGTGGAAACCAGTTGGAAGCCTTTTCTCACCCCAAGGTGAGAGATGATGGTACCCAGGACATTGATAGGGGTGGACAGGGAGAAGCGGTTAGTTTCTAACTGTACTTTGGAAGTAGGAACTGCCCTATTTCCTGAGGGTGTGGCAGACTGGATATACAAACATACAATCGCCAGACCAGTAAGTCCAAGACCCCAAACAACCCCCCTGCAGCCATCAGCCCCAAACACTGGGACTTGATCAATCACTGACAACTGCCCTCAGTTTTGTCCCCACTTCCAACTTAGGACCAACCAGAGAAAACCAAATACACTCCCCTAACCAGTGACGTGGGATGCCCCACTTCCAGTGAGCCCATCTCCAGCCTCGCCAGGTGATGGTCTCCAGGCAGGACCTACCTGGAACCATCTCTTTTTTTACCATGAAGCTTCCCTGCCTCTGCCTGCCTTTGAGTCTCTGCCAAACCCAAGTGATGGTGGGCAACTCTCTTGCTATAGCAAGTGCAGAATAAATAGCCTCTGATTGTTCTCATTTGGGTGGTGTTTGTTCACTCCCACAGGTGTGAGAGAGAGACAGGGGCCACTGACTGAGGTGGTGAAGGCCTAGGGGAGGAATGGCTTCAGGGAAACCCAGAACGTGCTTTGAGTTTTTAAGTCGGAGATGTTCCATGTGGAGTCCCTGTCAGGGGAAGAGTTGGCTGCAACATTTTAGAGCCCGGGGAAGAGGTCAGGGCAGGAGGAATAAATCTGGGAGTCAAACATAGGATGGTACGAGAGAAGGGATGACATATCCTGAAATAGTGAAAAACTGGAAACGTCCTAGACACCCATCAACTCGGCATTGCTGTGTTAAACGTGGTAGGACAGCCGTAGAGTGGAATCCGGAGCAACTTGTAGAAGAGAATGCCTTCAAACTGAAGTGGCCCGGAAATGTCCCCAGGGTACATGGTTAAGCGGAAAAGCCAGAGGTAGAGGTGGTATTTCCACAGTGATGGAGTAGGGAACTCAGCAGACCCCTTCTCCAGGAAAGCAACAATTTAACTGTGAAAATATTCCAGATCCATCATTCAGCATCTCTGGGAACAGTCCTCAGGGCATGCAGCAAATAGAGCAACATTGTTTCCGGTCCTCAGGGCATGCAGCAAATAGAGCAACATTCTTTCAAGAAAATCTACGAAATCTATGGAAAAGCAGCCGTCTGTGGCTTTTGAGCCAGGAGCCCCTCTATCACCTACCCCCAGCACCACGTTACAGAGGCTCTACCGAAGGCTGGTGGCGTCAAGAAAACCGGCTCCTTCTCCTTCCAGCTCAGTCTGGGGCTATGGTTTCACCCTGGGAGGGGAGGACTGCCAGCGTTCCTCATCACCCCATGCTGCTGAAGCTCCGGTCCCGGCCGATGTGACCAGCCTAGAGGACTCCATCTCTCTTCTCCACCCAGTCCTCCCCAGGTGGGAGCTGCGTGTATGGCATCGCTGAGAACACTGAGGCGCCCTCGGCCCCAACCCCGGTCCACTCTCCACCCCTAGAGGTGCATGTGGAGGAAACCAGGGGCTGCCACCGGCCCCCTCCTGTGCTCCCTTGAAGAGCTTGGAGTGACGCGCGTGTCACTCCAAGAAAGGCTGGTCCGGGGATCTGCACGGAGAAAGAGGCAAGACTTGAGGGTGAGGAGCTCGGCTGCTATGGCGGAGGGGACTGGCTCTACTGGGAACCCTGAGCTGAACATGCCCCACCTAAAGGGAGATCTTGAACGTCTTGGTGGAGATGTGCAGAACATCTCGACGTTTAAGAGAGCGAGCCAGAGGGAAAGACAACCAAGAAAAGCCCTCCTGGGATCATAGACAACCCTGGGGGCGGGAAGACTGTACCCACTCAGGAGCATGCAGAGCAACAGGCGAGGTCAACTTGAAAGCAACCCCCACGCGCATCCAGCCCCATCCAGACAGGTGGAAGCCTCCTTGGCCCGGGGGGCTCGCCAGAGCTCCTGACCTACAGCCACCGGACCGCAAGCTACTCCCACTCAGTGGCTGTTCTTGGAAGCCAGGCTGTAACATGACAGCCTGGTCAGCCCCGGCCACCTGGAAGACAGATCCTGTGCCAGGGCCGCGCCCTCCCGGCAGAGATCGTAGCGAGAACCCCAAGCTACTACTGTCTGGCTGAACGTAGGGCAGAAACAAGGAAACTCTCCCAACGGTGGTGGCAGCTTCCACGCCGCACACACAACAGTAAAGGGCAAACATCTCACTGGCCAAGAGGGTTACGCACAACCTTTGACCTGTAAGTGGCTTAGGCTGACCCAGGGGCGACCCTAGGTCGCCAGGTTAAAAGACAAAAATAAGAGGAAAACATCTGAGCAGGGACGTCGGAGGTTTCACACTGTGGGATTGGGGGATGGGGGGTGGAAGTGACTTCTCAGACTTAGTTCAGCCAAGTCACTGAACAAATAAGCAAACGACCCAGCGAACAGCAATGACAACGACCCAGGGGGTAGCGGTGGGGGTGGGGGGAGGATTAGTAGCCAAAATTGCTACAATATATTATATAAAATGTCCAGTTTTCCAGAGAACTCATGAGATGTGCGAAGAGACAGGATAGCATAACCCACACACAGGCTTCCCTGAAAAATTCTACCAAACATTTAAAGAAGAATTAACACCAATTCTTCTCAAACTCTTCCAAAAAATAGAAAGGCAGGGAACATTTCTAACTCATTCTATGAGGCCAGCATTACCCTGATCCTAAAGCCAGAGAAAGACACCAAAAGGCAAATAAACAAACAAAACTACAGACCAATATTTCTTACCAATACAAAATCCTCAAACAAACAAAACAAAACAAAAAACACTTGCAAACTGAATCTGACAGCTTATTTTAAAAAATTATATTCCATGACCAAACGGAATTTATCCCAGGAATGCAACATAAGAAAATCAATCAATGTAATACACTATGTTAATAAAACAAAGAACAAAATACGTGATAGTCCAATAGATACAGAAACACTTATAAGAAAATCCAACATCCTTTCATGATAAGACACTCAACAAACTAGGAATAGAAGGGAACTTCATCAACATGATAAAGGACATCCACAATAAACCCACAACTAACCTCACACTTAACAGTGAGAAGCTTAGTGCTTTCTTTCCCTCTAAGATAAGGAATAAGACAAAGATGTCTGCTCTTGCCACTTTTATTTAACATTGTACTGAAGTTTTATGTAGGGCAATTGATCAAGTAAAAAAATAAATAAAAGGCACCCAGATTAGAAAGGAAGAAGTAAAACTATCTTTATTTGCAGATAATGTGCTCTTGTATAAGGAATCTGTTAAAATAAAACTGTTGAAGTAACACACAAGTTTAGCAAGGTTGCACAATACAAGATCAATACACAAAAATCAATTGTTTTTCTCTGCACTAGCAATGAACAATTTGAAATGAAACTAAGAAAATTCCATTTACAGTAGCATCAAAAAGAATAAAATACTTAGTAATAAATTCAGCAAAACAACTGCAAGACTTGCATACTGAAAACTATAAAACACTGTCAAAAGAAATTTAAGACCTGTGCACAATCATTGTCACACACATTACATCTTTTACATTATAAGCCTGTCTACACAGTTTTATTATTACTTTTTATGCAATTGTTTTCTAAATCAGATAGAAGAAAAGAGTTACCAAAAATACATTTATCCTATCTTTATATTTGCCTATGCAGTAGATTTTCTTGGGTTCTTTATTTCTTCATAGGGATTCGAGTTACTGTCTTCTGTCATTTCATTTTAGCCTGATGGCCTTTAGTATTTTTTGAACAGGTCTGCTAGGGACAGATCCTCTCAGTTTGTGTTTCTTTGTCAATTCTTTTTTTTTTTTTTTTTGCGGTACACGGGCCTCTCACTGCTGTGGCCTCTCCCGTTGCGGAGCACAGGCTCCAGACGTGCAGGCTCAGCGGCCATGGCTCACGGGCCCAGCCGCTCTGCGGCATGTGGGATCCTCCCGGGCCGGGGAACGAACCCGCGTCCCCTGCATCGGCAGGCGGACTCCCAACCACTGCGCCACCAGGGAAGCCCATCTTTGTCAATTCTTAATTTCTCCTTTTTATTTTTTTTTTAATATTTATTTGTTTATTTATTTAGGCTGTGCCGGGTCTTAGTTGCAGCACGTGGGCTTCTTAGTTGCAGCAAGCATGCAGGACCTAGTTCCCCGACCAGGGATCAAAACTGGGCCCCCTGCATTGGGACCATGGAGTCTTACCCACTGGGCCACTAGGGAAGTCCCTCTCCTTCTTTTTTTGAAGAATAATTCTGCTGGATGTAGAAATCTTGATAGTCCTCCCCCCACCTCCCCAGCACTTTGAATATGTCATCCCACTGCCATCTGGTGACCATCTTTCCAACGAGAATTCAGTTGCTAATTTTATTGAAATCCCTTATTTGTGATGAGTCCCTTTTATTCTTGCAGCCCTCATGATTCCCTCTTTATCGTTGACTTTTAACAGTTTGACTATGATGTGTTTAGTTGCAGATCATTTTGAGTTTATTCTACTTGGCAGTCATTGAACTTCTTGGATGTACAGGTTAATGTCTCTCATCAAATTTGGGAAATTTACATGCTTTACTTCTTCAATTATTTTTTCCACCCCATTTTCTCTGTCTTATCCTCCTGGGAATCTCATTATGCATAAGTTCAGGTTTTTATATTTTTCTATTAAAAAAATTATTATTAATTAATTAATTTATTATTTGGCTGTGCTGGGTCTCAGTTGCCATGTATGGGATCTTTGTTGCAGCATGCAGGATCTTTAGTTGAGACATGTGGGATCTAGTTCCCTAACCAGGGATAGAACCCAGACCCCTGCATTGGGAGCGCAGAGCCTTAGCCACTGGACCACCAGGGAAGTCCTCTAAGTTCGTTTTTTTTCTTTTTAATATATTTATTTATTTATTTATCTGGCTGCGTTAGGTCCTCATTGCTGCTCACGGGCTTTCTCTAGTTGCAGCAAGCAGGGGTCACTCCTCATTGTGGCGCATGAGCTTCTCACTGCGGTGGCCTCTCTCATTGTGGAGCACGGGCTCTAGGCACATGGGCTTCAGTAGTTGCAGCACACAGGCTCAGTAGTTGTGGCAGACAGGCTTAGTTGCTCTGCAGCATGTGGGATCTTCCCAGACCAGGGCTTGAACCCATGTCCCCTGCATTGGCAGGTGGATTCCAACCACTGCGCTACCAGAGGAGTCCCTAAGTTTGTATTTTTTATAGCGTCCCACAGTTCTCTGAGGATCTGTTCATTTTTCTTCCATCTTTTTTCTTTCTGTTCCTCAAACTAGATTTTTCTCAGTTGAATCATCATTAAGTTTGCTGATTCTTTCTCTACCAGCTCAAATCTGCTGTTGAGCCCCTCTAGTGAATTTTTCCTTTTGGTTTTTGTAATTTTCAACTCCAGCTTTCTGTTAGGCTCTTTTCTTGATTCCTGCCTCTTTAATGAGGTTCTCTCTTTGGTGAGGCATCGTCATCATACCCTTCCTTTAATTCTGTAGGTATGGTCTCCTTTAGTTCTTTGAATGTATCTGTAATAAATGCTGTTAAGTCCTTGTCCACTAAACACATCATGTGGGCCCCTTCATAGGCAATTGCTTTTCCCTGTTTGGGGGCCATATTTTCCTGTTTATTTGTGTGTCATAGTTTTTTTTGCTGAAAATTAGACATTTAAAATAATACAGCAACTCTGGAAATCAGATGCCCCTTCCCAACCTAAGGTTTCAGGTTCTTGCTTTTGTTTGTTTGTTTAGTGACTTTTCTGTACTAATTCGGTAAAGTCTGTGTTCTTTGTTGTGTGCAACCAGTGAAGTCTCTGCTCGTTTCTCTTAGTGGTCAGATAACAATTGAATGGAGATTTCTTTAAGTGCCTTGAATCAATATGTCTCCCAGCCTTTGCCAAGGGGCTCTGTGTGCATGTTGGGGGTACGCCTTCAACACTCCTGCAGGCATTTTACAATTCGGCCTTAGCCTTCACTTCCTACTTGTGCAGGGTCTCAAGACCAGCCATAGGTGAGATTCTAGGACCTTCTCAGGTCTTTCTTGGGCATGTGCACAGTCCTGCACATACACATAACCCTCTAGATTCTCAGGAATATTCCAGGAGCCTTTCAAAGTCTCCTATGCATATCTCATTTCCCAGTTATTCCTTTAAATTGTTGTTGTTGTTTTTCTTTTTTTGGGGGGGGGTGTCTCTTTTTAGCCCCAGTTTGTAACACTACCTCAGGCAGTTGTAATTATTAAACAATCCCCACTGATGGTTTTAGACAAGTATCTTGCAAATCAAGCTATCCACACAGGTACTGGTAAACTCTTACTCAAATGAAATAAACACAAGCTTTGAGAATTGAGTTCTTCCAAACTGCCAGACAGGTTAGATAGTGACCATTCTCTGGGGATGGGGATGTGGGGGAGCCCCAAGCCCATCCTGCCCCCTCCAGCAGCAGATGTTTGTTTTCACATCTATCATAGTTGCATGGCTGATGGTTTTCAAGGCTACTGTGGATCTAGGAAAGACAGAGGAGGTTAGGCTAAATCACAATGCCACAAAGTTTACTGGTGTTTTTTTTTTGTTTGTTTGTTTTTGGCTGTGTTGGGTCTTTGTTGCTGCACACGGGCTTTCTCTAGTTGTGGAGAATGGGGGCTACTCCTCGTTGTGGTGCGCGGGCTTCTCAATGTGGTAACTTCTCTTGTTGCAGAGCATGGGCTCTGGGTGTGTGGGCTTCAGTAGTTGTGGCTCACGGGCTCAGTAGTTGTGGCATGTGAACCCTAGAGCACAGGCTCAGGTAATTTTGGCACACGGGCTTAGTTGCTCCGCAGCATGTGGGATCTTCCCAGACAAGGGCTCGAACCTGTGTCCCCTGCATTGGCAGGCGGATTCTTAACCACTGCACCACCAGGGAAGTCCCAGCTTACTCTTTTTTACTGACATTCAGTTGTGTTACTTGAATCAATGCTTCTTAGCTTGTTTCAAGCCTTAAGTTAATATCCAGAGTTCTGAAAAAGTTGATTTTTGACAATTTTTGTCAGTGTTCTCTTTGCTTTTATGGAGGAATCGTTTTCAGAGATTCTCGCTCCACTATTCTGGAAGTGCTTCTCCCATCCATTCAATCTTTCTTCATAGCATTCTCAGGAGGTGAGTTATTTTAGTCCTTGTGATTATTGAGGAAACTGATGCTCAGAGAGATTAGGTGACTTACCTAAGGACATATACCTGGTAAGAATCTGAGCCATTGCCTGATTTCAGTGTTCCGTACATCCTCACCTCTCTCCCATCGCCTCACCTCGTGCAACGTGCACTCCACCATCCTTGCACTCCAGCCCTTTGCTCCCTCCTCCATGCCAGGTGTTTATCCTACAAGTTTGTTTAGGAACTTGCTTGTGGGAGGACTGCTGATCTCTCAATGTTGCACATAAGAAGAATACTTGAGGAATGTTCTAAGCACTTGCAGATGACGGTTCTGTTCTATGGTTGATAAGAGGAAGGGAAGCTCCTCTCCCTGGGATTGGCATCAGGCCAGTCACCTAGAGGAATGCTGAAGTGATGATAGAAACTCCTTAGCATCCTTCCTGCCCTACATGCCATCAGAAGTGTCAGCCCATACTGTCTCAAGATGAGCTGGAACACGAGGGTGTATGACTGAGTCACACACAGGTCAAGCTCTCTGGCACAAATCCAGCCTGCTCTCCAACAACATTTGTCAGTGTTTCCCAATACCAAGCAGATAATAAAGCAGTGAAACAAAAACTGAGTGAGTGGGCAGCAGCCCTCAGCTCCAGCCCATCCCAGTCGTCAGGAATGGAGGCCTGGGGTGGGGGGAGGGGAGCGATAAATTGGGAGACGGGATTGACGTATACACTCTACTATATATAAAATAGATAACTGATAAGGACCTACTGTAGAGCACAGGGAACCCTACTCAATACTCTGTAATGACGTATATGCGAAAAGAATCCAAAGAAGAGTGGATAGGGGAGTTCCCTGGTGGTCTGGTGGTTAAGACTCTGAGCTTTCACTGGAGGGAGCACAGGTTCAATCCCCGGTCGGGGAACTAAGATCCTGCATGCCGTGCAGTGCAGCCAAAGTAAATAAATAAAATAAAATCTAACACCTAATTGTTAAAAAAAAAGAGTGGGTATATGTATAACTGATTCACTTTGCTGCACAGCAGAAACTAACACAATATTGTAAATCAACTACACTCCAATAAAAATTTTTTTATAAAAGGAATGGGGGCCTAGAATTTAGTTCTCTGGGAACACAGAGTGAACAACACTGACAAAAATTCTGCCTTCATGGAGCTTAGGTTCTAATTGGGAGGGGGCATTATATGACACATTGGATGTGATACGTGCTATACAGAAATATAACGCAAGGAAAGAGATGAGGAATGTGTAGAAGGGCGGAGGTTAGTGTTTTCAAGGATATTCAGGTGTCCATACCACATGTCTTCTGACCAAGTCATTTACATACAGGTGAAGGAAGCTTGACAATGAGCTCTTGCCCTTGGAATTCATCACCCTTATCACGAGCCCTATTACTCAGTAGACGATGGAATGGCTTACTGAATGTTCAGTTGTGGTACCAGCTAAGAGACCACACCCTGTGAGGTCAGGGTGTCATTCTACAATACGCAGTACATGGCTGCAAACCAGGAGTGGAAGGGGTAGTGTTTTCTCGCGTATTACATCTAATTATTCACTTAAGAAATTTTTGTTTCCATCCACACAACCCTATGTTCACTAGATTTTGAGATCCAGTCACCTATTACTCCAGGGAATAGAGTCATGGTTCTGGTAAATTGGAAACAGTCAAATCCCTGGCCATTCAGGGATCTTCACTTGCTGAACCAGTAGAGAGAGAAGGAGATACTATCCTGAATGGACAGATAGATTCTGACAGACTGAAGGGGAAACTGGGTGGCATTTCAAAATGAAGTCAAGGACTGTGTCCAGAGCCCAGGGGATTCACTTGGGGACCCCTCTATTGCCTTTGTTCAATAATAATGGTCCAAAGGAAACTGTGCCAACTAATACAGAACCACTTAAAGACATTGCTCCTGGCCTATATCTTGAGAGGCATTCACATATACATATATTTATACATTTACATACGTATATGCCCATACAGCCAACCCCTAAAATAGCTCCAGCCCCCTCATGTCCCCTCGCAAACAATTCCCCACCAGAAGTAATCACTATGCTGCCTGTTTTGACTTCATATAAATGGACTCATATGGTCTATATTCTTTTGTGCCTACCTTTTTTCACTCAATATTACATCTGTGAGATTATCCACGGGTGTATGTCTTTTTCATTGCTGCATAGTATTCTTTTATATGAATGTACCACAATTTACTTATTCATTCTGTTGTAGATGAATGTTTGGGTTATTTCCAGTTTGGGGTTATGAATAAAGCAGCTATGAATATTTTTACACCTGTCTTTTGGGGATAATATGCACTCATTTCTTTGAGTATATACACAGAAGTGAAATGGCTGAGTCATAGGGAACATGCTAGTTTAACACTAGTAGATACCGTCAAACACTTTGCCAAAGTGGTTTTAACAATTTAGACTTCTACTCACAGTGTATCAGAGTTCCAGTTGCTCCACGTTGTTGCCTGCACTTGGTACTGTCAGTCGTTTTAATTTTATCCAACTTAGCAGATGCTTGGTAGTATCTTGTTTGCTCTTAATTTGCATTTCCTTGATGAGTATTGATGATGGCCACTTTTGCCTGTGCTCATTCACCATTTTGATATCCTCTTCTGTGAAGTGTCTGTGCTCAAGTATTTTATCCACTAAAAAAATGAGTTGTCAGTATTTTCCTCATTGATTTGTACAAGTTCTTCAAATATTCTGGAAATAAGTCCTTTGTCAAAAAATATGTATTGCAAATATATGTATCCCATTCCAACCTCTCTTAATGGTCTCTTTTGATGGGCAGATGTTCTTAATTTTGATGAAGACCAATCTTTTATTTTGTGGTTAGTACTTAAAATTTTTTTTTTAATTTTATTTATTTTTGGCTGCATTGGGTCTTCATTGCTGTGTGCAGGCTTTCTCTAGTTGAGGTGAGTGGGGGCTCCTCTTCATTGAGGTGCGAGGACTTCTCATTGCGGTGGCTTCTCTTGTTGTGGAGCATGGACTCTAGGTATGTGGGCTTCAGTAGTTGTGGCATGTGGGTTCAGTAATTGTGGCTTGCGGGCTCTCGAACGCAGGATCAGTTGTTGTGGTGAACACGTGTAGTTGCTCCGGGGCACGTGGTATCTTCCCGCACCAGGGCTCGAACCTGTGTCCCCTGCGTTGGCAGGCAGATTCTTAACCACTGTGCCACCAGGGAAGCCCTGTGATTAGTACTTTTAAAGTACCTGTTTAGATGACTTTGTTTACACCAGAGACATTAAGGCATTCTCCTGTGCTTTCTTCTAGCAGATTTATTGTTTTACCTTTCAACATTTAGGTCTACAATCCATCTCAAATGAATGCTTGAGTACCGTATGTGGTAGGAGGGTCTGCATATTTTATGGAAAAGACCATTCTTTCCTCAATGATTTTTTCTTTTTTTTTTTCTTTTTTTTTGGATTAAAAAAATTCTTTTTCAGTCCAAGGTTTTTTTGTTGTTTTGTTTTTTGTTTTAAATTGAAGTATAGTTGATCTACTTTCCTCAGTGATTTTCAATGCATTCTTGACTCCATGGCTAGAATTAACAAACTTGATCACACCATTCTGTATTTTCAATGGTGGCATATTGCTCTTGGTACAAAGACCAGTCTCTTCCCTAACGTACCTTTTTTTTTTAAGATTTTTTTGGGGGGGGAGGGTTGACCATTTTTAAAGTCTTTATTGAATTTGTTACAATACTGCTTCTCTTGGTTTTTTTTTTGTTGTTGTTTTTTTTTTTTTTGGTTTTTTGGTCAGGAGGCACGTGGGATCTTAGCTCTCCCGCCAGGGATGGAACCAGCACCCCCTGCACTGGAAGGTGAAGCCTTAGTCATTGGACCACCAGGGAAGTCCCTTACCTTAACACCCAGACTAATCCGGACACCTCCTGTTTCTCAAGCCAAATCTTGTGTCATGTGTACCATCCCACTCCAAGCTCAGACACACACCATAGAGTTCTTTGTCCAGGTCACACTGTCATCCGTGGACTTTTGCCATACAGAACGCTTCCATTCCTGAGGTCGGTTACCTGCTACTCAAACGTCAGGCCTCATCTCCTCCAGGAAGCCTTCCCGGCTGCACAGTCCCTGTCCCTTAAGTCTAGGTTAAGCGACCTCATTACGTGCTTTCATTGCACCCCGGCTTTGTAATTGTGTTTACCTCTCCCACTGTAACTTCGCTGAAGAAAAGGAGGAGGCCTGTTTAGCTCACATGGAAGGCACTCTCTAAATATTACTGAATGAATGAATACGTGTAAAACAGAATCCTCCCCAGGGACCCAAAACGCGTGGGCCTTGGAGAAACAACGGGGGTTCCATTCTCAGATCTAACACTTAGCAAATAAGTTAATATTTCTGAGCCTCAGTTCTCAAATTCATAAAATGAGAATGCAACATTCCCTACAAAGCATTGCTATAAGCACCAAATAAGAACGCACGTATCTGGCACAATGACTAGCACGCGGCAGGCCCTTTTAATATTAATAAAAAGATGGGGGCGGGGGACACGGAACGCCTACTCTTTACAACGCGCATGCGCGGCCCGTGACCCGCCCGCAAGGCCAGCCCATCGCCCCCCCGCGCGTCCCCACGCGCGCGCGTGTTCGACCGGAACCTGGGGCCAGGCCGGAGGTGAAGGGGCGGACCTCCGCAGTACGCCTGCGCCGTGGGAGGCCGTGCGCCGAGGAGGCGGGGCCGCGCAGGCGCGCCTGGCGGCCCGGCTCTGGAGCATAAACAAGAGCGGGGTCGGGATGAGGCGGCTGTTGATGTCCGCGCGGCGAGTGGCGGCGAGCGGGGCTCGGCGCCGACCCTGAGCTCACCCCGACCTGCCCTTCCGCGCGCGAGCTCCGGGCCGGGCCCACCCGCCGCGCGCCCACCATGAACCTGGCGAGTCAGAGTGGCGAGGCTGGCGCCAGCCAGCTACTCTTCGCCAACTTCAACCAAGACGTCACGTAAGGACGGGCGTGGGCCGGGGTCGGAGCCGGGGGCCGCGGGGCGGGGGCCGGAGCCTGGGGGCCTGGGGCCGGGGAGGGCAGAGGCATCCTCGGGGCGGGCCCGGCGCGTGCTGGGAGGGAGGGGCGCCCTCTCTGGGGACCCTCCAGGCTCTGCCCTGGAGCTGCGATCTCTGAGCCGGGAAAGCGATGGAGGTAGGGGACGTATTTTACCCAGCACGGGAAGGCTTTGTCTTTTCGGACCTCACTTCTCACAAAGTCGGGGTAGAACTTTGTGGCCTGACTTGTCTCGGCCGCCTCTGGAGCGGTGGGGGTGGGTTTCTCCCTTATAACCCGCCTCCCTCTTGTACCTCAGCTCTCTTGCTCCAGTTTTTCCCCTCTTCAGCCCCTTCTCCTCATCTCTTCATCATCTTAGGGTCCCTTTGATTTCCTTTTCTTCCCGTCTCGCTGTTCTTTTTGACAGGTAACTTTGATGTCCTCCTCGAGCAAGAAACAAACTTAGCAGTAAACGTGGTCTCTGACCTGGGGAGAAACTGAGCCAAGGGGGATGTGACAGAGAACCCCTCCCCCCCCCAGAGGTCTTGGTGCTTCGGGGCATGGGCCATCCTTACAGGGGAAGCGAGGCCCGTGATGCCAGCCCTTGTTTGTCCCAGCCCATATGGGTTTGAAGCCGATTCTTCGGAGGCTGTCTCCAGTGACGTGTGAGGATAGTTACTAGATGAAGTTTTTGGAGAAGGAAGGATAAGTTGTAGGACTGGAAGGGAGGAAAGCCATCTTGGGAAGTGAGTAAGAGGAAGTGATGTAAGAGGGGAGGAGGAGTGGGTCATTGGCTTCGTACCAAAGTAGTCGGTTGAGTTGTTCCTGGCTGAATGGAATCAGCAAAGTAGAACATGACATCTTTTAAAAAACTAAAAGTCAGTTGTAGAACGGCAAGCCCCCAAGTCAGTGGCGTGCAGTGGGCGCTCGGTAGCACCTTCCAAAGTTGGGGAAGTAGCGCAGACAGCCCCACAGTGGGCCTCTGTTGGGACTTGGAAGGGAGCAGATCACCTCCTCCAACTACAGGGAGAGGAAACCGAAGTTGAGGAAGGTTCAGAGCAGAGCCTGGATCTTACCCTCATTTGACAGTGGAGTGGGGGCAGCTTTCCTGAATTGTCTTCCAGTGTCCTTTCCAATCTACCATGCTGTTGTTTCTACCTACAGAGTAGGATCTGGAGGACAGTGAATGTAGAAAGCAGCCCATAGCAATCTTTAAAGGTGAAAACTGCCGAATACTAGTGTTCTGTATGACCAAAAGCCAATCCAACAAAAACAGTTTGGACCACCTGTTGCAGGAGGTTGTAACTGAGATGGACTATGTTATACCAATCCAAGTGGGGAAGAGGACATTTCAAACCAACTGTGATTCCGTTTTTAAGGCCTTAGTATTTTGAGACCAGTAAGAATGGTAGCTTTATGGATTTTTATGTCTTGTATAAATTAGAGAATTTCCAAAACATTTTCTACCATTCTTTAAGTTTTTCATTGCTCATCATTTATATTGAAAGGAAATCAAATATGAGAAAACATTCTCTTTTGTTCTTATTTTAAATGGCATTCAAATACCACTTTCCCTATATAAGAGAAGAATGTCACTCTGGCCTGAAATAAGGTCTTTTTGGACTTGGAAATCGTGCTTTCGCACTCTTCCGTGAGTCCTGAAGTTATTAGTTTAAGACAAGATTTTTTTTTTGCGGTACGCGGGCCTCTCACTGTTGTGGCCTCTCCCGTTGCGGAGCACAGGCTCCGGACGCGCAGGCCCAGTGGACATGGCTCATGGGCCCAGCCGCTCCGCGGCATGTGGGATCCTCCCGGACCGGGGCACGAACCCGTGTCCCCTGCATCGGCAGGCGGACTCTCAACCACTGCACCACCAGGGAAGCCCCTTAAGACAAGATTTGTGTGTCATAATTTTGATTTGCTAAAGAGACCTTGATACAGTGTGAGCATAAATTGTAAGGAATAGTAAGTTAGGATTATACTAAAAGTTTATTGATGAAAGTGACTAATTTGTTTTAAATCTATACCTGAAAGAAATACAGAAGTTCTGGGGAGAGGCTTGACAGTTCACTCCTTTCCCTCCCTTGTCCATCTCCAGCATTTACTTTGATAGAGGAACACAGTTTTTCACAAAGCAAAGGATATTAGATTCACATTCACGGTATTCAGTGAGGAAACCTGGAAGCCGTTTCACTTAATAGAATATGTATTCTACGTTATACAGTAATGCTTGAACAACAGTGTTCCTTTCATAACAAACTATATCTGTCCTTTCTGTTTTTCCTGGTAATATGGTTTCAAATACTGTAATATTTTTTTCTGTGATTCTTATTCTAAAAGTGTGAACGTTTTATTTGGGGTTTTTTTGTTTTGTTTTTACCATTTGTTTTTGTTTGTTTAACTAGAATTGGGAAAAAGGCATCAAGAAAAGCTGGTCCCCATCGTCGTCTTCTTCTTGGCTGGTTAGTTCCAATCCTGGTTTCTGAAAGTAACACTTTGGAAGGCTTATCTTGAGGAATTTTTGGTGCTTTGATATCGAAGTTAAGAAACTAATAGAAGTGCAGGGTATCACTTGGCTCTTCAACGGAAATATCAGGGGCTAAGTACTTGCAGGGGACCCCACGCAGCTTGTGGAAGTCATTGATTGGGCAACGTCTACATCATTTAGAAACTACATTTCTAAAAGAAATAGAATAAGGACAGGGACTTGACTTCCGAAGTCTTCTGTTTGTAGCATTGATGTTGTTAGTGTCTAAAAGTTATGGGCATAGAGGTAGTAAGGCATTGGTCTGAATTGATTGCTTTCTTGAACCAGGTTTCTTCTAAGGTTACAGCAACTGTCCTGGAAGGTCACTTCTCTCCTTTTCCCTCATCAGTAAATCGAGGGACTTGGAAGTAAGGATTCTTCCACCTTAAAGTTCTAGGTGGTTCTGCCTGCCGTGTGGAGGATGTGTTTTGAGGAAGCAGGGCAGTCACTGGGGAGGGTATTGTCCAGCGGCCGTGGCCAGTAGAAAGGAGACTGGTGAGCCATCAGGATTTCGTGTGACCCGTGGGACGTGCATGCTGCACTTAAGGGAGAAGTTAAGGTGACTCCCAAGTCTCCAGCCTAGATTCTAGACGAGCAGTGACAGCACATTATGGGAGAAAGATCAGAGGGGGATTCAGTTTAGGGAGAAAAATGAACTCCGCTTTGGATATTACTGAGTTTGAAAGGCCTTAGGGATGTCCAGGTGGAGGTCTGGGATGGCCACGAGCTTGCTGAGTAGGGCCCCGGGGCCGGCCAGGTCTCAGCAGCAGTTCAGGTGGCTTCCTTTTTATGGGTGTCACTGTTTCCACTTCACCCTGTCCTCGAGTATGGCTCTCTGACGAAGATGATGAAAAGGGAAAACATTAATGGGCTGATCATGCGTAAGTGGGTAAAAAAAAGGGAATTAAGAAAATGATTTTTTTTCTTTTAAAATGTTTTTAACATTTATAAAATGTTTTCTTAAAAATTTTTTTTTGTTTTTTAATGGAAATCACTGTCTTTTAAATACTGAGCAGTCAAGTTTAAATTCAGTGACAGAGACTTGCAGTTAAAGATGGTGGGTTAAACACAAGCATTTATTTTGGCCCTCCTTCTCAGAACCCTAATAAAATGTCACAGTCAGTGAAATATCAAAAAGGTACTTTAAAAAGCTTAAACCCATAGAACGAGGAGACACTAGCAACAAAATTTTGGAAGCCAGCAAGTGGTAAAGGGAAGTGGATCCTCCATTGCTAGTGGGGAAAGCAGAGAACCAACCTACTGGAAACCACGGAATCCCCCAAAGGCTCAGGATGGGCGGTCTCAGGAGCTCTGCAGTGGAGCGGAGTTGCGTGTGGCGAAGATCGAGAAGGCTGGCCCAGAGTGTGTTGCAGAAGCAGTCACTGTTCCTGCCTGGTGAAGGACTTGGGCCTTGTCTCCAGAGGGTACAGCAGGGTCTCTGGGTTTTGACACCACGCACAGTTGAAGGCAGGGGTATGGTAGTGAAGTGGGGGATTAAGTAAATATATGCTCTTTTTTGTTATTGCTGGGTTTTCCCTTTGTCAATAAAAGATCTCTTACCTTAAAAAACAAAAAAAACAAACCTTACCATTGTAAACACTTAGTGGGGAGTGAGATTATTTATTAGGGGAATCTCATGCTTATATGTTACTGTACTTCTCCCATTAATGTATCATATGGTCAGGCAAATCATGAGATGTTATTAAAAGCAGAATCTCCGAAGAGGGGTGTGTGAACCTGACCATTGATATTCGAGATGTAAATATCAAACCTATTTGTATTTCATATCATCCTTTAAAAATGTCTGCCTTGGCTTCCCTGGTGGCGCAGTGGTTGAGAGTCCGCCTGCCCGATGCAGCGGACACGGGTTCGTGCCCCGGTCCGGGAAGATCCCACATGCCGCGGAGCGGCTGGGCCCATGAGCCGTGGCCGCTGAGCCTGCGCGTCCGGAGCCTGTGCTCCGCGATGGGAGAGGCCACAACAGTGAGAGGCCTGCGTACCGCAAGAAAAAAAAAATGTCTGCCTTTATTGATAAAGTATATGCTCACTCTGTACCACATGTACATATCAAAAAGTACTTGGTGTATTTTTGCTTACATTTCCTACTGACTGGGGTGTGCAGGTAGGAAGCCATGCGATTAAAACTCTAGCAAAGGTATTTAATATCCAAAATCAGTTTCTGAATATCTGGAAGAACATCAGAGAGCTAATATTTGATCAGTTTTAACAAATTCTGCCCATTTGGAGCACAGCCAAAATCCTGAGTGTATCAAAATCCAGGTCCTCATTAATTAATTCAAGCTCATTAATTTTACCTGTAGAAAAAGCCCTCTCTAAGCTTATTTTATATATGAAACTAATGAGCTTGGTGACTTGGTTTCCAAGTCAACAAATTTGAAAGAGGGAGGGGCTGTTAATGCTAGTAGGATGCTTGGGGAGCAGTGACAACTGTCAGCGAAACAAAAGGTAGAGGGCATTTTATTACCCAGCCCAACAGACTGCTGCTCGATGCAGGCACGCAAGACCCTCAGCTCCTTGTTAGGGCCTGAGAGGGTCACTTTGTCATGATAGTAAAGTTGTTTCATGATGTGAGTCCAGTCAAATGGTGAGGACTTGCCGTCCCATACAGAAAACTGTATGAGGACGACTTTTATTTAAATCAGAAATGGTGGGATATAAGGTTTTGGTGCTTAAAATAGCAGCCCTTAGTTATCTGGAAAACATTTTCCTGAACATCAGTTTTCCAGAAGTTATGAATTATTGAGATTTTGTTTTATTTTTAGCTTTCTTGGATATTCTTGTGTTTTTGTTGGCCCCTTATTGCTTTTCAAAAAATGTACAGGTAACAATGCCTAGTTACCTCATTGATGTGATTAATTCAATACAGTGAAGCATTTTTGTAGAGAAAAGTTATATAAACTGGTAGGAGTTCCATTTCTGTTTATACTTCAGGATGAACCAGTTGCAATTTCAGTGTTTAGTGGTGCTTACAGCAGCTCTGTTCTTGGAATGTATTTCCTCTGCCTAAGTGTGAAAGAGGTTGGAAAGCTCGAGTTTCTGATAGGTGAAATGGTCGTTAAACGAGCCCTGATTTCTATCTCGGCATACACACACTCGTCATACGAGACGTCAGTCTTCATTATTTCTAGGCTTCTGGTTTACCTGCTGTTTCCACTTGTTCTCCCAGACATTAAATACCAGAATGATCCCAGGATCTGATCCTTCACATCCCACCACTTCTTGCTTTGTTCTCTATCCTCTCTGTTTCTGAAAGCCCTGCTTGTCCTTTTACTCCCCCTCTCGGTCAGTTACGTTCTGGACAGTGGTAATCTTCTATGAGGAAACACTTCATTTAGCGGCACAGCTCTCCTGCACTAGGGATCTGGAGAGCTCAGGGTTCCCTCCAAGCCTCTTAGCAAAAGCAGCAGTGTTGGGTGATGAATATGGAATCTTACACACAGGCCAACTGTGTCACGTAGTCTTGCCATTCCAGGCTCTGAGTTAGCTCTTTCCATCCTACTGCAGAGCCATAGCCTAACGTAAGTGACTGAGCTGCATTTGTTATGGCCTTAACTGCAGTGCAGAAAGACACCATCATCCACCAAAGTTGTAAATATCTTTGTTTAATATTTACAATGTTATCCTAACTTGGACTCTCCCATACACCAGGCATGTATATCAGATCACCTGAGAAACCGCACTGTGTTTTGAGGGGATCATTAATTTAGGGCTGATTACTTTTATTTGTATGTCAAACTTATCTTTAAAGTTTTATAGATTTTCAATAAGAACGTTGTCTATCTTTATTTTACTGACATTCCCCTTTTCCTGGCTGTGAGGTGTGGCGTCTTCCACGCCGCTCTCTTTTCTGCTCTGCCGCCACTCGCCTGGTACAAACTACATGACCTTATTTGTGCTGATTATGGGTAGATGCTGGTGACTGTTTGGTAACGTGGAGCTAGTTTGTGCGTTATCTGCCTACACGTATCAGCTCTTATTTCTGAATTTGGCTTTTTTGCAGGTCTCTAGCTGTTGGTAGTAAATCCGGTTATAAATTTTTCTCCCTTTCTTCTGTGGATAAACTGGAACAGATCTATGAATGCAGTAAGTGTTTGCTTTATTTTTCCCCCTTCTTAAAATAGACAAGTTATACTTGAATTAGGTTGCATTCTTAAATTCACACATTATGGTTAAAATCCAAATACCCCTTGACCAATAATCTTCTTTCACCTTAGTGTTACTGAGAGGTGATGGCTATGACTGAACAATTATGTGTCCTCCCAGATCTTTTTCTGTGCATTTGCATACTTATAAATGTACATGTAGAAATACTTTATGGGTTGCCATTTCCAATACATGATACCATACTAAATGCATTATTCTATAATTTCTCCCCTTTTTAAATGCCATTTAAACCACTTAGATTTCTGTCATAGAGGGCTTCCAGAATTTGAAAAGTTTACATCCCCCTAGGAGTGATTTATTTTCTCCATTTGGCATTTTATGGTGTTTGAGTGGCTGTGTGTCAGATACCTGTGGGGTTGCAGGAGGGCCATGAGCTTCGATACCTTGCTAAGTCACCTAGTGTGACTTTACATAGATCGCTTCATGGACCTCAGTTTCTTTGTTTTTCGTGTGTGTGTGTGTGTGTGTGTGTGTGTGTATGTGAGAGAGAGAGAGAGAGAGTACTTGCTGAATAAATAGTAAGTAGTAGGTACAGACCCTCCCCCAGTGAGAATAGGATGGAAAGCTTTGACTCTCTGCACATACATCTTTTTTTTTCATTGCTGTAGTTGTAAGAAGCAGTACAGATCCCTGCACCCTTCTCCTAGTTTCCCCCAGTGGTAACGTTTCGCAGAAGTGCAGTACAGTATCACAGCCGGGAAGGCTACATGGATATAGTCCAGCCTGTGTGTGTGAAGTTCTGTACAGTCCGAACACCCATCTAGCTTCCTGTGTCCACCACAATGAAGACACTGGGCCGTCTGACACCGCAGGGTCCTTCCTGTTGCCCTTGTACCCACACCTGCCTCCCCTCCCCCACTGCCACCCCACTGTCCCTAATCCCTGGCAGCCACTGATCTGCTCTCTGGTACCAGAATATTGTCTTTTCGCAAATGTTACATAAATGGAAGTATGTAACCTTTTGAGATTGGCTGTTTTCGCTCAGCATCTTTCCCTGGAAGTTCACCCAAGTTGCCGGGTGTCAGTAGCGCCGTCTTTTCTGTTGCTAAAGCTGGTTCCACGTGCGGACGCAGCCCAGCTGTTTGACCCTCACCCGGCAAAGTACATCTGGGCTGATTCTAGATTTGGGCTGTTAAAAATATAGCTGCTGTGTATGGGGTTTTGGGTGGATGTAACTTTCCACTTCTGGGATTAATGTCTAAGTGTGATTGCTGGGTTGTATGTGTGGTGTTTTGTCTTCGTCTTTTTTTTTTTTTTTTTTTTTTTTGCAGTACGCAGGCCTCTCACTGTTGTGGCCTCTCGCGTTGCGGAGCACAGGCTCTGGACGCGCAGGCTCAGCAGCCATGGCTTACGGGCCCAGCCGCTCCGCGGCATGTGGGATCTTCCCGGACCGGGGCACGAACCCATGTCCCCTGCATCGGCAGGTGGACTCTTAACCACTGCACCACCAGGGAAGCCCTGTCTTTGTCTTTTTTAAGTGCTGAACTGTTTTACAGGGTGGCTGTACCATTTTACATCCCCACCAGTAATGTGTGAGTGAGCCAGTTCCTCAGAATCCTTGCCAGCATTTGGTGTTACCAGTGTTTTTTCCTTTAGCCGTTCTCATGGCTGCGTGCAGCGCTAGCTCGCGGTTTTACTTTGTAATTCCCTAATGGCTAATGATGTTGAACAGTTTTTCATGTGCTTGTTTGCCATTCTCTTCAGTGAAATGTCTGTTCATGTTTTGGCCCACTTTTTAATTGGATTACTTGGAGTTTTTTAATGTTGAGTTTTGAAAGTTCTTTATATGTTCTAGATACTAGTCCTTTGTCGTATGCGTGGTTTGTAAGTATTTTCTCTGTACATAATGGTAGCCCTGAAGCCTGCCCGTGGCGTGATCTAATTAAGAATTCTTGTTACGGAGGATTGAGGAGGTCAGTATTATTGTAATTAGTCACGCTGGGTTATGGATTCAAGGAGAGATTTAATATTTATCATTTTAATTATCTACGTGAGCATGCAGTTTGGGGGAATTGAGTTTTCTCCTTATTAATGGTGCCAGCATCTCCTTCCTGAATGTTCCACTCTTATCAACTTTGCTTTCACTGTGGTTTGGTGTTCCATTTTGGAATTCTCCTTTGCCTGTTAATATCTCTTAAGAAGGGGAAGTTTCAGCGAGTTGATATGAAGAGACATCTCATATTCATTTCTGGTTCCACTCACTCCGTAAACGTTCGTTGAGGACCTGCTATGTGCCAGCCCTGTTCTGGCTGTGGAGACACAATGGTGACAAAGTTTCTGCTCTCATGACACTTATGTTTCAATGGAGGCAGACAAAGAACAAGGAAATACATTTGTGTCGGATGTTAGGCTGGGGACACAGTGTGGAGCGAACACACATGTAAATACCGCCCCCCACCCTTCCTGCATTAACATAAGGTGAGGACCCAGGAGAAACGTCCTTTCTTTGTGCCCAGTACTTGCAGTTGCAGAGTTCTTGTGGCCCACTGGGGCTCAGAGGCTCGCCAGACTCCCTCCAGGCCTTGGCCTCCCCTCTCCAAGTCCGCCCTCTGGTGTCCCTCACCTCCATCAGCAGATGGTGTCTGACATTCCCCAACAAGCCCCCTGTTTGTTGGTGCCCCTGAAGGCCAGCACCCGGGCCCTTTACGGGGAGATGGCTGGAAGCAGGATTCTTACAGTAAGTGTCCCTAACTCACGGCTCCTGCCTTAGGTTTTACTCCTTTTTTGTCCTCAAACTTGCCTCCTGGTGCTTACTAAATCTTCTGAAAAAGCCTTTCTCCTAGTGTGTAGCTGGAAGGCGTGATCGGGGTGATAAAGTCTCTCTGAACTGGAGTGCTTGTGCTCGCTTATCTCAGGAGGCGCTTCTGGAATCCCCAGATTGGCAGCCTTCTCTTGATCACTGGTAGGATTGTTTCCTGTAGGGAATTCCTTCAAAGGGTTGCCTGATCCCTGGAAACAGGATTCCATCGGGCTTTTATGAATGACTGAAACATTTATTAAATCTACATGCCCATGAGCGCCTGAATCGTGCTGTTAAATTGTTGCTGTCGCGATTAGGGTCGACTGGTTTGACAACCACAGAATGGAGACCCAGTGCTTAGATGGGGTATCAGAATACCAAAACCTTGTCTTGACACCTTCTCAGTTTGAATCAGTTCAGTGACTAATTTGTTTCCTTGAAGTTTATCAAGTGGGTTTTGGTGCCTCATTTTTCAGAAGTTTTTTTTTTTTTTTTTTTTTTTTTTTGTGGTACGCAGGCCTCTCGCTGCTGTGGCCTCTCCCGTTGCGGAGCACAGGCTCCGGACGCGCAGGCCCAGCAGCCATGGCTCACGGGCCCAGCCGCTCCGCGGCATGTGGGATCCTCCCAGACCGGGGCACGAACCCGTGTCCCCTGCATCGGCAGGCGGACTCTCAACCACTGCGCCACCAGGGAAGCCCTTCAGAAGTTTTTGATGGGACACAATGTGATGCCTTGATAGCATCATGAAAGAGTGGGTGTTTACTGACCAGCATGTTGAGGTGGTATATAGATTTCTTTGTTGTTCTTAGTGAGCTTCAGCCCTTAAAATAGGTGGGAATGGACAGAGAGCTCTTTCAGGGTGAGCACGTGACACTGAAGCTGCGAAATTCTCTTGCCCCTAGAACATCGTTAAGCAGATAGAAGAACGTCTCTTAGAAAACAGGCTAGCTGCTGAGTTAAGATCACCTTCCGGTATTTTCGTACATGGAGATTCTGGCAGAGTAGAACTTAACGCCTCCACGCTCAGCCCGGCTCAGTGGGCTCGCCCCCTCGTGCCTCCTGACTGTCCCTTGTAACGTCAGGTCTTCGCTGCCGGTACAGAAAGAATGAGCCAGAGCTGGTCTTGGGAGAAGCAAGATGGACAGCTATTTGTTCTGTTTCGTTTACTTAAACAAAAAACCTTTGCCCAGCAGCACTGGAAGGTTTTTGTTTTCCAACTCTCTGTATTATAGTTTCAAACTTAAGGGAAGTAGCAGGAGCTCCCATGTGTGCTTCGCCCCGTGTGTGCCCTGCATTCTCTTTCCCTCTCTGTGTGTCCTTTTAAGTTTATTTGAAGGTATGTAAAGTGCAAATATGTGGTCTCTCTTCCCTGAAACAAAATCCTACCCTGTTAGGCAATATAAATAAAGGTTGTAGTTTTATTACTTGTAAAATATCACAGAAGTTCAGAAGGAAAAGTTGGCCTTTCAGATTCTACATCGTGTGTCGTCTTTGCATTTTATGCTTCTGAGCTAGGAAATCATACCTCACAAAGCATTAGTTCTGAAACTCAGCATAAGCAGGCTGGCCGACTAGGTTCTGATTCGGCAGACCTTGCACTGGCTGGAACATTCACCTCAGTGAGATTTACACTAAAGGATCTTCCAGGGGAGAAATCCAGTAGCCTCTCTTCTTGAGCCTGTTGTAATGAAAGATCGGGTGGACTGTACACGTGCGTCTCTTCGGAGCCCCAGGCATCCACCGACACGCCTGGTTGCGGAGTGTGCTGTGTTAGTTCATGGCTTTGTCCCTCCCCTCTTCCCACCACGGGAAGTTTTATCATCGCCGGCTCTGAACAGCACCAGCAGAAGCAAAACAACATTCTTTTTTTTTTATTTTTGGCTGTGTTGGGTCTTCGTTGCTGCGTGCGGGCTTTCTCTAGTTGCAGCGAGCGGGGGCTGCTCTTCGCAGTGGTGCATGGGCTTCTCATTGCGGTGACCTCTCTTGTTGCACAACACGGGCTCTAGGCGTGCGGGCTTCAGTAGTTGTGGCACACAGGCTCGGTAGTTGTGGCTCGTGGGCTCTAGAGCGCAGGCTATAGTTGTGGTGCACGGGCTTAGTTGCATGTGGGATCTTCCCGGACTGGGGCTGGAACCCGTGTGCCCTGCATTGGCAGGCGGATTCTTAACCACTGCGCCACCAGGGAAGTCCCAACAACATTCTTTCCTAAATGAAGTAGTTTCTTAAATTTTGGATAGGCACTCTCTAGGAAGAAAGTGTGGCAGAAACTGTGGCCAAGGCCACATCGAAGGGCCGTGGAAGCAAAGGCCTTAGACACTGGAGGCCACTGGGGTTTGCGCTCAGGCTTTCTTCGTGGTCGCCCTGCGTGCCGACCGCCCTGCGTCTTTTCATTTGGGCACCCTGCTCCTCAGTTATCAGCCTGATTGCTGTGCGCTGGTATTTCATGGGAGGGCTGAGCTGTGCGTGCCTCAGTTCAGTGCAAACTGACCGCTCTGGGTCTGTGGGTTCTGTGGGTGCTTGTTTGTAAAAGTTCTCTGGGGAGCGAGGTGTAACGTAACAACGTTAAAGAGCCGGAGACGATGCAGCAGAAGAATAACAAACCGGAACCACTGGCAACGTGTCAAAGTAGGTTGCTTTATGAAGGTGTATTCCTGAAAAGACCTAAGCACGTTGCTTCCTAGGGCTTAAAGGGTCTCTGAGGTGAATCCCGTTGGTTGTTTTTTACTTAAGTAATGACAAAACTGCGGTGACTCCGGGGTGACCGGCAGTTCACCTGCCTTCTGCAGGCAGCCTCCGCCGTTTTCTGGTTCCTGCCTCCTTTGGACATCTGATGGAAGGTGCAGGTATTTCCCAGAGAAAACCCAATGTTTAGTGTATGATTCTGGCAGTTTGAGAGAACCCTGGAAGCCTGTGTGTGCCCCCGGGTCCAGGGCCGCGTGGTCGTGGAGGGGATCCCGGTGAAGGGCCCTCTATCACTCACGAGCTCATAGGAGCACAGCTTGATGTTTCAGGGCCCTGCTGCCCTGTCCTTCATACAGCAGATCTCAATGTAGTGGCCAGAATTCAAGTTTATTCAGTTGTCTGCCTGAGTGGGTTATTTTTTTTTAATAGCTTTTTTGAGATGTAATTTGGACGCCGTAAAAATCAGCTGTTTAAAGTGTACAATTCAGTGGGTTCCAGTATATTTACTGAGTTGTGCAGCCTACCTTAAGCTAATTTTAAAACATTTGAGAGCCCCTCAGTCCATTAGCAGGGCGACTGCATCCCACCCCCACCCACTCAGCCCTTGGCCACCACTAACCTCCTTTCTCCCACTGTCCATTCGCTGCTCTGGACGTTTCAGATAAATGGAGTCACAGGTGACCGGCTTCCTTCACCTGGAGTGTTCTCAGGGTTCACCCGTGTTGGAGCATGGATGGGCACTTCCTTTCTTTTTGTTGCTCATTGGTATTACAGGGTGTGGACATTCCATGTGTTGTCAGTGGACACTTGGGTTGTTTCCCCTTTTTGGCTGTCGTAAATAGTGCTTCTGTGCACGTTTGTGTGATCGTGTGGACGTGTGTTTTCATTTCTCTTTGAGTAGATAGATACTGTAGGAGTGGAATTGCTGGTAGTCATTTGCGGTTCTTTTCTTGATTTGCTTTTTTCCCCCTTTGCCTGCCCTTCTGTTGGATTATTTGTCTCTTACAGACTTAAAGCACATTAGCCAGTGGCTGTGGGTTGCTCATATTTCTTCCGGGTTGTTTGCTCTCTAACCTTGCTCGTGGTCTCCTTGCCATTCTGACGTCTTGACTTCCTGTGTATTCAGATGCATCCGTCTCTGCTCGTAAGGGTTCTGCGTACTAGGAAGGCTCCTCCTGTTCCGGGGGTGCATGAATAGTCTCTCACGTCATCTTCTGGTTCTTTGGGTTTGTGTTTTACGTTAAATACTCGTCTACTTGCAATTGATTTTGATGTAAGAAATTTTCCACTTCACTCATGAGCTGGAAAAGACATTTTTCCTATGTCTTGATCTATTTAGAGGGGTTACTGAAGTATTTAGGGGTGAAATGTCAAGATGATGAGCCTCTCTTTGAAACTTCAGCAAAGAAAAAGACAGCTGAAGCTGAATGGTAGAAAGATAACATTTGTGAAATCCAGGTGATGCAGGTCTGTGGAGATTCATTATAATGTTCTCTTCTATGAATGTTTGCAGCTAAAAACAGCTTTGCTGCCTCCGCACCACACTTCCCCTGTTGTTAAAATTCTAAAAGGAGTCTCTTCTGCTTGTTTTCATTAAAGTTTAAAAAAAGAAATTTCAAACTTATAGTTGGATGGCAACACCCTAAACCCATTTTCTTTACTTTCTCTACACCTGGTTTAACCAAATGAACGATACATCCCTTTTCTTTTTCCACCATTTTATTAATGGACATTTTCAAACACCCAGAAAAGTTGAAAGTATTTTACAGCCAGTACCCATGTACCCAGCATTTAGTCTGCTGTCAGCACTTTACCATACTTACCCATCTCTCCGTCCATCCGTCCATCTATCCATCCATCCTATTTTTTGTGTCTGCGTTTCTGAGTACCTTGCAGACATCAGTACACACTCCCTGAAATACCATACCATGAATATTAGTTACGAGCGTTGTTTTCATTTTTTCCTTTTGAGGTAATATTTACATGCAGTGGAATGCACAGATCTTAAGTCAACATTCTGTGTTCTGACAAATGCACAGATGTCTGTGTAACCTGAACTATCAGGGTTCACCATCACTCCAGAAAGTTCCCTCATACCGCTTCCCCCATCGCTCGCAGCTCCCTTCCACCTGCCAAGAGGCAAGGAGTTAGTTTGGCCTGTTCTGCATCATATAAATGCAGCATATGCCCTCTTAGTAAGGTTTCTTTTGCTCAGAGGCATGTTTTTGAGGTTTGTCCATATTGTTGCATCTCCGTTGTCCAATATATGGATATACTGCTGACTGTATATTCATTCTCCTATTGAGGGGAGTCTGGGCTTTTTCCAGTTTTTAGCTATTATTTATTACGAATAAAGCTGCTGTGAACATTCTTGTAGAAATCTTTTTGTGGACACATGTTTTCATTTGTCTTAGGTAAATAGGAGTGGAACCTGTGTTACGTTTTACAGGAAGCTCTCAGGTCCTCCTAGTGGCTGTCCGTTGTGCGCTGCCACCAGTGCTTGTGACAGTCTGGTGGCTCTGCATTCTCACCAGCATTTGGCGGTATCGGGCTTTTTCATCTTGGGCGTTCTGATGTGTGTCTAATAATATCTCCTTGTGGTTTTAGTTTAAATTCCCCGATGGCTAATGATGTTGGACACATTGATGTCTTTGTTGGCCCTCTGTGTATCTTTTGTGAAATATCTGTTCAGATCTTTCGTCCCTTTTAAAATTTGATTGTTTTGCCTTTTTATTGTCAAGTTGTCAGAGTTCTTTAGATATTCTGGATACCAGACCTCTGTCACATACGTTTTGTAAATATTTTTTCCCAGTCTGTGGCTTGACTTGTCTTTTGAGCAAATATTTTGAATTTTGATGAAGTCTGATTTATTTTTTTCATTTATGATTTTTGCCTTTTCTGTCCTTTCCAAGAAACCTTTGCCTACTGTCAAATCATGAAGATCTTTTCCTATGTTTTCTTTGAAAGCTTTATAGTTTCAGCTTTTATGTTTAGCTCAGTGGTTCCTTCTCAGACTAATTCTGGTGTGTGGTATGAGCTATGAGTCACCTTAAGCTTCTCCCTAGGAATTCCTGCTCCACCATTTGTCGGAAAGATTTTTCTTCCATCACTGAATTGCTTTGGTGCCTAAAAACAGTCCTACAAGTGTGTGTCTGTTCCTGCTCTTTATTCTCTTTTGTTGGTCTGTTTATTAGCCTTTATGTCGGAAACATACTGTCTTGTTTCCTGTCACTTTGTTTGTATACTGAGGTTTAAAGTCACATGATGTGTGAGCCCTTCAACTTTGTTCTTTTCCAAGACAGCCTCGGGTATTCTAGATCCTTTGCCTTTCTGACTTTAAAATCAGCTTGTCAGTGGCTACAAAAGAAGTCTGCTGGGCTTGTGATTGGGGTTGCATTGGACCCAGATGTCAGCTGGGTGAGAATTGGTATCTTAACATATAATGTTGAGTACTCCAGTCTGTGAACGTGGTATAGCTCTCCATTTATGAAGATCTTCTTTAATTTCTCTTAGCAATACTCTGTGGGTTTGGGTATGGAGGTCTTACATCTTTTGTTAAATTTCGTCCTCACGTTTTGGTTTTTGAGAGTGTTGTAAATGGAATTTCTTCGTTTTCCTTCCCAGTTGTTGGCTAAGAGTGTATAAAAATATGGTTGATTCTTGTATTCTAACCTTGTGTCCTGTGACTTTGCTAAATTCATTCATTACTTTTAATAGGTGCTTAGCAGAGTCCATGAGCTTGCAGAGTAGTAGTTTGCTGTCTTCCTTTCTGGTCCTTGTGCCTTTGATGTCTTCTTCTTGCCTGTGGCCTTCTGTCAGCTTCCAGTCCAGAGTGAGGAGGGGGGCTGCCCTGCCCTGTTTACGGTCTTAAAAGGAAAAGAGTTCAGTATTAAGTCCACGATGAAGTGTGGTGCTAGCTGTGACATTTTTCACAGAAGTCCTTTATGATGGAAGAAGTTTCCTCTGATCCTTAGGTTTCTGAGTTTTTACTGTGAACAGGCAGTGAGTTTTCTCGTGCTGCTTCTGCATCTCTTGCATTGATACGATTTTCCTCTGCTTGAATTTTAATTGATTACCGCGGCCTCAGCGGGAGACTGGCAGTGCCTGCTGATGATCCGACCTTTTTCTAATAACTGTTTGCTTTTACCCTGGGAGGTGATTGTTCATGCTGTCCTCCCTCATTAAACCTCCCACCTCTGTGCCCCTCAGAGCTGATAGCTGCTCGCATGCCTCAAGGAGAAACGGCTGCTTTCAGCGTGGAACTCCCTGGTACTTCCTCCCTCAGAGGACCACCCCCCTCACCCCGATCTGTGCCATCTTATCATCTCCCTCCTTTCAAATGGGGAAGAGGGGGGTACCTGTCTGTTGAAACCAGTCCCGCTGGGTCTCACACCTTCCGGTTTCTCAGACGTCATCCTGTCTCTACTGCATTGTCTGTCTCTCCATCGGTGCCTCTAGTTGCTCATTTATCTCAAGACGGGCACTTTCTTTGGCCATATGTGTCCCGCACGTGACCATCCATCCCTCCCCCGTCTCTGCATCGCCTCGTTGCACAGCTCCTGCTGTCAGCTGCCAGAGTTCTCTGTCCACTTCCCCGCTCACCTCCCTTTCACATTTTGTTCTGCCTCCCCATCAGAATCTGTCGGGGTCTCCGGATGGCGTCCGTGTTACCACATTCAGTGTGCCAGCCAGCGTCAGACCCGATAGGGGGCAGTGTGCCCAGGCAGACACACTCCTGCCCTTGGAAACTGGGCCTGGGCGGGGGTGGGAGGGTCACCCTGCTGAGCCGGCCTCCGGGTTCCCAGGGATGACAGGACAGCGCTGCGTGAGAAGTGCAGGGTGCGATCCATCAGGGCCGTGTGCCTCCAAACCGTCTTCAGATCTTGAGGAGAGAGTGAGGTGACTCGGAGGTGGGAGCCTGAAGGGTGAGACGCCGGGCAGGATGGGCCTGAGCCTCGTGGGAGCAAGCGTGGCTGTGGAGATGGCCCTCCCTGCCCTTCCCAGCCATGGACCCAGCCCCTTCCTGCCACGGGCCCAGCCCCTCCCAGCCCACGGGCCCTGCCCCTCCCAGCCATGGGCCCAGCCCCTCCCTGCCCACGGGCCCAGCCCCTCCCAGCCCACGGGCCCAGCCCCTCCCAGCCACGGGCCCAGCCCCTCCCAGCCCACGGGCCCTGCCCCTCCCAGCCATGGGCCCAGCCCCTCCCTGCCACGGGCCCTGCACGGGAGAAGGTGAGGAGCCCGAGGGAGGTTATCTTTACTGCACATCATTGCTGTTCTGGGTGGCGGTTGGTCTCTCCCGAGTCGTGTCGGCCTGATGTTGGAACACTGCCTGTGCAGGTGCTGGCCTCGAGTCAGCCGATGAAAACAGGCCGAGGCCGCGTCCCCTGTGCTGGAGGTCACGCGTGATTGTGCCCTTCAGTCCAGGGTCAGATCCTGGAAGGGGTTGGCAGCTCCCCTGAGATGCTGCGGGGCAGACAAGCTTCAGGCTTGCGTGGTTCTTTTTGAAGGGAGGTTAGTTTGTAGCTGCAGGCAAGAGAAGTGATTCTCATTTGTGTGAAAGCAGCTGTGATTAAATTACTGTGAGGAGCTCGGAATCACGCACTTGATCTCATTGCCTATTCTGTCTATGTAATGGCGGTATCTTAATTTTTTTCCACAAATATGAGTTGCGCCACTTTGGATATAACTCTTGGCTGACACCCAGTAGCTGGGCCCTGTGCTGAGCACATAGGGCTGCCAGACCCACATTGAGATGACTGATACCACGCGCTTTCCTAGAACAGTTTGTGTCTTTCTACGGGGACCTGTAGAGCTCACTTGCTCACTGTAGTAGTTTGGTTTTGAAACTAACCTACGTGTGTTTTTAAGTTACACCATTAAGGTCAGCGACAGCTGAGTGGAAGGAAGCCTTCCGAGTAGCCATGCACTTGGTCTGGTGTGCGGACTTGCACAGGAGCGTTCCTGTTCACGGTGGAGCTGCTCTCGAGGCTCCGGCTAGTCCGGCCTCCCAGGTCCCCTGGGCTCTGATCCATCTGGGTGTCTCTGTTCTCTGTGCTCCGCTCAGCTCCAGACAGAGTGTGGCCGCAGATCATTGTTAGGGTGGTGAACAGGTCTGTGCTTAACCCCGGCTCGGCGGTACTTCCCGGAGCTCAGGTCGAGACAGGCTGCGCATGAAAGTCATCTAGATTCTTGGCTCTGAGCTCTTCCTGCATTCCAGAATTCTCTTTGCCCCTCCGTCTGAACTTGCCCCAGGCAATTGCCAATGAAACCAAGGGGAGAGTAAGGAGAGAGTGCGGGTATGGGGGCCTCCCAGGAGATGGGGGTGAAGTAAGAGCCGCGCAGGTCCACCGTGTCTGTTCTTGTCTGTGTGGGCTGCTGTGCACACAGCTCATTACCCACCGTCTTCTGAGCGGGGGTGGGGAGCAGGGAGCGAAGGGGTCGAGGGCTGCCTGCGTGCTGGAGTCTGTAAGTCCCTCCTCACACCAGGGTGGCCGTGAGCCCCGTTTACAGGCAGGAAAGCAAGCTCTCCAGAGACGCAGTCATTCAGGGAACGCTTGGGGGCCCGTCATATGTCAGGTACAGTTGTAAGTGCCGGGGTTACAGCTGTGAGCCCGAAAATGAGGCCTCCGTCTGGGCGGGGCTCACATTCCAGTGAGCCAGGGAGCAGATGAAGGTGGTTCTGGGTGACCCCCCGGGGGGGCAGTGACAGGGTGCCACGTGTGGAATGGGGGGGCCTCTGAGGAGTGGGTCCTCCTTGCGGAGTGCAGGGCGACCTGCCGGCGGCTTGTCCAGGCCTCATAAGCAGCGAGCTTGACCCGCTCTCTTGGCCCCAGAGCTTGCAGTGGGGAGCCCGCCCGTAGACACGTGTTTGCGCACACGAGCGCGTTGTGCCTGTTGACAGGGATACACACAGATGTGGGGTTTTTTCCTCCTTTCAGCTGACACTGAAGATGTGTGCATCGTGGAAAGATTGTTCTCAAGCAGCTTAGTGGCCATCGTCAGCCTCAAAGCCCCCCGGAAGCTGAAGGTTTGCCACTTTAAGAAGGGGACCGAGATCTGCAACTACAGCTACTCCAACACCATCCTGGCTGTGAAGCTGAACAGGCAGGTGGGCCGCGCTCTCACCCCACTCAGCTGCCGGGGCCTCTGGCCTGTGTCTCCGAGTTCTCAGTGGCGCCCCTCGGACACAGCCGACCGTCCCCAGGCGGCATTTCTGGTCCCTCTGGCCATGCTTCTGCTCACCTGACCCCCCACCTGGACTCAACTCTGTTTTCTCGTCTCAGCAATTTTGCTCAGATAGCCCCATTCCTGACGATTCCCTGGCCTCTGCCGTTTGCTTTACTCATCCCTCAAGACATGAACCTTCTTTTGCTTTTTATAAATGTTACTTTTTTAAAAAATCTGTGAGCATCTTTATCTTTTTTTTTTTTTCCCCACCTCTTATGGCTTGCAGGATCTTAGTTCCCCTGACCAGGGACTGAACCCGGGCCCTGGCAGTTGAAAGCACCATGTCCTAACCACTGGACGGCCAGGGAATTCCCGATCCCTTTAACTGTTAATTTAACTTTTAAGATGAAGGATTTATTACTTTTTTGTGTCTCTCCCAAAACCCACAAGAATGTCTGGCCCAGAGTGTAGACCTGGTGGCTGGCTCTTGAGTTTATTCCATGAGATGGTCACATGGCTTTGGCTTACAAAGTACAGCCTTGTCCTTAAGGGCTGTCACCACGTTCTGTCAACAACCAGTTGTTCTGTGCAGGGAATGCTTGTTACGTGGCCTCGGGTGGCCCATGCGTGACTAAAGTGGACACCCCTGACGTGGCTGAAGCTGGGTCTGTTGACAGAAGGTTGGTTAAAATGGTAAATTACAAAGTGAACACGTTGGACTCATCCCCTCGGTGCGTCAGCTCCACATCCATCTTCTTAAAATGGAGCGAGAACTTCGACACCTGCAAAATAGTCTGGGTGGAGAATTTTACACTTTTTTAAAAGCCCTAGTTTTTACTTTCATCCTGCCGTGCCTCATTCAGCATCGGTTTTGGAAACCTTCACCAGACCTGTCCCAGGCTCTAGACCTGGTTTTCGTGAGGGGAGGGCCAAGAGCGCAACAAAAGCAAACCATGTTTTTCTTAGCTGGAGACTAGTTTCTATAAGGTTGAATTAAATCGTACAGTTAGAAGTCCTGGTAGAGCCGGCGGAAGCAGTTGTGGTTACAGACGCCACCCTGGGCGAGCGGGGACTGTGCCATGAGCACCCAGGGCAAGGGTTCCGGAAGGGACACGGCGTCTTGGTGCAGGAGTCCGCTAACTGGAGGTCGGGAGCGAGCGTCGTACCGGCTCTGCCTTACGTTTGGTTTTCCGTGTTTCGTTGTGTCTTTTCCAGAGGCTGATCGTGTGCCTGGAGGAGTCTCTGTATATACACAACATCCGGGACATGAAGGTGCTGCACACCATCCGGGAGACGCCCCCGAACCCCGCAGGTGAGCGCGTGGGGACCAGACAGTCTGCCTTTCTAAGAGCTGTCAGTGAGAGGGATTTTCTTCTCTTTAGGTTCCACAGATTTTAAAAGTATTGATCTTAAAGCAAGCTACCGTCCTTCTGGCTCTGGTCTTGTGACCACATAAATTGTTGGTTCGGTCAGCCTCCAATTTTGAGGTTTCTAACCAGTTCCACCCAAAGGGCTTTAGTCTGTTTTTACAGTCCTGCTGTCACCTACGGTGGCAGTTTGGGGCGTGTGGAACTAAAAACCCAGTGATACGACGACCAAGGTTGCATCAGAGCTCCCCTTGATTTCTGTGTTCTTGCTAAGTGACGAGTTCTGGTGACACTTGGAGGATCTGACCCGCGTTTGTTCCTCGTGTGTTGCTCGCAGGCCTGTGTGCGCTGTCGATCAACAACGACAACTGTTACCTGGCGTATCCAGGCAGCGCGACCATCGGGGAGGTGCAGGTCTTCGACACCATCAACCTGGTGAGGGTCTTTGGTCCTTGGAGAGCTCTTTACAGCACCCCTGCTTCCTAAGAGGAGGGCCAAGGGACCTCTGCCCTCCTCGTTTCCTGGGCATCGTTTCCACTGCCACCCTCTCCGTCGCCGAGCAGGTCCGAGTCATCCTGCCTCCGGACGTGTTCCTGTCCCCGCGGTGCTGCACGCCTAGCGGCACAAGTGCTAGAAGCAGTGGAGAAAACCGTAAAACTCCACGGAGACGTTGCTTTGCTTATTTTTAAAAGGTTTTGAGCAGCATTTCCTTGGACCCCTCACCCCTGGTTAATCAGGGGGATTTGGCGTCTGTGTTAACCGTGCTGGTAGTAACAGCCGGTGGGCAGCGCAGGGCACGGCGGTCATGGTGTCACTTTACCCTTCCTTCCAGAGAGCTGCAAACATGATCCCGGCTCACGACAGCCCTTTAGCCGCACTGGCCTTCGACGCCAGCGGAACCAAGCTCGCCACTGCTTCCGAGAAGGTAAGGCTGCTGCAGCCCTGTGGAAAACTGTGTCACCTCTGTTCACACAGTTAGTTTGCTAACCAGCAAAGCAGTTTTGTACCAGCTAGCTCACATCCAGGCACAGTCCACGGCCCGGAGGGCAGGTGCGGGGAGAGACAAGGCAGGGCTCCACGGCCGCACTCGCCTCGGTGGAGCACGTGTCACGGCTGTACGTGTTCAGCTGTCATTTACTTAGCCATCCTTCTAGGATGGTTTAGTGTTTCCAGTATTTCAGCTGTATTAATATATATTTATAGTAGTATTTTTTTTTTTGCGGTACGCGGGCCTCTCACTGCTGTGGCCTCTCCCGTTGTGGAGCACAGGCTCCGGACGCGCAGGCCCAGCGGCCATGGCTCACGGGCCCAGCCGCTCCGCGGCATGTGGGATCTTCCCAGACCGGGGCACGAACCCGCGTCCCCTGCATTGGCAGGCGGACTCTCAACCACTGCGCCACCAGGGAAGCCCTATAGTAGTAATTTGAACATAGATAGAGTATGTAAGTCTTACGTATAAACTTTTCATGGTCACCTCTAAACATTAACATGAGTTTCCAGTGAGAAGGATTTTGGGGTAAGGGGACGTGGCCCTTTTTAAGCTCCCTGCACGGAGGACAAAATGGCTTGGGCATCCCTTCTGTTTGCCCCCTTCTCTTGGCCTCGTGACCCTGGTGGGCCTTTGTCCTCTCCCAGCTCAGCTGCTGTGTCTTCTCCCTTCTCTGCCTGCTCGACGTTCTCCTGGCTCATTGCTCTCTTCTCAGTGCCCACTGCCTAGTTTACTTTGATGCTTTCTCACTGAAAACCTAAAGGAGCCCCCTCCTAAGTCACCTCTCCCCTGGAACCAGCCACCCAAATGAGGTACATAAACGTCGGCTCGCTTCTCTACCTTTCCCGCGTGGGTCTGGACCCTCACACCCACTTTCTGTGATAACGATGCTACTGTTTATGGGCCACTCACTAGACCCTTGATGTTCATTTACCTCATTGACCCCCTCGGTAAGGTAAACCTTTCCCTACTTCATATTGAGGGCTCAGAGAGGTTAAGTCGTCGGTCCAGGGTCACCCAGCTGGGCAGCGACAAAGGAACTGGACTCCAAGCCTGACTGTTTTGAACACTGTGCTGGGTAATCACAGCGTCACCTTGTCCTTTTCTTCTCCCCTGGGAGGATCACGACAGCCACGAAACTCTGTTATCCCTTGATTAATCAGTCTTAATCTTTATGACCTTTTATTAGGTATTAAGAGGCCTTAAAGCACTTCATGGGATTTCAAGGCTAGTAAAAATAGAACATTTTTTTTCTGGGATTTAAAGAGCAAATGCTTAATTTCACAGATTTCAGTTTGTGACCTTAGACCACCAGTGGCCTTCTCGGCACTGCTGTGTACTAGGTGCCGGGGCTTCGCCGAGGTGTGGGGCTTAATCCTGTTTTCGAGGAACTGCAGTCAGGCTGTGACCCACAGCTCTTAATTAGTCTTACACAGTAGGTATGCCGTTAAGAACATAGCTAAATCTAAAAGTTTAGGCTGCAAAGGACAAAACCTTTGCCATGGTTATTTTTGGATAACCAAAAGTACAAACTTGGCGTCCTTCTGTCCAGAGAATCATTGTCTTTATTAATATTTTCCAAAAGGGACCCATTTTATCTCCGGCTTGATTTCTAATGGCTGCGTAGTGTCCTGTTACATGAATTTACCACAATTTATTGAACAGTTCCTGGTGCTGTACATTTGGGTTGGTTATAGGTTGGGGTTTTTGTTTTCCTGTTTATAAACATGTCAGATAATCTCAGTGCTTCTTAAATTTAACAGCTCGAACCTTCTAAAATTTGTACAGTATGAGGTTAAACGTCTAATAACTCTCCTACCCCAGAGATTCAAGATGCTGCCTGTTTTAAGGTGTTTCCATTCTGCTCTGTCAGACTGTCTCTGTGTTAGTCTGTTACTGTAGCTTGTAGTTTTCTTTTAATATTTAGATGTTGAAAGTACCACTCATTTTCACGTACTTGGCTGTCCTGTCTCACCAACTCACCCAGATGCCCAGGTCCTGCCCGCATCCACACAAGCCCTGGGAATTTGGGGGGAGGGGTGGGGAGATCTGCATGTTAACAGCATTTCATTCCCCTGCCCGATGTGATGTGCTGCAGCTCCCCGTTTAGTCAGATTTTCTTCTGTCCTGGTTGTAGACCTTTTCTTGGTGTAGGTCTTCCATTTTGTAAGTTTGGCTTCATTCCTTTTTAGGCAATTAAGTAACATTTCCAGGTATTCAGTTGCTAATCAGCGCTTGATCAGTGGCTCCACTTAAAAGAGGGGCCTCCAGGCTTCCCTGGTGGCGCAGTGGTTGAGAGTCCACCTGCCGATGCAGGGGACACGGGTTCGTGCCCCGGTCCGGGAGGACCCCATGTGCCGCGGAGCGGCTGGGCCCGTGAGCCATGGCCGCTGAGCCTGCGCGTCCGGAGGCTGTGCTCCGCAACGGGAGAGGCCACAACAGTGAGAGGCCCGCGTACCGCAAAAAAAAAAAAAAAAAAAAAAAGAGGGGCCTCCAAGTAATGCTTAAGGGTGTTTTTGTTTTTGTTTTTGGGGGGTTTTTTTGGCCACACCACGCAGCTTGTGGGATCTTAGTTCCCTGACCAGGGCTCGAACTCAGGTCCACGGCAGTGAAAGCTCTGAGTCTTAACTGCTGGACTGCCAGGGAATTCCCAGGGTGGATTTTTAATAGTTTAAACCTCAGATGGCTTAGGGAAAATAGAACTATTGTATTCCAGCTTTGACTTCAAGGCCCTTAGTGTTTAGAAGAAGTAGTGAGTTAAAGTGGGTTGACGTCATATTATCACGTGAACAGTGGAGCAGGGCGTGCTCTGGTGAGGGCCTGTCAAGTGTGAAGGGGGTGCAGGGGCCCCCGAGGCCCCCTGGCCCAGGGCAGCTGTCATCACTCCGTCCACTAAGGTCTGGTGTGCAGGAAATACAAACCTGATGCTACCCAGCTAAAATGCCTTTTTCTTTCCTTCTTTCCCTATCACAGGGGACCGTGATTAGGGTATTTTCCATTCCAGAAGGACAAAAACTCTTCGAGTTCCGGAGAGGAGTGAAGAGGTAAAGTGCATAAATCCGAAACGGATTCTGGAGCTTCAGCTCAGATTTCACTCTTATGCTCTCGTGGAAACTCAAACACTGGGGTCCCAGTTCAGTGACCAGCCGCTTCAGCCCAGCTGAGTGGTCAGGTGGCGTTTGGAAGTCTTGTTGTGGGAGGTTAGAGGGACATTTTTATCAGAGCAAACTGGGTTTTGTTTGTCCGTGATTCCCCCGAACACAGAGCGGTGGCCGGATGGCCCGGGGTTGGGGAAGGATGAGCTCGCCCAGGCGGGTGGGGCGAGCAGCCGGGGGCTCCTGACCTGGTCAGCAGCTCTCCTCCCCTCAGGCTCTGCTCGGAAACCTGTAACCAGCGCCCCCGGCTCCCCAGCACTCCGGCAGATAGCTTTGGCCCTTATAGTAGTTTCCTTCTTTCTAAAGAAACACCAAGCCACAGTCACCGCGTGGCGCTCCGTCCGCTTCCCCATCTGCAGTACCGGTCTCCTCAGACCGGGGACCACCCTTCTCCGGGTCCCTCCCACCGGCGATGCTTGGCCTTCAGTGCCACACACAGCAGGGCCGGCCTCTCCCCGTGCGGCCCCACCCGGGTCACCATCCAGCCTCGCGCTCGCCTTGGGCTCTGCTCTTGTCCCTGGGCTCCATCCTTCAGACTTGAGCCCCGCCTGTCGTTCTTTGAAGATGGGAGTATCGTGGGAGCTGTTTGGAGCCTCTCAGGGTCGTCTTCTTGCCCCTGGGATTGGCTCCAGACCCCAAAAGGCCTTGGATTTCAAGGCCTCCCAGCATCCTTCCTTTCCAGCTGTGGTTGGTTTCCCTTCCCCGTCGCTCCCAGCTCCTCAGGAGAGGAACTTCCGTCTCCATGGAGGTCAAGGCTGTGACCTGCCGACTCCTTAACCTCTGGGTCTGTTGAGTGTCCCTGGGGAGGCCTTTCCCGACCTCCCGCGGAAATAGCATTTCCCTCCGAGCTCCTGTAGCACCTTCCACTAAACTTCTCAGTCCCCTGCTTGCGGTGAATTGAGTTCCTGCTCACACCTCCCTCCAGGCTCCACTGAGGCAAAAATCATATCCTGAGCCTTAGCACAACGCCGGGTGCGTCGTGAGCTCTCGTAAATATGTATTGAATAAAGCCCCTTGACTGTTGACAGGGCTGAATACATCTTGCATTTCTAGGGTTACGAGGAAATGTAGGTTTGTTTGGTGGCTTTGGGATTTTAACAGGTAAACTGTAGAGTCTTAGTTTATCGAAAGTTTGCTTTTAAACATTATCAACATTGCCAGTTTACCCTCTTCCGTGTTAAGAGTTGCTATATCTCAATTATTGGGTTCTTTTACTAAGCTTAGTGCTATAAAGCCAGCCTCATTCAGCTAAAAATGGTTTAGTGAAGTCCTGATTCCCTTAGGTACGTGAAATCTCAAAGAGTTAACCACATAAGGATCTATTAAAGGGTTACTCGTACTTGATGTCACCTTTCAGACATTCTGCTTCTTTGAACACATGTTTTGAGGGGGTGACTAGAAAGGAATAAGAAAGATACCAGTAGCCCCACATGTGCCTGTCACGGGGCCCTTCCTTCGCTGTGACTTTCGTGAAGTCCCCGGGGGCACTGCTGGTTGCACTCTGTGCCCAGAAAACAGTGTGACTCGGGCCTCCCTCGCCCCAGGTGTGTGAGCATCTGCTCCCTGGCCTTCAGCACGGACGGCGTGTTCCTGTCCACCTCCAGCAACACGGAGACTGTGCACATCTTCAAGCTCGAGACTGTGAAAGAAAAGTGAGTCTCAGAGGTGCATTTGTTCAGGTAACGCAGAGCGGTTCGTCCGCCGACTGGGTGGACACGTGAGCGCTCTCCTGCTGGCTCCGGGTTGAGCAGCGCCACGTCCCGGCTCAGCAGCGGGGCAGGTGGAGTATGGAGTGCGTGGTGGGCGGCCCGTGAGGCCCCGAGGGCGGTCCCCTCAGCGCCTCTTCCCACAGCCCTTCTGAGAGGGCTGCCCTGGGAGGGGTGCTTGCGCCCTGCTGCACAGAGGCCGTTCCCATCTGTGAAGCGGCTGGTTTGAATTACGCATTGCCGCAGTGGCCGTGCGCGGCAGCGGGCGTGGTCCTTACCTTTTCTCTTACACTTGATGACCGTGCAGTAGGATCAGTGTTGTTTGTTTCTAGTGTGTCTTACCCTAAGGAACGTTTAGGATGACTTACAAGCATACATACAAGGTGGATAACAGCAGAGGTGGGCTACGGGAAAGTAGCGGTTGGGGTTTGTGCGGCTGAGGTTTTTGGAGACTCCCCGTTAGACAGATTGGGGCGGGGATTCTGGATTTGGCCCTCGTGTCCTCACATAGGCTGCAGAGCAGGCAGTTAATCGTTTGCCATCATCTAAGGTGGCCACTAGGGCGGGGCCTCAGGGCCCCTCGGGGGACACGCTCTGTAATGTCCCCAGGGTCCCGAGAGGTCATCGCTTCCTGTGCCCCCTCTTCCCTGAAGTCTGGGAAATTTCTCTTGAGTTTGGGGGCTGATCCTTGCCTCGGTGAGACTGGGACGTGGTCGTTCTCAGTGAAGGGCCCAGCCTTGTATGCCTGACAGCGTCTCCTCCTTCCAGGCCTCAGGAGGAGCCCACCACCTGGACCGGCTACTTCGGGAAGGTGCTCATGGCGTCCACCAGCTACTTGCCCTCCCAAGTGACAGAAATGTTCAACCAGGGCAGAGCCTTTGCCACAGTCCGCCTGCCTTTCTGTGGCCACAAGAACATCTGTGCGCTGGCCACGTGAGTAGAGTGGGCGCCGCCTCTGGGCCCACCCCCATCCCCCGCGCATCCAGCTGGGACAGATCGCGGGGCACCGGGGACTGTGGCGGTGTGGCGCCAGGATAACCTGCAAACCTAGACCTTGGATTTAGGCAAGAGTCACAGGAGCGGGGGGGGGATCGTGAGGTGGGCCTGTGCTGTTTGTGGACCCTGGTGCTGTCTCTGCGGTGTCTGATCCTCACATCTTCCTCTTTCTGTTCTTGTTGAGAACGTTTAGAAAAACATCATTAGGTCAGGACCACGTGAGAGCGCCGGTATTTAACCCTTGGTCCTCCAGCGCCAGCGCCTCACGAGGTTCAAGGCCCCCGTGTAGCCGAGTCAGCTGCAGGCCGCACAGGGCCTCTCTGAGCCTCACTGTGATAGTCCCAGTACAGCCACGCAAGAAAAGACTGGGGCTTCCCTGGTGGCGCAGTGGTTGAGAGTCCGCCTGCCGATGCAGGGGACACGGGTTCGTGCTCCGGTCTGGGAGGATCCCACATACTGCGGAGCGGCTGGGCCCGTGAGCCATGGCCGCTGAGCCTGCGCGTCCGGAGGCTGTGCTCCGCAACGGGAGAGACCACAGCAGTGAGAGGCCCGCGTACCACAAAAAAAAAAAAAAAGATTGTCTTGAAAATACAGTGAGAGCACATCTGCACGATTCCATGGATCTCAGAAACATTCATCTACATCCTTTTTATCCACTTTGCATCGCTGAAATGTTTATGAAAATATCTACCGTTAGTAATCGCAGAAACCATGAAACTGATTTTGTTTCCACCTGTTCTCCTGTGGGCCTCAGTGTTTATTCACACCAAGTTCCCCCTGGCCTTGGTGTTACGGCCTCAGGTAGCACAGCAGAAGCGGTCCTTATTCTCTTACACGTGGACAGTATGTTGAGTTCATGAAGCTAAATCTGCTCGTTTTGGGCAGGGGGGTTCTTCCCTGGCCAGGCTAAAAGCTGCTAGTTTAATGAGAACTTTGTGAAAGTTTCAGGCTTAGAATTCGGTTGCTTTTTATTCTCGCTAGAATCCAGAAGATCCCCCGACTGCTGGTGGGAGCCTCGGACGGGTACTTATACATGTACAACCTGGACCCCCAGGAGGGGGGAGAGTGCACCTTGATGAAGCAGCACAAGTGAGTTGGCTACACCGCGGCCACACCTCCTCCAAGTGGTCAGGCTGCTGCTGGGCGCCTGTTGGGGGTTTGCTCATTTCCCCAGAAGCCGGGGATGCACAGGGACGTGTCCCAGCGCAGCCGCCTGTGCTGCGTGGGAGCTTCACTCTGCCAGACGGAATTCCACGGGGGTACGGAGCCCGCTCTCCACGCCTCTGCCCACTTCCGGCTCAGTAGCCAGGCAGAGACAGGAGCGGCCGGTGCGCACTGTCCTCCCTGTGGAGGGGCCTGTGGGCCTCTTCCTTGGAACCGTATCCACTAGGGATGCAGCTCAGCGTTGCGCACAGCAGGGATGGCCCCAGGGTGCGTCCACAACGCAGGGCACGTTCTCTGAGAGCCTGCTGGCTCACTGAGATGCAGCTTTTCTCTTTGAAAAGAAGGAGTTAATATTAGTCAGTTGGAAGGTAGTGCAGTTGGATTTTCTGTTTTTGCTTTTTTTCTTAAACAGTGATACTGTAATACCCTTACAGTCAGGGTGAACGTGGGGGTGATTTTGTTTTTTCCATAGTGCATTTTGTTTATGTTCAGTCTTTAAAAATGCGATGAGATTGCCTTCCTAGGTACAGCTTTTTTCATCAGACTCAGCGTGTAGAAATGCCCGTGAACAGACTCGCGGGGGTCACTCCACGGTCAGCGCAGTGTGACGAGCGCATGCGTGTTCCTCCCACGAGGGGCCTTTGCCTTGTGGCTGCAGGTCTATCCCAGCTGGCCCACGGGCTGTGTTGTCCTCGTGCCCCTGACTGTCCCTGCTGTCATTTTGTCTCTCCCCTTCCAGGTTGGACGGCAGCATGGAGACGACCAACGAGATCCTAGACTCCACATCCCACGACTGCCCCTTGGTGACGCAGACGTACAGCACGGCCGTGGCCAAGGGTCCTCACGTGCCTTCGTCCCCAACGGCACTGGGTAAGGGCTGCGGACGGGCCTGGAAGGCAGATCAGGCCAGGCCCGTGGGTCTCGTGCTTCCTGCTCTCGCTCTCACCAGGGCTGCCCGCCTGCCTCTTGCCGCGGGGACAGGGCAGGGGCGGGGGCAGGGGCGCTGAGACAGGCCAGCTGTTGTAAAGTGCGGTTGTCAAGGCCTCGCGAGGCTGAGTTCGTTTTCTCCATCTTTGAAGAAGCGGCAGTCCTCGTGGTTTTGGGTGCACATGGATTGTTCCCTGCTTGCCGCCCCTCAGCTGGAAAGCTGCCCTGCACCCTCAGTCTTTACCCTCCCGGCTGCGGAATCACTCAGCAAGCAGGCCCTGCTGGGAGGCGGGCAGGATGGAGCAGGGAGGCCCTCGGGCAGACACGCACAGCGGAGACCGGGGCGCCCTGTGAGCCGTCTCCCCCCAGGCCCACCGGGACCTCACCCGGATGGTGCTGTGGTTGCTCACGCTGCGACGTCCTTGCTCACTGTTTTACTCTTAGAGATGAAGGCCTCTTACGGTTAGGGGAGGCTGTGTCCCTGTCGCTGTCCTCAGCGTCCCGCCGCTCACCAAGGCTGGTTTGCAGCCTGTGCACCAGGGCCCTGTTACCATGCCCGCCCCTTTCTGGCCTTCGTGGGTCTTGGAAGGTCAGCGACTTCCTCTTGAGGTGCCTGAGGCTGCAGGGAGCTTGCTGGTCAGGGGAGAGGCGAGAATTCCAAGCCCCGTGGGCTCTGAGCTCCCCGCTGGCCCAGGTCCCGCCTCGGGTGTGGCCTCGAGGTCTCCCACCCGTGGCCCGGCCTGAAGCGCCCGCTCTCTCCGCAGCCTACGCAGACGAGCTGGGCGCGGTGGGCGGCGCAGGCCTGGAGGACGAGGCCCGCGCCCTGCGGCTGGAGGACGACAGCGAGCAGCCTCCCATGATCCTCCGGACAGACTGACCGTGACCTGTGAGAACGCTGACAGAGGACTTGCGTCATGCTGCTATGAACTTTGACCTGAGTTGGGGGAGAGAATGGCAGAGACTTCAAGAGGAAAAAAAAGATTGTAGCTGTAGTCTCGCTCCATACTGTCGAGAAATACATTGGTTTCACTTCCGTGGCTTTTAATCCTGCTTATGAATTTCAGCTTTTTGTTGGTTTTCTCATTTTGCCAAAATTAACTGTTTGGTGAAGCCCTTGAAACCGCCTTGCTTTGCATGTATTAATGTGCCGATCCAGCCTGGGAGAGCCACTTCCTAACCACCTGCAGGCGTTTGGGTTTTCAATCTGTACAGACTGAGGAGCGGCCCCGAGAAGGCAGCAGCGACCGGAGCGGGTCAGGCGGGGCCGGGTGGCGACCTGGAGGGGGTCCCCTCTCCCTAGAGCCCCTCCGGGACCGTTTTCCCCGTTTTATTTTGTTAATTAAATTCTTTCCAAATTGGATTTTTCTGGGGTTTCTTCTGCGGTGGATTTTTGTTTCTGGTCTTGTTTTCCACGTGGGTGTTAGAAGAGAGAGGTTCTTCCCAACATTGAAAACCTTTTTCTCTGATAGCACGTGAGCTTGAAAGACCGCCAAGGAGCAACAGAGTGAGGGAAGGCCACGTAGGTAAATCATCTGGTCTTTGCTGTGATCTTCCTGTTGGACAACTGTGTGTGTGTTTTTTTGTTTTGTTTTGTTTTTTGCGGTACGCGGGCCTCTCACTGTTGTGGCCTCTCCCGTAGCGGAGCACAGCCTCCGGACGCGCAGCCTCAGCGGCCATGGTTCACGGGCCCAGCCGCTCCATGGCATGTGCGATCCTCCCAGACCGGGGCACGAACCCGTGTCCCCTGCATCGGCAGGTGGACTCTCAACCACTGCGCCACCAGGGAAGCCCCGTGTGTGTGTTTTTGTGTTTGTTTTTTTAAGGAACGTTTGTAGCTGCTTCTTTGCCCATAAAGCACAGAATTCAAATGTGATAGGCACCTGAATTGTGCTCTTAGCTCGAGCTCCATTGTCTGGGGGGGGTCCTTCCTACCTGTGTCAGGAGGAGGTGAGAGGAAGCTGGCTGGAGACATCTTGCTTACAGGGTGACCTGGGCCTATCTGTTTTCGTCTCAAAATTGATCAGCAAAAGTGATGAGAGATTGTGGTCACAAGCTCAGTGTTTGCCTGGCTTCCCTTCTCATTCTCATAGAATTTAAACAACCTCAAATACCTCGAACTCTGCATTCCAAACCAAGACACGTAGTAGTTAAAGTTTTGAGGGATTTTAAGAGGAGTTGGCGGCATAAAAGTGGGTTCTGGCTTCTTGGGGACGGTGACGGTTAAGGCTGGAAGCGGAAAAGCGACAGTGTCTGCCTTCCCTCTTTGAACAGAGGAAGGGTCTGCGGTGTCTGTTCCGGGTTGTGTGTGTACCTGGGTTGTGGCGGTCGAGTGGCTCGTGACGGGGAAGCAGTTGTCAAACTGACTGCCCCCGTCCAGTGCCCAGCTCCAAGGTCAGTCCCCGAGCGTCAGGCTGCTTGTCGAGTGGTTGGCCCGGTGGCAGGGGTGCCCGGGGCGCATGTGACCGCAGCAGAATTGCAGAAACGCTCGTTGTGGCAGCGATGTGAAGTGCTACGTTAGAGGAGAAGGTGGGAACACAGTCAGCTTTTCCCCAGAGCCTCTGTGCGTCTGTCCTGGATCCCTGACTAAACAGGAAGCCCCGGCGATGGGTCTGGCACCTGGGCCCCTGCTGAGCCCTGAGCGAGGACAGAGGGGCCCGGCGGCCCCGTCCACCCGGCCGTGCCTGGAGCTCCCTCCCTCTCTGTCTCTTGAAGCAGGCTCGGCGTCCAGCTCCTTAGTGTCGGGGTGTCCGTGGCTGCTGTGTTGCCCAGGAAGAGAGCAGCCTCCCTGTCAACTGGTCCCGGCCCTGCTGGTCGACTCCACGCTTGGGGTGATTGGGGGAATCAGATCTGCTTCGCCAGGTTTCTCTTGTGAAAGGCACGTGGTTTCGTCGTTCTTTGGGGTCAGTCATCCCAGCAGACGGGGTCAGCGTCAGTTCCCCCCGCCGTGGGGCCCAGCTGGCCCAGGCACTGTCTTCTCAGACATGAGAGCTCTTTGCTCGCCCGGGTCACTGTGACCTGCGCACCCCCGAGAGGGGGTCCGAGGATTCTTGGTTGAGAAGAACTGAAAGGATGGGTGGGTGTTTGCTGACCAGCTTCTGGAGGGGTGAGCGCCCCTGCACTTCCCTTTGCCTTTTCCGTTGCCCAAGCATATCCCTTCCTCTGCTCCACGTGGGTCTGAGTCCCAGCGTCACCAGCCTGAGGCCCCTGCAGGAGACTTGGACAGGAAGGCCAGAGGCCGCTGACTGGTCGACAGCAGGACTCTGCCAGGATGAGGGGGGACTCAGCCAGACCCAGCAGAGCACGTGTCCTGGGTGGCTGAACCCCCAAACTACACACCAGTGTTAATTTTTTATGTCATAGTTTTCCAAACTTAAGATTACTTGTCACTGCCGGGAAACTTGATGGACTTGGCGTGCATCGGGACCAGCTCTTTTGTACTTTCTAAATGATGGGGCCAAGCGTCAGCTTGAACCTGGAGTTAAGGACTGAATTCAGCCCCCGATTCTACCACTGCTGGCGGTGGCACCTGGAGCCTCGGGCTCTGGACTGGACAGCGGGAGCCGTCCCTGCCTCACGGCTCTCGCGACGTGTAACTCGAAGTGGGCGCCCAGCCAGCATTGAAACAGAAACCCGTCTTACGGAACCGAACGCATCGTTTTCCTTCAGCTCTGGTTCCTGAGCACAAAGCCGGTGGGAATCGGTATAAACCACTTACGCACACCAGGTTCTGTGTGGTTCCCTTTCATCCCCTGGACGCCCAGAGCAGTGGGTGGACATGGGCATCGGTCTGGAGACTTGCCGCGTCTCGGACGCCAGCACCACCCATGTGGCTACAGTTCACCACCAGACCCTGGGGCCTGCGCTCTCGTCCCAGCACAAACCCCCTTCCGGCCAAGACAGGACATGAACTCCTGCCTTCCTGGTGTCGCCTGGAGCATCCAGCCCTGCCCTCTGTCAGGGCTCGCAGCCCAGGAGTGGGCGACCGAGCTCTGCCTGTTCACGGGTTCGTTTGGGGAGGAGAGAAGAGAGAGAATCTCGTCTCCCCCACGGCCAACAGTGACCACGTGCTGAAGAGACGAGAAGTGCCCAGGTCCCTGCTTAGCAAAGGAGCACAGGACGGCCAGCAATGGGGTCATCTTCCCGGCCTGTGGCCAGCCGGCAGCTGCAGTTCCAGTGATGCGCTGGTGCGGGGCTGCCCGTGAGCCATGCTCGGGGGTGGTGTTTGTCCCCCAACCCCCCAAAAAAATCTCTGTAGGTCCTCTTTTGCATGCAGGGAATGACGGGATCTCTGGTTTTAAATGTACATGTGAAACCGTAGCTAGCACAGCTGAGAATCCAAATACGTTATTTTACAAGTGTACTTAATCATTCTTAAACTCCAGGTGGGTGGGCTGAGAACTTGGGCTCGGGTGTGGGTGTCAGAAATGTGAAAACAAAGTGCACGCCAGCCATTGGCATTTGGTTTGGGGGGACGCTTTACACGGGATTCTCTTCGTGAGTAACTTATTTCTTACTGAAAATATGTAATGATTGCTAATAGCCAAGCAGACAGATTTCACTGCTGTGTATTTTAGTTCTTACCCAGGTCAACATCCTTGGCCCGTGTTGTACCTTTTTATTCTGTGGATTTTGTGAAGCACAAAAAACATTGGATTTGGAGGCGTGACTAGCCCTTAGCCTTCCCTAAGGTATCTGACCAGAAAAGTCTTTAATTTGGGAGAATTAAATCTTTTTGAAGCTCCGAGTTTAAAGAGACTGTTTTGATTCCTCAGCCCTGTATTTTCCTTCTTTACTGAGATGTAATTGAATTATTCCTTCTTACGTTTCCCTTATCGGTGAGCCTGTCGTCTGCACTGCCAGTATGTATGGGGGGGGGTGTGTTTGTATGTGTGTGATTGTACGTGTCTAAGCCGTGGTTGTGCTTACTGGTAACATTCCATACCACATTGGACCAGAAGCCCCATTAATGCTGGTAGCATTTTATAACTGCATTAAGAAATTAAAACCTAGGACTCCCCTGGTGGCACAGTGGTTAAGACCCCGCGCTCCCAATGCAGGGGGACCGGGTTCAATCCCTGCTCAGGAAACTTGAGATCCCATATGCATGCCATAACTAAGAGTTCGCATGCCGCAACTAAGACCCGGTACGACCAAATAAATAAATAAATAAATATTTTTTTTAAAAAAGGCAAGAATGACTTGACTGTCATTCTTGGCTTTCAAAAAAAAAAAAAAAAACCTGTGTTGTTTGTTTTCATCGATTCATTGCCTACTCACAGGCCATACGGCTCATTTGTACCATGTTTAAATGCACTGTCACTCTACTTAGAATATTACAGCGAAGTAGCAGAGTCCTGCAGCCCAACTGAGATCTTACAAAGCTGTGCGTCCAGAATTGATTTTCGTCCTTTGCGAAATAGGTTATATGCTTCTTTCTACTGGAATTCTTGGCCTTATCTGAAAGATGAGAGAAAAAAAACCGAGTCTCACAGGATGGTGGGATTAAGCAGGTATGTGCTCCTGGTGTCCCTGAGGCAGCGTGACTGTTGGTGGAGATCATTAGCCTGTGAGTGATGGGGCGGAGACAAGGTGAACCCGCTCTGCTCACGTCTGTTCTGATTAAAAGGGCTGGTTTGGTGGCTTCCTTTAGGAGTACATCCTTCTTTTTTTTTTTTATTGTGGCCGTGCTGTGTGGCTTGCAGGAGCTTAGTTCCCCGACCAGGGGTTGAGCCCGGGCCCTGGCAGTGGAAGCACGGAGTCCTGACCACTGGACCACCAGGGAAGTCCCTGGAGCAGATCCTTCTGTCACGGAATTGCTGTGTCACAAATCTCCCTCCGGGTTGGAGAATCCATTCCTTTTATATCAAAACCAAGAAACGTGTTGTGTCTGTGCTACTGAATAAGGCATGAGTGACACCAGCCGGGGAGGTTGAAAGGCCAGCTGCTCGTAGCTGCTGGAGTTGCGTCCGTGCCTGAGATCTTTGAGGCCGGCCCCCTCGTGGCCGCCATCCTCTTGGAGGAGACACCTGGGGCAGCCTTCTACTTCTTACGAGACTCCGTGAGTCTTTCCTGATTTCCTTATGTGCTGATTTTGGTTCCTGTCGAAGTGAGAGCATTTGTGATTTTCTTCCTACTGTATTAAATTACGTTTTTTAGAGGCGAAACACAAAGAGGCACCCGAGTTCCTTTAGAACAGCCAGGTGTTTTCCTCAAATGAGTGCGAAGGCGGATGACGGGGGGGTGGGGGGAGAAGGGCGCCCTTTTCCTCCCTGGGGGAGGTCCCGTTGCCCCCACTGTCCACCTTCCCCGATGGAGTTAGCGCCTCATCCCCGCGGGCTCGGGCTGCGGGGGGGGGTCACACTGCCATCTGCACACGGCTGGGAGCTGGGCCTGTAGGGAATAGAGCACCTGGCATAACAAGGCGAAGTGCGTCCTAAGCAGAGGGTGTTATAAACTCCAACCACCTGTCTTTTGAGATGGTGCCCTTGGGATGCTCTGTTCAAACCAGCTTTTCAGAGACAGAGCTCTAGAACAAGCCCTTCAGTAAAATCAAGTGAGTTTTAAACCAGAAGCCCTTGGCGCGTCCCCTGCCCGTGTCATCACCGCTGTCCCTGCGGCAACGGGGAATAACAACCGGACGGCTCTCAAACAGCCGCGCTTCCGCCCATGTGCAGCCCCGGGTGATGCTGGTCACCGTCTTCTCCCACCTCATTCGCGCTCATCGCGCTCATCGCGTGGCCTCCCGGGAGGTGGTGCGAGGACGGGTGGGCGTTGTCACCAGCTGGGTTCGGCGAGGGCGCGGGGATCTGGAGGCTGTGACCTCTCGGGGGAAGCAGCCAGTGCGGGAAGCAAAAGGAGCGATGCTGCTGTGGGCAGGTCCCCGCCACCTGTGCTTTCCAAGGGAACCTGCTTCTGCATCCCTTCCCTTCCGCCAGGCCCGGGCAGCGTCACAGGAGGAGAAACGCGTGTCCTTATCCTGCGTGTTTGGGGCTCGGCTGTGCCCCCGTGTGTTTAGGGGTCCCGCAGCCTCGCAGTTCCCCCCTCGGCCCGCTCCGTTCACCTGCGAGGGCAGTGTGCAGAGTTCCCTAGTTCTGCGGTCGCTGTGCTCTTTTCCAAATAAAAAGTGTGAATATATTTGAAACTATGAAAATCTTCTGGTTCACAGTTAGGCTACAGTTAAGGGCTCTTCCTTGGAATTCAGGGTAAGGTTTTTCCTCTGGGCAGTGGCTGCAACAGAAGCCACCGCCCCTGGCACCCCGTGGACCCCCAGCCCCTCGGTGAGGCTGGGCCCGATGCTGTCTCCCAGCCGCGTGCCCTTACATCCTCCGCGGCGCAGATCCCAACACGAGAAGCGAGACGCTCAGGGGGAGGCCACCTCGCCACCTTCCTCCTCCTCTCGGCCCCCAGGCTGCGGGACACGGGGTGGCCCATCTGTGGGGCTGCCTGGGGTGGCGCACTGGGCGGGGTGCCTGGTTGGGAGAACTCACAGTGGGAGACACGGGAGGTGCCCGGTTTTGTTCTCCTTGCCACCTGGGCATCACTGTGCTCCTGAGGGCGGCTCTCCCCTCCCCGGTGGGGCTGAGAGAGGGTCACTTCATTCCGCTGGCTGTTGCCCCGCCCCCGCCCTTGTCCCTGCAGCTGGCAGGGGCCACGTGGAAGCTTGTGGCGGCCCTCACAAGAGAGGTGTGCCCTTCCCAAGAGAGGACCTGATCTGTTGCCACTTAAAAATGCAACGTGGTGCGTGGGTCCCAGATCTTCAGATGAAGGAGGACACTTCCAATTGTCACCATAGCTGGCTGCTGTGACCTCAGACTGGCGGCAGACGGCACACCCCCTGCCCTGTGCAAACCCCCCAGGAAATGCTGTGTGAAGTGTCCCCTGCAGGGGGCCTCCCTCTGGGGCTCCATCACTGCTGCTCCCCTGCTGCTGTTCTGGGGGGCCGGGCACCCTGGGAAAGTGGGGTGCGGTGTCTGGAGAAGGAGGCCAGAGCCTTAGTTGAGGCACCCTCCCCACTCCCCACCCACTCGGGCTTCCCTGAGCCCCTTACAGGATGCAGAGCCTCTGCCGTCTGCCCCCAGCCCAGCTTACCCACCCCCTGGGGACCCGCAGCCCAGGGTCTCTCCCAGGGTGAGGCCCCAGCGTGGCCGAGGTCCAGGCTCCCCCTCCCAGCCAGCCCTGTGCTGAGAGGCCCCCAGGAGACAGCTTGGTCACACGGAGGCTGACGCCAGCCCTGCATCCTGGCTTCTCGCCAGCTCGGTGGTCATTTACATCTTGGGTTCCATGAGCAGGTGCATCCTGGGAAGCTCCATTGCATCCTGGGAAGCTCCATTCCATCCTGCCAGCTCTTGAGGTGCGACCTGTCGCAGGGCGAGCCGGGGCCTCGCCCATTGAGGGGAGAAACTTTGCTTTGTTCCAAGTCCCATTGCTCGAGGGGTGTGGGGAGTCTCTCCTGGTTCATTTTCTTTTACACAGCTCAGTTCTGGTTAGCGTAGGTTAGTTCCTGCTCCTTTTGCCCATGATCAGAGTGTGCGATCAGCCCCCTCGCTCCCATCTCCAGCAGGCGGGATGAGTTCCCAGGTTCTGGGGTCCCACACATAGAGGGAGGGCTTGGCGGGGGTGGAGGAAATGTTCCTCAATCTGTAAAAGCCACCAGGCTCCTGGGGGAGATGATGACGCCGTTTTTGACACGATAGTTGGATCATTTCTATCCCAGAGGCCCATGAGAATTTGGCCTCCTTGGGAGGAATTTGGGTGTGGGCGTCTCCACCCACCTGCTTCAGGGCTGATCTGATGACCAGCCCCACCTGCCCCAGGAGCACAGAGAGGATGGGAACGCGGAGAGCCGGCCGGGGGCCAGGGGCTCGCGTGCGTGCGCCTCGAAGCTGAGTCAACCCAGCTGGCAGGCGGGCGGGCCCCCAGGCCCGCCGTCAGGAGCTCCCCAGACAGCCTGGGCTGGGGGTGTGGGCTGCCCCACCCTGAACGCAGAGGCCCCTGCAGCCCAGCCCGGCTGTGAGACCCAGGACCCGCCCTGCCCTTCGCAGAGCCACTGCCCCGACCACCCCAGCAAGACCCTGGACTGAGCGTGGATGGAAGGGACCAACCGGTGACACCCCGATGACACCAGCCTCCACTTACTGAGCACCTACTGTGTGCAGCACACTTGCTGGCACTGGGTATGTTTCCTCGTTCAGCTGTCGCGAGTGGGAGGCCTTGCTGTCCCTGATGTGGGAACAGACTCAGAGAGGTTGAGCAACCTGTGTGAGGACACACAGCCATAAGTGCCAGGTGGCGTTGCTGATCCGGTCTGTAAGGCCAGGCCTCCTCTGGGCACCACTTCTCCTTCCCTGCCAGCCCTGCTTCCCTTCACCCCACCGCCCAGGGCAGAACCCAATCCCACCCTCCCCAAAGGCAGCAGGTGTCTGCCTCGGGGGGCTGGTTCTCCCTGGAAGACCCTCCACTTTCCCCGTTTAGCCCCTGAGAGGCAGCGATGGGCACTCAGAGGCCTGTGTGGGGCCTCCCTCCTCCCTCCTCCTGTCCCACTGGCAGGATTGATGCGGGGACGGGGAGGGAAGAGGCCCGTCAGCCTTCCAACTGGTCACCACGGCCCACAGCCCACGGCAGGAGAAGGATCCCTGGGGCCGGGGAAGTGGAAGGGAGATGTCATTGCTGGTGGGAAGGGGCCTCAGTGCCCCCGGGGACCAGGAAAGTGGCTCTGCGGCCCTGCTCTGTGGTCGCCTCTGTCCTGAGTCTGTCCTTCAGTCGGCCTTGTGGGGAGGCTGGGAGCCTGGGGCTGGGTGGAGGCTGGAGCAGAGTGGTACTCCTGGGACGTGATTTCCTGGGCCTGGTGGCAACAAAGAGCGTGAGCTGGGGTCCCTAGGAAGCCTGTGACCGACTGGGTCCTGGGCCGGCATCCCCAAGTGTGGTCGCAGGCATGCTAGCTGAGACCCCGGAGAAACCCAGCAGGGCAGCGCGTGACTCAGCCGTGCCAGCCACCAAGTGAGGGGCTGAGCTGCCCGGCTGGTCATACCTGTGTGCGGACGGGCCGCCCTCGCGTGGGAACGCAAGCCCGGAAGGTGATGAGGGAACCGGAACTTGGCCGGGAAGGTGAACGCAGCCGAGAGGCGTCTGCACCCTCCCGTCAGAGACCCCAAGGGCTGTCCCAGGAGGGTGAGGCTCCCCCGTCACCCAGCTGGCGGGAAGAGGTTCGGTAAGCCATAGTTCTTCTCATCAGTTCTGGAATCCTGATAATTTGACCTGTTTAAAAACAACCACTGCATACATGTTGGGATAGGGTGGTCATCAAAACCAGTGACGGTGACAGTGCTGGCCAGGAGGCAGAGAAACGGGACCCCTCATGCAGGGCTGGGGGCGGCGCCAGGCAGGGCCCCCACCATGGAAAGTCTGGAGGTTCCTCAACACGCACAACGCAGGGTCACACAACCCAGCGATGCCACTCGTGCGCGGGTACCCAGAGCACTGGAAACCGGTACTCAGGTGGTCATACGCGAACGGTTTCGGGAGCGTTATTCACAATGTTCCAAAAGTGAAACAACCCACATGTCCACAGGCGGATGGATGGGTTAGCAGAAGGTGGTACATCCACATGATCGAATATTATTCAGCCATAAAAAAAGACCTCGAAAACACGATGCTAGTGAGAGAAGCCGGACACAAAGACTGAATATCGTGTGATTCCGTTTATAGGAAACCCCCAGAGACAGGCATCAGGTTGCCAGGGCCTGGGGGGGTGGGGTGAGGGTGGGGAGCGACTGCTGGTGGGGACGGATTTCCTTCCAGGGCAATGAAAGCATTTCAGAACTAGAAAGAGATGGCGGCTCCACAACATCGTGAACAGCCAGTGTTGGCGAGACAGTGAGGCCCTGTCGCTGGTAGGTGAAGCAGGGCTGGGTGACCCCTGGTGGGCGTGACTCACTCTATGGGCTGTCTTAGCTCAGGCTGTCACAACAGGGTACCACAGACAGGGGTGGCTTAAACAACAGACATTTATTCTCACAAGCTGGGAGTCCAAGATCAAGGTGCCCGCCGACTCAGTTGCTGGGGAGGACTCTGGCTCGCAGACCAACCTCTTCGTTACGTTCTCACATGGCGAAGAGAGAGATCTCTGGTGTCTTCTTCCTCTAATAAGGGCACTAATCGCATCAGACCAGGGCCCCCGCTCCTGACCTGATCTGAACCTGATTGACCCTGAGGGCCCCACGTCCAAATACTACCACATGGGGGTTAGGGCTTCGACGTGCGAGTTTGCAGGAAGGGGACACGGATCAGTCCGTGACATGAGGCTTGGGTCCAGCCGGACTAGACAAGATCTGAGGCCGTGAGAGTTTCTTTTTTCTTTTTTTTTTAATTTATTTTTTAAATTTATTTGTTTGTTTATTTAATTTTTGGCTGTGTTGGGTCTTCGTTGCTGCGCATGGGCTTTCTCTAGTTGCCGCGAGCAGGGGCTGCTCTTTGTTGCGATGCATGGGCTTCTCATTGCGGTGGCTTCTCTTGTTGCAATGCACGGGCTCTAGGTGCGTGGGCTTCAGTAGTTGTGGCACACGGATTCAGTAGTTGTGGCTCACAGGCTCTAAGCGCAGGCTCAGTAGTTGTGGCGCACGGGCTTAGTTGCTCGGAGGCATGTGGGATCTTCCCGGACCAGGGCTTGAACCCGTGTCCCCTGCATTGGCAAGCGGATTCTTAACCACTGCGCCACCAGGGAAGCCACCGTGAGGGCTTCTAAGGGCTCTGACTCCCGGTCCGTCCACCTCCACTGGGGCAGTTTGCCTCCGGACCACCGTGATTGGCTTGTGCTGGTCTTGGCGTCCCGGAGCACTGTGCCTCTCCAGCCCGCCTCCTGATTTGAAGCAGGTTCGCAACTGAACACTTGGGGCAGGAGGGCCACGTAGGGACAGATTCACAAGGACCACGAGGGGTCGTCTTGGTTGAAGACAAGCACATTCCAGCTGATCCCTGGTTCAAACGTAAACTTCAGTAACCATTTTCTGACTATAAACGTAGAGGCTCAACATGGAACATTCTGGAAACATAGGGATGCCATCAGGAGGATCAAGGTCGCCTCCAATCTCCCCAGGTAACTCTGGGCTGACATCGTGGTGTGTTTCCTTCCATGGAGAGGTCCCTTTATAAGTTGATTTCTCTAAATTACCGTTCAGCTCTGCAGCGACCCCATGTTCTCCCTGCATTAGTAGTGGGGGTCTTATTTTTCCAGCCCCCCCCCGCAAACCGGAATGTGCTCTCTGACAAAGGACATGTGGGTTGGACACCAAGGCCTGGAAACGATGCCTTCTCTGTGGTGGGCGCACAGGGTGTTCAGAGGTTTGGGGCCGCAGAGCAGGGGTGAGGAGTCTGAAACCACGAGTGTGCACGCACGTGTGTGGGACTCGTGTGAGTGATGCCGGGTGTGTGCACGATCGTGCCCGTGTGCATTGTGGTTCACGTGTGCGTGGTGTGTGTGCACACGTGTAACGTGTGTCTGTGATGTACGTGATTAAAGTGTGTGAGGGATGTGTTTGTGCACCTGTATGTGTGTAGTGTGTGTGTGAGTCACGTGTGCGTGCACATGTGCATGTCTGTGGGTCAGTCCGTTCAGGCTGCTGTTAAAACAATACCAGACACCGGGCAGCTCAGAAACAGACGTTTACTACTCACAGTTCTGGAGGCTGGAAGGCGCGGGGGCTCCGTGTCTGGCGAGGACCCTCGTCCTGGTTCTCACTGTGTCCTCACGCAGCGGAGGGGGTGGGGAGCTCCCTGGGGTCTCTTTCGTTAGGGGCACTAATCCCGTCATGAGGGCTCTGCCCACGTGACCTAATCACCTCCCAGAGTCCCACCTGCTTGGGGTTAGGACTGAACGTAGGAGAATTTGGGACACGCAGTGGGTAGCCGTGCGTGTCCGTCTGCACACGTGTGCGTTTGTGTGTGTGGTATCCCAGCCACCGGGACTCTGGTCTGGGCTCTCAGTGGCCGTGTGGCTGTGGGCAGTTGGACGTGCAAGCAGGCAGACCACCTCCTCCATCACCTGGTCAATGTCCCCAAAGTCAGGCGGGTGCCCTTAGCAGCCTCAGGGCTAATGGCCGGTTGTGGGGGGCATGTTTGCTGTCTTTTTCCTCCAGTCCCGCTTCAGGCCTCCCGCCTTGCACCCTGCTGCTTCCCCTGCAGCCTGCAGTTTCCTCGAGAACAGGCTATTTCCTTTACGGTCCGTAAATATTCGATAGGTTCCGAGAGTGGATGAAAGGAATTAAAAGGATTTTGTTGGGTTTTGCAGACACAGCCATGCTATCTCAGAGGATAAATTTGGAAAATGACACCTAAGTACATTTTTCTCTTGGGCTTTTCAGGAAAGTCGTATAATCTGCCATATGGAACCCAATGAGCTCAGTTTGCCTATAAATTCTCACGTCCGTTTGCTCAGGCAAACTCAACTTGCTTTCCTCATTGCCTTTCAAAGCCCGGCCTTATCCAGTGCCCTCTCTCCTCTTTTCTGACCAGGGTTGTTTGTTTTATTTTGAACGCAGTCACTGCCCGGGAACCCTGGGAATTTTCTGCATCTTCTGTTTGGGCTGAACCGTCCTTATTGAGAAAATGGGAGACACTTGACCCCCATGGGTGCCCCACCCCCATGCCCTGTGGTCTCACTCTGTTTAATAGCAGATCATCAGGGACCACACCTGATTTGTGTTTCTTCGCATTGTTTCCATATTTAGCTCCCCTTGACTTTTCTGAGCCTGGGGACACCCATATAGGGAGATAATAGTTGAATAAACGGTGATTCGATTACGTTTTCATCCTAGTGGAGACCAGCCAGTGCTCAGTACGACTCTAGAGACCAAACTCGAGGTCACCGTGGCTGGTCCACGGCCCTGCCAGCCAGCTCCCCACAGATGCTCAGTTCCTCCCCTTTCTGTTTCCACTGCGTGTTTCTCCCATAATAATGTTCCCTGCAGGAAAGCAGAGCCTTGTTAGGCTCAGATACGTAAATGTCAAAAAGGAGCCAGAAAAGTCAGGTGTGGCCTGAGCCTCGCCAGGATGAAGTTCAGGCCGGCCTCTGGCGCCGTGGGAGGATGGAGGGGGAGGGAGGAGGACAGTGAGTGGCCCAGCGGGGCGTCAGTGATGATCGGACAACAAGATGCAGTCCATCCGCAGCCAGGGGTATCATTCAGCCATCAAAAGGCGGGCCGTGCTGACAGCGTGGATGAACCTTGAAAACGCTACAAAGTGAAAGAAGCCAGACACAGAGGCCACGTGCTGTGTGATCTCATTTATAGGAAAAGTCCAGAAGGGGCGGATCCACAGAGACAGAAGGTACACCCGTGGTTTCCTAGGAGCAGGGAGATGGGCTTGACAGCTAAAGGGAGGGGGGTTCTTTTTGCGATGATAAAAATGCTCTAAAATCAACTGGTGAGGGTTGCCGATATCTGTGGATATGCCCAAAAAACCCCACCAAATTGCATTGTGTGTGAATTCCATCTCAATAAAGCTCTTCTTAAAAAGAGAGAAAAAGGGACTTCCCTGGTGGCACCGTGGTTAAGTACCCGCCTGCCAATGCAGGGCAGACGGGTTCGATCCCTGGTCCGGGAAGATCCCACGTGTCGCAGAGCAACTAAGCCTGTGCGCCACAACTACTGAGCCTTCACTCTAGAGCCCGCAAGCCACAACTACTGAGCCTGTGCCACAACTACTGAAGCCCACACGCCTAGAACTTGTGCTCCGCAACAAGAGAAGCCACCACAATGAGAAGCCCGCGCACCACAATGGTGAGTAGCCCCCGCTCGCCGCAACTGGAGAAAGCCCGCGCGCGGCAATGAAGACCCAACACAGCCAAAAATAATAAATAAATTAAATAAATAAATTTTTAAAAAAGAATGAAGAATGGCAGGGATGCATTTCCCTGCTTGGTTCCGCTTGGAGAGGGCTGTCCTAGAGCCAGGCAGAGCAGGGCCGCTGATCTGTGCTCTGAGTCTGCAAAAGACAGCGCGGGGGAACCTTGTCGGGCCAGGAGGGCTGGCTGCTTGAGCACGCCGGGGCCTGGGGGCTTCCCTGCCGTGGCTGCTGTCTGGGTCCAGGCCAGCGACAGCACCCAGAGCTCCCAGAAGTTCCCATTCAGTCAGGCCAGAGGCGGGATCGAAAAACATGTCCTCTCCATCATTCCCTGAAGCACCACCTAACAGCCCACCGGCCACAGCACGTGGCCTGTGGCAGAAAGCATCACAGTCACAGGGAACCCAGACCTTCGTCTGCATTGCAAAGAAAAACCAAACGTGTCCCGAGCCTCCCTGCCCCTCTGTCCAGGCTGGGTCCCTGCCAATAAAGACAGGCCCAGATGGGCCCTAGGCAGCCCCCAACCCTGGGCAGCTGGGCCTGTGCCCTGAGGGCCCGTGCCCAGCGGGGGCCCTGGGCTGTTTGGAGAATGAGGGGGACTTTGCACGAAGTACCAAGGAGGCAGCCATCTCCTTTCTTAGGAGCCCAGGACTCGTGTCTATTCCGATGCGGCGAACCCGGGCTCAAATCCCAGCTGGACCGCTTGCCAGCTGGGTTGGCATCACAGGGTGGCCTTAACCAAGCACCACAGACGTTTATTCTCTAGCGGTTCCGGAGGCCGGCCGTCCAAAGTCAGGGTGTCGACAGGGCCACGCTCCCTCAAAGGCTCTAGGGGAGGAGCCTGTCTCTTCCAGCTTCTGCCGGCCCCCGCGTCCCTTGGCTGTGGCCACGCCCCTCCAGCCTCCGCCTCCCTCCTCACATGGCTCCTCTGTGTGTGTCTGTGTCCTCTCCTCTTCTGCTGAGCACACTGGCCACTGGGTAGAAGGCCGGCCCTAAATCCATCACGATCCTTCTCAAGAGCCTTAATTAATTACATCTGCAATGACCCTCTTTCCAAATAAACTCAGGCTCCAGATGGACATGGATTGGGGCGGGACACATTCAAACCCCTCCCGTAGGTTGCTGCGCAGGTTATTAACCCCATGGCGTTGGTTTCCCCACGGGTGAGCGTAGTAGTCCTTCACACCTACAGCTCATCCATCAGGTGAAATAATTTACCGAAAGCACCTGGTCCAGCCCTCGGCCCTCAGCTTTCGGTAAGCGTTACTTTCCTTTCCCACAAAGCTTCCTGACCCAAGACGATGTGCCGGGGGAAGCTGGTGGTTGCATTTCTCCTTCCCTCTGTGGGATCCCCCTGCCCAGACTGGCCTCAGAAGGTGAGTATGAACCAGAGCCGCCCGGAGGGCTCGTCAGAACCCACCCCAGAGTTTTTGGGGGTTTTTGGTTTTTGTTTTGGCCTCGCCGCACGGCATGTGGAATCTTAGTTCCCCAACCAGGGGTCGAACCCCCGTCCCCTGCAGTGGAAGCACGGAGTCTTAACCACTGGACCGCCGGGGAAGTCCCCACCCGAGAGATTCTGATACAGTGGCTGGCGTGGGGCCAAGCCTGTGCATTAGCTGAGTTCCCAGGAGATGCTGATGCTGCGGGCCTCGGCGCACAGTAAGGACCACTGTCCTAAGGGCCAGAGAGCGAGCCTTAGACTCAAAACAATGGGGTAGCAGGACCAGCTTTTGGACACAGTCAGTGGTCGGGCCGGCTTTGGCGCCTGTGAGGCGCTCACTGCCTGCCTGACTCTTCAGGACGGGCACTTTCATCCTCGTGCCCGATGTTCCACAACGTGGGGTGGGGTGGGGGCCCAGCGGCCAGGAAGTCCTCCAGGGGGTAGTGAAGGACAGGCTCGTCCTGGCGAGCCTTCCTCTCCGCCCTCCTGGGCACCGCAGAGGCCTCTGGGGCCGCCTCCCCGCCTCCATGCTGCCCCTGGTCTATGAGGAACTGCGTCCGGTTGCTAGAAACGGAGACCCAACGCCACGCTCTTGTGTCTGGTTCTTTCACTCAGCGTTACATCTGTGAGGCCCATCCTGGTGCGTGGCAGGCATTTGTGTGTTCTCCTTGCTGTGTATTTCTCCGTCGTGTGAGAGCAGCGGCATTCGTCCTGTGGACGGACAGGTGGGTGTTTTCGCTTTGGGCTGTTACACACTGTGTGCCTGCATCTTTGGGGGCATTCCTGTGGGGTTAATGCCGAGGAGTGGGGGGTCTGGGGCACGAGGGATGCAAATGTCCAGCTTTAGAAGACAGCGCCAAAGTGTTTTCCAAAATGATTGTTTCTAGAGCTCTCCTCCTGCATGCCGAATCACCCCAAACTTGGCTTTTAAACGATTTCTTGTTCCTCGGCAATCTGGCTGGGCCCTGCTTCTCTCCACTCTCCAGAACATCCCGGAAGCATCTTCACTCACTTGGCTGGAATAGCCCTGAGATGCCACCCCTCCCCCTCCACGTGGCTGCCTGGGCTTCCTCACAGCATGGCGGCCCCCAGGCACCAGACTTCTTACCCCGTGGCTGACTTCCCAAGAGTGGAAGTGGAAGCTGTCAGGCTTCTTTAAAGATAATAGTAATAGGGACTTCCCTGGCAGTCCAGTGGTTAGGACTCCACGCTTCCACCGTAGGGGGCACGGGTTCGATCCGTGGTGGGGGAATGAAGACCCCGTGTGCCACGTGACATGCCAAAAATATAAATTAATAATAATAATAACATAATAAGTGGCAGTGTCACTTGGACTTCATTCTCTTGGCCAAAACCAGCCAGGAGATCAGGGCAGGTTTAAGGGAGGGAAATCCACTCCCTTGACCAGCGGTGACCTGCAGGAAGGACGGGGTGATGGTCACCGCCTTTGGGGGAAACCCCAGGATTGCACCGGTTCTCACTTGCAGCATGTGAGACTTCCGATTGATTCACATCTTCCCCAACCCCGTACTACGCTGAACATCTGTGATACATTCATATTTTTAAAACACAAGAAGAGGAGCCTTTCACGCGGCAGCCCTGCGTCCAGGAGGCTTCACCAACTCCATCGCAGGAGAGCTGAATCGAGGCTCTGGGGGCGGCGGAGAGGCTGCCTCGCCCCCAAGCCCCGCCTCCCCCGACCATGGCCCCCGGTGGTTGAGGACCCAGAGCTTTGCGGAATGTGCTGTCTCTGTCCTTTGCAGTCTCGTGGGAGCCGCCTTGTGGGGGGATTGATATCTGCATAAGCTGGGGGAGGGCTGGGCCGCCAACGAGCTCTGAGCAAATGTTCGCAAGAGCAACACAAATGCTCTGAAGCGCTTAAAATAAAACCTGGTAAAGGAACAGGCCAGTTAAGAGATGCGACTACCCAGCCGGCATCATCTAGAATTCGTGTTCAGCCCTCAAATCCTTTCAAGGGTTTGCCTTACTTTGATTTTAGACTGGTCATTGAATAGATAACACTATTCACTTGTCCAGAGAGAGGCCCTGAGAGCCTCAGCTCGTGTCCTGGGGGTGTGCGGACGGACGGCGGGGATGTAGGCTTCGTCGGTCCTGCTCCGTGAATGGAAGGCTGCAGGAGGCTGTGTGGTCTGGTGGAGGGTTTGAGCAACAGGAATAAACTGTTGGATACAGACACCCCTGCTCTCGGCTGTACACGCAAATGCATAACTGAGCTCCAAAGAAAAAAGGAGAAATTCTCAGGTTGAGAGATTCAAAGGCAAAGCAGTGAGACTGGGTTTCCGGGACAGGGGCCTGGGGTACAGACCCCAGGGGCAGACCCCCACTCGGGGCTGGATCTTGAATCCGTTTAAGGTTGGAGACAGGAAAAGAGGCTGCTTTTCCAAACACGAATCACTAGGTGCTGCCCAGGGAAAAGGGGCAAGACAGCCCCAGCCACAAGCCCTGAAGAAGACTCAGGACGCTTGCATCGCCCAGGGGGCCTGGAGTGGGTGCCAGGGCCCGGGGCAGGGGTGGTGGGGAGTGACTGCATAAGGGGGACAGAGTTTCTGTCTGGAGTGATGAAAAGGTTCTGGAAATAGATTGCGGTGCACTTAAAAATGGCTCAGATGGGAGATTTTGTTATGTATATTTTACTATAAAATATAAAAACAAAAAAAGCCAAAAAATATTGGAAAGGAGGAGACAGAATTATCATTATCCTCAAACAATGTGACTGTCTACCTGGAAAACCACGGGAATGTGTCAGGACCAATAAGGATGCTCAACTAGGTGTGTGGTTACGAAATTGATACAAGTCAATGGTTTTCTACAGACCAGGGGATACTTAGTTAGAAAATAGAACGGTGACAGAAACCCACTACAATAGGCTATCACTCACAGTAGCGGCAAAGCTATAAAACACTGAGTAATTCATTTAATGTGATGAGAAATGAGTAGGATTTCTAGGAAAAGGGCTACAATGTCTGCAGCTGCCCAAGAAATACTTGTTGAATGAGTGAACAATTATATATTTCTCCAGAGAGATATTAAAAAAAACAAGAATAAAATAAAACCAAGAATAAAAGAAAAAAAATGTATCCCATTTAAAAAAATAAAGGAATGATGAGCAAAGACATGGAAAATCTGTTGGTGGATATAAAGACGTACTGATGATTACAGAAAAGTAAAAACAGTAATAATGACTTGTTGGGGGGGGGGGGATGGTTTACAATGATGTGCACCTGGGGACTACCCCAGGTGGTGCAGTGGTTAAGAATCCGCCTGACAACGCAGGGGGCATGTGTTCGAGCCCTGGTCCGAGAAGATCCCACATGCCACGGAGCAACTAAGCCCGTGTGCCACAACTACTGAGGCTGCGCTCTAGAGCCCATGAGCCACAACTACTGAGCCCATGTGCCACAACTACTGAAGCCCGTGCCTAGAGCCCATGCTCCGCAACAAGAGAAGCCACCGCAACGAGAAGCCCGCGCACCGCAAGGAAGAGTAGCCCCTGCTCGCCACATCTAGAGAAAGCCCGCGCGCAGCAAGGAAGACCCACCACAGCCAAAAATAAATTAATTAGTTTTTTAAAATGATGTGCACCTGGGACTTCCCTGGTTGTCCAGTGGTTAGGACTCCGCGCTTTCACCGCTGTGGCCTGGGTTCAATCCCTGGTCAGGGAGCTAAGATCCTGCAAGCCTCGCGGTGCGGAAAAAAAAAAATTGATGTGCACGCAATAATAAAACACTGGACATCAATAATGCAAGATGGTGATCTTAGCAACTTGTGACTCGAGGGGAAGGGTCTATAGGTTTTCACTGCCCTATTCTTGTGCCACGCGGCTGGCAGGATCTCGGTTCCCCAGCCAGGGATTGAACCTGGGAGTTCAGAGTCCTAACCACTGGGCCACCAGGGAATTCCCTCTTTCAACATTTTGTAAGAGTGACTTGGGGCTAGTTTTAGGCTGCCCTAGAGGCAGAACCAGAGAGAAGAATGTCCCTGGGGGCTAGAGGGTGTCAGCGCCACAGAGCTCAGCCTGGGGGGGCCTCTGAGCTCTCCCACCCCAGGGACAAGGAGCCTGGGAGATTTATCCACCAACTGCCACCCATCTCGGGCTGGGGCCCCTCCCAGGACAGGCGGCTCCTGGGACAGCATGTTCTCCTGTGTGTCTGGGCCGGGAGCGCCCTCAGGTGGGAGGTGCAGGCATTTGCAGGTAGATAGGTAAGTTAAGATGTAGGGGGCTTGTACTCCCAGCTGTAGGGGTTGCCGGTGGAGAGATGGGGGAGACAGAAGGGGCGAGGGTGATAGAGACAAGGAGAGAGACAGAAGCGCCACCCTAGCAAACGAAACACACCCTCCGAGTCCCAGCGTTGACCCTGGCTCTGGTCACTGAGCCCTGCTGTCCTGCCATCCCTGGTCACCCGTCCACCAGACCAAAGTTCTGCTTCCCGGGTCTGTGGGCAGAAGAGGTCGCCTGGCGGCCTGACCCCCAGACACCCGGTCCCCTCCGCTCCTGCTGGTGTCCTAGGCCCTCTGCCTGGTGTCTGCCTCCAGGGCTGGCGGGGCCAAGGTGTCAGGAGGGCGTGACAGACGCCAGCAGGCTGGTTATCCCTCATCACGGCCAGTCGGACTGAGCTATTCCCTCCCCGCCGCAGAGGCGAGGTCAGCGGGCCAGACACGACCCCCGTGCCCCCTGTGCCCCCTGTGCCCCCATGCCCCCCGTGCCCCTGTGCCCTCTGTGCCCCCCGTGCCCCCATGCCCCCGTGCCCCTGTGCCCCCGTGCCCCCTGTGCCCCCATGCACCCGTGCCCCCGTGCCCCCTGTGCCCCCCGTGCCCCCGTGCCCCCCGTGGCCCCCGTGCCCCCTGTGCCCCCTGTGCCCCCCGTGCCCCCGTGCCCTCTGTGCCCCCTGTGCCCCGTGCCCCCCGTGCCCCCTGTGCCCCCCATGCCCCCCTGTGCCCCCGCTGCAGGCTGTTCTGTCTGCACAGCACATGCCCATCTTCTCCCCGAGCCAGAGCTGACGAGCCCTCTCCTGAGGTCAGGGACCCATGAAGAGTCTGTAAGAGCCACTCACCGGGAAGCCTCGCCTGCAGCAGCGCTCAGGGTTCACAATCTCAGGAGGCGTGAAGTGTTTGCAGAAGGATGCGCCTCTCAGCCACTCTACGGGGCAGAGCTGAGAGGTGGGAGGGCGTTTCCGGCTCCTGCATCGCGGGGGCCCCCGGGAGAGGCTGTGGGGGATGCCCGCCTGCCGAGGGGCCAGGGGCCCGGCCGTGCCGCCCCCGAGGCCCTAAGCCTGGGCCGCGGCAGCTGGGGCCCCTCACAGGCCTGGGACGCCCTTTCGGGAAGGTGAGAAATCTCTTTTACCTCTAACGTCTCAGAAGAAATCATTCCCACCAGCTCCAAAGCAGCCTGCTGGCAGCGGCTCAGGTCGCTGTGTCTTTGACCCCATTCGGTCCCACCCGAGAACCCTGATCTCCTGCTACCTGCCAAGCGGAGTGTCAGGTTCTGGGGATGGGAGCAGGCCCGGCCTCTGTGCTCTGGAGCTGGTAGTTCCATGGGAAGACACACACAAAAGAGACAACCCCAGCCCAGTTTGCGACGTGAATGTCCCCCAGGTCCTGCTTTGAGGCCAGCAGGCGGGAGTCAGGGATTAACACCCACGAGGAAGAGCAGACGACGGCGCTTTGATGGTCCAGAAAGGGGAGGCTGGGCAGGCAGAGGGCCAGCTGTGCAAAGGTCCTGAGGCACAGATCACTGGTGTGTAGGGTGCTCTGGGCAGCGTGGGGGACAGCACGGGAGGGGACAAGGCTGCAGGGGCTGGCAGGACCCCAAATTTCACCCCTGGATGTACTCACGAGCAGCAGAGATCCACCGCCCAAGCCACGAAGGGGCTGGCGGGCACACGCCCAGTGTGGCCCTGGGACTGTAGCAGTTGGACTGAGGTTGGAACTGGCCCAGGGCCATGGGCTCCAGCAGCACGCGGACCTCACAGAGAGCTCTCTCTTCCTCGCAAGGCTGAGCTCCGTTTCTGCTGAGCACCCACCAGGCACCAGGCTCCACGTGGGGCATTCCCAAGCGACCGTTGGTCCTTACGTCAGCACCAGATGGGTTTTTCCCATTTTACAAGAAATCTGAGGCTCAGAGAGGTTGAGATATGTGATCAAAGACACACAGCAGAGCCAAGGTTTGAATCCAGGGCTGCCTTGACACCAGCATGGAGAGACTGGTCAGCAGAGAGAGGGAGGAAGGCAGCGTGTGTGTGTGTGTGTCTGTGTGTCTGTGTGTGTGTGTCTGTGTGTCTGTGTGTGTGTGTGTCTGTGTGTCTGTGTGTGTCTGTGTATGTGTCTGTGTGTGTGTCTCTGTGTCTGTGTGTCTGTGTGTGTGTCTCTGTGTCTGTGTGTGTCTGAGTGTGTGTGTCTGTGTGTCTGTGTGTGTCTGTGTGTGTCTGTGTATGTGTCTGTGTGTGTGTCTGTGTGTCTGTGTGTGTGTCTCTGTGTCTGGGTGTGTCTGGGTGTGTGTGTCTGTGTGTCTGTGTGTGTCTGTGTGTCTGGGTGTGTGTGTGTCTCTGTGTGTGTGTGTCTGGGTGTGTGTCTGGGTGTGTGTGTGTGTCTGGGTGTGTGTCTGTGTGTCTGTGTGTCTGTGTGTGTCTGTGTGTGTGTGTCTGTGTCTGTGTGTGTGTCTGTGTGTGTGTGTGTCTGTGTGTGTCTGTATGTGTGTGTCTGTGTGTGTGTGTCTCTGTGTGTCTGTGTCAGTGTGTCTGAGTGTGTGTGTCTGTGTGCATGTGTGTGTCTGTGTGTTATCTGTGTGTGTGTCAGAGTGTACGTGCATTTCTCTGTGTGGTGGGGGTGTTTACATGTGTGCGTGAGTGTCACTGTGTCTGTGTGTGTCACCGTGTGTCATTGTGTGCGTGTCACCGTGTGTCTCGCCTCGCAAGCTGAAGATTGCAGTTTCAAGTGAAATCCAGTCTGAGCGAGTAGGTGACACTCTCCAATTTGCTTGCAAACGTCCCTGAAGAGGCAAAGGACACACAGCTGGGCCGCAGCCAGGAGCTGGGGAGGGGGAAGGGCGCGGGAGCCAGACAGAGGCCAGGCTTGCGGCAGAAACGAGAAATGATGTCACACAGCAGAGTCCCAGGCAGCCCCCTTGGTCAGAGCCTGGGCAGAGTGGCCCCCGTCCCCAGGGGCACCGTGGGCCCCGAGACCCTTCCGTGCCCGACCCCAGCTCTTGAGAGCACAACCGCTGGAGAGGATTCATAGAGATAAAAATATAAACTTGTTTGCTTACAAAAACTCACTGGAGGCTGAAGAGCGTTCATGTCCTCGTCATGGAACTGACAATACCGAGAAGAATCAAAGGGACCAGACTCAAGGGCTCTGCTTCCCACTAACTCTGAGAAGCTTTTTTCCCCTAAACTTCCTCCCTCCGCAGCAGATTCTAGATGCTACAGTGCTGAACGCCGGCACCCTCCGCCGTCCTGAAAGAGCAGCCCTTCTAGAGAAGAGCCTCCCAGCCTTGTGTCTGACCCTCTGACTGCCCTACTCCCAGCCACCGGTGGCCCTGCGACCAGCACTGGACCAACCAGCGTTCCTGGCCCGACAGAGAAGGGTCAGGCATCTTGGGAGGTGGCAGCGGTAGTGGCGGACCAGGGGCTGTGGGTGGCCAGAGACAGAGACCCTCGCCCCCACTGCCAGCATGCTTGTCCCTGAGTCCAGCTGCTTCTGAGGCCCAGCCCCACCCTGGCTACACGAGCTGGGCTTGTGTTCCCCGCAACTCCCCAAGTCCCGATCCCCCAGCAGGGCGAGCGCTTTGCAGAGAAGAGGGCCCCAGGCAGGGCTGGCGGAGGCGTCTGGGAACGGGGAGCCGTGGGTGGAAAGCACACGGGCACACGAGCAGCTTTTGGCCGGTAAGACGTCGCTGGTTGGTGGTTCGGAGAATCAGGACTCCACCTGCCCTGGCCCGACAACACGCCCATCTCATGGGAAGTGATGACCAGGCCCAGGGTGGAGGTGGGACCTGCCCGAGGTCACACGGCTGGGGTGCTGGGAGACAGAGTCCCAGAGAAGCTCCTGGGGGGCTGCAGCTTCTCCTCCTCTTACGGGTCAAAGTGGAGAAACCCAAAGCTCCCTGGGCTCCCCATGGCTCAAAAGGCAGCCATGCCATCAATTATTAAATATCCCTTAAAAGCCCGAGAAAACTGAGATGGGCTGGGATGGGATAGGCTGGAAGCCAGCAGCCCCCTCCCAGCCTTTGGCTAAAAAGGGAGAATTAGGTCCGGGTGGGAGTGGGGTGTCAACCCACAATCTCAGGAGCCTAGAGCTCCCAAGTCTGAGGCTCCCCGGGAGAAGGACAAATGCCTGCTGAGAGCGAGATTTTGCAAACCACGGGAGGGTCTTCAGGTAGGCTGCGTCCCTGGGACACCTTGGGGACGGGGGCACTGTGACGTGTGACTCCGTGTCAGCAACACGGAGGGATGGACGAGGCATATTGTTCGAATCCTCCACCCTCCTGGGCTCCACAGACAAACGCTCAAGAACCCAGAGACGAACGTTTGGCCAAGGGCATGGCTTTCTTTTCCCCCACAGATTTATTTATGAAGCCCCGTAAAACCTGGCTTACACGTGTGTCATAAGGCGATGCAGTTTCTGCGTTTCCCCTGGGTGTTCTATTGTGTATATTATTTCATTTCATTACCATCTTCCTTTTTCTTTTAGTTTTTAAATTTTTTTAATTTATATTTTTTTAATTTAATTTTTTGGGCTGTGCCGCGTGGCATGTGGGATCTTAGTTCCCCGACCGGGGATCGAACCCGCCCCCCTCTGCAGTGGGAGCGCAGAGTCTTAACCACTGGACCGCCAGGGAAGTCCTCCATCTTTCTTTTTAATAACCCTCCTTCTCCCTCTTTCCTTTCTTACCAAGCCATCCACCTCGCAGTGGGAGTCCAAGGGCATCTGCAAATTCTTTGCCATTCGCCCATCAAGAGGGGGCGTCCCTGGGACTTCCCTGGCGGTCCAGTGGTTAGGATTCCGTGCTTCCACTGCAGGGGGCACGGGTTCGATCCCGGTTGGGGAACTAAGATCCTACATGCCGTGCGGCCAAAAATAAAAAATAAAAAAGAGCAGAACGAGGCGGAAGTGATGACAACGGAGGCTGTGTCAGAAAAGGCCACACAGGGTCTCTTGAGAAACCCGGCCTGTGAGCCCTGAGCTATCACATATGAGTTTCCTGTGGCGGCTAGAGCAAAGAAAGTTCCACCAGCTGGGCGACTTACGAAAACGTCATACGGGCTGAACTGTGTCCCCCCAAATTCATAGGTTGAAGTCCAAACCCCCAGCACTTCAGAATGTGACTGTATCGGGAGATGGGGCCTTTAAAGGGGTAATTAAGGAAAGATGAGGTCATGGAGGTGGGAGAGGGATCCTTCCAGCAGGAGGAGACTAGGACACAGACACAGAGGGAGGACCGTGGGAGGACACAGGGAGAAGACGGCCATCCGCAAGCCAAGGAGAGAGGCCTCAGGAGACACCGACCCTGCAAACACCTTGATCTTGGACTTCCAACCTCCAGAACTGGGAGATCACAAATTTCTGTTGTTTAAGCCGCCCTGACAGTAGTACTTTGTTACGGCAGCCCGAGCAAACTAATACACAACAGATGTTTATTGTCTGTTCCAAGGAAGACTCTGGTGGGCCAGCCTCAAGCCGTATGCCCGTCCCCAACCAGCCACCGTGTTCCAGTGGTGCCGTCCCATGACTGGCCTCCTGCTTTGAGACCGACAGCCCTACCTCCCCCTTGGGGCGATGGGCTGGGGAGGATTTCCCAGCCAGCACTCACTATGGCAACCCCAGCTCACCTGCAACATTTCAGGGACCGCAGACCACCATCAACTCCTTCCCTTTACAGGTGAATGAATGGAGCCACAGATCAAGGTCACCCAGAGAGTTGAGAACAAAGTCATCTGGGCTTCCTCTGAGAAAGCCTGGAGCCTATTAAATCCTTAAACGCATTATCAGAGGACATACGTGCATTGTTTCCTTAATCCTCCGAGAGGATTAGGAGAATTCAGCCAAGATAAGCTCCTTCCAGGGAGCCAGCTACCTTCCCCCAGCACTGCGCTTCTCCGGAACTGGGACCGGCCTCTGGAGGATAGAGTGGGCCCCGCAGCAAACACCCCTGGGCCTCGGACGTCTCCACCTAATGATGCTACAGCCCGTGATTACATCAGTGGTGTTCTGACAGCCCAGGAAGGCTTCCCAGGGGGCAGGGATTCTGGGCTGGGAAAACCGCACAAACAAAGGTGTGGAGTCTGGAACTTGGAATCAGATCTGCTCCTAAATTGGCAGGGCCTGGGGCAAGGGTCACATGGGGAAAAGCCCACACGCTGTAGGTCTAGATGTTTAAGAGTTAGAAATAGAGCCAATATTAAGCAAATGTGTCCTGTCTTCAACTGTCTAAGAACCTGGAAGGCCAGGGATGAGCTGAACTCCCCGTCAGGATGCGTGAGCACGGACGTCGCATCCTGTGTGTACACGCACGCCCCCTGGTCACCCTCGGTCTCGGGCTGCACACGCCAGCCGTGTGGCCGGCCCTCAGGGGCTTGGGACTGCTGGGATGGCGAAGCCCAGGATGCTGAAGAGGACCGGAGTGGGGCTTCGGGAAGGGGCCCCTGACCAGGGCGTAAGAGTGGTTCCACTTGGCAGTGTCCGTCTGGCAGAATCTGGGAGTGCACAGTGAGGCAGACAGCTGACGGCAGCCACCCCTGCAGGACCTCAAGAGCCTGGTTCAGGAGCTTGGGTTTATCCTGAAGGCAGGTGGGAGCCATGGGAGGATTTGGAGCCATGAGAGGCACAGTCAGCTTCGTGCTGGGAGAGATGCCTCTGGACACCGTGGGCGGAGGAGGTTGGAGGGGGCAGAGCAGTGCCACGGAGACGGGATGGAGAGGTGACCCCAGGCTGGAGTCCAGGGCACAGGAGTCTGGGATGTGGTGTGCTGGTAAGCCCTTAACAACTGGCCCTCTGGTGGGAAAAGCCCTGATTTGTAGCCTCGGCTGACTTCCCTGGTGTAAATTCTCCCAAGCCTGGCTGATTTCAAGATGCCAGCATGATGTCATGGAACAGAGTTGGGAAGAGAAATGAGGTAGCCCACCGACACGTGGTGTTCCCACCATCTCGATACAGTGGACGTGACCTCGACAGCATAAATAATAGTAAAATAATTAGGACGCCATGAGTTCTGAGTATGTATTACCTTGGTAAGTTTATTTAATTTTTAACAATGGCTGAGTTTAACAACTGTCTAGCAAAATTTCCTAAGAATGTCATAATTGGCTCTCAGGGCTGGTAGGAACAGCTCCCGCACAGCAGTGGGAAGGCGGAGCGTGGCATCTAGAATGTTCCCTCATTAAGTGCACCGTGGGATGGGGGGTTATGGGGGAACTGTGCCCACTGCCCCCAAGGGCCACGTCCAGCCTCGTTCTCAGCCTGAAGGCAGCCTGGCCCCAGATGCCAACCACACCCGCCGATCCTGACGCCATCCCTGGTGGAGACGTCCTGTGTCCGCCCTGCATCCCAGCCCACACGCCCTAAGCGTTCTGAGGAGCCCCAGCTCCTCTCCCCACCCACCCCACCGCAAGAGGAGGGGAACCCCAGCTGGGGTCTGCCCTGGTCGCTGGTCCCCCTACCCTGCAGCCCGGATGATCCGGAACTGCTCAGGCGGAGGGGCGTCCACCACCACCAGACCACGCGGGTCACTGGTCAGCTGTCCCAGAACCCCCTGCAGCCGAAGCTTTTCCCTTCAACAAAGCGGCCCGGGGGAAACGACCTGGATGTCCAAGTCCACCCTCAGGTGGGACAGTCCGGACTCACCCGGAAGTCCTGCCCGCCTGGTGCCAGCCCCCAGTGAACAGTTACTACTGACTGGCAAGGTGCCCTGGGCATTGATTGTTGACCCTGCCAGTCACAGGCCAACGGCCAGAGTACCAGGCTGGGATCGATGACTGTCACACGTGATTAATGTGATTTAGCTGTGACGACACAGCTACCGTCGTTACCCCATTTTACAGATGAGGCAACAGAGCCCAGCTCAGCGAGGCTAAGGCACGTCACAGGTCATACAGCTGGGAGGCAGAAGGCTCGGGTCAAACCCAGATCTGTCCGATGGCAAGGCTCAAACTCAACCTTTCTGCTCTCCCGACTGGGGACAAAAACAAGGCACAGTCTCTGGGGACCTTGACAAGGAGCGAAAGAGTCGTCAGATGAGGGTGGTAAACCTCTCTCTCCACCTCCATCTCTGAAATAGCCTAGTCAATCTCACCCCCTACATGGACCCCCCCCGCTTAGAGAGGGGCCTCTGGACAGATGCTCTCCATTCACAAGGAGAGGTGTATCTCCTGGTTGACTTTTCTATGGCATAAATTTCTGGGTTGGCGAATTATCATCTTTATAATCAGAGGAAACAAAGCTATTTTCAGCTTGAGAACATATGAGTCCAATGGTAAATAAAACCCCAAAGACCGTTGCTGGGGAGGCCGGCGCTGTCCTCCTCGTGGCTGGCAGCCTCCCCCTGCCGGGGAGGGGCGCGTCTACACAGTAAGGGGTGGGCAGTGAGGACGAGGGAGGCGGGCAGGGAGCATTCTGGAGCTCCAAGGCTGGACAGGCCCCCTCAGCTTTACAGGGGCAGATCCCGAGGCCCAGAGAGGTTGAGGGCCCTGCCCCGGGGCACACAGCCTGCGGGGTCCGGTAGCGCCCTCTGCCGCTCTGCTGGGCACGGCGGCCCCAGTGACTGCTCGGGTGTTCTCTCAGCACTTGGGAACAGATGGCTTCAGCTCCCACCCACGGAAGCCAAACATTTTCCCTGGTTACCCTGCTAATTTGCTCACAAGCGTCCTCTTGTAAATAGAGAGTACAAAGGCTCCTTCGCACCGCGTGTCTGACAGCAAATTCTGACTCCACCGGGAGAAGCCTCAGAGGGAGCACAGGAAAGTCCCAGGTAAGCCTCAGGTAAGGCCCAGGTGGGGCCCAGGTGGGGCCAGGAGCGTCGGCCGGTCTGGGTTCCAGTCCTGGTTCTGTCACTCCCAGGAGCCTGGCTGGGAAACCTTGGGCCGGCCTCTGGCATCTGTCTTCTCATCTCTGAAATGGGCACGCTGATTGCAAAGGAGCCGGACGTGAGCTATCGTTTGGGTGCTCTAGGAATCAGAGTATCAGTAAGAGCCTGGCCACCCTGCCGTAATGCCATCCTCTGAGATCAGCATGGTGGCCCCGGGTCCAGTGCCACTGTGCCCCCGACCCCGACGGTAGCTGGTTCACCCAGCCCCTCTCACTGACCGAGACCTCCTCCAGACCTGGCCTGGCCCCGAGGCCCAGAGAGGCCCAGACTTCTCGAGGCTTCTTAGGCGTGCGACTCTGGGCACCAGGGCCACCCCTGGCATGCCAACATCAGGGGAACTCCCTGGAGGAGGGGACAGTGATGCTGAGTCTTTACGGATGAGTAGGCGCTGGTGGGTGCCGGGGAGTGTGTGTTGATGGGCAGGCCCTCCAGGTGGAGGGAACTAAGTGGGTAGAAGCTTGGGAGGAGTCGCCTCGTTGTTGAGGGAGGGGAAGCCAAGGAAACTGGGTGCGGCTGGTGCCTCAAGGGAGGGGCTGGGGGGTGGGCGGGAGCGCGTGGGAGCCTGGAGCCGTGAGGGAGATCTGCTCCCGGTGGGGCAGCAGCCCAGGGTCCCTGGGGCTCCCATCCCCCCACCGCATCCTCCAAGGCGGCAATGAAGAGCTCTTGCAGCTACGCGCTCCTGGAGCCAGGCCAGCAGCTGCCGCCGTCCTGGCCAGCCTCCAGCAGCGGCTCCCGGGAGCCTTCATGCCCGTTGGCTGGCTGGCCTGGGGGTGGGCTTCTGGGGGGCAGCATGGCCCCCAGGACAGACAGGGTGGCTGAGGAGAGGCCGGCGTCGGCCTGGCCTTGCTGTGTGACTTGGCTCAGTCAGGCAAGCCACCTCTCTGAGCCTCGGGCCCTCCCGTCCCAGAGTCACTGTGAGGGTCTGAGCAGACAGTGCTGACCTTGGCCGGGCCTGGCTCCCAGCGGGTGTCCGTCAGCGCCAACCCCTCCCCCTACCGCGTCCCACTCAGCACCTCACCACCACCCCTGTCCTCTTGGAGAGAATCCTGGGGTTTTATTTATTCCATTTGCCTTTTTTGCCCAGACGGTTGGGTCTCATTTTCTCTCGAGTTTGATGCCACGGTGCTCAGAGGCAGGGGCACAAGCAGGGACGGGGCTGACGGCCTCCGGGCCTGTGATGCTGCCGGGGGCCTGCTCGCCTTGAGCTGGGGGGCGGGGGGGGGCAGTCCAAGCAGTCCCAGGGGGCCTCTCTGTCCAGGTCAGAAGCCTGGTCCCTGCACCTGCCCTAAGGTGACCGACAATACCCGTGTCCCGGGGTCACTGTGAGCGCGAAATCCGGCTCACGTATGGCTATGACTGTGACCAGGGTCATGGTTACGAGACCCACTATCCCCGTCATCCCAGCATCACCACTCCCCCGCTGGCTTCCTCGGCTCTAAGCGGGGGCTCCCAGGGTACCCCGGTCCCTATAAGAATTAGAGGAGGTGACGCAGATGAAGGCTGCTCCCTGCGCCGGGGGGGGGGGAGACCCTCACCCTTCCACCACCTGCTGAGGCCTGGCCCTGCCCGGTGCCCCATCTCTGCCCAGCCAGGGCCCCTGGACCTGGCCAGCCGGCTGCCCCTCCCTCCCCGGCTGTGTCCTAGGCAGGGTCCTCACTCCTGTCTCTGTCTGGCTCTTGGCTGCGTGTACACGTTGATGGGAAGATTCTAATGGGCTTTAAGTTAATAAGTTGGGAATAAATTAGGTTGGAGCTCTGCAGGAAACAGATAGCAGAGCCACGGTGGCCTGGGACAGCCTGGTCGGAGCAGGGCTGGAGGTGGGGTGAAGGTGGGTAGGACCGCTGGGCTCTCTTCCTTCTCTCCTACCCCCGACACTCTATCACAAACATTTTCAACATAAAGGAGAGTCGGAAGAATTATGCAGGGAACCCCCAGAGGCTCCCTGCCTACATTTTGCTCTGAGAGAGCCATCCATCTCTCCGACACCCTATCCATCCACCAACCCACCTTCCTTTCTTAAATGCAGTTCAAAGTCAGTGGCAGACATCAGGACACTTCACCCCTAAACCTGCACGGTGTTAGCTAGAGGTCATTATTTGGTTTGGGTTGAGGGATTGTTTTAGACACAATTTACCAACAGTGAAAGGCACAAATCTGAAGTGAACATTTGCTGAGTTTTGACAGATGGACACATTGGATTAGCCAAATAGCTATCAAAATATAGAGCATTGCTCACTCCTTCCGCCCCACCCCTGCCCCCACCCCAAAGGCAATCACCATCTTGATCACCTTGGATTCATCTCGCCTATTCTAGAATTTCACGTGAATGGAACCATGTGACACGTGTTCTGTGTCTGTCTTTTCCACTCAGGATAAGGTACTTGACATTCATCCAGTTTGGGGGCGCCAGCAGCGTGTTCCTCTTCATTGCCAAGTAGTATTCCGTGGTAGGGATGGACCACAGCCTGTTTAACCATCTCTCCTTGAAGGGCCCTGGGCTGTTTCCAGGTTTCTCCTATTATGCATAAAATCCGTGCATGTCTCTCTGCGGACACGTAGTTTATTTTCAAGCTTATCTTCAGTCCCTCCCTCCCCCTCCAACAAGCCAAGCCCACTCTGTAGCTGGAGGGGACAGGAAAATACCTCAGCACACCCGCTGGTCTTTGGGTGGGCGGGTCGCCCTAGAGTCACCTTGGTGGGCCATGGTGGTCTGGGGTGGTGCCTAGTCCCTGAGAAGGGATGGACGGTGGGTGGGCAGGCTGGAAGCTGTTGCCACTGAGACAGTGGGAATTATTCTAAAAAGGCTACCTTGGGCCCAAAGTGCCTCCTCTGAGATTCGTGCACAAGGGCACCCACGTGGAGGGCTGCTTAGAGGGGCCACCAGGAGTCACAAACCCAAGAGCCCCCAGGAAAGGGGTCACCCTAAGACAGAGATCAACACGGTCTCAGGTCAAGCAAACTCTCAAGATATCACTGTCACGTGTTAAGGGCATGGTTAAGAAATATTTAAGGTAGTGTCTTGAAACACCCTCAGCTAGATGAAAAGGCTTCTAAGAATCTTAAAAGCATGCATCTTAGACTTTCTCTATTAGACGAGAGAGCCTCTAAAAATCATAAGGCCCTTGTTCCACAGCCCAGCACAGAGAGATGCGTGGGTGCGGCTTTCACCTAGTGGATTGTATTATAATCTGATACACAGGAAGCCCACAAAGTTTTTATTTATTTTATTATTATTATTTTTTTAACTCTTTATTTATTTGGTTGCGCCGGGTCTCAGTTGCGGCAGGCGGGCTCCTTCGTTGCGGCTCGCCGGCTCCTTGGTTGTGGCAGGCGAACTCTTTGTTGCAGCATGCGTGTAGGATCTAGTTCCTGACCAGGGATCCAACCCGGGCCCCCTGCATTGGGAGCGTGGAGTCAGCCGCTGTGCCACCAGGGAAGTCCCCACGAAGTTTTTAAAGCAATTATATCAGCTTGGAATGAGGAGCTGGGCCACATCCCTGCTGGTGGGACCTGAGGCATAAGAACTCACTAGGCCACCCACCCTTCCCGCCCATTCCTCAGAAGTGAGTGTGCAGGAGGAAACAGGGAGGGGCCAGCTGGGGTCAGAACACTCTGGGCTTTGGGTGTGACCCCTGCAGGCCCTGAGGAATCATGGGAGAGGGGTAGTGGGGGAAGGACACCTTTTAGAAAGCTCGCTCTGTCTGCCTGGGGAGCTGGGTCAGAGGGCACAGTGGGGGAGGACGAGAGACCAAGGGGGAGGCCCCGGTAGCCATCCTACTGAAAGATGACCTTTGGGGGAGTGTCTGAGGCCACTGAGAACAGCGCCCAGCACTTGCCAAGTGAGGGCCAAGCAGGGGCCTTAGTCCCTGGCTGTGGCAGCCCCCTGGTCACTCTGCCCATGGTGCGGACCCCACCCCAGCCTCTCCCTGCGCTAACCCAGCTGCCTTCGTGAGCCCAGGTGACAGAACAGGGGTAGCTGCAGGCCTGTCCCTCAATCCTGCCGTGGCCCATCAGCTGCTTATTCCACGAGGCCTTCATTGGCTGCGTTTTTCATCCTGGCAGGAGGCTTTTCTCCAAGGGAAGGTTGCTAACCGGGACAGGGGAACAGGCATCGATTAGCAGAGTCATTGCTGCTGTCAGTGAAGCTTGGGTGTCATCGAAGTGACAGTGGGGCTGGCCCCAAGCCTGGCATCCACCCTGGCACCCCCCCAGAGAACCATTTCCTGGGCCTGCCACTCACCCCCAACAGACGAATCCACGGCTAGCGGCAAATACGCAGGATGCAGAGCCGCAAGACTCAGCTTTGACCTGCCAGCTGGGGACCCTTCTGGGCCTCAGTTTGCTCACACGTAAAATGGGTGATGACAGGAGCGGTCTCCCAGCACAGGGCAGCTGGGAGCAGTCAATGGAAGGATGTCTGTAAAGTGTTTCCCGAGGACTGAGCAAGTGTCAGCCCCCCTGTGAAGCATGTTATGTCTTTTACTCCTCACAGTGCCCCTTTTCCATGTGAGGCACAGAGAGGGGCGGTGAATGGCCCAGGGTCACATAGCAGGAAGGCTGAGCTCTTACCAGCTGCTGAGCTGCCGGAGGGCTGAGGGTCCCCGTGGGGAAATGAAGGCATGCTATCTCCCTTAGAGGGTGAAGCAAGGTCCTCGTGCACGAGACCCACAGCATGGTGCAGGGCAAGGGATCGACATTCAACACCAGGGCACAGGACAAGTCAATCAACCAGTGTATCTGTTATCACAGCCACGACTATGCTGCGTAACAAACACGCACCAAAGGTCAGTGGCATAGACACAAAGCGTGTGTGGTTTTCACATCTCACGGCTGGACTGGCCCTGAGGAAGGGTCCTGACACAGCTGGCTGTGGGGGTGGCCTGCCCCTCTCAGTTCTGAGCCCACCTCAAATGCACCTGCCGCCACCGGGCCCCTCCAAGCCCCCAGGACACAGCCCTGAACTCCCCATCACAACACCAGCCCTTGCTATAAGGTCCTTTGGACACTGGGAGAAATCCATCACCCTCCCAGACCTTGACCCTAATCTAAACCCCAAAGTTTCTCAGCCGACTTAGCAAACTGATGGACTTTGTATAGAAAAGGCAGAAAAATAGAGAAGACAATGATGCCTGTCCTGTCCCCACATTCAATGACGACCACAGTTTAACATTTTGCTACATTTCCTTCTATGCATAATTGTGTATCAGGCTTGTCCACTTAATATTAAAAAAAATCAAAATCTACAAAAGGCTACAGTAAATAATGTGTCCTTTCTCTGACCCCCGCCCCCCATCTCCTTTCTCTGAAGCAATCACTATTTGCTAATATTGTATTTAGGGTTTTATACCGGTATTCACAGGCCAGACCCGTCTGTTGTTTTCTTAGAGAAAACTTCATCAGGTTTAGGATGTTCTTTCTTTCTTCCTGTGCTCTGGAATGATTAAGTTGCATCGTGGCTCTCTGTTCTTTAAAAGTTGGGTAGAATTCCGTAATTCTGTGAAACTGCTCACACCTGGGGTTTGGGAGCAGAGGCGAAGTAGTTCTTTAACAAAATTCTCTCTTTCCTCCCCAGTATGTGTTCTACTTAGATTTTAGTTCTCGTCTGATGGCAGCTTGTCTGCTCATTTTTTATTTTCCCAGAAAATCCTTTTACCTGGTTTTTCCAATTTGGGGGCACAAAGTGCAAAGTATCTTTTGTATTTCTTCCCATTTCTTCCTGTTTCTGTGTCACTTGCTTCCACACTGCCGGTTTTCCACATTATTATCAATCCTTCATAACTGTACATCCTAGTGGTGACATGTTATTCCATTAGCTTTCTTCGTTTTTTTTTTTCAAATATAACAATCATGTCATCTGTCTCCCACCATGATGAATATTCCTTATCGTCTCTTCTTGGGTAATCAGGCTATTTGCAATGTTTGGCTATTACAATATGATGGACATTTTTGTATATAAGGCCCTTTCTGTATTTAGAATTATTTCCTTAGGCTAGATTATCTGGATGAAAGGTTGTTTTTTTTTTTTTTTTAAGGCTAACTTACTTTCCAGAAGGGTTGTTCCAATTTGCACTCCCACCTGGAATCTAGATTTAAAAACCTACTCTGACTAAAACACTCCAGGGGCTCCAACAAGACCCCCTCCCCCAGGCTGGCTCCGGCTCTCTGCCCGCTTCCCCGGAATGGCTTCTCCCTTCCTCTGTTCCAGATCTACCAGCCTTCTTTCTGTCCCCAAATAGAATGAGCTTTCTCTGGTCTCAGGACTTTGCCCTGGCTGTCCCTCTGCCTAGAAGCCCCTTCCCACAAACCTCCCCACCAGGGGCTAGTCTCTCAGGCCCAGCGTCACCTTCTCAGAGTGGCCTTCCCTGACCACTAGACAATAATGCCCACCCATTCCCATAGACACATGCCATTGTCTGTCCCACCACCGTCTGCCATCTGATGCTTCCGCAAATGATTGTACCTGTTTATTGCCTACGAAACCCCATGGGGGCAGGGACCCTGATGTGTCCCCTGAATCCAGAACAATGTCTCACAGGCACCGAATAATTTTTATTTACACCCAGGGCGGCTCTGCATGGTTTCCTGCACTGGCCCTTTCAAAGCTCTGGGGCCGTGGGAAGCATCAGGCTCATTGACTTTGAGATTAATGACTGAACAACGGGCCACGTCCCCCTGGCCCACCCTCGCTCACCAGGGGTGGGTCTCCAGGCAGGAAGAGGGGCTAGTCTGGTGGAAAGTGAGGGGAGGGCATCCACGTAGGGGCTTGGCACGAGTCCTGGCAGGCACCTCTGTTGATCCCACAGGGAGGGCTCAGCCCTGGTTGGGGGCTTCCCATGGGCAGGCTCATCTACCTCCCACCTGGTTCTTGTTCTCCCCTTGAGGCTGGACCCCTTTCCGGGCAAGGAACACCCCCTCCCCTCATCGTGGACTCCTCCCAGGGCCTCAGCACGGGTCTCTTCTCTTAGGGCCAGGTTACAGATGCGCAATTGGAGGCTGGGAGAGAGGTGCGCGCCGGGACTGACAGCCCTGGGGAGGGTTATAATTCCACCTTCCTGGGAGAAAACTGAGGCTCAGTGATAGGAAGCGACCTCGTCAGGGTCTGATCCCAAGCGGCGAGCAGGGGGACCGCGGGCAGGGGGACCGCGGGCAGGGGTGGGGACCACGCGAAGGAGCGGCACAGGGGGCTGCGGCAGCCCCTAGACCTCTGTGGAATCCACACGTTTCTCCTGCCCGCGGAATCCTACTCATCCTTCAAAACTTGGATCAGCTCACCGGGTAACCTGTCCCACCCACTCCTCGAGCACCGCAGGCCTCCCCCGCGAGGCGACAAGGGTTGGTAGGGGTGGACGGGGTGCGGGGAGGGGGGCAGTAGGCCTGGGCACCCAGGCGGGGAGGTGGGCATGGGGGATGGCGACTAGATCAGCCACAGGTCACCCCAGGGTCGCCGGGACCACCATGTCCCCCGCGGCGTCTGGGGCCGCGACCTCAACCTCCGCCCCTCCCCCGCCTCTGCGGGCGCAGCGGGCGGGAGACGGAGGAGGAGGGCGGGGAAGGAGGAGGGGAGAAAGGGGCGGGGCTCCGCGGGGGTGGCGGGACGGGGCGGAGCGCGGGAGTCCCCGCCGTGCTCGCCGCTGCCGCTGCCGCTGCGCCCCCCGGACGCGGTCGCCGACGCCGGGGCCGGCCGACCCGGGACCCGCGGAGGACGCCGGCCGCGCTCGGCCCGAGGAGCGGTGCGGGGAGCGGGGCGCAGCGTTGCGGGGCGCGGGCGCCCGGGGGTCCCGGCGCGGGGGCGTTGGGCGCGGGCGGGGCTGGGAGCTTGGAGGACCCCAGGACCCGACCGGGCCGAGGTAAGCGGTCACCGCGGCGGAGGCGGGCGGTGGGCGGGGGGCGGACCGGCTGAGGCGGGGGGACCTGTCGGAGCCTTTGTCTGAGGCGCGCGCGGCCCGGCTCCGCGCCGGCTCCGGCCGCCGAGTCCAGGGATGGGGGCACGTGACCCCGGGGACCCTGAGTCCCCCACCTTCCCACCCCTATCCCGGAATGAGCGGGCTCCCACCCCCACCCTATCCAGCATCTGGACCGGACCAGCCCCCCAACCAGCCCATCTGCGAGCGCAGGACCCAGACCCGGGAAAGGGGGAGAGTGGCCGGCGGCTCCAGGCCCTGCTCAGGGCCAGGCGCCTCTGCGTCCCCGGGCACACCCTAAGCGTCCTTCCATCCCGAGTTCCCTCCTGGAACCTCCGCCGCGCCCCCTCACCCCTTCCCCCTGCCAGTCCCCTCCCAGCTCTTGGGATAGGGCTGGAAGAGGTGTGGCCTGCGCCCAGCGGTCGCCTCCGGGTGGTCCTGGGGTCTGCCCTTCGCCTGGGAGCGCAGGCCTGGGAACCAACTTTGTTGCCGACGGGGCTGGTCTCGCAGAAAGAGCCTGTGGGTGGGGGAGCTGCAGCACCAAGGCCAGGGGCCAGGGCCTGGGGCTGGGCACCCTAGGAGCCAGCCAGCTCCTGTGGCCAGTGCATTCATGCATCCTCCCCGGGCTCCAGGAAGCGGGTGGCCCCAGGGTCTTGAAACCCACTTTCCTGTGGGCAGAGCCAACAGGGAGGAGTTGGGCCAGTCCAGAAAGCTTGGCTGGGGAAAGAACAGCAGAGCGCATAAGCTGGCCCAGGCACAGGGGGCCAGGACCAGCCAAGGGCGTCCAGCCAGCCAGGGCTTGGGGCTCGTGAGGAGCCCGAGGCTCGAGGAGAGCTAACAGGCTGGCTTCCCAGATGGAATTCAGGCTCCCTTGTGCCCTCCGGCTGGAGCGCAGCCCTGAGAGGGGTCATCCTGGCCTTGGGGTTCAGACACCCAGCGTCTTCACAGTGCCCTGGGGCACAGTTAGAACCCTTGTCCGCTCAGTTGCCTCTGAAATGGGGGGAGCCAAAGGTGGTCGGCCTGGCGGGGCTCCCAATAGAAGCTGGACCCCTGGACCTGGCTCTCTGTGCCTCAGTTTCTCTTTCTGCAAAGTGGGGGCATGAGCCGGGCCTTCAGGACTGCTGGGGTCAGGAGAAGATCCCTGACCTGTTTGTCCATAAATTTTCATTAAAGGGGGACCCGGGAGGAGGAGGGGCGGATGGGGGGAGAGCTGGGGCTCTGGGCTGCGGGCGTGGAGTTGGAGGGGGTGTTCTGGAGGGGCGGGTTGAGGCCTGCAGCCCAGGAGAGGTGGGGGCAGCCTCGGGGCACCCCCTGCCCTGCCACCATGGAAGGTGGTATCAGGGGTCATGGGGCCGCCGCAGGGGGAGCCAGAGCACCTCCCGGGAGGCGGACTGCAGGAGCACGTGGGGACAGTGGCTGAGGGGGGCCCTGTGGGTGGCAGCTGCCCGCCTCACCCGCTGAGCGGGAGGGAGCAGTTGGGCGGCCTCCTGGCTTGTCGCGGAACACGTCCGCCTTCCCGGGGGGCGTGGCCTCTGGGCGGGGCGGAGACCTCAGCGGGGAGACCCGGCAGGTTTGGGGCGCCGGCAGGTTTGGGGCGCCGCCGCGTCTCTGTGGGGAACACGGCCCAGGGGGTCGGGGGTGCACAACCTCCAGGGCTGGAGGGAGGAGTGTCCGTTGTTGTAGACCGCCGCTCTGCCGCTGGCCCCTTCCCCGGCCCCACCCAGGACGCTGGGTGGCTGGGGACCGAGGGTGTCCAAGCCTCCAGTGCAGGGTCCTGCCTAAGGCCACAGTCATTCAAACCCAGGCCAAGCTCTGTCCTGTGTCTTGTTCGTCCCCCCCAGCTCCAGATGTGGCAGGAGGCCCGGGGCTGGGGGCAACAGGAAGAGCACCGAGACCAGAGGGGTTCACGCCTGGCTTCCCAGGCCCCGGAAGGAGAAGCCTGCAACCCTCCTCTCTGCTGCTCCTGGGTGCGCATCAAGCCCTGTCAGACCCCGGATGGCAAGAGCAGAATTTACCCAGTCCCCAGGGCCCACCTGGCATCAGGGATGGTTCCAGCTTGTCAGACCCCCACTAAAACTCTGTGGGGAGCAAGGAAGGGGGGAAGCCCAGGGGAGGCACTCCGTAACTGGTCAGCACACCCGTCTGGAGGCTGGGGAGCAGGTAAACTGAGGCAGGAAGGACGTTAGATGGGACAAGCAGAGGTGGGGGAGCTGGGCGTGGCCGGCGCCATCCTCAGAGAGACTCGGAGTAGCGCCGGGCACGTGGGATCCCTCGGGAAGCGGTCTGTCTCCCGGCTTCTTCCGTGGGTTCCCCCATACGTGCTCGGGGCGGCCCAGGAAGCGGAAGTGCTACGCTCAGTACCCAGTGCTTCCGTGTCCCATCTTTGTCTCGAATTCTCTACAGCGAATGTGTATCCTTTTGGCAATCAGATTAATTAATAAAAGTTGTCAGAAAAACAAACTGATCAATGTTTCAGGGAAAGAACTAGACCCCCCAACACCCACAGGGTCACCTACACATGGGGGTGTTACTCCCTCGAGGATCAATCAGCTCCTTCCTTTCCTCCAAAGATAAGGGCTACAGCTTTGAGCTGAGGCAAGAGAAACGGAGGAAGACCAAAGGGAGGACTTCCTGCTCGTCCACGTGGTCGGCCCCAGAACGGTGGCTCACGGTCCCACAGGCCTGGGTCCGGGTTCAGGCCCCACCGCTTACTGCCTATGAGATCGGGGTGGTGGGCCGGCGGGACGTTCACACTCTAACATCGGCTGTCAAATGAGTGAATGTCGGAACCCCCTCCCAGAGGGAGATGGTTCGTGGGACGCTCGAGCACAGTGCTGGCACACAAGTGTTCAGAATATTTCTCCCCCCGTCTCTTTCTCTCCGCTGTGCCCACTGCCGCCGCCCTCACGCGGGCCTCCAGCCTTGCTCTCCGCTGCAGCCAGGGAGCATCGTAAGACACAAGTCACGGGACGTCGCTCGTCCGTTCAGGTTTGTGTGCCCCTGCGTGCTGTTTCAAGGTGGGTGGGGTGGATAGAGACGGTGGTCCCCCGGGGGTGCAGGCTTGGCCGCGTGGCAGTGGGGCAGGGATCCCCTCCTGGCCTCCCCAGCCTGTGTCATCTGCTTTCCCCGCAGCAGGGCTGCCATGGGCTCGGTGGGCAGCCAGCACCTCCAGGAGCCCAGCGTGGCGAGCACGCCGCACAGGAGCGTGGTGATGAGCTTCGACAGCGGCCCGCTGGAGGAGGTGGCGGCAGGGGTAGCCCAGGCCCAGGGCAGTAGGGCCAGGGGCATCCCGATTTTCACGGACTCTGGTGAGTGAGCGTGCGGCCAGGGTGCGCGTCTGCCCCAAAGCAGGGACGGCTGTGGGAGCCTTTCCCGGGATGGGGAACCTTGTGGGGGGGTCACTGAGCCCGGGAGGCACCGTCGGTCAGGATGGATGAGATCTGCCGTGGTAACAAACGAGCCCACCGGCCCAGTGCCTTCACTAATGCCGGGTGCCCGGGGAAGGCTCCATCTTAACGTGGGTTTCCACGACCACTGAGGAGGTGGGAGGGCACAGGGTGAACCATGCACTGACCTGTATGTAAACTTCTGTCTACGACTGACGCATATGGCGTTGGCTGCATTCTTGGGTCAGAGCAAGCCATGCCTCACTTCAGTGGAGATGGGAAAGTGTCCGAAAAGAGGAGTGATGTGAGGTTCAAACACCCCAGTTTTGAGGACTTCCCTGGCGGTCCAGTGGTTAGGACTCCGCACTTTCACTGCCGAGGGTCCAGGTTCAGTCCCTGGTCAGGGAACTAAGATCCCACCAGCTGCACAGCACAGCCCCCAAAAAAACCCCAAGAAAGAAATATCCAGTTTTGCGCCTACCTGTGTCCCAGGGCAAGTGCCTCAGCCTTTCGGAGGCTCAGGTCCCCTACATGGAGGAAGTAGTCCAGTTGCCTGTGAGAGCAGACTTGCAGAGTGGGCAGTGTGCAGGTCTGGAGTTAGGCAGATTTGGGTTCGACCCCAGCTCCTGTCTCTGTCCACTCAGGGACCTTGGGTAAGTCACTGTTCTCTGGGCCTCAGTTTCTTCATCTGGAAAAGGGGAATGATCCTGGGGCCACCCTAATGTGCTTGCAACTGGATCCACAAAATGTCGCTTAAGACGTTTCCCGGCGCTCAGGAGGCCCCCCTGCAAGTGATAGCTCATTTGGGGGCTGGCTACAGGTTATACTAGGACCACTTCAGGCTCCGGCATGGAGACTTACTCTCAGCTTCCATCCCCTCTCTTTGCAGATGGGGAGTGGAGGTTCTGCGGGCTGAGACCCATGTTGGGTTGGGATAATCTCCCTGCACCCGTGTGTATGGACAGAGTCAGCTCGGGGCCCATCCCCAGGCTTCTCCTGGCCAGGTAGTGGATGCCACGTTGCCATGGCCATAGAATTGGATGGTGGCCATGGTGACCAGGGCAGTGGTGATTTTAGCTGTAATGGCTATGGTGACAGTGGCTGCATCAGCCAGGGTTCTACCAGAGCCAGCAGGAGACAGAGCTAGAAAGAGAGTTAAAGATGCAGTACAGATGTAGATGTATAGATATCCATATGCATTTATTATAGGACATTGGCTGGCTAAAGAGGAGGCTGGCTAAGCCAGTCTGAAGTCCATCAGGCAGGTGGTCAGGACGGAAGATGACAAGCAGGCTGGAATCCCAGGGGCACGAGCCGTTTGGGGTCCCTGAGTTCTGGGAAGGCCTCAGGGTCTTACCTGATTAGGTCAGGCCCACCCAGGGTAAACTCCCTTTTGATCAAACTTAAAGTAACTAAGGAGGGCCTTTGTGTGATTTTTCTGTGAAAGAAAAATCTTTTCACAGCAGCACCTCGGTCGGTGTTTGATTGAACAACAGGACTGTGGTTCCGCCTCCAAGTTGACCTACAAACTGACCATTACAGTCTACCCCTTACCAGCTTGCCTCCTATACACAGCTCCCTACACCATACTTAGTCTCCAGAGAAAGACACTAACAGTCAACCCCCCACCTACCAGGACGTAACGGACCCCCATATGAACAAAAACACACTAACCCTTTCCCCAAAGGACGCAAAGTCCTTGTGCGTTGATGTTCGCACTTCTCCTTTGATCCCCCAAACTTCAATACTGAGATACAGGGTTAACTGTTACGAACACATCTTACGTTAGATGATACGGGGGTGAGAAAGTGAATAAAATAAAAGCATTTGATTAATACATACACACACATATTCATATCAAAAAAAGGGAGCAATACTCATAACAGTCTCAGTTCTCATGTCTGTGACTAGTCCCATGATTGTAGCTGGTATTCTAACTACCTTCTCCCACCGCCCATCCCATATTCCATTTGCCCACCGTATTCATAACTACCTTCTCCCACCGCCCATCCCATATTCCATTTGCCCACCGTATTCTAACTACCTTCTCCCACCGCCCATCCCATATTCCATTTGCCCACCACAAGTATCTTAACTGGTCATGGTTCTTTGCCCGGTGGGTGACCCAAGCTTCATTATTTTTTTTTTTCTTGGCCGCGCCATGTGGCTTATGGAATTTTAGTTCCCCGACCAGGGATCAAACCTGGGGCCCCAGCAGTGAGAGTGCCAACTCATAACCACTGGACCAGCAGGGAATTCCCCCAGCCTTCATTCTTGAAAGCTCTGGATCACTAGCAGTCCTGCTGGACTTGGGTTGGTATCGTTTTGCATTGACTGTGTCCCAGGGATTGCACGTGCTGAGAGAGGCCGTGAGGAATCTCCTGTCTCGCGGACCTACTCTCTCACTCCCACACGGGAGCAACCTGACTTCCCAGTGATGACGGTCAGGATCTGTCCCCACAGCCAGAGCGGCCACCCTGCTCCCTGCAGGATCACTGTGTCTCGGGGGGGAACCGTTCCTCCCTTTGGAGCAAAGCCCTCCGGCCCAGCGGAGCCTCAAGTCCTGGGGGTGGGAAGCAAACATTTCGCTGGTGAAGCTCTAAGGGGCGTAGTGAGTGGTCCCACCCGCACTTCTGCCCGTGGTTCCTGGATGTGTGAACACTAACTGTAGGAGAATCAGCCCTGTATACTGGACGCTGGTTTAGAGCATCGGTGGCCTCCCAGAGGACACTGCCTCAGCCCCACCAGGTCTGGCCACCCAGCTGGTCCCAGAGCTGAGTCTCCAAAAGGCCGTTTCACTGTTCTCTCCAGCCAGCTGCTTCCGTGGCCATGATGGTGAGAGTCACGGTGGCAGCAGCCTCTTGGTAACGGCCAGTGGCTGTGGTGATGGCTGCACTGGCGTGGTATTGGTGGTTGTATGTCTGGCAGCCATGACTATGATGACTGGGGCAGCTGGGGCCGTGAAGGTGGAGAGCGGCCACGGTGACGGTGACCATGGTTACAGTGGCTGTAAGGTGATGATAACAGCTGTGATGTAGCAGCTGTGATGGGGATGGATGGTGGCCAGGGTGACGGCAGCCGTGATGCTGCTGGATACAGTGGCAGTGGCCACAGTGATGATGGACTGTGGGTATGGTGATGGTGGTCATGATGGTGGGTACGATGGTGACAGTGGCCATGGTGTTTGGTGACTTTTGATAATCGCCATGATGGTGGTGGCGTGGGCAGCTGTGGCCATAGTGATGGAGAGTAGCCACGGTCATGATGGCCTTGGTGGCTTGTATATGGTGAGAGTGGCCATGGTGATGGTAGCTAAGGTGGCAGTGCTTCTGGTGGCAGTGACAGCTGCATGGTGGGAGGCCGTGTCTGTGGTTCGGGTGGCAGCCGGAGTGGCTGTGGCTATGGTGGTCGTGATGGGGGTGCCGTGGTGGACTGTGGCCCCGATGTGGTGGTCGCGGCCGCGAATGGGCTGGTCCGCGTCTCACCTGGCGTCTGGGTTTGCGGGCAGAGGAGCCGGTGCCTGACGACCGCTACCGCGCCGTCTACTTTGCAACGCTCCTGGCTGGCGTGGGCTTCCTGCTGCCGTACAATAGCTTCATCACCGACGTGGACTACCTGCACCACAAGTACCCAGGTGGGTCCCCCACAGTCGCGTCCTGCCATCGCATGCGGCCCTGCACACGTGACTCAGGCCTGCCACCCTCCAGAAACCCCTTGGGCGGGACCCCACTTGGGGAGCCCGTTTTATTCAAACCCTAGCTCGGCTGTGAATTGCTGTGTGACCCCAAGGGCAGCCACTCACCCTCTCTGGGCTGTCAGCCCCTTTGGGGCAGAGGGAGGAAGCAGTGCCTGGCGGGAGCAGGTGCAGAGGGTGGGGCTCCCCTGAACCCCTGTTACCCTGCCCCCCACCAGGGACCTCGATTGTGTTTGACATGAGCCTCACCTACATCCTGGTGGCGCTGGTGGCTGTGCTCCTGAACAACGCGCTGGTGGAGAGGCTGAGCCTGCACACGAGGATCACCGCGGGTACGCTGCCCGCTGCCCACCCGGCTCCCGGCCCTCACACCTGGCCGTCACATGCCCTCCATTCCCTGCGTGCGCCTCACTCTCCTCGTCTGTAAGATGGGCGCACCTCCTAGGAATGTCATGGGGTTCAACTATGAAAACAGTGTCAGGCCCGTGTGCGTGTAACACGTGCTGGCATGATGCCTGCGCCTGGCGAGGCTGCTGTGCACCCCACGTGTGTCCCGGGGCCCTTGCTCTTCCCTGCTCTTCCTCTCCCATTTGTCTCCATGGTAACATTCAGCTTCAAAACACAGCTCGAGGCGCCTCCTCCAGGAAGCCTTCTGGGTGCCCCTCCTAGAACTCTAAGATGTCCCCGCCCTCCCAGTATTAAGGGGAAAGGCAGAGAGAGGGCACCTCAGACCTGGCTCCATGTTGGGGGATGAGGGGGCTCCCCCAGCCCACCATCGAGTGCCACCTCTCTGGCCTCTCCCCACACAGGCTACCTCTTAGCCTTGGGCCCCCTCCTGTTCATCAGCATCTGCGACGTGTGGCTGCAGCTCTTCTCTCGTGACCAGGCTTATGCCATCAACCTGGCTGCGGTGGGCACCGTGGCCTTCGGCTGCACAGGTAGGGCCAGGGGCCGGGGTGGGCTGAGCCCCTGGGTGCCCACTGCGGGCCGTCCCACCGGCCCTGTTCGTGTGCTGGGGGCATGTTAATACAGGGTGAGCCAGACTCAGTGCCGGCACGTTTCCACGTGCACATGGGCGAGTCTGCTTTCACACATGCACGCACGCTGCACACCCAAAGGGCTGCGTGCGCTGGTCACACACACAGTCAGAGCACACACTCCACACACATGTCCACATGCCCACATGCCATGTGGACATGGAGGCAGTTCCCTGGTTTTCTCAGGTATAAACCAGGCTTCACAACCTCTCCTGCCCATGTCACCGTGTCACTGTGTTTCTCTTGGGCGGTAGCTTTCAAATTTTTTTTTTAATTTTTTATTTTGAAACTGTTTCAAACCTATGGAAAGTTAAGAATAATATAATGAGTTCCCATATACCTTTCACCTAGATTCACCAATTGTTAACATTTTGCCACATGTGCTTTCTTTCCTTTGCTGGCTTTCTCTGTTCCCCCTCCCTGCCCCCAACTTCTTTTTTTTTTTTAATAAGAATCTTTTTTAAAAATATGTATTTATTTATTTGGCTGCGCTGGGTCTTAGTTGCGGCACGCAGGATCTTCGCTGCCGAGTGTGGGAGCTTTAGTCGCGGCATGTGGGATCTAGTTCCCTGAACAGGGATCGAAGCCGGGCCCCCTGCACTGGGAGCGCGGAGTCTTAACCACTGGACCACCAGGGAAGTCCCCCTCCTCCACCTTCTAAAGTATATGTATTATATGAAATTTCCCCTAAATATATATAAATAGAAAATGTATGTTTTGTCCTTAAACCGTTTGGGAATTACTTGCAGACATCATCATGCTTCTTTGCCTAAATGGTAACAGTTCAGGGTGTTTAACAGCTAAACCTAAAACATCTCTTCTAGAACCACATTTACAATTGCCAAAATTGGGACATTTAACATTGATACAATACTATCATCAGATCTACAAGCCATAATCATTTCACTGTTTGTCGCGGTAATGTCCTGTACAGCATTTGGTTTTTCTGACCCAGGACCCAGCCCAGGGTCACACGTTACATCACTGGTCACATCTTTAGTCTCCTTTAATCTGAAAGGTCCTCAGCCTTTCTCTGTCTTCTGTGGCAATGATGTTTGCAAAGGTCCAGGCCAATTGTTCTGTTGATCGTGACTTCCAGAAAGAGATACATTTCACATTATGACCCAGCACACATGTGTGCGTGTGTATGTGTGTGTGTGTGTTTATAAATGAAATCAAGGCTCTGTGAAATAATATTCTCAATCCAGGCTTTGTACTCAGGTCTGCTCTGTTCTATTTCATTAAAAAAAAAAATGCTGATAACCCCACCAGGAAGGAGATGCTAGTTTGCCAGCCCTGCTCCAGGGTTTACTTCCAGGCGTGGAGTCACTAGACCGCAGGGCTTGAGCCAGTACATTTTCATTTTCCCCAGATACTGCTGCACTTCTGTCTTGTTGGTCAGGATGAGACGTTATGCTGTGGTAACAAACGAGCCCAGAGATCTCAGTGGCTTCTCAGAACCGGCCTTATTTCTGGCCCTTGCTGCACATCCAGCGTGTCGGTGGGGTTATTTCCACACTCACTCGGACTGCCGGTGGCTCCCCGTCTGTAACACATGGCCTCTTCTGTGGCCGCCCCTGGGGAAAGACAGACCAGAAGACCACGTGGGCTTTTCCTACCTGGTCCAGGAGTGACGCGTGTCATTTCTGCTTGGGTGTCAATGACCAGAGGAGGTTGGGGAGTCTGGCCAGCCCCGGGGCGGGGACGTCGAAGGCAGGACTGTGCTATGCAGGGGGTGGTGCTGTTTCCACCCCACCCCGCGAGGGGATTGGACAAGGTCCCTCTGCCCCCAGTGGTGTTAATGTCTTTTCCCAGCAACCCTTGCCAACAGTGTTCTCAAACTTCTGAATTCTGTTCCAAGCAAACAGGTGATAAGTGGTGTCTCATGGTTACTTCTCTCTCTCTCTCTCAAGTGCAGCAATCCAGCTTCTACGGGTACACGGGGATGCTGCCCAAGAGGTACACGCAGGGGGTGATGACGGGGGAGAGTGAGTATCTGCGGACCCCAGAGCTGCCTAGGCTCTGCGACCCTCTTCCTGGGACCGAGGCGGGGCTGGCGATCGCCTGGCTGGTGGGGGGCCGGACTCCCAGACAGGAGGGATGAGGTTGTGATAGGCGTGGTCTCTTTGGGTGCAGAGTCCTCTGTGATGTGAGGAGCACGTGCCACACTCTGAGCATGGGTCTCGAGTGTCTCGCAGCGTCTGTGCAAGGCGTGCGTTTCGTGTGTGCATGTGTGTGCAGGGCAGCTCATCTACACCCGTGACGTCAAGTGCCGGCCCCCAGCACCAAGCTCTCCTCAGAGCCCCACCCCCACTTGGCAACTCAGATTCCCTTTCCCAAGCCCAACACGTCATCCCACCGGCCCCTGCTCAGTGAAGGGCACCCCCTTGCTCAAACCTGAGACCTACCCGACACCCAGTGCTCTAAGTCCCTGCAGGTCATGTGGACCTGCCCTCCGGGGTGATCCCTGCGCCCCAGCCCCGGTCCGAGCAGCCGACTCCCCCTCTTGTCTTGCTGCCCTCCAGCACGGGGGCCGCCCCACCCTCAGCCCAGCCGCAAGCACTTCGGAGCACCTCGTCCAGATGTCCTCAGTCTTCCTTCCGGGCCTGGATGGGCCAGGCTCAGCCGTGCTGTGGGGCAGGACTCAGGTGGACTCTGGGCCCCATTTCTCTCCTTTGGGGTGCTCTGTACCCTCTACATACGGTGAGGCCCACCAGGTGCCCCCAGTGCTCCAAGCCTCGCGTCTGTGGAGTTTGGTTCCGAGAAGGTACCCCGCTTGCCGTGACCCCCACCACCTTCCCCTGTGACCTTAGGACCCCACCCACCTGGTTCCAAGCCCACCACTTCCTTTCAGCTCCGCAAACACAAACATGTAGAGCTCATGCCCGCCCTCTGCCAACGGACGCTCGCCCCCTCGTCTCTGCCTGTCCCCCCAAATCCTGCACAATCATTGGTGTTTTTCTGCGACCTGTTTGGGGCCTCTCCCCAACGAGCCCAGAAGGAAGGGCCTGCATGCGTTGTCCCCACTGTGTCCTCAGGGCGGACGGTGCCGGGCACACAGCAGACACGTGATCAGTGCGCCTGGGGTGGGGTGTGTGTGAGCCGGGAGCAGGGGCCAGAGAGGGGCGGGCTGCGCCGGCGCATCCTGCGGGCAGCCACGGCGTGTCCGCGTCCCAGGGCTGCGGGGCGGGGCCGAGTGGGCGGGGTCGCCCGCGTCACGGCCCCTCCCCCCGCAGGCACGGCGGGCGTGATGGTCTCCCTGAGCCGTATCCTCACGAAGCTGCTGCTACCCGACGAGCGGGCCGGCACGCTCATCTTCTTCCTGGTCTCCGCGGGCCTGGAGCTGCTCTGCTTCCTGCTGCACCTGCTGGTACGGGGCAGCCGCTTCGTGCTCTACCACACGGCGCGGCCCCGCCCCAGCCACACGGCCGGCTACCGCGTGCACCACGACGTGGCCGCCGAGGACGTGCACTTTGTAAGTCGCGAGGTCGGCGGAGGGAGCCGGGAGGCCCGGCACGGCCGCCGCCCCGTCCCAGCCGAGCTCCTCCAGCCGCGCCCCGCTGTCGCTGTCGTCTCAGGCTCCAGCTCCTCCTGTGGCCCGAGGCTCCTACCCACGGGCCCTCCTTCGTCCTGTGGACCAAGGTTTCATCCCTTGGTGACACCACACACCTGAGGCCTGAGGCCCCCTGGCTGTGACAGCCCACACCTGAGGCCTTAACCTCCCCACCCCCCCGGTGTGATGGCCCACACCTGTGGCCTCCCCCGCAGGCCCGCGCGGAGCCATCCTGGGGAGCTGGGGCGCCCCGGACACTGCGCGGAGCCAGAGGCCGGCTGAGACAAGGCCCACATCAGAAACCGGAGCCCCCTTAATGGTCACGGAGGGTCCGCGAGTGGCTCTGGGCTGAGACCTGAGCCGTGCGGAGGGGTGTGAGGACCCACACGAAAGGCGTGGGGGCGGGGCGTGGGGGGGTGGGCAGAGGGAAGCGCACGCGCAGAGGCTCCGGGGCGTGGGAGGAGCTTGGCGTGTTTGCTGGACGGCGATGAAGCGGCCGGCAGGAGCCTCCGGGGGCCTCTCACCCAAACGCGTCCCACCCTGTACCCCCTCCAGGAGCACCAGGGCCCAGGCCTGGCCAACGGCGGGTCCCCGAAGGACAGCCCAGCCCACGAGGTGACCGGCGGCGGGGGAGCCTACACGCGCTTTGATGTGCCTCGGCCGAGAACCAGGCGCAGCTGGCCCTCCTTCCGAGGTGGGGCGGGCTGGGCCCCGGCGTCCCGTGTCTCGTCTGCGCGCGGAGGGCAGGGGGTGTTCCGGCGGGCTGGGGCCGCTTAGGTGTGCGGCCTCCTGACGCCGCCGGCCTCCCACAGCCCTGCTGCTGCACCGCTACGTGGTGGCCCGCGTCATCTGGGCGGACATGCTCTCCATTGCCGTGACCTACTTCATCACGCTGTGCCTGTTTCCGGGTCTCGAGTCCGAGATCCACCACTGCATCCTGGGCGAGTGGCTGCCCATTCTCATCATGGCCGTGTTCAACCTGTCTGACTTCGTGGGCAAGGTGGGCGCCCCCGCCAACCCTCCCGGCCCTGGGGGAGGACGCCGTGGGTGGGGGCAGCAGACGCCAGGGTCACTGCGGGAGCCGCGGGGAGGGTCCCCGGGGAGGCGCAGGCCCCAAGCAGAGGCTGCACGTGGCTCCTGGTGGGGAGGGCGGGAGCAGAGCCACGGTCCAGACCGCAGCTGGGAGCAGTTGGGGGAGGCGGCGCTTGCCCCACCCTCACTAGTTGAGCACAGGTGGGGGCACACGGAGGAGGGCACCCAGAAATGGCTGGCCTGTCGTTGGTCTTCTGTAGAAGAACGCAAGGCTTAGAGAGGGAAAGCCATCTGCTTGGGGTCACACAGCTGGGAGGTCTGAGAAACTCGAGTCTGTGCTTCCCGAGGGAGCAAAGTTTAGTTAGTGGGTTCAGCTGCTGCCGCTTCGTACGTGTTGATGCAGGTGGGCCTGATCCTCTGGGCCTCTGTATCCTCGTTTCTCAAATAATGTCAAGAGCCCCACCCGGCGAGGGTGCTGTGCAGGCTGAACAGGGGCACGTGTGTCGTGTTTGGCTGGGTGCCGGGCACACAGCGAGGACTGTGTGTCGCCATATGAGGGGTTTGGTGGACAAAGGTGGGAAAGGATGGGGACACAGCCTGAGCCGGGAGTGTCTAGGGATAGGGGTGTGTCTGGAGGCTGCCGGGAAGACGCAAGGGGAGTGGCATGGGCCCGCATGTCTGTCTCCCCACAGATCCTGGCGGCGCTGCCCATGGACTGGCAGGGCACCCACTTGCTGGCCTGCGCCTGCCTCCGTGTGGTCTTCATCCCCCTCTTCATCCTGTGCGTCTACCCCAGCAGCACGCCCGCCCTCCGCCACCCGGCCTGGCCCTGCATCCTCTCCCTGCTCATGGGCATCAGCAACGGCTACTTCGGCAGCGTGCCCATGATCCTGGCGGCGGGCAAAGTGAGCCCCAAGCAGCGGGAGCTAGCAGGTAAGGCCCTGCTCGCCTGCAGGACTGTCCACTGTCAGGCAGGGAAACCCAGGCCCGTAGAAGTCAAGACCACACAGCGAGAAGCTACCTTTGGGTCCCAGGGTCAAGTCAGCCTCGGAGCTCGTAGCTTGGGGACGTTCGCCAACCGCTTCCCCCCTCGTTCATCTCACAGCTGCTTGGTGAGCCCCTGCCGTGCACCAGGCACTGTTCTAGGTTCTGGGGACACTGGTGACAAAACAGTGATCCCTGTGTTTGTGGGGTTGACAGTCCAGAGGTGACAAAGAGACAACAAAATGATGTAATGTGTTGGAAGGTGATGAGCGTGGTTGAGGAATGTAAAACAGAGTAATGGGACGAGGGAGTCGTGGTAGGGGGTTCACAGTGGAAGCAGAGCAGTCTGGGAGGGCTTCACTGAGGAGGTGACTTGAGCAGAGACCTGGAGAAGGTAGTGAGGGGCCACGTGACAATGCAAGGGAAGAGTGTTCGGAGTGGCGGGGATAGCATGTGCAAAGGCCCTGGGGCAGGGGGCGGCAGTGGAGTAGTAAACAGGTGGGAGGGGCCTGGAAGAAAGTGCTGGATTCTGGATCCGTTTTGACTGCAGGGCCCACGGGGCCAGCTGATGGACTAGGAGATGGAGTATGAGAAAAGGACGGGGGATGGGGCGAGGGGGGAGGTCAAGAAGGACTCTCAAGGGGGGCCTGCTGCTCAGGGCAAGAAGGTTGGATTGCCGTCAAGTGAGATGGGGAGGGGGCCGTGTGGGAAGGGGCACTGGAGGGGGGTTCTGGACACAGTAGGTTCAGGAAGCCCAGTAGACATCCTAAGTGGCCCATGACGAGGAAGCAGTTGGAGGTAGGAGGCTGGAGAGAAAGAGGAGCAGGCGAGGCCTGGAGCGCCCAGCACTTTCAGTCAGGGTGGAACAGTCCTGGGGCGGCCACCTCCCAGGTGGGAGCTGGCCGTGGTCACTGCTTCACACCTGAGAAGCTAGGGCTTCGGCTCCAGCCCTCGCTGTGGCCCCTCCCGCCAGCTGAGGTCTGGTCCTGTCTGCAGGGAACACCATGACTGTGTCCTACATGACGGGGCTGACGCTGGGCTCGGCCGTGGCCTACTGTACCTACAGCCTCACGCGGGACGCCCACGGCACCTGCCCCGACCGCTCCGCCGCCAACGCCTCCTTCCCCGCCGGCCTCTGAGCCAGGCCTGGGCCCCCAGCCCTGCCCAGGGAGGGCTGCCGGGGCCCTTCCCCACCCCTGCCTGCAGTGCCTGCGGGGCCCCGGCCTCCTCCCCGTGCCAATACCGCCACCCTCTCTGGGCCCACCTGCCCTCACTCCGGCCCCAAGGTTCTGCCAAGTTCTCGGAGGCCTGGACATGTGGCTGCCACAGGGTCCCGCCAGCACTGTGTTCTGTGTTCCGTCTCACGCCGCCCTTTGCCACCTGCGTGTGTCTGGTGGTCCCAGTGCCAGCCAGGACAGTGACAGACCACCAGCTGGTGTCCCCTTCTGGTGACCCTCACCTGGCTCTGCTTTGAGGGCCCCATGGCCCCAGCCACACCGTCCTCAGCACCTCCTTCACTGGGGACCCCTTGCCCCCAGGTCTCCCCCGTTCCCGTTCTTAAACGCTGGGTCTCCCCAGCAAAATGCGTTTGCCGTGAAGGAGCTGTAAGCTCTGGGTCTGAATGGTTTCAGACCACGGTCTGCGCTGGCCTTTTTGCAACCCCAGCTTTGGTGCTGGCCTGGGTGCACCCACCCCATGCCAGCACCCCGCGTGCACCCTGGTACCCACCTGATGCCACAGGCCTGGGCGTCTGTGCCTGCCTGGGGACCCCCGATGACTTCTCCGGATCCTCCACCTGTGATACAGGAGGGGGACAGTTTGGGGGCCGCAAAGCAGGGCCCACACCCTGGCTAAAGTCACCCTGTGACCTAGGCCTTGAGCCCTGTCCAGGGAGGCCCAAGGAGGGACAGACATGCCGGAGTCCCTGGCAAGTAGGAAGGGGTGGGGTCCCCCCAGAGGTCCGGGCTGGCTCGGTGCCCCGAGCTGGGGGCATTCCCAGATCATCCTGCCAAAGGCGGGCTTCTCTACGGGGAGGACAGGTACCCACGGCACCGCTGTGACCACCCTGCCCCTCTGCGTCTGGTGTCCACCCGTCTGTCCACTAACTGTACCGCACTGGCCATTAAAGATGAGGGCAGAGCAACTGCCCCACCGCCGCCTCCAAGTAGCGTCTGTGCCGCCATCGCAGCCCCTGCGGTGGGAGGAGGGGTCCTGGCGGGACACGGCCCACGACTGGGAACGCAGGCTTCCCTCCAGGCACCTGGTAGGCCCAGGACAGATTTGTGTGGAGGGGCGGACAGTCGGGGTGGGGAGAGGAAGCATTTGGGGTTTAAAGGGCACCTTGGTGCCCCTTTGGCCCTCAGAACAGTCAGAGACGGTGGCTGCGTCGCGCCCACTCGAAGGGGGAGAAAAGGAGGGGAGATAGCTTGCCCCCTGCCCCCTGCCCTGAGGGGTCAGAGCCAGGACTGGACGCTGAGCGTTCGGGGGTCCCATCCCGGCTCTGTTGCTGATGTGTGTGGTTTGGACAAATTCCTCCACTATCCTATGTTTCAGTTTCCCCAAGACGGGTTGCCCCGCTCTTCGACGTGGGTTCCGTGGAGGAGGGTTGGGGAGGAGGAGGCCGGCTGCCTGAGGGTGGCCTGTGCTCCAGGCAGGCCCGCGACCTTGGGGACACACCCACCTCCGGACAGACACCGCCCCCTGCAGCCACGTGGGTCAAGACCACGCGGTGCGCCGCACCAGGGGCCGATTGGTGGCGCCAGCGTGCCGCTCATTCCGAGACTGGGTATGTGGGGGTGGGGCACGCACTACCTCGTGACTCAGTTTCTCTGAAACGGGAGGACCGTCGGAGCCCTTCCCCAGCCACACACCGAGCTGACTGCCTTCGTCATGGCCGCACCGTTCCCTCCACACACCGCCCTCAAATAGCAAAGCCGGGTGGCCGTCCGTGTCCCATCCACGTGCGGTGTGCTGGGTTGCTGGGCAGGTGCCCGTGGGGGCCGGCCTGAGCTGCCCTGGGTAGGGGGCAGGTGGCAACGCCAGGACCTGGGCCCAGCCTCCCCAGTCCCGGTAGGGCTGCCGCCCCTCCATTGCACACTGGCTCAGGGCCACCCAGACCGGCAGCACTGCTGTCATTCCTTCCAGTGTGGGTGCAGCCGGGAGGGCTCTGCGCCACGTGTTTTTGTTCTGTGTTTTGTTACTGCCTCGCTCTTAACAGCAGCCCCAGTTGTAGCCTCCTCCACTCTCCTCCTTTTTTTCTGAAGTGTGACTGACGTACAGTATTATGTGAGTTACAGGTGTATAGTATAGTGACTCACAGTTTTTAAGGATTGAGCTTCATTTATAGTTATTATAAAATATTGGCTATATTCCCCATGTTGTACAAATATCCTTGTAGCTAATTTTACACCTAATAGCTTGTACCTCTTACTCCCCGACCCCTATCTTTCCCTTCCTCCTTTTCCTCTCCCCACTGGTCACCACTAGTGTGTTCTATCTGTGAGTCTGTTTTTTTTACGTTATAGTCACTAGTTTGTTGTATCTTTTAGATTCCACATATAGGTGATATCACAGTATTTGCCTTTCTCTGTCTGACTTATTTTACTTAGCGTAATGCCCTCCCAAGTCCATCCATGTTGTTGCGTATGGCAACATTTCGTTCTTTTTTATGGCTGAGTAGTATTCCATAGTATATATGTTCCACACCTTCTTTATCCATTCATCTGTTGTTGGACACTTAGATTGCTTCCACATCTTGGCAGTTGTAAATAATGCTGCAGTGAACGGGGGGTTGCATGTATCTTTTTGAATTAGTGTTTTGGGAGTTTTTTTGTATATATACCCAGGAGTGGAATTGCTGGGTCATATGGTAGTTCAATTTTTAGTTTTTTGAGAAACCTCCATACTGTTTTCCACAGTGGCTGCACCAGTTTACATCCCAACAGTGTACAAGGGTTCCCTTTTCTCTACATCCTCGCCACTATTTATTATTTATGTTCTTTTTGATGATAGCCATTCTGACAGGTATGAGGTGATATCTCATTGTGGTTTTGATGTGCATTTCCCTGATGATTGGTGATGTTGAGCGTCTTTTCACGTCCCTGTTGGCTATCTGTATGTCTTCTTTGGAAAAACGTCTGTTCAGGTCTTCTGCCCATTTTTTAATCAGGTATTTTTTTTTTATGTTGAGTTGTATGGACTATATATTGATATGCTAGATATTAACCCCTCATTGGTCATATCATTAACAAATATTTTCTCCCATGCAGTAGGATGTCTTTTCGTTTTGTTGATGATTTCCTTTGCTGTGCAAAAAGCTTTTAAGTTTAATTAGGACCCATTTGTTTGTTTTTGCTTTTATTTTCTTTGCTTTAGGAAACAGATCCAAAAAAATACTGCTACGATTTATGTCAAAGAGTGTTCTGCCTATGTTTTCTTCTAGGATTTTTATGGTTTCTGGTCTTAACATTTTTTTGAGTTTATTTTTGTATATGGTGTTAGAAAGTGTTCCAATTTCATTCTTTATATGTAGTTGTCCAGTTTTCCTAGCACCACTTGTTGAAGAGACTGTCTTCTCCACTGTATATTCTTGCCTACTTTGTTATAGATTAATTGGCCATAAGTGCACAAGTTTATTTGTGGGCTCTCTGTTCTGTTGATCTATTTGTATGCTTTTGTGTCAGTACCTTAGTATTTTGATTATTGTAGCTTTGTAGTACAGTCTGAAGTCAGGGAGCATGATTCCTTCAGCTCTGTTCTTCTTTTTTGAGACTGTTTTGTCTATTTTGTGTTTCCATACAAATTTTAAAATTATTTGTTCTATTTCTGTGAAAAATGCCATTGGTATTTTGATTGGGATTGCACTGAATCTGTAGATTACCTTGGGTAGTATGGGCATTTTAACAATATCAATTCTTCCAGTCCAAGAAGACAGTGTATATTTCCATCTGTTTGTGTCATCTTCAATTTCTTTCATTAATGTCTTACAGTTTTCAGAATACAGGTTTTTTCCCCTAGGTATTTTTTTATTTTTGATGTGATGGTAAATAGGATTGTTCCTTGATTTCTCTTTCTGATAGTTCATTGTTAGTGATTCAGGATGCAGCCAATTTTTGTATATTAATTTTGTATCCTCCAATTTTACCAAATTCACTGATGAGGTCTAGTAGTTTTCTGGTGGTATCTTTAGGATTTTCTACGTATAGTATCATGTTATTTGCAAACAGTGATCGTTTTACTTCTTCCTTTCCAGTTTGGATTCCTTTTTCTTTTTCTTGCCTAATTGCTGTGCCTAGGACTTCCAATACTATATTGAATAAAAGTGGCGAGAATGGGCATTCTTGTCCCTAATCTTGGAATGCTTGCAGTTTTTCACCATTGAGAATGATTTTAACTGTGGGTTTGTCATATATGGCGTTTATTATGTTGAGGTATGTTCCTTCTATGCCCACTTTATGGAGAGTTTTTTTATCATAGTGGATGTGGAATTTTGTCAAAAGCTTTTTCTGTATTTATTGAGATGATCATTTGGTTTTTATTCTTCAGTTTGTAATTTGGTGTATCACATTGATAGATTTGCAGATATTGAAGAAGATCCTTACATTCCTGGGATGTCCCACTTGATCATGGTGTATCATCCTTTTAATGTACTGTTGGATTTGGTTTGCTAATATTTTTGAGGATTTTTGCATCTGTGTCATCAGTGATATTGGCCTTTAGTTTTGTTTTTCGAGATATCTTTGTCTGGTTTTGGTATCAGGGTGATGCTTGCCTCATAGAATGTACTTGGAAGTGTTCCTTCCTCTGCAATTTTTTGGAATAGTTGGAGGAAGATAGGTGTTAAGTTTTTTCTAAATGTTCGATTGTATTCACCAGTGAAGCCATCTGGTCCTGGACTTTTGTTTGTTGGGAGTTTCTAAATTACTGATTCAGTTTCATTACTGGTAATTGGTCTGTTCATATTTTCTATTTCTTCCTGGTTCAGTCCTGGGGGATTGTATATTTCTAAGAATTTGTCCATTTCTTCTAGGTTGTCCATTTTATTGGCATATAGTTGCTTGTAGTAGTCTCTTAAGATCTTTTGTATTTCTGTGGTGTCAGTTGTACTTCTTTTTTATTTTCGATTTTATTGCTTTGGGCCTGCTCCCCCCCCCCCTTTTTTTTTTCTTGGTAAGTCTGGCTAAAGGTTTATCAAATTTGTTTATCTTTTCTAAGAACCAACTTTTAGTTTCAGCTTTTAGTTCTTTTTTCTTTCTTTCTTTTTTGTCTCTATTTCATTTATTTCTGTTCTGATCTTTATGATGTCTTTTCTTCTACTAACTTTGGGTTTTGTTTGTTCTTTTTGTAGTTCCTTCAGGTGTAAGGTTAGATTGTTTGACATTTTTGTTTCCTGAGGTAAGCTTGTATCACTATAAACTTCCCTCTTAGAACTGCCTTTGCTCTGTCCCATAGATTTTGGATCATCATTTTTTTCGTTTCCACTTCTCTCTAGGTATTTCTTTATTCCCTCTTTGATTTCTTCAGTGATCCATTGGTTGTTCAGTAACATATAGTTTAGCCTTCACGTTTGTGTTTTTTGCAGTTTTTTCTTTATAGTTGATTTCTAGTTTCATAGCATTGTGGTCGGAAAAGCTGCTTGATATAATTTTAATTTTCTTAAGTTTACTGAAGCTTGTTTTGTGGCCCAGCATGTGATCTATCCTGGAGAATGTTCTGTGTGCACTTGAATTTGTATTCTGCTGCTTTCAGATGGAATGTTCTATGTATATCAGTTGAGTCCATCTGGTCTAATGTGTCATTTAAGGCCATGTTTCCTTACTGATTTTCTATCAATGGATGATCTGTTCACTGATGTAAGTGGGGTGTTAAAGTCCCTTACTATTATTATGTTACTGTCAGTTTCTTTCTTTATGTCTGTTAATGTTTTCCTTATGTATTTTAGGTACTCCTGTGTTGTTTGCATATATATTTACAATTGTTACATTTTCTTCTTGGATTGATCCCTTGATCCTTCTTTGTAGTGTCCTTCTTTGTCTCTTCTAACAACAGTCTTTATTTGAACTCTATTTTGGGGAATTCCCTGGCGGTCCAGTGGTTAGGACTCCACGCTTTCACTGCAGGAGGCCCGGGTTTGATCCCTGGTCAGGGAAGGAACTAAGATCCCACAAGCTGCATGGCGTGGCCAAAAAAAAAAAAAAAAAAATCCTGAAGTCTATTTTGTCTGAAAAGTATTGCTACTCTAGCTTAGTTTTGATTTCCATTTGCATGGAATATCTTTTTCCATCCCCTCACTTTCAGTCTGTTATGTGTCTCTAAATCTGAAGTGAGTCTCTCATAGGCAATATATATGCAGGTCTTTTTTTTTTTTTTTATCAATTCAGCCACTCTGTGTCTTTTGATTGGAGCATTCAGTCTATTTATTTACATTTAAGGTAATTATTGATATGTATGTTTTTATTGCCATTTTGCTAATTGTTTGGGGGTTGTGTTTGTAGGTCTTCTTTTCCTTTCTTCTTTTGTTCCCTTGTGATTTGATGACTGTCTTTAGTGTATTGTATTCCTTTTTCTGTTTGTATGTGTATCTATTATAGGTTTTGACGTTTTTTTGTTTTAGTATTTTTACTGAAATATAGTTGATTTGCAGTGTTGTGTTAATTTCTGCTGTACAGCAAAGTGACTCAGTTTTACACATATATACATTATTTTTAATATTCTTTTCCATTATAGTTTGTCATAGGATATTGAACATAGTTCTCTGTGCTATACAGCAAGACCTTGTTTATCCATTCTATATATAGAAAAGCTTACATCTGCTAACCCCAGCCTCCCACTCCATCCCTCCTCCAACTACCTGCCCCTTGGCAACCACCAGTCTGTTCTCTATGTATGTGATTCTGTTTCATAGATAGGTTCATTTGTGTCATATTTTCGATTTCATATATAAGTGATATCATTATGGTATTTGTCTTTGTCTGACTGCACTTAGTATGATAATCTCTAGTTGCATCCACATTGCTGCAAATGGCATTATTTCATTCTTTTTCGTAGCTGAGTAGTAGTCCGTTGTATACGTGTACCACATCTTCTTTATCCATTTATCTGTTAATGAACATTTAGGTTGTTTCCAAGTCTTGGCTGTTGTGAATAATGCTGCTACGAACATAGGGGTGCATATATCTTTTTGAATTATAGTTTTGTCTGGATATATGCCCAGGAGTGGAATTGCTGGATCGTATGGTAATTCTATTTTTAGTTTTCTGAGAAACCTCCATGCTGTTTTCCACAATGGCTGCACCAACTTACATTCCCACCAACAGTGTTAGGAGGATTCCCTTTTCTCCACATCCTCTCCAGCGTTTGTTACTTGTAGACTTTAATGATGGCCATTCTGACCAGTTTGAGGTGGTACCTCATTGTAGTTTTGATTTGCATTTCTCTAATAATTAGCAATATAGAGCACCTTTTCATGTGCCTATTGGTTATCTGAATGTCTTCTTTGGAGAAATGTCTATTTAGGTCTTCTGCCCATTTTTCGATTGGATTTTTTTGTTGTTGTTGAGTTGTATGAGCTGTGTGTGTATTTTGTAGATTAAGCCCTTGTTGGTTACATAGTTTGCAAATATTTACTCCTGTTCTGTAGGTTGTCTTTTTTTTTTTTTATGGTTTTCTTTGCTGTGCAAAAGCTTGTAAGTTTGATAAGGTCCCATTTGTTTATTTTTGGTTTTATTTCTATTGCTTTAGGAGACTGACTTAAGGAAACATGGGTACAATTTATGTCAGAGAATGTTTTGCCTATGATCTCCTCTAGGAGTTTTATGGTGTCATGTCTTATGTTTAAGTCTTTAAGCCATTTTGAGTTTATTTTTGTGTATGGTGAGTTTATTTTTGTGTATGGTGACAGTCTTTTCACCACTTGCTGAAGAGACTGTCTTTTTCCATTGTATATTCTTGCCTCCTTTGTCAAAGATTAATTGACCATAAATGTGTGGGTTTATTTCTGGGCTCTCTGTTCTGTTCCATTGATGCATATGTCTGTTTTTGTGCCAATACCACGCTGTTTTGATTACTGTAGGTCTGTAGTATTTTCTGAAGTCTGAGAGGGTTATGCCTCTGAGGTTTTTGGTTTGTGGTTACCATGAGGTTTTCATGTAGCAGTCTATATATATACGTAATTGTTTTAAGTTGCCAACCTCTTAACTTCAAATGCATTTGAAATACCGTACATTTGTACCCTCCCCCCCCACGATTACTGATTTTTTTATATAAAGTTATTTTTATTTATATTATCTATTTTGTTTTGGCTGCATTGGGTCTTCATTGCTGCGCACAGGCTTTCTCTAGTTGCAGTGAGCAGGGGCTACTCTTCGTTGCGGTGCGTGGGCTTCTCATTGCAGTGGCTTCTCGTTGCAGAGCATGGGCTCTAGGCATGCAGGCTCAGTAGTTGTGGCTCGCGGGCTGTAGTGCGCTGGCTCAGTAGTTGTGGCACATGGGCTTGGTTGCTCCGTGACATGTGGGATCTTCCTGGACCAGGGCTCGAACCCATGTCCCATGCATTGGCAGGCAGATTCTTAACCACTGCACCACTAGGAAAGTCCCTGATTACTGTTTTTGATATCATATTTTACATCTAATTATTTTGTGTATCCCTTAACTGCTTATTGTAGGTTTAGGTGGCCTTACTACTACTGTCTTTTAACCTTCCTACTAGCTTGGTGCGTGAATGATTTCCTACCTTTACTGTACGTTTGCCTTCACTGATGTGTTTTTTCCTTTCATAATTTTCATATTTTTAGTTGTGGCCTTTTCTTGTTCACTTAGAGGTTTCTTTAACATTTGTTATAAAGCTTGTTTGGTGGTGCTGAACTCTTTTAGCTTTTGCTTGTCTGTAAAGCTTTGTTTCTGCATCCAGTCTGAACAAGAGCCTCGCTAGGTAGAGTCTTGGCTGTAGGTTTTTCTTGTTCACTGTAAATATTATCGTGCCACTCCCTTCTGGCCTGTAGGCGTTCGGCTGAAAAGTCAGCTGATAGCCTTATGGGAGTTCCGGAGTTCCCTTGTGTGTTGTTGTTTTTCCCTTGCTGCTTTTAATAATCCCTCTTTAATTTTTGCTGTTTTAATTACAATGTGTCTTGGTGTGTTCCTCCTTGGGTTAATCCTGTGTTGGACTCTCTGTGCTTTCTGGACTTGTATGACTGTTTCCTTTTCCAGGTTAGGGAAGTTTTTAGCTATTATGTATTCAGATATGTTCTCAACCCCTTTCTGTCTCTTCTCCTTCTGGGACCCCTGTAATGCGAATATTAACATGCCTGATGTTGTCCCAGAGGTCTCTTAAACTGTCCTCATTTCTTTTCATTGTTTTTTCTCTCAGCATCAGTGGTTTCCACTACTCTTGTCTTCCAGCTCGTTGACCTGTTTCTCGTATCATTTAGTCTACTGTTGATTCCTTCTAGTATATTTTTCATTTGTTATTCTTCATCTCTGGTCGTTCTTTATATTTTCTGTTAAAAGCTTCTAGTTTCTTGCACTGTGCGTCCATTCTTCTCCTGAGTTTTTTGATCATCGTTACCGTCACTACCCTGAACTCCTTCTCGGGTAGATTGCCGATCTCCACCTCACTTAGCTCTTCTTCTGGGCTTTTGTCTTGTTCCTTCATCTGGAACATGACCCTCTGTCGCCTCATTTTGCCTAAGCTGCAGTTTGTATTTTTATGTATCTGGTAGGTTGCTTACGTTTCCCGACCTTGGGGAAGTGGCCTTTCGTAGGAGATGTCCCATGCATCCCAGCAGTGCACGCCCCTCGTCACCCAAGCTGTGTGCTCTAGGGTTTCCCCTGTGAAGGCTGCGTGGGTCTTTCTGTTGCGGCGGGCTGCATGGGCAGGCCCGCGTGGCCCTCGCCCAGCTGGTTGCCAGGCTCTGCCTCATGTGGAGGCTGCTGGCTGCCGCTTGGCAGGGCCCGGTCACAAGGTGGCCAACTGCAGAGCCCCAGGGGGCCCCAGGGCTAGTGCTGGCTCACTGGTGGGTGAAGTCAGGGTCCAGGAGACTCCAGGGCGGTTGCTTGCCCACTGGGGGGTCCTGGGGTCAGTGCCAGACTGCTGGCAGGCAGAGCTGGGTCCTAAGCCTGGTTGCAGGACCCAGAGGTCCCAGAGCTGGTGTAAGATCACTGGGCTGGGGGCGGTCAGGTTGTTCCTAACACAGTTGGGTGCGGAGTGTCCTGAAGCGTGTGCTGGCCTGCTAGTGGCCAGGGCCCCGGGCCCAGCTCGTCCCAGGGCAAGGTCTGGCATGCCATGGGCAGGCTGAGGGATTGGAGTTCTCTTGCGTCTGGCGTGTGCCCCCTGGTGGGGGTGGCAGGGCCTGGGGCTGGTGCCCGCTCACTGGGGGCTGGAGCTGAGTCCTGGGCCGTCTGGTGGGCAGGGCTGTGTCCTCAGGCGGTCTCCAGGCAGCCTGTCTGCTGCTGGGTGGGGCTGTGTCCCAAGCCCTGTTCGGCCGAGGGGTCCCAACACCAGTGCCTGCAGGCTGCTAGGTGGGGCCCGGTCTTGGCGCCAGAGGAGCTAGAGGGAGGATCCCACAGCGGTACCTGCCAGCCCCAGCATACACTCGCAGGAGGGAGGCCCAGGAACGGCTGCCGCCAGCCGTGTCCCCAGGGCGAGCCGTAGCTGCTTCCCGCCTCTCCAGGAGACTTTGGAAGACCAGCAGGTAGGTCTGGCCCAAGATCCCAGGAAATTACAGCTTTGGCCCCGGGCCCCGGAGCGTGGGAGACTTTGTGTGTGCCCTTTAAGAGGGAAGTCTTTCTTCCCCCCAGTCCTGTGGAACTCCTGAAATTAAGCCCCACTGGCCTTCAAAGCCAAATGCTCTGGGGGCGCATTTTCCCAGGGTAGGACCCCTGAGCGGGGGGGCCTGATGTGCGGCTCAGAACTCTCCCTCCTGTGGGAGAACCTCTGCCATGTTAGTTTTTCTCGTTCGTGGGTCACCCACCTGGGGATGTAGGCCCGACTGTACAGCAAGTCCACCCCTCTTAACTGTCTCACTGTGGTTCCTTCTTCGTGTCTTTGGTTGTAGATCTTTTTGGTAGGTTCGGTCTCTTTCACTGTGCTATTGGTGTGCTCGTGAGAGGAGGTGAGCTCAGGGCCTTTCTACTCTGCCAGCTTGGGTGATCTCCAGCTCCAGTCTGGCCGAGGGAACTTTCTCTGCACTGACGGGCGCGGGCCAGCCACATACAGCAGCCCACTGACCTTGTCTGACTGTTGACCACCAAAGCCAGCGTCAGTGCAGCCAAGAAACTTCATTTCTTTCTTTTCATTCAAACTGGCTCGTGTTTAAACAGCCACATGTGGCTTCTCCCTCCAGGATCTGCATCCTGACACCAAGCCCACCCCAGCCCCCGAAATGAACCACTCCAGACAACGGTACTTTTCCAATTATAGCTTTTTTTCTTTTCTTTTTTTTACGAAAAAGATCACACAGAATTTGCCAACAAACAAAATTCCAAAAGAAACTTAAAAAAAAAAAGGAAAACAATAATTCCCCCAAAAAACAAAACCGAAGTCTGGCTTTTCCTTCCCTTAAGATTGTCTGGACGAGGCCTCCGGTCCCCCGGAAGGCGCGGGGGCTGTAAGTGCTTTCGTGGGCTGAGCAGGGCTGCAAGCTTGCCGGCTCCCTCTCCCCTCCCTCAGCCTCTGCTCTCCCTAAGTCCTTCTCCATCCTGGGGGCGAGTACAGTACACCTGGGCCGGGGGGGGGGGGGGGCGTGTGGGGTGAGGTTGGGACAGGGGGCCCGTGAAGCTGGGTGCTAGACACGCTCATCTAACAGGAAATAAAAAATAATATTCTGCACGTCAGAATGTGTTCGCTTTTTTTTATAATTTCATAGCTATTTTTTTCACAGTTTTAAAAAGTTTATATTTATATATATTTATATATATTTATCTTTATATATATAATTAAAAAGTTGACTCCATTTGAAGGCGTATGATACAGGGGAGAGTCTCTTGGTACAATAAAACTGTACAGGTTAAGAACTGCCGCCTCCCTCCGGGTATGGCCGGGACGAGGATTTCAGCACCATGGGGGTTGTCTGTAGTGTGAGGGTCTGGACCAGTGGGGTGGGCCCTCCCGGGGCCTCGGGGCACGCAGCCCCCTCCCCCTGGTGCCTGGCCGGTGCTCCTGGGCACCCCCCCCCCACACACACACACCTGGCTCTGTTCCCCAAGTCCAGGCCGTCCTGAGAGGGTGGAGGCCGGGCCCCGGGCAGGCACCCTAGAACAGGCCCGGCCTGGTCGCTGAGGCTGGGGGGGCATGGGAGCACCCCCATCCCACGGTGGGAGGCTCGGGGCGGGCTCCGTGCCGAGGGGGCCAGGCACTGGGAGGACCCCCCCAAGCAGCGGGAACCCCCCCCCCCAAGCGAGCATCAGGTGGGTTGCTCGGAAACCCCCTCCCACCGAATCCCCAGTTGGCACCGGGACCTGGCCGAGCGCTTACAAGGTGCTGGGACCCGTGAGGGGCCGGCAGAGCCCTACCCTGATCGCGAGGAGCCCTCTCGTGGGGGCACCGAGGAGTCAGGAAGGGGGTCTGGACGTGTGCACATGTGCGCACACACGTGCATGCATACGGGCACACACATGTACACTTACGCGCCAGGCTGTCCGTGGGCACACTTGCATGCACGCAACCAACGCACGAGGCCGCCGAGCCGTGGCAGTGATGGGGAGGGCCCCGCCGGGCCGGGCGCTCAGCAGAGCACAGGCACGCCGTCGGTAGAGAAGATCATGCCCGTGGTGGGCTCGTAGGTGCCCGCCAGGTAGTACAGGCCCTCGCTGTCCTGGTACCTCTTGGTCTTGAGCATCTGCTCGTACTGCTCCAGGCCCACCACCAGGCACTTGTGCGACACCGTCTGCACGTCGTTCTCGTCCACGTGGGAGGACTGGTACAGGGCGCGCTGCGGGCACACGGGCGGGCGTCAGGGGGAAGACCCCTCCCAGACCCGAAGGACCAGGGAGAGATCCCCAGAGAGAACTCGAGAAACACAGCGGGGCTGAGGACGAGGATGGACAGAGACCAAGGGAGACACCCAGAGACTAGGAGATCAAGAAACAGACACAGAGACCTGCAGAGTAAGAAACCAAGGGTGACAGACGCAGAGGCAGCGGCTGGGAGAGACCAGGAAACAGCAGCTCAGGGTCAGAGAGACTGGGCGGGGAGGCCGAGGGAGCCCGGCCCTCCCGAGGCCGCGTGGGGAGGGTTATCGGAGGCCCCACCGGCGCCGCGCGCTCTCCTACCTCCATGAAGTCCTTCCTCTGGCTGGAGGCTCGCAGGGCTGCGGGGAGGCTGCGGCCGGGCTTCTGGTCCCAGTGCTGTGAGCGCAGACCGGGGCTGCGGTGAGCCCGGGCCCCGCCTTGCCTGACCCCCGACCCCGACCCCAGGGGAGGGACCGCCCCGGCCACGCCCCCCAGCACGGCCCGACGCCGAGGCCCCGGCCCACCTGGCCCTCGTGGAGGCGCTTGCCCGGGCTGGTCTCCTCGGGGTGGTAGAACCACTTGACGCGGACCACCATGTTGCTGCCCCACGACTCCCACATGCTCTGGATGCGGCCGATGTAGGGCAGGTTGGGGCGGCCAGCCGACAGGAAGACGGCGCAGTCCCCGATGCGGATCATCTCCTTGCCGCGCACGATAGCCTTGTAGAAGAGCTTGCGGGCCTTGCCCTTCATGCCGCGGCGCTGTGGGCGGGCGAGTCGGGTCAGGGCACGCGCCCCGCCCCCGCCCCCGCCCTGACCCCGGGGTTCCACAGCAGCGGCGCCAGGGGAGAAGCCCCCTGCTTGCTCTGATCGGGGAGCCCTCGCTCATCCCCTTGGCCGACCGGGTTTCCAAGAGAGACTCCACGTGAACTAAGGACCCTGCAGCTGGGAGCGACTTCCAACTCCCCGTTGCTGAGCCGTGTCGGCCAACGGTGCCGGCGGGGCCCCAGGGACGCCCCACACGCGAGCGTTTGTGCGGCAGACGCCACAGCCACTGCTGGGGCCCAGCAGGATCCCTGCTTCTCCCACTGGGTCCTGACACCAGCCCTCGAGGCACAGCGGCCCCTGTTGGCCCCCAATTTCCAGACAGGGACCGGGAGGTCCCAGGAGGGGACACGGCTGCGTCTCCGGACAGAGCACATCGCTCCCCCCCACGCTGCCCCGCACGTCGGAGCTACAACGAAGCAGGTTCACTCAACACCTGCCGGGGTCACAGAGCCTCTTGCTCACGGCACAGCCTCAGTCTACACCACCCTGAGCAGCGCGGGGGCTCAGTACCAGTCAGCCCCGCAAGCGTCCGAGCAGAGGTGAGGGAGTAGGGCGTGGGCAGCGTCAACCCCCAGGCACGGCCGATTGCCCCGCCCCACCCCCCCACCCCCCGCCCATTTCCCCAGGAAAGCCACTAACAGATCAGAGCCCAGCCCGGCGGGATCCAGCACTGGGCCCACGTCTGCCAGACCCACAGTGTGGCTGGATTTTTTTTTTTAATTCACTCAACAAACATTTCCTGAAGCCGCCTCAGTGCCCCCGCCTGGGCTGGCACTGGGACACACAGATGGGCAGGCTCCAAGGAGGGAAGAGACCAGCCACCAGAATCCAAAACCCAGCGCCAGGCAGCTCTGGGACCTGTCGCTGTCCCCAGGCAAACACGGAGAAGCCAGGCCTATGCAAAGCTCTGCTCTGCCCTCCAGTGGAGCCAGCGCGCCTTCTCCTCGACTAACCTGTAAAACTCGTTTCCCTTCTCGGACTGGCCACGAGGCGGCGCCAAAGCGTTTTTGTCTTTCTTTTTTTGTCTAAACAAGAAAAACCCACAGGCTAATTTCCTACCTTATCCAGCTGTCCCTTTTCTACTTTTAATTCACCGGATCCCTGGTGAGACTTTTTTTTTGGCCGCATCGCAGCAAGTGGGATCTTAGTTCCCCAACCAGGGATCAAACCCGTGCCCCCTGCAGTGGAAGCATGGAGTCCTAACCACTGGACTGCCAGGGAATTCTGTGACAGACTTTTTAATGTCCAGGTTTCTTACGGGTTCTGTAAACTGCTCAAATTATTTTCAGCTCAAAGCATGGTACTAACTGATTCAAGGTGACAGCGACGGCTAAGATCTCTAAACCAACGCATCTGACAGCAGGTATGTTTCTAGGCATCCACGGCCACTCTCCTCACAGATCCCCCTTGGGCCCCTGGGGCCAGCACAGGACTTGGTCTGGCCAATCCAAACATCCCACCCTTCTCCTGGCCATTGTGACTGGCTCAAGGGTGCACCCGGGACCTAAGCCAAAGACGCGCCAGCAACTTTAGCTTGAACCCTAAAAAAGACACCTCCTTCCTACTGTCACTTCTGAGCTGGCAGGTCAGCTGAAAGCTGCTGGGGCTGCCTGTTGCCAGCAGGAGAGGGGCTGCCGGAGAAGGAGACCAGTACAGAGGAAGGGAGGAGAAACTCAAGCCTGGAGCACGAGCCCGAGAGTGGGTCTGAAGACAGCCCTCAGGCCCCTGGATCCAGCTGTACCTGAAGCCGGACACCCTAGACTCTGGCCCTGGGCTCTGACCCTACAGCAGCAAACGCCCCGAGCAACGCTGACGCTGGCACGTGGGAGATGCTAAGATAAGGAACTGGCCAATCGCCGTGGGGGCAGGACAGTGAGGACACCCCTGTCCTCGGCTCAGAAGCCATCACTCCTTGATACGGCCCTGGATACAGTGCCTGCTGGGACCAGAGCTCCAGAGGGGCTGGTCTGGAATGTCTGAGTGCGGCTCGTCAGGGAAGATTCTACAAGAAGCTACACATTCAAGTTTGCTATCTCAAGTGGTGGCCCTGCTAAGAGAGGCCCTTGCAGCCTGGAGCCAGCAATCGGGGGGTGGGGGACGCACGTAAAGTCCGACAACTCACACCTTGCAGGGTCGGAGCAGCAGATCATCTGCCCCAGATTCAAGGCGGTGCCGCAAAGGCAGGGAAACCAGAAGGAGAGCAGGAGCTGGGGGGTCGGGGGGGACCCTCCCCGACTTCCCACTCTGCAGCCCTTGCCTGACCAAGGGGGGAGTTCCCCACCCTATTCTAAGGAGGCTTTGAGGGTGCAGCCTGTGGCAGGTGGAGTTGTCCACCCACCAACCCCCCGGGGATCCAACTGACCCTGGGTGGCACAGTGGGGAGCCCTAAAAGGCTGCTGCTAAGACAGAAACCCCCAAGCTAGTCTTGATTCAGAACATCCTACAACTTCTCCGGCCTTGCTAACACAGCCAGGGAGCTGATACAGTGCAAACATGCCAGAAGCTTCTTAAGCGGTACACTGCCAGAGGCCCCGCAAGCTCATTGCTGCCAGCCCCCAGCCCCTAAAACCTGCCTGGCGGCACCGGCATTAAAAAGGTCCAGACCCAGCCAGGTGCCTCCTCCGGGCCTGGCTCTGGCGTGGCCTCGGAGGACCGTGGACCAGGGCGGCAGACGCTGTGGGGAAACCAGACGGGCTGCACCCGTAGACAAGGAGCCTGGCTCTTCCTGCCCAGGGGCATGGGATGGACTGGTGGCCTCCAGGCTGTTCCCCTTCTGCACACAGAAGCTTCTCGTGTGTGCGTGTATAGGCAGGTGCATGCACGTGTACATGCATGCATTTGTGTGTGTACATGTGCATGTCTGTGTGTGCCCAAGGCATGGGGGGGCATGGAGGACTCCTTCTGGAGAACAAACACCCACCTACTACAGGGGTGGCCACATGACTCAGACCCAGTCAACCAGAACGTTCTGCCTTGTGGGCCACACTGATTAGCTCAGGGGCAGGCAGTGACCCAGCCCGGCCAAGAGAGGGAAAGAAAGTACCTTCTGCTGTGACTGCTAATTAGCCAACCAGAAGCCTTGAGCCATTCGTTTTCAGCGGAAAATGAAGCAAAAGCAAAGAAACTCAGGCTGTGTGGCCGCGCGGTTCTGAGACCCTGCGGCATGGCAGCTGAAGGCCTGCGCGGTAAGTGGGTCCCGCAGAGGGTGGGTCTGGGTCCCGGGGACCAGAGGCAGTGCTGCTGTGTGAGGGGCAGGACTCTGGGGGAGTCAGACGGACTCCACACCCGTCACCCCGACTCTCCGCCGTGGGGCTGCTGGGAGGCCAGAGAAAGACACGTGGGGACGACCCCGCCCCCAGCTACCTGCGTGGGCTTGCCGAACCACTTCCAGAGCTGCCGGGCGGGCAGGAAGGCGGCGATCTTGGGCCGGTTCTCCACCGACGGCAGGCGCTGCCGCTTGGCCAGCTCCTTGGTGGTGGGGAGGTGGACGCCCTCCCTCTTCTTGGGCCGGCTCTTGGCCCCGGCCTGGGCCTTGGGCTGCACAGGCTGCGGGGGCTGCGGCGGGGGGGCCTGGGGCGCGGGCGCCGGCGCCTTCTTGCCTGCAGAGTGGGCCGAGGAGCGGGCCTTGGCTGCCTGCTTGGGCGCCTTGCTGGCGAGGGCCGGCGGGGCGGAGGGCCCGGCTGCCGGGACAGGGGCGGCCTCGTCGTCTGAGCTGCAGGAAGAGTCGTCCGTGGTGGAAGAGGACGAGGACGAAGAGGACGACGACGAGGAGGACGACGAAGACGAGGAGGAGGACGAAGAGGACGAGGACGACGACGAGGACGAGGAGGACGACGATGAGGACGAGGAGGACGAAGAGGACGACGAGGAGGACGAGGACGAGGACGACGAGGAGGCCCTCGAGCTGGAGGCGCTGCAGTTCCGGCCGCCGCCGCCCTGGCCGTCCTCCTCTCCCTCCGTCTCAGAACTGCTGCTGCTGCTGCCGCTGTCGCTGCTGCTGCCGCCGCTGCTGCTGCCGCCACTCTCTGACTCCTCGGCCCCGTCCTGCTCGGCCTGGCCCTTGTCCGGGCTCTTGGGGCTCCCCGAGTCCTCGAACGTGAGCGCGGCCCCAGGCTCCTGGGCCAGGTCGCCGTCCCCCGCCTTGGGCCGGGCCGCCTTGGGCTCGCTGCCGCCGGCCCCCGGAGGGTAGCTGCCCAGGCCCAGCAGGCCCTTGGGCTCCTGCCAGCCCCCCGCGCCAGCGTCCTCCCGCAGAAGCAGGGCCTCTTTGGCCTTCTTGCTTTTGGGCGACGTCACGCCCTCACGGTCCAGCTTGACGAGCAGCTCGGCCTCTTCCCCGGGCCTCCGGGCGCCCTTGGGGGCCGACTCCTCAGCAACCCGGGCCTTCTTGGGCTTGGGGCGCGTGGCGGGCATGGTGATGGGCATGGCGACGAGGGCGGTGGGGGCCAGGGCCGCGGCGGGGGCCGGCAGCTCCCCAAAGGGCTCGGGTGCCGGGCAGCTGGTGAAGGCGGACGGCGCTGGGCTGGGCTGTTGGGGAGCTGGGCGAGCCTTGGGGGCCTTGGCCCGCTTGTCCACAGATTCTGGGGGACTCTTCTTGGAACCTGGGGTGCTGATGGGCTCCAGGGCCAACGGGGTACTGGGGACCTCATCCGTCGAGCCCCCCTCCTCCAGGACGGCAGCTCTGTCTAGAAGAGAGAAGGAAACAGCCCAGTGAGGCCAGGACTTCGTGACCAGCGAGCCCGTCCCCATCCCGGCTCTGCCGGGTCCTGAGCGGGGCTGGGGCGGCAGCCTCTCGGGGCCTCGGGACGAGCGGCTCTCGCGCCTTAGTTGTCCACACGTGGTGGCCCCAGAGTGGCCCTCGGGAGCCTGGGCTCTTAACCCAAAGCACTTTGCTCTGGAGGGAACACAGCTGGCTGGATCTCAGCTCTGCCTCTGACAGGTCAACGCGCCTCCCTGAGCCTCAGTTTCCTAATCTGTCACAGGGTCCAAATAGCCCTGCAGCGCCAAGTTCCCGCACAGGTGGGAAGCGGTGTCTGTGCAGAGACCCTGTGTGAGCAGCAGGCCCCAGGTCCCGGCGGCCCGGGCACGGCCAACGTACCGCTCTTGGCTTTGGTGCTGGGCTTCCGCCCGCGCCCCCGGGCCTTGGCGCCGGGCTCCTCGGACCCTGGCGCGGCCCCGTCTTTGCTCTCCCCGGTGTCTTTGCTGGTCTTCCGGCTGCGGCGCTTGGCGCTAGGCACCAGGAGGGCGGGGGATGGCTCAGCACCTGTGGGGCAGGACAGACAGTGGCTCAGGCCCGGGTCTCCACTCTCCTGGCCACAGGAGTGTCATCTGTCATGGGGAGGAGGCGGGGGGAGGAACCAGACGACACTGCGTGGCCTGCCCACCTAGGCTGCGCAGTCGGGTGGGAGGCCCATCTGCAGGGACGTAGCTTGGGTGTCTGCACATGCGTGCGACAGGGGCTCCTCGAATAAATGACCAGGGTGGGGCTGACCCTGTGGCTTTAATGATCCATTTGGAGGGTTCACGAAAACACTGGACCCCTGGAAGTCAGGCAGTCCTGGGTCCGAGTCCCGGCTCTGCCTCTGACCAGTCGAGGGACCCTGGATAAGTCATTTCACCTCTTAAACCCGAGGTTCGTACTGGCCAAAGGGGATGGTATTTCCAGACACACAGGACTGGACAAGAATTGAACGCTATCACGGACACAGCGTGGAACTGTCCGTGACAGTTACCGATCCCTCCCTGGCCTGGACTGCCCGGCCTGGGGCTGGTCTCACGAGTCTCGGGGTGCAGATCTGGGGAGGCCTGGGATTCCCCCCTCCCGAGACCATTCTGGGAGCCCCCACCCACACTTCCTGCCATTTCCACCCGCTGTGGGTGCAAATGGTCCAAACAGCAGACAGAGCCCAGAGCCAGCCTGCAACGGGTGGGCCCCCGCCAGGCGGCAGGACCACCACTCACACTGGATCTTGTAGTCGGGGGGCAGGAGGCGGATGTGCGAGAGGGGGATCCTGCCGGTGTCTCCGTCATCGAACTCCACGGTGATCAGGTCCCCGTCGTCCTCAAGGCCCAGCAAGCCTGTGGGAGGAGGGGTGGAGTCAGGGGGCCGAAGGGGAGCAGAGACGAGCCGGGAAGCAGCCCCAGGAGCAGGATGCAGGAGGGCGGGTGCGCAGCGGGCAGGACGTGGGCTTCAGAGCCAGGCGGTCCCGGGAGCACCGGCTCCCAGTCCAGCCGAGCACGCGGCCGTGTCCACTCGTCCCGAGACCCTCCGCAGATCAACGAAGGATGGGGCTGGGGTCACCCCAGCCCCATTCCCAAGTGCTGGACACTGAGCCCTGAGGCTGGAGCCGTGGGCTATCGATGAGTGAAGAGCCGCAGGTGCTGGTACTGGTGTCCCTAAACAAAACATCCCCCCCCAGCCTTCAGGAGGCCCCGCCCACACACAGCATCCAGTCTGCTTGCTGAGGATCACCAGTGACGAAGGAACAGCCTCCAACAAAGGACAGCACAGAACAGAGAGGCACAGACACACAGCCCACAGGGAGAGGAAGGGAAAGGCAGAAGGAAAGGGAGCTGAAGGAACCTCAAATGGAAACAATATGTCCCCAGAAAAAAAGGAATCCATGAGAACAAAAAGAGATCTAATTTAAAAAAAAAAAAAAAGAATATTTAGACAGTAAGAAAGAACTCTTAGGAATACTATAAACGACAGCAGAAATATCCAAAATTCAATAGACTAGAAGGGCCAGAGAGCAGAGGTGAGGAAATCTTCCGGAAAGTAGAAAAGATTTAAAAAATGGACAAGAATGAGAAGAAAGATCCTAGTCTTGAGGGCCACCAGAGGAGTGTGAGTTCCAGGAAAAAGAGGGCAAAGGAGGGAAGGAAACTCTGCAAGAAGTAATATGAGAAAAATGTCTAGGAACAAAGGAAATCTGCTTCCGAATCAAAGCCCCCTTCCCCCAAATACCCAGCAACACACACCCACACCCACACCCAGAGAGAGAGAGAGAGAGAGAAAGACAGAGGGGGGGAGGGGGGAGAGACAGAGAGAGAGAGAGAGAGAGGGAGAGGGAGAGAGGGAGAGGAGAGAGAGAGGGAGAGAGAGAGAGAGAGAGAGAAAGGGGGGGGAGAGAGAGAAAGAGAGGGGGGGGGAGAGAGAGAGAGGGAGAGAGGGAGGGAGAGAGGGAGAGGAGAGAGAGAGAGAGAGAGGGGGAGAGAGGGAGAGAGGGAGAGAGAGGGAGAGAGGGAGAGGAGAGAGAGAGAGAGAGGGGGAGAGAGAGAGAGAGAGAGAGAAAGACAGAGAGGGGGAGGGGGGAGAGAGAGAGAGAGAGGGAGAGAGGGAGAGAGGAAGAGGAGAGAGAGAGAGAGAGAAAGACAGAGAGGGGGAGGGGGAGAGAGACAGAGAGAGAGAGAGGGAGAGAGGGAGAGAGGGAGAGAGGAAGAGGAGAGAGAGAGGGGGAGAGAGAGAGAGAGAGGTGGAGAGAGAGAGAAAGAGAGAGGGGGAGGGGGGAGAGAGAGAGAGAGAGAGGTGGAGAGAGAGAAAGACGGGGAGAGAGAGGGGGGAGAGAGAGACAGAGACAGAGAGAGAGAGAGGTGGAGAGAGAGAAAGACAGAGAGGGGGAGAGAGGGGAGGGAGAGAGAGACAGAGAGAGGGAGAGAGGGAGAGGAGAGAGAGAGAGAGGGAGAGGGAGAGAGAGAGAGAGAGAGAGGGAGGGAGAGGGAGAGAGAGAGAGAGAGAGGGAGAGAGGGAGAGGAGAGAGAGAGAGGTGGAGAGAGAGAGAGAGAGAGAGAAAGAGGGGGAGGGGGAGAGAGAGACAGAGAGAGAGGGAGAGAGAAAGAGAGAGGGAGAGGAGGGGGGGAGAGAGAGAGAGAGAGAGAGGTGGAGAGAGAGAGACAGAGAGACACAGAGAGAGAGAGAGAGAGAGAAGGGGGAGGGGGAGAGACCACATGAAATTCCCGATCTAGGAATAATGGGAAGATTCTGAGTTTCCAGAGAGAGAAAAGTGGGTCTCCTATGAAGATTTGGGCCTCTGACATCAGAATCTGGATGGAACAGTGACTTCGAAAAGGTGAAGGAAGATTATTTCCAATGTAGAATATATACCCAGCTCAACTATCTCTAAAGAACAGGATAGGGGGCTTCCCTGGGCACAGTGGTTGAGAGTCCACCTGCCGATGCAGGGGACGCGGGTTCGTCCCCAGTCTGGGAAGATCCCACATGCCGCGGAGCGGCTGGGCCCATGAGCCATGGCCGCTGAGCCTGCACGTCCGGAGCCTGTGCTCCACAGCGGAGGAGACCACAGCAGTGAGAGGCCCGCGTACCGCAAAAAAAAAAAAAAAAAGAACAGGATAGGATAAGGAGACCTTGGGCACACGTGTACTTGAGGAATTTACCTCCCATGGACCCTTTTTCTCCGAAAGCTACGGAAAGGTCCTCTGCCACAAGGAGGGAAAGGGACAAGGAAGAGAAAGACACGGGATGCAGCACAGAAGAGAGAGAAATGGAGTTCTCAGAATGATGGTAAGGGAAATCCCAAGAGTGACACCCGTGAGGCAGGCCTAGCAAGCCATCAGCCCCCAAGGCTCAGAGGCCAGAGAGCCCCGGGAGAGCTGAACAGAGATGAACTTTTCCCCTTGTGAGAGAACTTCCTGCCCAGCATCCCCGTTCCCATCTCCTGGGCACGTATGGATGACGTTAGGCGGCCAGGAGGTGGACTATCTTTGGCCTCTGGTTTTGGCTTCGGGCTGTAACACACGCAGATCCCCGGCTCCCCGACGTGCTGGCTCTGCAATAGCTAAGTGTGCACTGTCTGACTACCTGCCGGCTTTGTCGGTCTGGCATCCACACACCCACATCTTCTGGGCTACCTGTTATTTTGTCTGCCCAGCTTCCAATCTCTTATTCTGCTAACAACGTCAACGTTCCTGGGGAAGCGGCCTTCCCTTCTCAGTCCACAGGCAAAAATCAGGAAGCTGCCTCAGTCGTCAGCAAGGACGAGCCCAAGACCTGTGACCCACGTGAAATCTATGTGACCCAAGCCAGCTCAGTGGGACTCCATCCTAGGACCCAGATGGGAAAAGTGGGAGATTCTCTGATAACAGGATTTGTTCAGAAGGTGAGAGAGAGTCCCCAGGAGCGGGGTGTGATGATAGCACAGCTGAGAGCATGGCTGACGGACACTGGGAGCCTGAGCCCCGATGACGCCGTGGCACAGTGACTGGGTCCAACCGCGCCTAAAGCCCTGTAAGTCTTCACTCAGACGAGCCGATAAAACTCTGTGCTTAAGGCCACCTGACTTGGGTTTCAGGAACCAAATGGACCCACGCCAACACGGCGGGAAACAGGGGTGCCAGGGAGGGTCTCGGGGGAGGGGCTCACCTCGGACCACGGTGCCCGGGTAGAGGCAGCGGTACTGCTGGCTCCAGTAGGCTGCGATCCTGGTCCCTTGCGGCAAGAAGCGAGTGGAGGCCGGCCTCACGTCAATGATCTGGGAAGGCGAAGGGCTGAGCGCGGGCGGTGGGCAGGAGCAGCCCCGCGCCCGCCTCCCCAGCCCCGTCTCCCTCCCTCACCGCCTCCTGCAGCAGCTGCTCCAGACAGTAGATGTGGGGCCGGTTCCCGCGCTCGCCCTCCACCACCACACGGTATCTGCGAGGCCAGGGCGGCGAGGCGTGAGGTCCCCAGGGGAACCGCCACGCCCCAGACTCCCAGCACCCCCCGCGCCAGCTCTACCTCCCGCACCACGGGGACGTGCCGTTGGAGCCTGAGGGTCTGCTGACCTGCGGCATAAACTCGGGGCCGGTCTAGCCCCTCTGCGCCCCCGTTTCCTCGTCTGCACAACCAGGGTTCACAGATCCAGGAGAGCCCAGCGCGCCCTCTCCTGCTCCTTCCCGCTGAGCCCCACCTGGGGGCCCGCCCATGCCCCCCAGTCCTATGCAGGGAAGCCACAGCTCAAAGAGGCGAAGCGACGCGCCCACAGAGGCCCAGCAAGGCTCTGGGTGCAGGACTGGGCGAGGCTCTTAGGCTCTGAGCGGAGCTGCCCCGCCTGGCGCCCGCCCGCACTCACATGTCCGGCGAGTGCACCGTCTGCACGTGCCCCGCGTACAGCAGCTTGTCATCCATGGGGATCAGCACACGCAGGCCATCCTTCAGCTCATCCTTGTCGATGATGCAGGAGCGAGGGGCTGCGGGAGTGGGCTCGGGTGAGGCGGGGTTGGAGCGGGGTTGGGGGCGGGGGGTCAGCCTTGAGACCCTCCGTCCCGTCCCCTGTGCCCTGCCCCCCAGGCCCACCTGTCGCCCCGTCACCCCTCTCAGAGCAGAAGGCCCAGGGTGCCTGCAGGCACACGTGCATCTGTGCGCGCAGCTATGTGCCAGCAGATGGGCCTCATGCGGGGCGCTGCATGCGTGCCAGGTGTGCACAGCCCCTCCCCTCCCAGCGCGTCTGCAAAGATCCCAGGCAGGGAGGAACCGGGGTGATACCCCGCAGGTGCTGCCCCACCCTCATCTGAAGACCACCCCTCTCTGAGCCCCAGCATGAGGCGATGCGTCATCAGAGCCCGTCACGCCCCTCAGCCACAGCCCTGGGACCCCTCCACCAGCTCCTCCTCCACCTTGGATGCTATCTGTTCTGGTGGACACAATCCCTCACAGCTGGGCTGTCAGCGCTGCCCACCCGGACCAGGCCTCCGCCCGAGGCTGCCACGCCCCATCACCGCCCCGGGCCACGTCCCCTCCTGGGACGCCCACCCCAGACTCTCCTCAGTTCTCCCCCTCCAGGCCCGACCACGCTGGTTCAGCCTCCTGGGCCTGCTCTTCTTCTCTATAGGACCTTGAACCTGGGCCCTCCCTGCCATTACCCCACACAGAGAAACCCAGATGGCTCGCTGGGGTGGACGGAATGACAGGCCCACTTCTTGGTCCCCGCCTGCACCCACACCCCTGCCACGGCTTCACCACGGGTGGAGTGGACTTCCCACCTCTTGACCTTGGGCGTGACCACGTAACCTGTTTTGGCCAATGGACGCGGGTAGAAGTGCTTGAATCTGAACCGAGCGAGGTCTCGGGAGGCCTCACTGGTTCCCACTCTCCCTCTCGAGCCTCTGGCAGCACGGCCATGAGAAGAACACACCCTGACCAGCCCAGCGGTCCAGGTGGGGCAGAGCTGTCCCTGAATCAGTGGACCCCTAGCCATCCCGTTATCATGGGAGCAAGCCCAGCTAAGGTCACCCTGCTGTCCTGCTGACAACTTATTGCCACCCTCCATTGAGTCTGAGCACTTGGTTGTTACACAGCAATAGCTGACAGATACACTCCCAAGCAGGTGACAAAGCTCCTCAGGGCTGGCCCTGCTCCCCCTCTCAATCCATCCCCACCCTCACCTAATTCATGTCCTCAACCTCAAGCTCCAGACCCCCGGGTCCAAGTGCCTACTGGATGTCACCTCCCTGGGATGTCCTCCGAGCATCCCAGCCTCCAGCCAGCAAAGCCCAGTTGCTCCCCTCTGAGACCCGTCTCGATGACAGCTTCTCCCCACCACCTGCCAATACCCATCCACACCCCTTCTCTTCCCCTCATCTGCTCACACAGCCCATGTACTCTCCCTCCTAACGCACTCAAACCCCCCCATCTCCCTCCCAGCTGCCCATTCCCTCCCCCTCCCGATGCTAGCTCAGGCCCTAGTAACTGCCCCAGGAGAACCTCCTGCACCTCCAGGCCCAAGCCAACGCAGCATCGTGGGCACTCACCGGGAGTTAGTGGCCTCTCCACAGCCCCGCCTCGGGGCAGGTGCTCATCCTCAGAGAAGCTCGAGTCCTGGTTGGGCTCAAAGTCCTCCTCGGCAGCCATGCTCTCCATCAGCTTGCTCACGGCTCCCCCCTTCCCCCGGTTCTGGGGACAGAGCAAGAAAGACCAGCGGCTTAGGACACGGCATCCCAGTCCTGCCCGGCTAGGACCCTCCCTGGAATCCCGGGGTCACAGCCAGGCCTCGGTGGAGTCTGCCACATGGGGGACTGGGGTCCCAGCTGGGCTCACCCCCCAGGCCAGAGGGAGGATGAAATGGGCTGAGGCAGCGCCTCCAGCCACACGAGGGATCTGGGGGCATGGGGGTGGGGCACACCCAGGGACGCCTCCGTCTGTCAACCAAGCAACGCAATTCACCCAAGCCTGGGGCCCCATGGGAAACCTCACCTCCTTCTTCACCTCCTTCCCTTTGGCTTTGGCCTTGTTCCTCTTGGCAGCGGCCGGAGAGCTGGTGTGAGGGGCCCGGGCCTCGGGGGGCAGGGCAGGAACACGGGGAGGGGGCAGCGAGGCTCCCGATGCGGCCTCCTTCCCCTTCTTCTTCTGGGGATGAAGCGACAGGGTGGCCGTCAGCGGGCAGAGAGGGCCCAGGCCCCGCCGCTCACTGTCCAGAGAGGACAAAACACCCTCCCTCTCCTGGCAAGTATTTCTGGTTTCAATCTCGTTTTATTACTACTGTATATTACTTGTTGTAAAAAAAAAAAAAAAAAAAAGACACCACCGAAGTGTATATACGTGAGTTCCTCTCCAACGATCCCACCAACCACAGAGGTAACTAGAGGGACTAATAACAGCATGGTGTGTCCTTCCAGAGCTTTCCGCAAGCACACATAACCGTGTAAACATGTGGGCTATGCAGACACATCTGTGTATACACAGTACTTTCTTTTTTAAACACAGATGGGAATTTACCAAAAATTCTGCTTTGCAACGTTTTCCCCCTAGTACGTCTGGCAGACACAGAGGTGGTGGCGTCACGTTTTATTCTAACAGCTGCCCAAGGTGCCTTGATGGGGGGACCCGAGATTCATCCGACCACCCACCTCTGTTTATTCCTCTGCTGGATGGTGCCAAGAAAAACGACACTACCAATTAGTTCTACACGTATATTCCTGGAAGGAGCACTTAGAACCGTACACCCACTGCCCGACTGCTTCCGGAGGCCTGCGTTACTTTCCTCTTGCCCCAGAAGTGTGGGGTGCCACATCCCCACCAACTCAAAGCCCCCAGGGTGGCTCAGGGACGCCCCCCGCGCTGGGGGAGCGGAAACTGGGCCAGCGTACGGGGACTGTGCACGGCTCCACTTATCAGAGCAAAAGAGTGGAAACAACCTAGATATCCAGCAACCTGGTGCGTCCGTAGATACAGTTACAAGCTTTTATCACAGCGGCTGAGGGTCCTGTTCTGAGGAAGAGGTGACAGCACAGGAAATGGAAGTGATGATACTCTGTATAAGAAGCAGGTTCAGGCTACAAAGGTGACGGGCGGTGGGGGCAGGGGTCACTTCATGCCTTTTTAAAAGCGACATGCCTAACGACCAACGACCAAGTCATGGGGCCAGGGGAGATGGAAAATTAAGACACCGAAAAAAGGAAGACTGGGCGAATGTTACCAAGACAACAGCAGAAGTCACAGCTTCCACATCAGACGGGTGAAATCCAAACCCAAGAGCATTAAAAGGAAAAAAAGTGGGAAATGTTAGAGCAATAAGAGGTATTCATTTTAATCTCTATTTGGGGGGAAAATACGTATTTTTTACATATACACACACACATTATGTTTTCTTGTTTCTGGTGCATGTTTTGATCCTGTGCACATTTCTGAAATCAGACTGCATCTTGGGGGCTGAAGGACTGTTTGTCATGTGCTTATGTCTCCTCTTGCCCTGACTTCTGTTATTAAATAGACAGCTTGTCTTATGGGGCACATCTTTGCAGCTGTACATAGTAGGGCAAGAGACACTGACAGACAAAAAAAAAAAAAAGTTATCTCCGTATGGAATTTAATTTTCTTCCTTTTCCTTATCATGCAAATTACTGTTACAATCAGATAAAACTGATAACCTTTTCTTTCCCACTGACCAGAAAGCCCATTTCTGGGAAGATTTTTTTTTTTTTTTTAATAAAAAAACTCCAAAACTGACAAGTTCTGTACACAGAACAGAGATGTTCATTGCTGTGGTAATTACAATGGCAAAAGACCATCATTAACCAAATCACCAATGGCTAGCATGGTTGATGGCGGGAGATGTTGAAAACCACAGGACAGCAAGATGGTGGAATGTTATTCAGCCATTTGGAGACAGTGATTTAAAAAAAAGTAAAATAAACGGTCATGCCACATGGGAATGCACAAGATCTAACGCCAAGTGTGAAAAACAGGATACAGAGGCTTCCCTGGTGGTGCAGTGGTTGAGAGTCCGCCTGCCGATGCAGGGCACACGGGTTCGTGCCCCGGTTCGAGAAGATCCCACATGCCGCGGAGCGGCTGGGCCCGTGAGCCATGGCCGCTGAGCCTGCGCGTCCGGAGCCTGTGCTCCGCAACGTACGGCAAAAACAAAACAACAACAGCAAAAGCAGGATACGAAAGTGTCTCTCACAAAACTATGAACACTGGTTGTTCCTGGAGTGATTTCCTTGGTGTGTGACTTCTCCTTTGGCTGACCATGAATCGGTTCCGTCCCAGTGTCTGACTGTGTCATCAGAAGGCTGAGATCAGGTGCGCAAGCCCCTGGTCCCTCTCTCCCCAACAGAAGGTGCCCTCCTGGGAAAGGCCCAGAGAGGCCGGTTTGCCCTGTGGTTAAGGCCCCGGCTCTGGCGCTAGACCCCAGTGTTGAAAGCTCAGCTCTGATAATCGTTAGCTGCTGGGCTAACTGGGCAGGTTCCAGGACTACCTGTAACGTGCAGTTAATATGAGTAAGCAACCTACCTCGTGCGGCTTTGTAAGTAGTCATCTGTGACGTCAGAAGAAATACATATTTGGTCCCTGCCCCTGTTCCTGACACAGAGCTCCTAAAACCCCTTGGATTTCCTGGGTCATGGGAGCGAGCGCCTTTTGTTCTAATAAGGTGACTCTTGGTGAGTCACTACATGGCTTCAGGATGGGGCCTGGTCACCAGAAAGACCAGCTACAACCAAAAGCTTGAAACTTTCAGCCCCACCCACATCCTCCAGGGAGGGGAGAGGGGCTGGAGGTTGAGTTACTAATCGATCATGCCTCTGTGATGAAGCCTCCATAAAAACCCCTCAACGACGGTGTTCAGAGAACTCAAGGTTGGTGAACACGCCGAGGAGGGCGGTGTGCCCGGAGAGGGCATGGGAGCTCTGCACCCCTTCCCACCCACCTTGCTCTGTGCCTCTCCTCCATCTGGCTGTTCCTGAGTTGCATCCTTTACAGTAAACCGTAACAGTAAGTAAAGTGTTTTCCGGAGTTCTGTCATTCTGGTGAATTATCGACCGGAGGAGAGGGGTCATGAAAATTCTTGATCTATACCTGGTTGGTCAAAAAGCACAGGTGACAACCTAGGACTTGCGACTGGCATCTGGAGTGGGGATGGGGTGGGGGCAGTCCTGTGGGACTGAGCCCTTCACTGTGGGGTCTGCACCAACCCCAGGGAGTTAGTGTCAGATGTGCTGTGAGCAGAGGCAACGCGTTTCCCTTTACCAACACATTAAGTACACAAACTGGTTAGAACACGCCTGGCCCCTACCATGGGTCAACCCTGTACAATCATCATCATTATGTATTATTGGAGCGCCTTCTCTCCAAGGATCAGAAAAACCTGAGATGGCTTCAGCCGTGAGAAAACAAGAACAAGAGATCCCTGTGGATGACACTGAAATGCAGCCCCTTCCTCACTACCACCCATTATCAGGAAATTGATGCGGAGTCTGGTCCCTTTTTGTGGCTTTGTCTAGAATGACACTGCTATTTGAGGGTTTGCCTTCCATCAGGGACATGGAGTAGAGAGGCCTGAGTCAGAGACCACTGTCGCGAGCTGGCCATTAGGTCTGAATGCGACCACCTAAAGAGCGAACTACTGGCCGTGAGCTTCCTAGCAGCCAGTGCAAGAAGGGTAACAGGTCTAAAAAAAAAGAAGGGTAACAGGTCTAATCATCACTGAGTTCTTGAAAAGCAGATGTTCTCAACCTGCAGTGTCTGTGGAGAGAATTCAGGGACCTCTGAACCTTGGATGGGGAAAAAGAAATCCCATCTCTATTTTCCCTAACCTCTCAAGAAATGAGGTTTTCCTTTGGGTGTGAGAGCTAAGACTTTGTCACCAACAGCAATCACTGTCATGTAGCGCATGACAGTTACGGCAGAGACCTTGAAATATCATCTGAGCTCATCAGTTCACACGACAACACTTGCTAGCCCGGCTGCAGGTGTCCTTATCAAAGACGTTCATCAAGGGGCACCCAGAGGAATGCCCATCACAGAGGTCGTCGGTAGGTGGGTGACTGCGTTTCAGGGTCACCACCGCCCTTTGGGGTCTCTGTGCCTCGCCCAGGTCTGAGAACTCTACTCCGAGACAGGAGGTCCAAGGGCCCCCGCCCCACGCCGCACCCTACCTTCCTGGGGTCCTTCCTGTCCTTCGCGCGGCCGGCGTCCTTGCGTGGGCTGGGCGGGCCAGCCTTGCCGCAGCGGCCGGGCTTGGTGGCAGCAGGCGCAACACTGCTGGGCGCGGGCACGGCCGCCGCGTCATGCAAGAAGATGCGCTCGCTGCGCCGCCGCGTCCACAGGTCGTCGTCGCTGGCCTCGGGCCCCGCCTCCAGGCCAGGCTCCTTGGGGCCCCGCGGCTTGCGGGCCTTGCGCCCCTTCTCGGCTGCCAGCTTGGCCTTGTCGGGGCTGCCGGGGCCCCGGGTGCCGGGCGCAGCCAGGGCAGGACCTGGCTCCCCCAGCCCCTTCTTGGGCCGCAGCAGCCCAGCAGGCGACCGCTTCCGCACCTTGACCTCGCTCTCCGAGTCGGTGTACTCGAACTCCGTGCCTGCACGTGGGTGAGGGAGGGGCTGTGGACAGGGGCTCCCGGGCCCCCACTTCCCACCCACCCACCCAGCCGCTCTGGCCACCAGGAGAAAGGCCACAGCCCAGCCCTCCTACAGGGGATGGCGTCACCGTGGGAGGCTTCAACCCGTCTCGGGGAAGGAACCTGAGGCCCAGAGGAGGAGGGCTTCCAGCCGCATGCTTGTGAGCGGCAGACCCTGCTGGCCCCTCCCGTCCCAAACCCCGCCGGCTGCCCAGACTCTGCTCCGGACCCCTCACCCCAAGAGCATCGTCTGGGCATGTGAAGATTCCTGCCTGGGCACGTGTGAGCTTCCCCGCCCCTCCTGTGCCTCCACAGGAGTCCCGGAAGCCAGGGCAGGTGAGCCGGGGAGGACCCACACGTGTAGGGGCAGCAGCTCTAAGGCAGGAAGGTGGGAAAGCCTGCACAAAATCCCCGAGCCCAGAGGGCCCTCCGCTCTGCTTCCTGGTGCCACTTCTCAGAGCTGGGAGGTCCTTGGCACACACTCCCCTTTCTAGAGGACAGGCTTCCCCAGAACCCACACAGCCCTGGGGCCCAGCCCCTCCCCTCACCCCCGAAGCCGCCCCTTCCCACAGCCGGAGGGCCCACATCCCTCTGCTGCAGAGCAGCCCTGAGCCTAGGGCCCAGCTCCTGGGCTCCTTGAATGCACAACCTCTCACCAGGATCCGCTGTCCTCTGTCCTTTTAAACCCCCAGGTCTTCGCTCCTGCTGGCCCTCTGCCCAGAGCACCATCTCTCCCCTGACCTCTACCTGGACAGCTGCAGCCTCCTTTCTGAGAAGACCCACTCTGCGTCCTGGGGAGTCCTCTGGCCATCCCTCCATCACCACAGGCACACAGCACACTGCAGAGGTCCCGTCTGTGTTTGTCTATCTCATCCTGCTCTGCCCCCAGCAATAGATCCCCGAGTTCTCCTGGAGCCCACAACACTGGACAGCTCAGAGCCTGGCCCAGAGCTGGTGGCCAGGGAAAGAATCTAAACGGGGAGTTAATGGTGCTTCTCCCCATGCGGAGAATGAGGAGGGCCTGCCTCCTCCAGGCAGACCCCGGAGATGAGATGTCCGTGACAGCCCTGGGCTGACACCCCAGCAAAGGACTTGCCCTGGGTCCCAGACCAATGAGCTGGTAAGCCAGGGCTGGACCCCAGGCCTGCACCCCAGGCCTGCGGAGCCTTGAGCAGCCAGCAGCCTGGCCACAAAGGCTCCTGAGGGACGCCCAGCCCCATCACCCCAACAGGTGCAGCCGCAGTATCAAGGGTGGGGCTGGGAGGAGGGCGCACTTGCAAAGCTTAATGATCCTGTTAATTAACCTTTTGTTAACAGAGCTGCCGGGGGAGGCAGCTGGGGGCTTTCGTGGCTAATTAGGGTGCAGGCCACAAAACACCACTGGCTTTGCCAGTCCTGCTTTTGGGTATGACAGAATGAGACCCCACCTGATGACAGCCCCCTGCAGAAAACCTAGATGCACACAGAATACTGCAGGTACCTGCAGAGGGAGCCAGTACAGGACAGTGCGCAGAGCAGTGACCAGGAGTGGACACTCGCTTGAAAGAGGGGAGGGTGGAGCCTCAAGGGTAAGATCGCGTCAGAAGATAAATATTTATGAGACCCATTGGGCAGCACGAATGGTGCCTGGCACAGAGGAAGCGGGCTCTGTCAGGGTCCTGTGGTGGCGACAAGCATGAGGCCCGGAGAGAGGGAAGGATCTGCCGTGGCCTCGCTGCGGGACAGGACGGAGCAGGGAGTAGAACCTGCGTTCTTGACTCCCAACCAGCGTCCTGTGCAAATGCCTCCTCCCCAAAACAACAGACAGTAAAAGAGGAAGAAAGGAACAAAAAAACAGACCAAAAAAAATAGACAAAAAATAATGAAGACAAGAGTAAAGACACAGATGCAAAGTCAAGGGATAAAAAAAGACATACAATGTGAACAGAGACCAAGGAAGAGCTGTGGTGGCTATACAGACATACCTCACTTTATTGCACTCTGCGGATATGCATCTTTTTACAAATTCAAGATTTGTGGCAGCTCTGCATTGGGCAAGTCTATCAGCGCCATTTTTCCAACAGTGTTTACTCCATATCTCCGTGTCACATTTTGGTAATTCTCACAATATTTCTAACTTTTTCATTATTACTATTATATTATATTATTATATTTGTTATATCTGTCATCAGTTACCTTTGGTGTCACTACTAAGACTCAACGAAGGCTCAGATGATGGTTACCAATTTTTAGCAATAAAGTATTTTTTAATTAAGGCATGTACCTTTTTTTTAAAACATAATGCTACTGCACCCTTAAGACTATAGTATAGCGTAAACGTAACTTTGATACGTACTGGGAAACTAAAACATTTGTGTGACTCGCTTTATTGTGGCTTTATTGTGTTGGTCTAAACCCACAATTATCTCTGAGGTATGTCTGTACTTTTATCTGACAATACAGATTTTAAGATAAAAATCTAGAGACAAAGAAGGACTTTTTTTTTTTTTTTTTTTTTTTGCGTACACGGGCCTCTCACTGTTGTGGCCCCTCCCGTCACGGAGCACAGGCTCCGGACGGCGCAGGCTCAGCGGCCACGGCTCACAGGCCCAGCCGCTCCGCGGCATGCAGGACCTTCCCAGACCGGGGCATGACCCTGCGTCGGCAGGCGGACCCCCAACCACTGCGCCACCAGGGAAGCCCAAGAAGGACATTTTAAAATGATGAAATAGTCAATCCATCAGAAGGACATAAACAAATGTGAACATAATCCAGAAACATATAAAAAAGATTATACACCATGACCAAGTGGGATATATTCCAGGAATGCAAGGTTGGTTTGACATTCTTTAAAAAAAAAAATCTTTAAATCATTCTTTAAAAAAAAAATGTAATACACCATATTAATAGGATAAAGGATAAAAACCACATGAACACAACAACAGACACAGAAAAAGTAACTGACAAAATCTAACACCCTTTCATGATAAAATCACTCAACAAATGAGAAATAGAAGGAAACTTCCTCAACCTGACGAAGGACATCTATGAAAAAACCCACCACTAACATCATACTTAATGGTAAAAGAATGAGTGCTTTCTCCCTAAGATCTAGAGGGCAGGAAAAAAAACCAAACAAGACAAAGATACCTATTCTCACCACTTCTATTCAATATTGCATGGGAGATTCTAGCCAGAGCAATTAGGCAAGAAAAATAAAAGGAATACACACTGGAAAGGAAGACAAAACTATCTCTATCTGTAGGTGACATGATCTTGTATATCAGCGGTCCCCAACCTTTTTGGCACCAGGGACTGGTTTCATGGAAGACAATTCTTCCACGGATTGGAGGAGGGATGATTCAGCCGGTAATGCGAGCCATGGGGAGAGATGGGGAGCGGCAGATGAAGCTTACTCACTCACTCGCACGCCGCTCACCTCCCGCTGTGCGGCCCAGTTCCTAACAGGTTGCAGACCAGTACCGGTCCACGGCCTGAGGGTTGGGGACCCCTGTTGTATACAGAAAATCCTAAGGAATCTACTAAAAAGCTTTTAGAATAAATGAGGTTAGCAAAGTTGCAAGACACAAGATTAATTTACAAAAATCAATTATATTTCTATACATTAGCAACGAATACTCCAAAAATGAAAAGAATTCCATTTAAATAGCATCAAAAATAATAATTACTTAGAAATAAATTTAACAAGAGAAATGCAAGACTCATACAATGAAAACTACAATTGCTGCAAGAAATTAAAGACCCAAATAAATGGAAAGACATTCCATGTTCACGGACTGAAAAACTTACATCATTGAGGAGTCAATACTCCCTAGTATTATCTACTGATTCAATACAATTCTTATCAGAATCCCAGATGGCTTTTTTGCAGAAATGGATAAACTGATCCTAAAATCCATATGGAAATGCAAGGGACTCTGAAGCACCAATCTTGAAAAAGAACAACAAAGATGGAGGACTCATACTTCCCAGTTTCAAAGCTTCCTACAAAAACTCCCACAGTAATCAAGATAATGTGGTACTGACATAAGGACATATAGATCAACGGAATAGAACTGAATATCCAGAAATAATCCTTCATATTTATTTTCAACTGTTCAACTGCTTTTTGACAGGGGCGCCAGGAGCATTTGATGAGGAAAGAACAGACTTTTCAACACACGATACTGAGGCAAATGGATCTCCACATGCAAAAAACCCCTACATCACTCGCACACAAAAATAACTCAGGATGGACCACAGACCTAAATGTAACTCTCAACCTATAAAACTCTTAGGAGAAAACAGGACTAAATTTTTGTGACCCTGAATCAGGCAATACTTTCTGACATAACACCAGAAGTACAAGTGACATCAGAAGAAATAGATAAATTGGATTTCATCAAAATTAAAATTTTTTGTTTTAAACAACACTATCAAGAAAGTGAAACAGGGACTTCCCTGGTGGCACAGTGGTTAAGAATCCACCTGCCAATGCAGGGGACACGGGTTTGATCCCTGGGCCAGGAAGATCCCACATGCCACGGAGCAACTAAGCCCGTGCACCACAACTACTGAAGCCCACGCGCCCGAGAGGCTGTGCGCGGCAACTACTGAGCACACATGCTGCAATTACTGAAGCCCGCACGCTGTAGGGCCTGTGTGCCGCAAGTACTGAGCCTGCATGATGCAACTACTGAAGCACGCACGCCTAGAGCCCGAGCTCCGCAACAAGAAGCCACCGCAATGAGAAGCCCATGCACCGCAACAAAGAGTTACCCCCGCTCACCGCGAACAGAGAAAGCCCGAGTGCAGCAATGAAGACCCAACACAGCCAAAAATAAATTTTAAATTTTAAAAATAAATAAATAAATAGAAGAAATGGGAAGTGGTTGTAAATTATACCCAAAGAAAAAGGAAGGAAGGAAGGAAATAACAAAGAGCTGAAATCAATAACTTCTAGCCACACTGATCAAGAAATAAAGAAGAGAAACAGATTATCTGTAACAGCAATGAAAAAGGCAACATCACCACAGACCCTTAGGACACTGAAAGCATTAAAAGGGGAAATTGTGAACTCTCTGCCAATACGTTTGACAATTTAGATGAAACGGATGTTTGGGGCAAGTGCAGAGGCCTGAGGGCTCTGGGATGCCTGGTGCAAACAGGGGTGGGGTGGAGGCTGTGGACAGGATGATGCTGTCTGAGCAGCCAGTCTGAGGGTGGAGGGTCACATAGGTGCTATCTGTCCAGAGGGCAATGCAGCCAGTCAGAGGCCCTACACAGAGAAGTGGCCTGGTCAAGTGTGAGCTCTGAGGAAGAGCCCTGCAGCTGCTTCTGTGCAAAGAACACCCAAGAGGGGTAGGCCTGGATGGAGCCAGGCCCGAAGCCCCCAGGGGACAACTGCAGAACATGGGGCTGAGAGAGAGAGAAGGGAGAGGAGGGAGGCAGGGCAGGGCCTGGAGCCTGGTGTGGACTCCGGGGAGACAGTGACATCACCCCAGAGATGGGGTCTCGGGAGGTGGTGCAGGCCACTGGGAATGGGCTTTGGTCCTGAAGCCTGTGGAGTGTGTGAAGCCAGGGCAGCTGGGGGAGGCCTGGGGGGCAGTAGGGTAGCACCCAGGGCCCATTTTCCTGGCCCCGGCCCCTGCCAGGAGGGCCTCACGTATACTGCTAAGGCTCAGAAAAGGGCAAGGAGGCCGGAGCAGCCCGGCCAAGGAGCTGCCCCTACTGAGGCCAGGCGAGCTCACAGCCTGAACACATGTAGGACCACCTCAGTCGCAAACACCATCCCCAGGTGAAGGTGGGCTGGGTCCATGTTGGGAGAGTTGGCCCCGTGAGAAAGGGAGGGGGCCCAGGAAAGGGTCCCAAGACGTCTGTCTATCCCAAGAAGACAAGGATATGGTTGGAGATGCAGAAAGAGCAAGTGGGGCCGGGACCAGGCTGAGCCTCCTGCCCGAGTGGTAGTGCCGGCTGCCTCTGTCTGCCCATCCAGGCAGTGGGAAGGTAGGCCTGGCTCACAGCGACCCAACGCCTGCCCCCCACACACACACACACACGCACACTGATGACCTCCTCCAGGCTGTGACCCCAGGCCCCATGAGTCCTGCCCTGTCTGGGCCAGTGCATCTCACTGAATGAAACCCCTCTACTGCCCCAAGTGTAAAGAGCTTCCCCTTCTTCCAAAAGGCTGCATGGCCTGTTCCTTCCACCTGCACCTTGATTTCTTCTACGTACGCTTAGCCACCTCCCACTTCTCTGTCGTGCCTCAACCAGAGCGTCGCCAACCTGGAGCGGCCTCCCTGACCCCCCAGGCTGGATCGGGGCCTCCCGTGGGCTCCCACAGCCCCGCGGGCCGCAGATCCGAGGCCTCTGCTTCCTTGAGCTGCCTGATGTCGGGCACCTGAGGTGGAGGGATCAGGTGCTGTTCGTTGGCAGCATCAACAGTGAAGGTCACTGCACGGTTTTGGAGACTCCTCACAGGGAGTGGCAGGCCACAGCCGCCACACCCAGTGCCCTCTGCTAAGGACACGGCTGGCCCAGGAGGCAGGGCTCCCAGCTTATCTGAGCCTCGGATGCCTCATCTGTAGCATGGGGCAGCGACACCCGACTCCCTGCAGCCCACCTGCTGGTACTTACCCATCAGGCTCTGCCGCTCCTCCTTCTTGCGGGCCTTCTGCTTGGCCTCCAGCTGCACCACTGACAGGGACGGGCCCACGGTGGGGCTGGGGAGGGCGCTGGCTGCAAAGCGGGCCAGCAGGCCCAGCCCGCTCTCCTCCAGGCCTGGCGACAGCGCCCGCTCCCGGGCCCCCAGCCTACAGCCTCCGGCGGCCTCGACCTCCTCCTCGTCCAGCCCGTCCTCCTCGTCTTCGTCCTCGTCCTCGGAGCTCTCATCTGGCGTGCAGAAAACAGGGAGCGAGTCAGAGCCCTGGCCCGAGCCTGCGCCTCCCCCCACTGCCCCATCTCAGCTGGAGCGCCAGCGAGGGGCCCTGGCTCCAGCCCAGCTCCTCACTCCTCGCCAGCCCACAAGTCCCCCCAGTGGCCCAGTGCCCCCCATCAAAGCGAGCCCAAGACCTGGGCATCCTGGACAGCCCAGAGGTGGGCAGCGGCTTTGGGAGTCGAGAGTGTTTCTGCAAGGGGAGCACCAACATGCACCTGTGCTGCAGGGAGGGGGACGGACACACGGACAAGGACTGGAGACAGCGCTCTCCACGGTCTCACGCGCACGCACGCGCACACACACGCCCCGACGCACAACGTGAAGGCTGGGAAAGGGGGCAGGAGGGGAGAGGAGGAAAGAGGGGAAGGCGGGGCAGAGAGGGGAGGGCGGGGCAGAGAGGGGAGGGCGGGCCCTGGGGGCTCAGGCTGAGGCTCGGACACAGGCGCCTGGGGGCAGCTTCACCAGTGGGAGGCCTGGCGGCTGGCAGCAGGAGAAGGTGGAGTTTGGTCTCTTCTTGGGGGGTGGGGGGCTCCCATGGTGGAAACCCTGAGCAGGCTCTGGGGTCCAAAGTTGACTCCCAGCAACACGCCCGCACTGGGAAGCCTGGGGCAAATCCCCGGCCCTCTCTGAGCCGCTAGTTTCTTATCTGTGAAAATCTCATCTCATCGCAACCCAGGGAGCCACAAGCGGGCTACACGACCCCCGGGAGCAGGAAGGGGGCAGGGGGCGGGTCCACTCGGCTCCAGCAGGCCGAGGCTCGGCACGGTCAGGGGCTCAGGCAGCAGAGCAGGATTTGAACCCGGGGCGGGCTGGCTCATCACCCACAGTCTAGTGGAAAGACACTAAGGAAGCCCCAGCCTGTCTCCCCGGTTGAAGAGAGACAAGCTTCTCCCCAGAAACTGGCCCTACGGCCCGAGGACCTGCAGCCCTGAGCCCAGCTTGGGCTCAAAGGGACAAAGGAGGGGCAAGCTGTGGGCCCGGCGGCCACAGCAGGGAGGATGACACTCCCTGCATGTGAACTAAGCCCTCACCAAAAAGAGAGACCTTCTGGAGGTACAGGCTTGCTTCCTGCCTTTCCAGGGACACAGCCCAGCTAACCCCACAAGGGCGGCGGGTGGGGGGGGCGCCCAGTACCTCTGTCAAGGAGCCGCCGAGGGACACCTGCCAGGGGGGGCCTGTCTGCCCAGGGCGCTGGGAGTGTGAAGGTGGCTCTGGGGCCGCTGGCCCAGGGCTGGGCCAGGCCGGGCTGGAAACAACTCTCCAACAAGAGGCTGGAGGAAAATTAGCCGTCGTCTCTCCGTGTCGTCTGGGGGCAGGGAGTCTGGGCCCAGAGGTGGACAGGCCCTGGACGGTGGCCAACTCCACATTCTCCTGCCTACGCCCCAAGACGCCTGGCTGCTGGAGTGCAGCTAGCGGCCGAGAGCGGCGGCCCCAGCAGTGCCCGTGAGGACAGGGTTCGGTCTGCCCATTCATCCGAGGGAGCCCTCAGTGAGGGAAGCAGACAAGAGCCCAAGGAATGCCCGAAGGGAGTCGAGAGAGGAAGGAGGCAGAGAGAGAGAAGGTCTGTTAAGAGGAGTGAGAAGACGGAGACCCGGCTCCCAGAGCGATGGATGCAGCGGGATGGAGGCCAGCGGGGCGGGCAGGTGGCAGGCAGGCAGTGCACACTTGCGATCCATTCACATTGCGGACGTCACATGGCTCTGTCTCCGCCCAGTGGGCCACAGCGGCAAAGCAGGCTAAGTGTAGGCAGACTGCAGGCAGCGCCCGGGTCCCCCACCTCAGGCAGGCCCCCCGGGGGCTGGCCGAGCTGAGCAGGGGGTGGGCGGGGGGCTGGCTGGGGCGGGGCACGGGGTTGGACACGGGGCCAGCTTTCCCTTCTAGAGGTGGCCTTCCCGGGGCTGCTCAGGTGTGGAGCCTCCAGAACTCTCTCCTGCCCAGCATTCTCTGCCGGCGGGGTTGGGCTGGCTCTGGGTTTCTGGAGGTCTGGAATGTCCACATCGGACCCCAGAAAGCCAGCAGCGGCCCCCAACCCAACCCAGCACCCTGAGATGGAAGAACGGTTGGAAAGCAGACGGCCGAAAAAAGGTGTGCTTTCCACGAAATGCTGATGAGGGTAATCGGGGTCTCCTGAGGCCCTCCCCGCCCCCTGCTCCCGAGAGCCTGACAGCCCACCAGGGCCGCCTCCGACGGCGGCTGGTCTGCTCAGGCCAGGGTCCGAGGGGTAGGGGCAGCGGAGGGGGTCTCAGGACCAGGAAAGCCTTTCTGGAGGTGTCCACACCTGAGGCGACAGAGTTTGCCAAGGGCAGGGGGAGAAAAAGTCCCAACAAAGAAACCCGCGGAAATGCAGAAAAACTTTTTTTCATAGAAAAAACTCTTGGCTCGGTACGTGGGGTTGGCTGTTGTCACTCGGTTTGGTTTTCCAAAACCCGATCCGTAAATGCCAAAGCGATCCGCTGCTGCCATAGCCGGTGGGGGCAAACCCCGAGGGGGGGGGAGCAGAGGGGACACAAAGAAAAGGGTTTCGCCTACCTACGGAGCAACGAGCCAGGCTCGGACCCAAGCTCAGTGACCCGCTGCGCCGTCTGCCCTACTCCCAGCCTTCGCTTTGCGTCCAGAGTGCAGCGTGAGAGCAAATGCAAGAGACCAAAACAGACATTCAAAGCATCATGGGTAGGGGTCAAGGGTGAAGGTATGGTCAAGCTGCTGGGGGAGAAAGCAGACACACTAGAAAAGCCAAGCCAATTAGGTGTTTTAGTACCAGATGTCAGTAAGGCCCTATTACCCAAATATCCCTTTCAAGACCTGACCAGCGGTCTGGGTGCAGCGGGGACCCCCTCCCCTCGCCCCCTGCACTCCCCCTTATCTGGGCTCCGTCCACTGCTGTGTCTGGCCCTGGTTTGCTGGACCCTGGATCCCTCTGCCCATTCTGGGCAAAGGGCCCCTCACTACAAGATCTGCGGGGCTGCCTGCTTCTCTATGGGGTCTGGGCTGGAGCACGAGAGCTCCAAAACTTGGAAGCTGGAACTCTGGCTTTGATAGGGGGGAGGAGGCATAGGGGGCCAGCCCAGAAGACGGGGAGAGGGGAATGGCGAACTAGCCAGACTGGTCCACAGAGGCCCAGGTTGGGGGAGGCCTCGGAAGACGAGGCTGGCTGGAGAGCTAGTGGCCCGGGTTGTACGTGCTCAGGCACGGCAGCAGCACCGGAGAACGCGAGCCCCGGGAGCACCCGGCCCCCGCCCACGTCGTCTCCAGGTCACCCAAAATGAATCCCAGCCAGAGCGTCAGGGTCTAGGCTCTGACCCCCAGGTGCTGCTACCCAGGCTCTGGGATCCCTAAAGGGGGGTCCACCCTGAAGCAAATCCAAAAGCAGGGCGAGAAGCACTTAAGGATCGGCTGGCTGCCTCGCCCCCCCGCCCGCCCCAGGACATTTGTGACTGGAGGTCCTGGAAGGCTGAGACATTTCTAACCCCAGAAGTTGAATTCTGACGTTAGGGAAATCAGAGCCAGGGCGCTCACAGAGGCCCCTGAGGCCAACCCCCTCTTTGTAAGTGAGTTTGAGAGCAGACGAGCCCGGGACTGAGCCTGGGACTCGCAGTGAGCTTTGCCCCCCAACACGGCAATGAAGCCTTTTGAATTTCACAACAAAACTCAGGGACGGCAAGCGGTCTTGACCCTGCACTGCCTACATTGCCCTTCGAAACAGAAACATGCGTTAGAAAATGAGTGTTTGCAAATATTTTTTAACCACTGTTGCGTAAGAATAGAGCTTTAAGAAAACAAAAGACAAACAAGCAGCTTAAAAAAAAAAAGGATGAAGCTGGAGGTGAAAGCAGTTGACTTTAAACCTGAAAAATGAAAGGCATGCCAACAGCTACCAGGGATATTTGAATAATAGAGAGAGCGCAGACTGCATTATTCGTCTACCCCTTCTGGGGCAGGGGTGGGGAAGGGGGTGAGGGGGGCAGGAGGAACAAAATGAGGGAAGCGGCAACCTAATGGTCTAGTCAGGACACAGCAAGAGAGACAAGGCACACGGGTTTAGTTAAAAATGAACTCGATATGTTTAATAAAGCTCGATATTACCAAAATCGCGGTACAAACATCAAGTCACACGCCCACACGACAGAATTCCATTTACAAAATGTCCCCGGGGAGGGAGGCCTCCACGGGCCCCTCCGGGAGGACCCACCCAGGCCTTCGGTCCAGGGGGCAGGGGAGGCGAGGGGAGGGGACAAGAGAGGAAGACTAAAAACAGTCCATATGAAAGCTCAGAAAGAGCCAGCCAATGGTCTTATCACGATGATACAGGTACAAATAAAAACAAAAACAAAGACTCGGGCTGATACAGCAGGCTACGCTGCCAAGAACCAGACGGCCGCCCTGGCCGGCCATCCCGGCGGCGCCGCGGCCGCCCTCCCCGCCTCGCTCGCGCTCGCTCTCGCACTCACTCTCTCGCTAGGAAACACGGGAGGTATTGTGTGTTTGGAGCTAGTAACCTTGGTCAAACGAGTCCTCCGAGGAATCGCTGAAGGAGGAACGGGCCTCGACCTCTTGAAGCAGCAAACAAAACGGCTGCTTCCTGCCGGCGGCCGGCTTGGGCTTCAGAGTCCGGGCGGCCGCCAGGCCCCTCTCGGTCAGCTTGGGGCCGCCGGCCGGCTTGCTGCTCTTCGCCACCATGCCGCAAAGGATGGAAGAAGATGTCAGTCTGGAGCTGGAGGGGCCTTGGGCAGCCCACTCGTCCTTCAGGAATTCCTCCTCTTCCTCTGAGTCCGTATCTGCAGTCAAAGTAGTTTTTAATAGAAATAAGTCACAGGGCGCCGGGGGGAGGGAGGGGGCTGGTGTCTTTCTTCCATTATTCTCAGCGCTTTTGAGAACAATCTCCTACTCGCCAGACAGAGAGGTCCAGATGCCTACGGGCCGGCCGTGGAACCAGCTGAGTTCCGCCACCTGGAGCTCTCCTCCCGACCTGGGCCTCGCCTCTCACCCGCGAGGCCTATGAGCTGCAGGCGTCTTCCGTGGGTTCGGACCCAGGCTCCTTCTAGGCCGGCTGCGGCCAGCATCCCCCACCACCCGGCTACTCTCAGGAAGGTCTCTGCCCAGGGCACAGAGAGCACCACCAAGTCCTGTCTACCCCACGGGACTGCAGCCGGCCCAGAGGCCCCTTGTGGGGAGGGACAAGGCCTAGGAGGGGAAGGGCTCAGTTAGAGCCATTCTTTCCCAAAACACCAGCTCCCGGCGGTGTGCAGGGCCAGCGGACGCAGGCTCACGATGGCGATCGCGCACCCCCGTTCCCGGCCCCCTGCTCAGCAATGTCAGGACGGCGGCTTGAACAGTTACGCCAAAGAAACAGGCACATGATGTTGCAGTGATATCCGGGCTACTGTCCCCCCACCCTTTCCCTATCAGAGAGCCGGGTTACCAGTACACTGCTGCCGGCTTCCCACAAGTCTCCAACCCTACTATACGGGTGACGCTTCCCTGAGAGACATCACCCAGCTCTGGGGAGGTGGGCTGTCAAACGGACACAGCTCTGGCCCCTACCAATCCCACCCCAGACATATACCACTTTGATCCGTTTTACACGTGAAGCTGTTAAGCAAGATTTCGTCTGATGGAAAGGCTCTGCAGTCAGAGACTGGGGTCCCTCGATCCGGTAAAACCCACCCCAAGCACGGGCAACGTTACTGCCGCAGCCGCAGCTCTGGCACGCCGGCTCTCTCCAAGCCCAAGAAAAACTGTGTGTGTGTGTGTGCGCGCGCGCGCGTGTGGGTGTGGTGTGCGTGGGTGTGTGTGTGTGCTGTGTGTTTTTGTGTGTGGTGTGTGCGGTGTGTTTGTGGGTGTGGTGTCTGTGGTGTGTGTGTGTAGTGGGTGTGGTGTGTGTAGTGTGTGCATGGGTGTGGTGTGTGTGGTGTGTTTGTGGGTGCATGTGTGTGATACGCATGGGTGTGTGTGTGCTGTTTGTGGGTGTGGTGTGTGTCTGTGGTATGTGTGTGGTGTGTGGTGTGTGTCTGTGGTGTGTGTCTGTGGTGTGTGCGTGTGTGTGGTGTGTGTGGTGTGTGCGTGAGTGGTCTGTATGTGTGCGGTGTGTGCGTGTGGGTGTGGTGTGTGGTGTGTGTGTGTGGTGTGTGTGTGCTGTGTATTTTTATGTGTGGTGTGTGTGGAGGGTGTGTGTGTGGTGTGCGTGTGTGTGCTGTGTATTTTTGTGTGTGGAGGGTGTGTGTGGAGGGTGTGGGTGTGGTGTGCGTGGGTGTGGTGGGTGTGTCTGTAGTGTGTGTGTGCGTATGTGTAGTATGTGTGGTGTGTGCGTGAGTGTGGTGTGTGTGTGAGTCTGTGGTGTGTGTGTGTGGTGTGTGCATGTGGGTGTGGTGTGTGTGTGTGGGTGCGTGCGTGTTCAGGGACAGGGGTCCTCTGGCTGCCTCCTCCTCCGTCTATGCTTTCCACTCCAAAAGGAGGGAGGACACAGACGAGCCTCCGCCCGTGCCCTGGCCACAGCTCTCCCGCCCGTGTACTCCATCCCCCGTGTACTCCATCCCGTCCTTCCTGAGGCCACAACCCAGGCCTGGAGACGTCCGAGCGTGAGGACGACCAGCTTGACTTCTCCCCAGAACCCACCAAGCATGCCACCCAACCCCTCCAACCCAACGTGGAAAAGCAAGAGAGCAACGTGCTCTCTTCCCACCTCCTGCAGGCGCAGCACTTCTCTGCTGGAAACACCCCGACCTCTTCACGACCGCACGTGTGCGCGCTCAGCGACCGCGAACAGCGAAAAAGCCAACGTAAAAAAGAGACACGCCCTCTCCACAGCCAGCTGCATATCATAGCCGCCAGCTAACTGGAGACAGGCCTTCCGACCTCCCTGTGGCAATGATAACCCATTGCTCTCCCGGGGACAGTGCAGTTTTAGACAAAGGCCTAACACGTAGACCGGCACTCAGAACGCGGCCTTGCACGCGCACGCACGTCTGCTGCAGTACGCTCAGCGGCTCAGAGACCTCAGCTTCTCTCTGGCCTCTAGCCTGTACCCTGACACATCCACCTGCGAGCGGGGAGGAGTGGCGGGTTCTTCCAGCAACTCGCCAGGCCACATCCACCGACCACTGTCCCCTGGAAGATCAAAGGAGCGGCAATCCTCCCCCACTCGCTATCCAATATTCCAAAACGAGCAGAGGAAAGCCCTTCTCTCCTCCTTCAGGGCTGCAAGTCCCTGAAACTGGTCCACAGTGGCCAGGGGCCTGGGCCATGCTGCTCGGCTCACACCCACCCAAACGCGAGGGCCGGGAGGCTTCGGCGTTCGCACACGTCCCCAGTGGCTAAGGCACGAGAGGAGCTGCTTGCCCCAACGCCTACCTGAGCATCAACCCTGGAGACCCGGGGCCATCAAACCCACGAACCTTAAAAACAAACCAAAAACCCCCCAGCAGCAGCTTAACCTCATGCCAGGTGCCAGGTGCAGCTCTTCTCCCACGTGAGCTCACCTAGGGCTGCCGACAGCCCTCTGCATCTGAACTCCAAATCCATAAAGACGTTCTTCACTGTAACCTTAAAGGGGTCCATTTTTTACACTTCACGTTCAACACCCCCAACCCCGTGAGCTCGGCAGAGCCAGCCGAAGGCCCAGTCACACAGGTCCACGCGGTCAACGATGAAAAAGCCTGCCGCCCCCCTCACGGCCTCAGAACCAACCCTGCGGACGGGCCCGGGGCACGCAGCCCCTTCCTGGCCTTGCTGCAGCGGGCACCGTACCGACGCCCACCCATCCTGGGCACTGCGCGTTCCGCCCACAAGTACTTACTGAGCACCTGTTACATGCTAGACGGCGGGCTTTGGGCCACCAGAGGCCACAGAGAGCCGGCGGGGCGTCGGGCTTCGCGTGGGGGGCAAGGCTGCCCGGCTCCGGAAAACCATGCTCCCGGAGTTCCCAGAGAAGCAGCTCCAATGCCACGGGCTCCGGTTAGAGCTCAGTCCCTCAGTCCCACCAGCTGTTACGTTTCAGGGGCCCGAAAGCCGCCTGCAGCCGGCGGCTGCTGTGCGGGCAGCGCACGGGCCGCGCCCATGATGGCAGCACGCCTTGCGCAGTTGAGGCGGACAGGCTGGGCCTGACCCCGGCCCGACCTCAGGATCTATCCTCGGGAACAACACGGGTTAACCACTTGGAGGACTGTCGCAAAGACAAAGGGAAATACGGCCCAGACAGCCCTGGCGTGCGCTCCACAAACGCTGTTCTCACTAACACCGGGCCCGTGGACAGACGGCCGGCTGCGGGCCGCGGAACCCAGGTCATCTCTACGGTTCTCACAACCAGCCGCTCCAGGCCGAGAAGCAGCCAACTCTGTGGCGCACGACAGCTTTCGGGCGGCTGGCGGGGCTTTCCGCTCCCACCCGCCCGCCAATCACGAGCACCCACCAATCATAGGTGGGCACCCAGCGCGGCGCCCGCCAATCACAGGCACTTCTGCTTCCGGCCTGGGCGGGGCCCGCACAGAGGCGGAAAAGAGACCTTCGCGCTTTCGAGCCGAGAGAGGCGGAAGAGAGACCTTTCGAGCTTTCGAGGCTGAAAGAGGAGGAGGAGGAGGAAAGAGGAGGAAGGAGAGAAAGAGCGGCCCTGAGGCGGCGCGGCCCTCTACTTACTGTAGGAGTAGCTGCTCACTTCCGAGGCGAACGGGGAGTGGGCCGACTTGGGCTGGCCTCTGGCCTTGAACCCCACCTCCATCTTCCTGGCTTTGGCGGCCCTTTTGTGTTTACCTTCTCGGGAGGCTTTCAGAGAGAGGCTGAGGCCTTTGGCCAGCGCCTTCCTGTCCTTGCCCAGCAGGCTGTCGTAGGGCGTCAAGTACCTGCCGCAGACCCCACTCGTCTTTGATTTCCCCCCAGAAGTGTCCGAGAACTTGAAGGGCGACTTCAACTTGTCCTGCTTTGTGAGGGAGAGGGCTTTGTCCAGCTTGCTTGCCAACTGCTCTTGGTCGCTGGCCATCTTCTTTTTCTTAATCTTTAGCTGGAAAGGGAAGTTGGGAAGTCACAGGTTAAGACGGCTGACCAAACACTGGGTCTCCACGCACGAGCTCTGACGAACCCCAGCTCCTTCTCCCTGCCTCTGTGGCTTCTGGCAAGTCGCTTAACTCCTCTTAGCCTCAGTTCCTCTACTCTGTAAAATGGGGGTAATTACGCACAGGCTTCAGCGGGTCGTTCTGAAGACGAACTGAGAAAAGGCACGTGAGGCACTTACTAAATAGCTGTCACTGTGGTTACAGTTATCAGTGACACTGGCATTGCCACTGGCCCTCCACGGCGCTACCTGGTGCCTCCTAGGGGAAGCGCTCGAAGCGAGCACCGCTGCCGCGGCAGCGTGGGAGCAGGCGGCTGGATTAAGGGAGGAGGGATGAACCCAAGATGGAAAACCCAGATCACAGCACAGCTGATCTGCTTATCTCAATCGCCTAAAGCAGGTGATGAAGACGGCTGCACAGCACAGCCCGAATCAGCCCATCCAGCTAAATGGGCCAAAGCTGCAGAGAAAATGCCTCGAGTGTGCCCTGGACGCCTGAAGCAGAAAGAACGATTAGAGATTTCACAGATAAATTCCTGCCTGCGCGGTCGGCTGTAGTCCTTTGTTGTTGAAACCTGCCGTTTCAATGGCCCTCATTTGAACACTTTATCGCTATTTTCTTTAATCAGGTAACAATTCATAAGGAGAGAAAAGTTGGGATAGTGTCAATTAAGCCACGAAAGTGTCCTTCACAATTCGAGAGTACAGAGGATCCTGACATACAAACTGGCTCTCTCCCCTCCGCCTGGACCCAGTCTCCCCTATGTGAGTCCTTCCCTCTGACGGCCAAGTCAACCAAAACAGCCCTCTCCCACAGGGCCTTTACTGGGAGGGATGACAAGGTACGTAAGCATTTAGCAATGAGGGCCTGAAGTGGATGATTTCAATACTCTGCAGAAAGAAGAAAAATCAAGGTGTTGGCTCTCACCCCCTTACCTCAGGACAGTTCACAGAGGAAATTACAATGGCATCAAGCCCTTGTTTCCTCGAACTAGAGTGGTGAAGCTGCTCGTTAAACTCATACTGTGAAACAACAGAGTAATTGCATTACTTGGTTAAGAATTTGCAGTCTCTCTTCTTGGCTTCAGCACCGGGTCACGGAGCACACACACAGGAAGTGGCACACACAGAGCTCCACCTGAGGCTGGGTTACTCTGGTGGTCTCTGACCTCCCCTGAGCCTCACTTTCCCCCTCTGCACAGTGAGGAACATTGGAGGAGAGTCGCTCTGGCACTAAGGCAACCACCTCCACAGTTTCTGTGCAGCAGCAGGGCCAGCAGGCCTGCCAAGGGAGCGTGAACTCCGGCGCCCCCTCCAGACCTCCCGCCCCAAGCCAGCAGCACACCTGGAAGACGGGGCGGGGCCACTGACCTGACTCATGAAGTCTGAAGAGGCTTCATGCTCGTCCCAAGGCTGGCTCCTCCCCCTGGCTTTCCCGGTCCCGCCAAGGGCATCGTGGTCCTCCTCAGGCCCCTTGTGTCTCTTCCTCAACCCTGCTCCCAGCTCACAGTCGTCCGAGGTCAGCAGGGGCTTGCCGCTCAGCCTGAAACCCAGATGCACCAGCGGTCAGCGCCCTGGCCAGGCGGCACTCACGGGCTGGGGGCCCACCCTCGTGGCCCTGAAGGGTGGGCTCTGGATGTCGACGCACAGACCGTGGTGACAGAGTGACGAGTCTGGGGAGACGGAGCATCTAGCACTATGGCGCCGGGATTCTGGGATACTTGTGAAGGAGGCAGAATGAGAGTTTAGTGGGGAAAAAAGAACTTCTTGAAAGCAGTGTATCCTCTGCTGGCCTCTTTCTCTCTCGTGCTCCTTCACATACACACTCACACACGTATCTTTACACCGTCAGATTCCCCTGTACCAAAGAACAAGGATCAGGAATGCCACGGAAATCCACCAGGATGGGAGGGGGATTCAGATCAAGAGCTTCCAGGAAGGAAGAGCCGCTGGCTGGTCTCCTGTACCCCTAGGAGCATAAGCAGTCGGGCCATGGTCCTGGTTCGAAGGCCTCTTTTGCCTGCTTAAGCTAAACCCTCACAGGTAATAATAATAATGATAATAATTTTTACTTGGTACTACGTGTCTTGCTCCATGTCTGTGCTTTATACTTTAACCACAAAACAATGCCATGTTCTAGATACTGCTTTTTATAGATGAAGGAACTCATCTATAAAGGATAACACCTGGCCCAAGGTCACAATAAGGGGCAGACCTGGGACTTGGGCAGGAGGTGCCTCCGCTTCCGGGGTCCACACTGGTAACCAGCAGCTCTGCGTGCTAGCAGCCCCAGCCTCTGCTCTCTTCCCCAGGAGCTGCTCTCCCTGTGTGGCTGCTGACAGGGTATTTCTCCCTCTCTCCATCCTCCCATCAGTCAGGAACAGCCAAGAAGGTTAAATGCAAGACGAGGGGGCCCCTGGGGCTGTCTTCTCCTGAGAAGAGCTGTGGCCGCCCCACTGCCTCTCCTACGCCTTTGAAGGTACCCGGTGGCCCCCTCTGCTTCCTCAACCAAGCCCTGGCATCCACCTGCCCTGCTGTCCCAGGCAGAGGTGCCCTCCGGCCCCTTCCCGCTCAGCTCGTGCTACCCCCAGACGCCCTGGGAGGACGCAGCACCATTCCCGCCCACACGCGGCCTGGAGGGGGCGCTCTCGCTCCAGCTGCTCCCAAAGGGGCCTGTCCCCGAGTGCGCGGAGATGGCGGCCCCGGTCCCAGGGAGTAGGCTCGGCACAGCGAGCCAGGAGAACGGGAGTGACGCTGTCCGGCACAGAGGGAACCAAGCAAGAGCAGAGCGCGGCCCGCCGCAAAGAGCGGCTCCGGAATCAGCCCCTAGCCATGGAGGAAGCAGGTGCGGCAGGAAGACGGGCCCAACGCTTGGGTGACACTCGACACGCTGGCTGGGGTGGGTCTGCCTGTCCATTCCACGCTCGCCCTCCTGGCCCGCCCGGGGCAGCGTGCCATGCTGCCCACGAGCCGCCGATCCAGGTGGGTCAGAGCCTGAGGGACGCGAGGTCCCCGGCGCCCACACAGGCCCCGCGCAGGCCCGGGATCCTCCCCTCCGAGCTCTGTGCCAGTCCCCGACCCACCGAGGGGCCAGCCTTACTTTCCGCTACGGATGCGGCTCTTCCCTCTCTTGCGGGGGGGCGACAGGGCGCTCAGGGCGTGGGTCCGTTTCCGCGGCCTGCCAGGGCCTCTGCGTGCCAAGCTTCTATGGGGTTCCTCGCGCCTGTCCCTTAAAGAGAATCACACGCTTGGCTGTGCACCCGGGGGGTGGCGGGGCGCGGAGAAGGGACGCACGGTACGCACACGTCACTCGGGGCCACGCACACCTGGCGGCCTGCCTCGGCCGCCCTCCTGAGCGCGGCGCCTACAGAGCCCAGGCCGCGGGCCGGCGGGGCACACTCACTCGGAATCGCGGCGCCTCTGCAGCTTCACCAGCTCGCGCTGCTTCTCCTTGTACTGGCGCTGCACCTCCGCCAGCCGCATCCGGAAGTCCAGCTCCATGGCGTCCATGCTCTCCAGGGAGGACTTCATGGCGTACATCTGCGGGGAGGGGCGGGTGAGGACGCCGCCCTCGGCCGGGGTGCGGGACCTCACAGCGGAGACCAGGGGCCCGGGTCACACCCAATTTCTACCCCTCACGAGCTGTGGCCTTGAGCAAAACGGACTGCCCGGCTGCACGCCAAGGACCGAAAAGCCAACTTCGCAGGGCTGTGTCCAGGCCGAATTGGCCCGTAAGGACCGCTCAGGCAGAGCTGCCTGTTGGATCATCTGTCGCGGGCACGGGGAGACGAAGCCGCCTGCCCAAGGCCCACGGGCAGCAGGGGCGCAGCCAGGTCTGCTCTCCCTGAGCCCTCAAGCTGTCACCCACGGGATGCACTCTTGACACGTGATTACGTGATAAACAGAGACCCGGGAAGAGGAGACAACTTGCCCGGGACCACCCAGCAAACCGGTGGCGGAAGCTGGGTGCGGAACAGGCCCTTCCGAACGCAAAGCCGGCCAAGGCCCAGGTGAGGTGGCCTCTCTGGGGCACCCCACACCCGCCCCCCCAGCCCCCCAGGCCTGGCCTGGGACACCTCACCCGCTCGTCCTTCTTCTGCATCCAGCTGTACTTCTTGTTGGGGTTCAGCTCCCGTGGAAGCCGCAGGTTCTTCAGCGGGTCCACGAAGGGGCCGTCCAACACCTCCTTCAGCATGTGACTGCTGGCCGCCAGCAGGCTCTCCAGAGAGGGCCGCACCGCGGGTCCCCGCTCCACACCTGCGGGAGGAGAGACGTGAGCCTGAGCCCCCAGGGGCCGGAATCACAGGCACCACAGCCCACCCCCTCAGGCCCCCAGCGGGAAGAGGACAAGGCCCAGAGCAGGCTCGTGGATGGCCTGAGGCCACACAGGCCCCCCCGGGATGCTGACGGCCCGCAGCCTTTCCCAGACACCAGAAATGGGCGCTGAGTGAGAACAGGTAAGAGCGTGGGACACACAGTGCCGTCCTGTTCCTCACAACACACTTGTACACAGACTCACGGAGAGTCAACAAAGGCCGGCAGAGCTGCTCTCTAGAACTGCGCTTCTCTTTTTGCTTATCTGTCCTTAAAATCTTCCATGAGGAGTATGCATGGTTTTCATGATCAGAAAAAAAGAGCCCCGGGACTTCCCTGGCGGCGCAGTGGTTAAGAATCTGCCTGCCAATGCAGGGGACAAGGGTTCGAGCCCTGGTCCAGGAAGATCCCACATGCCTTGGAGAGACTACGCCCGTGTGCCACAACTGAGCCCACATGCTACAACTACTGAAGCCCGCATGCTGCAACTACTGAAGCCCGCGCGCCTAGAGTCCGTGCTCTGCAACGAGAGAAGCCACCGCAGTGAGAAGCCGGCGCACCACATCGAAGAGTAGCTCCCGCTCGCCGCAACTAGAGAAAGCCCTCGCGCAACACAAAGACCCAACGCAGCGAGAAAAAAAAAAGAAACAAGAAAAAAAGAGCCCCACAATAAGTTTTGTAAACTGTAAAAGTAACATGTGCACATGATAAAAACCACAAACCAAGCAGAGGGTGTGACGAAACAGAAGCCTTTCTCCTCCCCAAACACAGGTCCCTCCCTGGAGGTGCCTCTGCTGACAGTGTCTGGCAGGTGGTTCCAGAAACTTTTATACATATTCAAACAGAGGTAACACACAGGCATCCTTTACAAATATAAACAGGCATCAATCAATAAATACCACATCACACTCTCTTTTCTACTTAAAGTCTTTTCACATTAGCACAAAAATACAAACGTGTTCACGTTACGGCTTGAGCCTTACAAAAAGTGCCGTTTCTGTAAGTCGAAAACACCAGAATATCAGAAATTTTATATGGCCAAAGGGAGGAACAGCAGGCTAGAATTCTCTTGTATTGATGAGTTTTAATTTATCTAAATGATCCCCCACTGATGGCATTTAGCCGGTTCCTGTTTTTTTGTAGTGAACGGGTAGGCACCGTGTAGGAAATACGCTGCCTGTGCAATTAACGTGATCAAGGTATATGTGTTTATCTCTGATAAATGTTCCAAATGCCCTTCAAAGAGACTGAACCAGATCAGGATCTCAACAATGGTACCTGAGAGCCTATTTCTCCACAATCTTTCTACTAAAGTAACATGAGTTTTCATTTTTCAATTGATGTTTTCTTTGTGATCTAACATATGATCCATTTTTGTGAATGTCCTACATGTACTGTATTCCTTACTACCAACTGCACAGTTCCCTAAAATCGACAATGCAATTAACAATTACACTGCCCAGATCAGGGCTTCTGAACCCTGGGGCCATTCACATTTCCATGACTGTTCTCTGCTGTGGGCGGCTGTCCTGGGCTTTCGGTGTAGGGTGTTAGCAGCGTCCCTCACCTTTACCCACTAGATGTCAGTAGTACTCCCCTCAAGCTGCCACAACCAAGTGTCACCGGTGGCCAGTTCAGAGTCACTGGTTTTGCTTTTCTGTCTTTACGGACATTGAGGCCACAAAGCAGAGAACCGCCCCCCCTTTCAAGGTCCTCCGAGCTGTAAGATCTCTTAGTTGCTGGGGGGGCCCTGCTCCGTCACAGGGGGGACCAAAGAGCAACTCCGTCACCTCCTTCACCCTCCGACACACCAGCTTTGCAGGGGCCCCCCAGGACTGACAGCCCAGGGCAGCCTGATGACCCGAGGGCAGCAGCTGTGGGTTGAACTGTGTGCCCCCAAATCCACGTGTTTAAACCCTAACCCCGACACCCCAGAACGTAACATCTTTAAAGACGGAATCAAGTTAAAGTGAGGTCTTCAGGGCGGGCCCTAACCCAACGTGACTGTGTCCTTATAAAAAGGGGACATTTGGATACAGAGACACGCAGAGGAAGACCATGGGAGGACACAGGGAGAGGACAGCCATCCACAAGCCAACAGGCAGAGAGGCCTCAGAAGGAACCAACCCAACCTGCTGACACCTTGATCTAGAACTTCCAGCCTCCAGAACCATGAAACCACACACTTCTGTCATTCAAGACCCCCCCACGACCCCCGCCCTACCCCACCCCACCCCATCTGTAGTATTTGGTACAGCAGCCTGAGCTGACTAATACACCAACCTTGTGGCTTTACCAATGTGGAGGTGCCCTGGAACAGGGGCCCGACACGCACTGGAACCCCCATGGGACCAGGCGTCAGTCACAGAGGCTACGGCGCTGCAGGGCGGGAAGGACGGCCAGCACGCCCAGGGACGCCCAGGTTCGCTGACTGTGGGCAGCTGTGCGCAGCAGGAGGGGCAGAGCGGGAGGGCCGGTGGCTCCAGGAAGCGACGCGGGCTGTGGGAAAAACGCTAACGGGCCCAGGAGCCTTGGGCCTGCCATACGAACCGGGACCACTCGTGGCCCAGCTCTGTACAGAACGTGCAGGAGACTGCTGCTCAGTGTCTGTCAGCGACCGTCGAAGGGGGAGGGCCACCGGGGCCCCCCTCGCCCCTGTGGTGCACACACCCCTGCACACCCACCCAGACGCTGCCCCCAGCCCTGGGGCCGCAGCCTCCACTGCAGAGCCCTGAGGGCACCCCAGACATCCACCTCAAACATCGGTGTCCACACCAGCTGCTGGGCTTCCCCCACACGTGCTCCCCCCGCCCCACCTGCCCAGCTCAGAAACTGGAATTCTCGTCTTCGAGCCACAACCCCTGACATCGTCCTTTTACACCCACGCTCAGTCCACCAGCAAAGCCTGCTGGCCGCACCTTAGCTTCCACCCAGAACCCACCTGCTCCTTGCCTGTGTGCCCCTCGCCACCCTGGGCCTGGATGGAGACGGGAGCCTCCGCCTGGGTCTCCCCGCCTCCACCCTCACCCCTGCGTCAGCTCTCCACACAGCCCACAAAGGAACCGCACGTAAGTCTGATCCTATCAGGTCAACTCAAAACCACCTTCCTACGGCCTCTCATTTCACTCCAAGTGGAAGACCTCCCCGGGGTCACCCCTCACCCAAGTTATCCCACAGACCTCCTCACCACCACTCTCCCCTTCCGGCTCTGCTCCTGCCCCTGGCCTCCTCGCCTTTGTTCTAACACGACACACACAGTCACCTCAGGGCCTTTGCACTTGCTGTTCCTTAGGCCTGGCATGGTTTTCCCTAGAAGAATGGTTTTCCCTAGAAGAATGGTTTTCCCTAGAAGAATCTTCCTCCCCCACCCATCAACAGGGGCTTCCGTGGCCATGCGCTGTAGGAGACCACCCTTCCCACCCCTGCCCTGTCCCCTTCCCAGCCTTTTACCACCTGACAGTGCTGAGGGCTGCACGCAGATGGCCTGGTTCACCGCTGGCCCCCAGCACCAAAACGGTGCCGGGTACACAGTAGGAGCTGAATGAGTAGGTGGATGAGGTAGGAGTGTGAAAAGGGGCAAGAGTGTGCAGAGACTCCCAAACCGGGTGACCCGTCCTGAGCCCCCTCCTTTCCAGATGCCCCTGGGCCTCTGTGGTCCCCACTGGAAACCCCCCAGTTGGTAGGATCAAGAGGGTTTTCATTTTCTTCTGGGAAAAAAATTGTTTTTGGTACCAAACTATTTAAATGAGAGAAAAGAAACAATGAACTTTAGAAGAAGAACAACAAAACAACAGACGCCTGAGGGGGAGTGGGTGTCACTCGTCCAAGCTTTCTGGAAAGGGGCATTTGACCATGACATGAAAGAGCCTTGAAAGTCTTGAAAATACGGCCTGGTTCTGGCCCAGCAATTCCACCCCTGGGAACAAATCCCGGGGAAAACAGAGGTGTGGACAAGGATTTTTCTTCAAGAGTAATCATCACATCATTTACAGCAGCTAAGAAAGGAAGGAAAGGAGGGAGGGAGGGAAGAAGGAAGGAAGGAAGAGGGGGGGGGAGGGAAGGGAGGGGGAGGGAGGGAGGGAATAAAAAAAAATTCAGGGCTTCCCTGGTGGCGCAGTGGTTGGGAGTCCACCTGCCGATGCAGGGGATGCAGGTTCGTGCCCCGGTCCGGGAAGATCCCACATGCCTTGGAGCGGCTGGGCCCGTGAGCCATGGCCGCTGGGCCTGCGCGTCCGGAGCCTGTGCTCCGCAACGGGAGAGGCCACAACAGTGAGAGGCCCGCGTACAGCAAAAAAAAAAAAAGAAGGCAAATGAAAATGGCTTACAATCTAGGATTGCGTCATTGAAGGCTGGGACCTCCACCAGGCAGAGAACTGTGTAATCCCTAAAACAAAATTTCTAAGAACACACAGCTCTGAGAAATGTTTAATAAAGCATATACTAAGTGAAAAAGGCCAGTTACAGAGCACTGTTTACAAAATGACCTTGATTTTGGAACTGTGTGTCTGTGTAGAAAAAATTCTAGAGGAAATACACCGAAACGTCCGGCGCTATTATCTCCTCCGCAGCCAGGCCTGGGCCCCTCCTCCGTGCCGCTTCTGGCCCAAGCGTGGGCTCGCGAGGCTGTGCCTGACCCGCTCAGCCTCTTCACACACGTCTTGGAGCACCTCAATTTCTATGTCGAACGTCAGTGGTTTTGTGGCAGCCCAGAATTCACGGCCCCTTCTGCTGAAGGCACTCCATTCCCTCTGAGGACCGCCCCTCCCTACACCCTGGAAGTGGCTGCCCCCGCATCGAGGGCTGGGCATGATCAGCCTGGTCCATCCCATCTCCTGGGCCACAGGGTTTGCTTCTGCAAAAAGCATGAACCCCAGTCAGCCAATCATTGACAGTGCATCACAGCATCTTTGCCAGAGCTATGTGGAAACAGGTGGCCTCTTTTGTGTGTCTGCCGAGCTGAGCTGAGCAGGCCCATGGGCTTGGGAGAAAGTATCAGTGACCACTATAAGGGCAGTGGGCCCACCTTGAATGAAGCCAACAGAAAGAAGTGAAACAAGGTGGGTGGGGGGAGACAGGGAAGAGGGAAAAGAAACTCCTTGGTTTGAGCACCTGGATCCAGCCATACCTGAAATATTCTCTAATTACTGACATACTTCGGTTCCACAGCCAATAAATTTCCCCTGACTTTTTCTAACCAGTTAAAAGAAAAGTCTTGGTCCCTCACAACCCAAAGTATCTCACCACTGACAGAACAAGCAGAAATTTCACCACTAAGAAACCCAGAGACTGGCTGCACAACGATGTGACTGTATGTAACATCTCTGCCCTGTACACTTCAAAACGGTTAAAATGATAAGAGTTTACAACATGTATATTTCACCACAGTTTTTTTAAAGTGCACACGAATAAACCACATCCTGGAGATTTTGAAATTTTTTAAATCCTATTTTGAAAAATTTTCCTTAAAAGGGGGAAAGGCGGGAGTTCCCTGGCGGCCTAGTGGTTAGGATTCCAGGCTTGCACTGCCGTGGCCCAGGTTCAATCCCTGGTTGGGGAACTGAGATCCCGCAAGCCACGCGGCCTAAAAATAAATAAATAAAAAGGGAAAAAGCAAACCGCAGAGGCCCACCGCCCGGCACGACTCACCTGCCACCTCCTGGCTCCTCTTCTCGAGCTCCAGCTCGGCGATCTCGCTCAGCAGGGTGATGCCATGCAGGAAGCTTGGCTCCAAGACGAGGCTCTGCACTGCCTCCAGCCTCTCCAGGGCTGGGGCTCCAGTGCCCGGGGAGGGCAGAGGCCTGGCCTGGGGCAGCTCTGCCGCGGCTGCTAGGGCATTCATGCCAGCCAGCGGGTCCTCCAGGCTGGGCGGGAACTGATCGGAGCCCGCTTCCTCCAGGAAGCAGGCGCTGCCCGGCACAGGGGTGGCCTCCGGGGCCTCCAGACTCAGGCACTGTCCCTCCCCAGGGGGCACGTCACAGTCCGGCAGTTCCAGGCTGGGCCGGGGCTCACTCGGGGCCTCCTGGGCCAGATCTTCCTCGGGAGCTGCCTCTGCCACGGGCACGTCCACGGGCACCTCCACTGGCTCCTCCTTAGCCTTGACCAACGGCTCAGGCGTCAGCCGCGCCCCCAGGTCCGGGGCAGCCGTGCAGGACTCTGTCCGGCGCGGTGAATCAACCCGCGCCTCAGCCCCCTCGGCAAAGTCCGGGCACCCGGAGGGCTCCGCGGGCCCCTGGCCGCCAGCACTCAGCGCCTGGGCCTGGGCCTCCAGCAGGCCACCCGCGCAGCCGCCCGCCGGGCTCGGGGCCGCCAGGGCTTCCTCGGGGAGCAGCGTCAGTGGCGACTCGAGGGAGGGCAGCTCTGCGGGGCCTTCGTCCATGTCCTCCACCTCCGCCTTCACCTCCCGCTCCGCCAGTGGTTCTTCGTCCGGGACCTCCCTCAGCGGCTCTGGGACCTTGGACGGGGACAGGCGGATGGGCTTGTCCTCAGGCGAGAGCGCCAGGTGCTCGGGCCCATCGGCCGGGAGCGGCACGTCGGGGGCCAGGCCGTCGGCATCGGCAGCCGCCGTGGGCTGCAGCAGGAATGGGTAGGGCCTCCCGTAGTGTGGCGGCAGGGCTTGAAACGGGTACCTGGGTGGGATATCTGCCGAGGACACCAAGGGTCAGCGGGGGCCCCTTCTCCTGCCATGTCCGACACCCCCGTGTGTCCCCATCAACACCCACCCACCAGCCACCCTCTCTGCTGGGCCAGCCTGCGGGGCTGGGATCCCTTCCAGATGGCATCTGAGGAACCCCAGGGCCTTTCTGCATGTCTGCGCCGCAGAGAGAAAAACTGGCCACCATCTTTCCCAGAGGGTCTTCAGGTCTCAAAGGCTCTTTCTCTGTTCCTCCAGTCTCAGCACCCAGCACAAAGCTGGGCCAGAAGCACACGCTCAGTAAGACCCCAAATGGTCCCCACCCAGCCGGTGCCGACTCTGCCCTCCGTCCCACAAGAAGCCACCCGCCCCACGCCATTAAAGCAGAGGTGGGGCATCCAAGTTGTTCAAAAAATAATAGTAATACAGTGCTGGCTCCCCTCCCTCACTTTTTTTACTCTGAACTCCCACCCTTGAGTGTAATCTGCCTTACAGCAGGATGGTGTTCAGCTGACTGTCTGTAGTGGCCCAGGCCCAGCCCAGAGCGGGGCAAGCAGCAGGGGCTCAGTATGAACCAAACCGGGGGAGACAGACGCACGGAGCACCCTCACCCTGCACCAGGACCAGGCCTGTGCTCCACACTTGACCTCATTAGCAAGACATTGAATCTCCCCAGCCACCTGCCCAAGATCACACACAGCATTCCGGTGGCAGAAATCTGAACTTCGGAATTCGAACTCAAGTCCTCCCACGGGAAGAGGAACACAGGCCTCAGGCCCCTTCAAGGCCACCTGCTGCATGTCCCGACCAACACGGGACACGGGAAGAGGGCGCGTGTGTGCGTGCAGCGTGTGGGGTGGGAGTACTCCTCAGAACACACTTATCGTCAGTGCAACAACACAGCACCTGTTATGGGCCAGCTATGGTGCTAAATATCCTACAGGTCTTACTGTTTCATGCTCAGACAGGCCCTCCTGAACTTAGAACCTACTTCTAACATTACACCCATTTCCCCTGACCCCACCACTGAGGGAAGGCTAGAGAGAGATGACGGCCAGCTGCGTCCTAGGGCATTCATTCCAGAGCCCAGCGGTGAGCCAGGTACACGGTAGGTGCTCAACACAGAAAGAAGGACGGACAGGTTGAAGGGATGAATGAGTGAATGACCACATGGCGATGTTTCACCAGCTCCTACCTGAGAACAAGGCCTGGAAAGGGCTGGGGGCTCCCTTCTCCAATTCTAAGTCCTTCTTCTCGACGACGTTCTCGGGGGCCTCCTCCTTGCGGGTGATGCCAGGGGTGGGCGGCGGGGAGGCAGGCGGCGGGCTAGTGGGGTGGGAGCTGGGCGTGGCGGGGTAGGCGTAGGTGGACGGCTTGGACACGTCCTCCAGCTTCTGGATGACCTTGGCCTTCAGGGCAGCCACAGGGGAAGCGCGGGGAGATGGCGGTGGACTCATGGCCTTGCCGTAAGTGCCCGCAGGGCCAGCGGCCAGGCCAGGGGGCTTCCGAGGCAGCAGCCCGGGGCCCGAGGCGCCCAGGCCACCCTTGCCCGCGGCGTCCAGGCTCCGCTTGCTCACCTTCTCCTCCATCTCCGCCCGCTGCTCCTGGGCCTTTAGCCGCTCCTGCTGGGGGGGGGGCCGGCAGGCAGGGTCAGCGCAGTAGGACCCATCACCCACCACCTGCCCTGTCCCCGGGGTCCCCGCGACACACAGAGAACCTCAGGCAGGGTCTGGGGCTGCAGGCCGCCAACGCCCCCAGCCCGAGACTGACATTCCGTCACAGTACAAATAACAAGCACAGCGTTCCTTGTAGAATTCCAGCAGACGGGGCTAGGGGGCCCTCCGGTCTAGACCCAGGCCCCTCTGGGACCCTCACGGTCAGGGCGCGGGGGGCCGGTGGAGGTGGGAGGCTCTTTCATGACACTAGGACAGCTACCTGCACGGAGAACTCACTACCTGTGGGCACTCTCCTGCCTTATCACACCCGGGTCTCAAAACACCTCAAAAGGTGGGCGGGGGGAGCCTTTCCCGGTCTTTGATGGCTTGAGGAAGGCTCACGAACTTCGCCCGTGCTCACCAGGGGCCAGGCGGTCAGCGCACGATCACACAGGGAGGAAAGGCTCCATGCCCCAGCCACTGTCACGGCTGTTAAATCTCATTGAACAGCCCGATGACACAGAAATTACTAGCAACTCCACTTCCACAGGAGGAAACTTGAAACCCAGAGAGGTGAATTCACTTGCTGGAGGGCACACAGCCAGGCATGGCAGAACTAAGGTTCAAACCCAGGGCCCCATTTGCTGCCTGTGTCACCTCGGTTGACTCCTCCAGAGCTGCTGCTGCACAAGAAGGGAGGGGCACGGCCAAGCAGAGGACAAATGTCCAGGAACACCTTCAAGGAGGCAGGAGGGCTGTGAGCTTTAGGGAGTCCACCCACACGGTGGCGACACCAAGTGTCGCCCATCTTACGTGATCAGGCAACATGGGTGGAGGCCAGCCCCGGCCCGAGAGGGGAGCCCAGGGCCATCAGGCACCCAGCTGGGCCAGGCAGGGCTTAGGAAACAGCGGGAGAACACAGGGATCCCTTCAGTTCCCATGCAAACATCTCCAGTCCACAGGGCCACCTCTCCCGCCCTGGCTTCCCCATTGCTACCTGCACCCACCCCTTGCCAGGCTCTGTCCACCTCTCAGCCTTGCTCACACCATCCCCTCTGCCCAGAGGGCTCCTCCACAACTAACTTCTTCAGGTCTCTGGGCAGACGCCACCTCCTCCAGGAGGCCCCCCTGACCACCAGCCTCTCTCATTTTTTCTGACTCACAGTCCAGAACCGGACTTTCTGCTGGTTGACCCCTCTGCCTCGCCAACAACAGAGGAGCTCCGGCAAGGGTCTCCAGTGCCCCCATGGCCCTCCTGAACCACGCCCACCCCAACTCACCACCAGCTGGGCGCTCCTCTGCAGTTCCAGGGCCTGGGCCGCCTGCTGCTGCAGGTACAGGAATTCCTGCTGCCGCAGGAAGTGCTGCTGGGAGAAGAGCTGCAGCTGCTGGGCGTGGTGCAGGGAGCTGCGGCCTGGTGGGTACAGGGCCGGCCAAAGGGGTGGCACCGCGGCCCGCTCCATCAGCTCCGCTGGGGGCAAGAAGACAGTGAGGCTGCACCTACCGCCTGGTGCCCATCACCCCATTTTACAGATGGGGAAGCTGAGGCAGAGCTGGGCTCAGCTGGGCCTCCAGTTGCTTCCTGGGGACGGAGAAGCCTGTCCTCCTCCCTTTGCCAGGGGCAGCCACATCCCAGGCCCGGGGCCAACATGGGGACTCCACACCTTCTCCTACTATACCCAGTGGTCTGCAAAGTGGATTCCTGAGGATGGGGGCACCAAGGCAGAGGGTCCAGGCCTCCCACCAGGGCAGCCCTGCTTTGGTTCTCCACGTGGGCTTTCTGGGTAGGAACTCATCAAAACAACGACCCCTGTGGCTTTAGGACACAGCCACCCTATTCTGCTGGGCGGACACCCCCGCCACAGGAGGACAGTCCTCCTCCCACGGCATTTGGGACAGTCTCACTGTGGAAGGCCACTTACCAAAATGAGGCAAGTGCTCACTGGGAATGACCACCAGCTGGCCCGACTGGGGGTCCCTGACGAACTGGTAGGCCGACGGCAGGGAGCCCCCCAGGCCGGGTGGAAAGGCAGGCGCCATGCCCTGGTGAAGAGAAGGGGGGCCCAAGCCTAGGAGAGACCCATGCCCGAGTCAGTGCTGAGGACCCAGGCCCAGCCTACTCCCCCATCCTCCACTTCCTGGGCCTCCGAGCAGGAAGCCGAGGGTAAGGGCTGTGAACGCGCGCCCAGCCTCCCGCTCTGGGCACTGTCCACAAACAGGCTTGGCCAAGGGCCCACAATGCTGGCGCCATTAATAATGGCCCTGCTTGGGCAGTGAGGGAGCTGAACTACGGGGAAGAGAGGAGGGGTACTGTGCCTGCACCAGCACGTCAGGCCTCCCCATCCCGGCCCACCGTCGCCCTCCCGCTCACCGTAGGGATGTCCAGCGAGCCACATGGACGTGCTGCCCGAGCGGGGCAGCCAGGGGTGCGTGGCCAGGTGGGCCGCAGGGTCAGCGGACCAGCGACCGGAACCTGCCAGCGCCGGGCCCCCGGTCACCATGAGGTTGGGATTCAGGCCGTTAGCAGCACAGCTGGTGGGGTGCAGGCGGGCCAGGTCAGCCAGCTCCTTACTTTCTCTGGAAGCGAACAGGGGCGTCAGGGACAGGCCGGACGGTCCCAGGGGCAGGTGGGAGAGAAGGGGTACCGCCCCAAGTCACCGGGGGACACCAGGCTACTGCTGGGCCGACTCTGCACCCGGTGGACAGAAGAGCCAGCTGGGGCTCGGCAAAGGGCCCCCGGGGCCTTCCTCGGGAGGGTGTCCCACACTCTCAGGACCACCCCGCAGCCAGGTAGGGTCATCCACCCTTGCCTTGGGGCTCCCAGGCCCTCCCGGGCTGCCCCAGGCCCTCACCTGAGCAGCTTCTCCTGGTCCCGGTCCAGCCGCGCCCCAAGCAGCCGCTCCTCCCGGTGCCTGGCCCGCTCATCTCCACAGTCCTCGTCGGCTCGGCTGTGCCCTGGGTCGGGGGAACAGGCAGGAAGTGAGGCCCCCTCAGGGCCCCAACAAGCCCTCAGCATCTGAGCGGTTCCCTCACCCTGGCCGGACGCCCTCCGTGCCCAGAAACATCCCTCCATCGCCCCTCAAAGAGCCTACCTGGAACTCGCACAGGTAACCGGGATATTGCGGTAAAACATCATAACACAGATCGAGTAACAACGGGGTGTGAACCGAGTGGCATTCGCTGACACGGTTTCACTACTTTATCACCGGAAAGGCAGGTTCTGGGAGAGGTTAGGATGGAGGGGAAACCACAACCCAAAAGAGCGGTCGCGATTCAGAAGCAGAGCGAGGCCCAGGCCGCGGGAAATCAGCCTCCCCCCGAGGCCCCGTCATGGTTCTGTCTGCTGCAGACCTGTGGCTGATCTTTTCAAAATCAAGACGGAAAAGTGAAACCAGAGAACGCTATGTGTGTGTGGGCGAGTGGAGGATATGCGGGCTGCCATCCGGCTCACCCACCCTTGTCCTGGTGCCCAGGGGACGTCCCTCGACCCATGGCTGGTCCAGCTGCACCTTCCGTGAGCTCCCCGCCTTCCCCAGAGCAGAGAAGGCAGGTCCTCAAGTCCCGGCCAGTTCTGCAGGGGCAGGAGCTCGTGGAGGGCACCCAGGGTCCAGCCCTCCTCGCCCCACCTGCCCCACTCTTCCTGGACGTTTTCTACTCCATACGACGGAAGCCAGCACGCGTGTGGCCGCCCCGGGCCGGCTAGGGCCCAGGAGCCGGGCGCTATCACCAGCGGCAGAAGCCACTCAGCTGGCAGCTGAGACTCTTCTAAACCGCCGAGGCTGGACTAACTCCTTCTCTAGGGTCAGTCATGCTGGACTGGTGTCCTCCCACCCAGGTCTCGGGAGGTACGCCCGGGGAGGAAGCCGTCCCCAGGGCCCCAGACCTTATCGGTTATCACCCTGCTGGAGACAAGCGTCCAGGGCCACCTTGCCAGGGCCCCCAGCAGTCCCCACATTCATGGTCCTCGTGGGCGGGGACCCAGCTTGGAATGCGGCCGTCGAGCATCTCCCCATCGTTTCTCCCCTCCTGCACCCCCATCACCAGGAGCTCCGGAAGAACAGAGCCCCCAGGAGAGGCTCAGGGATGCAGGGGCTTCTCCTTCCCCTTCGGGAAGGTGGAAACCCACAGCCCCAGAACAAAGAAGAGAAGCCCACGGGGAGGGGCAGCCACACAAGCCCACGTGCCCGATTGACCACGCACACAGGGTGGGGGGGGGGGCAGGCAGCCTGAATCAGGGAGGGTCGCATCCCAAGAGGCAGCTGGAGATGGGCCAGGGGCCACCGGGGGCGAGTCTGCAAGTTCCAGAAGCCACTGGAGCGACAAGGAAGCAGTGTGTGTGGTTAAGCAGAGAAAAGCCAGCGAGTTGGGGCACCGTCAGGGTGGGAGTGGGCGAAGGAGTCTTCTTGCTGACGTGGTCCCCGTGGGTCACACAGGTGCGTCCCAGGTGATCCATTAAGTCATCCCATGCAAGCCCTGAGCCGACTCTTGAGCCAACGCCCGGTCCCCACGACTGTTCCAGCACATGGCAGGAAGTGCAGGAAGCAGAGGGGAAAGGCGGGAGGTGGGAGAACAAGCCCGCGCCAACTCGGGGTGAGACCCAGTGAGGGTGTCCCGGCCTCCAGTGTCAATGTGGTTCCCAAATCCAAGGGGACCCTGAGCCCGCCCACCCCCTCTATGAAGGACTGGAAGGGGCCCTGCTTGTGGGCCCCCCTCCCATCCCGGGCTTTCAGGCAGGGCCATCCAGAGTCCTTCAGCTGGACTGCGAAACCAGAGCATGTGTCTGAGCTTCCTTCTCCTGCAGGGATGGCCTCCCAGGCCCGCAGAAACCCCGAAGACCCTCCCGCCCACTGGCCACGCCGGGGTGGCAGACAGGCTTTGGCACAGAGCTCCTGGTGCCCCCAGAAGGGACAGGCGTCTGCAGTGTGGCCTGCCCCCAAGACCTCTGTCCTCAGGCCTGGTGCCTCTCCACTGCCCTGGCTGTCACCACACAGGCCCTCAGGGGCTTCCCACCCTAGGTGCCACCTGCACCAGAAACCTGTATGCAGGCCCGCCCACCTGGGAGCACCCACCACCCCCAGGGTCACTCACGCCAGAGCCCCAGACCGCTCCCTCCAAATACAGTTGATCTCCAAAGAAATGGGACATGCCCTCCACCACCTCGCCCCGGGGCACCACCCTCGTCCTCCTGCTCCAACCTGCTCCCTCTAATCCCTGCTCACACCTGTCCCTCCTACGGAGGACCAGCCCCATGGAACCAAGCCCCTGGGCCTGACTCATGCTGCCCAGCTGTCCCCTCCAGTGTACCCCCAGCCTCTCTGCCCTCCAGTCACACTCAGGGCCACACACGCTATTCCCTCCACCCAGAGTGCCCTTCCTCTGTACTACTCAGCCTCCCCAGAAAGAGCTCAGCTCATATGCTACCTCCTCCAGGAAGCCCTCCCAGACCACCTCTCCTCTCTCATGCTCCCTTGTCTCCCTCACAGCGCTGAGCACAACACACAGCTGTTTTGCTTGTTGGTTGTTCACCGTCTGTCTCCTCCTCAGACTGTGCATTGCTCTGGTTTGAGCAGTCACACTCCTGGCTGTCTACCTCTCTCCTGCACAATGCCTGACACAGAGGAAGCTGCTCAGCAAACACGTGGGAAGTGAATGAATGAATTCATGAGGATAGCTAGAGGAACAGTGAGCTATGCAGACAGAACAAACGGCAGGTGCAAAGTCCCTGAGGCAGGAGCGTGCCAAGGGGGCCACGGTGGTTGAAGAGAGTAATAAGGAAGAGAGGGTGCAGGTGAAGAGCGGGGTACAGGCCGTGGAAGGGAATGTGGCTGAGATTCTGTTCAAGGTAAAAGGAGAAAGCCAGAGGAAGCTCTGAGCAGGGATGAGACATGATCTGACTGAGGTTTTGAAAACCAACCTCCCTCCAGCCCCCTGTGGACAAGCGAACCAAAGGGCCCATCGCCTCTCTGTGCTGAGCTCCAGGATGGCAAGGGACCAGCTCCTCCAGCAGGGAGGCGTGTGGGGCAGAGGGTCAGCTGCTCCGAGGTCCCACACACCCAGGACCCCTTCACCCCAACCCTCGAGGCACGAGCTCTGGAGACGTCCAACATTTCAAAGCCGCCTGTGTGCCCAGCAGGGCCCAGGCCCTCTCCATACACACACTCATTCAGTGGTCATCAACCCAGGAGGGGGGTTCCAGCCCTCAGCCCATCCCAGATGAGGAAACTGAGGCACAGGAAGGGTAGCTACCCAGGTCACACCACTGACCGACAAGGAGGCATCAGGCTAGCATCGCGGTCTGACCGGGTCTTCCTGAACTCCAGGGTGCACACCCCTCCACACACAGAGCCCGCACAGGGTGGGCACTGGTGAAACAGCAGCACTACTGCCGTCACCCATCTGCAGCCCTGCCCCAGGGCCCACGTCCCCAGCACTGACAGCCCCTCCGTGGGTCACATGCTCTAATCCGGCCGTAACGGCAGAGGCTCAGGCTAAGGCCTGGTTCCCATGGCAACTCCCTCCCAGACTCCATCTGAGCATTTCTGCAGATATGGCGACCACCAACTCCGGCCAATTCTGTGCTTTCCAGAGACTGGGGGTCAATACCACCGCTTACACCCGATGCAACCCCAGCTCTGCCCGGTATGATGGGCAGCAGGGCGGGGTGGGGGCACCATCAGAGCCCCCCAGATTTGGTCCCCAATTCGACTCCACCATAGAGGTGATAACGGGCAAGACAGAGAGATGGGAGGCACAGGTCTGGGCTCAAGGGTTCAAGTTCAGCCCGCCTCTTCTAGCCGGGTGACCCAGGGCGGGTCACTTCACCTCCGCAGGCCCTGCTCTCCCATCTGTGAAGCTGGGAGAATAAGAGACCCACCAGGAGGAGCTGGTGGCCGGGGCTACGTGCGGCTGCCGGCACACGGCCCGCTGCTACACGGCAGGGAAGGTGCTGGTCTGCTGGCCTCTCGGCGTGGGCACTGCTGTCTGGGGTTCACAGGTGTACGTGAAGCCCGCCCTTCATCCATCTCAGGGTGCAAGACCCCTGTAGCCAGACCAGACCCTGGGTGAGCCCTCGGGGCATTTCCCATAAAAGGATCTCGGGCTCATGGCAGAAGCTCTGAGCCCTTAAGGCCCTGAATGGGAACAGAGAAAAGGAAGGCCTGTTTACGAAGCACCTACTACGAGCGCCTCGGCCCACCTGGCGTCAGGGAACGAGGAGGCCCTCCCTAGCGCCACGTAGTAAATGGGGACACCAGGGGCCAGAGGACTCAGGCCTCAGGTTCAAGGTCACGCAGCTGCAAAGGGCAGAGCCTGGATGTGAACTCACTGACAGGCAGAGGGCTCACTCCACAAAGTAGGAGCCGGGAAGTCGGGAAACCCAGGAGCCCCGGGGCTGGCAACAACCACTCAGCTGGGGTAATGCCAACTTCTCCCCTCCCCCAGGGTCGTCCAGATTGGGGAAAAATCACCACTTCTCACAGGCATTTTTTTTTTAAGGAGAGTAAGACTCCACTCACTTTCCACTGGTCACCGGCAAACAGAAAGGCAGTCTCAGCCCAATAATTCCTGAAGGTCTCATCCCAAACTGCCCCATCCTCTCTCTCTCTCCCCTCCCCCCGCCCAGACACTTGCACACACATACACACTCACACACACACATTCTCACCTGCACTCTCTCACACACACTCCCTCATACACATTCTCCCCCACACACTCACAACCCCATGGACACAGGTCCCTTGGGCACGGCCAGGTACTCTGGGCACCAGGATGAGTTCTGGGGACCGTGAGTCCTAACTGGGGTGTCATATCATGTCACACGAGCATTCTTCTAAAAAAAGGATCCCAAAAGATCTTTTGCCAACCTAGTGAGCAGGCTTCTCCACCACCCAGCCGGCCACCTCCTAGCCAAGGGCCAATGCCCAGGCTTTGAATCCCAGACTAAGGCAGGGCCTCCTGTGAGCCCCTGGGGTCCGAGGACGGGCCTCCCTTGGCTCCAGGGGGCTCCACACGGAACAGTGGGCTCAGTTCAACAAACATTCCCTAGGACATCACTTGCTCTGAGCCTCTGCAGCTGCGGCACATTCAGATGGGCAGTGACCGGGCGAGACCCAGGGCAGCCTAGAGCCTTACCAGGCTTCCTCTGGGAGAGCAGGGCTGGGGCTACGGGTCTAGGAAGCAGCTGTGACAGGACGCAGCACTGGCCGCTCACTGTGGACGGACGCTGAAGCCCAGGCAGGAGTCAGTGCAGGCGGGCGCAGGAGGGCCAGGCTCAGGGAGGGACGGGGACACAGGGGACGTGCACCCAAGATGCCTGTGTATCTTGGAGAATCTAGGAGGCGCAGGGAAGCCGGTCGCACGGGGCCGCGATGTGAGCCAAGCCTGAGCTTGCAGCTGGCGCGTCTGGGAGCGAACTGGGGGCGGAGACAGAGACTCGGGGAGGAAACCCAGGCCGACTGTTAAAAAGTCACATGAGCTAGGGGCAGCGGGACACAGCCTTCCTCCCGGGGCCCTTACCCCAGCCTGCCAACAGCCCACACCTCAACACACTGACCACGGCCTGGTGCAGCGGGGCAGCCTCAGGGCCTGACCCACAGGTGAGGCCCTTGGCTCAATCCTGGGCTCTGTCTGGGCAGCCCAAGTCCAGAGTTCCAACCAAAATGCCGCAAATAGCAACTCTCCAAAATCTCAGGAAGGAGTCCAATGGCAAAATATGCCAGGGACAAACGGAAATGTAACCAATCAGCCGAGTTCTGGAAAGATATTCAACTTTACTAATAGTTAAAACACACCATTCCTCCCTACTGAACTTAACGACGATTGTTTGGGTTTCCTTTAGTAACATTAAAATACGATTCTGAGGAGTCTAGAACAAAACAGACTGCAAACAAGCATATAAACTCTTTACCTACCTAAGAAGTCACAAAGGCATTCAATGTCGAGACCACAGGAATGCCAGGGCCCTAGTTGCCATCTGTCACACTCAGTCACTCAGTCACTCACTTACCAAACACCTACTATGCGCTAGGTACTGGGAACACTGAACTAGGTGAAGTAAGGCACGGTTACCTCCCTCAAGGACCTGGAATTGAAAGTTTAAAGCTAATTTATTCGTAGGAATCTATTCTTAGAAAATGACTCAAAGTATCAGTGAGGCCGCAACGCATGAAAGTATTCAAAGTAACTTCCTAAACACAAAAACATCAGAGAAGGGAAAACTAAAATGCCACGAGGGAACGGCTAACTGAGCTACGGTGCACGCTCTGGACAAAACACCAAAGACCATTAAAAATGATACTTATAAAAAGTTGGCAAAAGCAAGAGCCCACCCACAAGGGAAAAACACAAGGCCCGAGATCACAGTGCACTGGAGGCTCTGCAGATCAAACGGGAAAATGCATCTGCGGAAAGAGCTCCAAGCGTTCAGGGTGGTGGAAAAAATCTAATGGTCCCTTTTCTTCTTTCTCCTCTCCTGCATTTTACACATTTTTCTATGTGTGACAGAAAAAGCAATAAATTTTAAACAGCAGCCACAGCCCACAAGGGGGATAAAGGACAAACAGTACCAGGAAGGTGGGGGAGAGGGGTGCAGAAGGCAGATAGAAGCAGTGAGCAAAGGTGGGGAGGTGAAGGGGGAAGAAAAGGTGAGGGGTGGGGGTGGGACCCGGGACCCACCTTTGACGTTGCTCAGAGACAGGGAACGCTCCTGGTCCGCCAGCCCAGGCACCAGCCGGCCACTGCCACTGTCCTTCTGCCGGGCCACGGCCACCGCAATGCCCACGGGTGGGTGTCGCACCTCTGCCTCACCCTGGGCACCGGAGCCCTCGCGTCCGAAGGCTTTGGCGCTCTCGGGCCTCTCCGGGTCCCGCTTCAGCTGCCGGCCCCCAGCCGCTGCAGGGCCCGCGGGGTGCGGGAGGCGGGCCTGGGCGCGTGGGGCAGCCGTGGGAGCGGGCTCGGGCTTCATGGTGCCCAGGCCTCCGAAGGGGCTCTTCTTCCCACAGCCGCCGGGACGCACGGCCACGGCCTCGCGGGCAAAGCTGCCGCTGTATTTGATGAGGCTCTGCATGGCCGAGGCCTCTCCCGGCCCGTGGGCCGCGGCGTGCAGGTCGGCGCCCGGCCTGGCGCAGGTGGCCCCGGCGCGGGGCAACGCGCCCCCGGGGTCCAGGTAGGCCTTCTTGGAGGCGGCGGCAGCGGCAGCCTCCTCCTCGGCACGGCTGGCGTGGTGGTGCTGCGCGGCCAGCACGGCCATCTGCGTCGTGGCGAAGTTGCCCAGCTCGAAGGGTTTCCATTTGTGCTCAGGGCCGGCGGGCGGGGGCGGCCGCCCTGGCTCTAGGCCGAAAAGCTTGGCTGCCTGCTGGGAGGCGGAGGCGACAGCGGGGCCGCGCGGGGCGCGCTCGCACGGCCGGGGCTCGGCCTCGGGCTTGAGCAGCTCCTTGGCGGGGAGGTAGGCCCGGGGGTCCGGGGAGGAGCGCGCGGCCCGCGCCGGTGGGGCCTCGGCGGGCGGCGGCCGCTTGAGCGAGCGGATCACGGAGCTCTTCTCGCGGAGGCTCTCGGGTCGGTCCGGGGGGGGCCTTGGAGAGCCGGGCGGGGCCTGCAGGACGCCGGGCCTGCCTGCCTCGCGCTCCCGGGTCCGGGCGTCACGCGCCTGCGACGCGATCTGGATGGGCCCTGGGCGCTCGTCAAAGGCCTCCACGGAAGGCACGAAGGTGGGCGCCACCACACGGTGCTCACGGCCCGCCTCACGCGCGGCCGCCACGGGGAAGATGGTGTAGACGCCGGCGGGGGCGGGCTGCGGTGCGGCGAAGGCCCCGGAGGCGGCGGGGGGCGCAGGCGGGCCCTTGCTTACGGGCGGCGGCGGGAGCGGCGAGGGGCAGGGGCAAGGCCCCGGCAGCAGGGCCTCTGCGCGCCGCAGCCGTGCGCTCTCGTCCTGGCGCGCAGTCTCCTTAGAGCCGCGGGCCGCCTCGGCCACCAGTGCGGGGAGCCCCACGTCCCCCGCGCCATTGCAGAGGCTCAGCGCCGGTGGTGGCAGCGGCGGCGGGTTCTTGCCCTTGGACTCGGTGGTGGCCGTGCCCGGTGCCCGCGGGGGCCCGGGCTCGGCCAGGAAGGGCGACAGGCGCTCCGGGAGGCGCGGGGGCCCGCGGTCCTGGCGGCCCTCCGCCCGCGCCTCTTGGGTCAGGTCCACCACGCCGCGGGGCCCCGCTGCCTCTTCGCGGGCCCGCGGGTCCTTCTTGCCGAACAGTGGGGGCGGCTCCCCGCCGCGGCCCATCCGGTCCTTGGCTGGACCTTCCCGAGAAGAGCCTTTGGTCGAGGCGCCCGACGAGTGGCCGCCTGGGGTCCTGGAGGAGGGCGCATGAGAGTGCAGGGCACCCGGAGCTCCAGGGGCGGGCAGGTAGAAGCCGTCTGCAGAAAAGAAAGAGCGCAGCCCGTGAGCGAGTGCCCCCTCTGCCGGGGGAGAGGGAAGGGAGGCCCCAAAGGGTGCCCTAGACCCCAGGGCAAGGAGGAGGGCCATGCACAGCGCAGCCCCAGGAGAGGGCAGGCTCTGGAAATGGATAAAACCAAGCTGAAAGCCCGCCCTGGCCACCTACTAACCTTTCTGAGCCTCAGTTTTCTCATCTGTTTAAGGGGGAGAGGCCAGAATTAAGAGCTACCCAGAGGGCCCAACAGGATTAGATGAGGGCCGGACAACTAGAAGGTTCCAGGAGGCTATGGGTGGGCCCAGAAAGCCTGTGGGGGCCCTTGGGGGCTGGGGGCTTGGGAAACACAGCTGAGATGCTGCCTGGAGTACTGGGTAGTGGTCCCTCCCAACCTCATTCCGCAGCTCCCCCCAGTCTCCCCACTCCTGCCCTCTGACCTTTCTGGGTATCGAAAATGCTGGGCTGGCCCAGCTGGCTGAGGAGGGGGCTCCCGCTGCTGGGGGGCTCCAGGTGGTTCAGGTGGAGGTAGGATGGGTACAGCCCGCTGGGCAGGTGGGAGAAGCCTGCAAGAGAGAAAAGAAGCCAGCTGGGACACCTCATGCCTCCCACCGGGAGCTTCCTTCCACCCTCTCTGCTTCTTGGAAATAACGTGTCTTGGCTGTCAGCCCCCTGGTGCTGGGAGCCCTGAGGTCTACCACCAGCTCCCACAGCAAGGATTACCCCCTCCCAATCCTGGCACTCCAGTCCCTGGCAGCCCCCAGGGGCTAGGGCTCTCCAATTCCCCAGGAAGAGAATCAAATTGGACCCAGTGCAGGGCAATGAGGATGATGAAGATAGATGGCAGTTCTAATCACAGACCAAACCCTTTCAACTGCTTTGCCTTTGTTATTTAAATTTCAAAGGAAAATAACCTGTGAGGCAAATACTCTTAATATCCCCATTTTACAGATGAGAAAACTGAGGCTCAGAGAGGCCCACTTGCCCGGGGTCCCCCAGCAGAGGAGCCTAGCTCTGAACTGAGGTCACCAGAACTCTTAACCTCAGCCCAACATGGACCCAGTTGAGTGGTTTACTGGCTTAACTTCTCTGCTGTGTGACGCCAAGCAGGTCTCTTGCCTTCTCTGAACTTCAGCCTACCCAGCATCTCCAGCTGCTGGGTCTCCCAGGCAGGTGCTTCTACGAAAGAATTCCTCCTGCCAGGGGTCCTCCTAACTTCCCACAACCCCCTCCACCCCACCAGTGATGCCCCAGAACCAGGGCCTTACAGGGTGCAGAAGACAGGAAATGGAGGCCACAGAGAAAGAAACAAGAGGCCTGAAAGAGTACACAAGGAATGGAGGCCCAAGAGCCATTCACCAGGGCCCGGAAGGCCAGACAGGTGAGCAGGTGCCGGGGCAATGGAGGAGGATCCTGCCTCTCCTCCTGGGCGGTGGGTCCTACAGGACCTCAGACCCACTGGTGATCCATCCCTGAGGGACTTGGGTCCCCCATGCCCCCCAGTCACTCCCTCTGAGGCCAGAGATGCAGGACCCGTCCCTGGCCACACTGGGCGCACATCTTCACCCACAGCCCCACAGGACAATTACATTAACAACAATCACAAGACGATAAGGAACACCTGATACATGTTATCTCGCTTCATCACTGAAACAACACTCCTAGGTAGGCACTGGTTCCCGCTGCCTTCTCATCTGTAAGATGGGCATAATAGTCCCTCCTCACGGCCTGTTCTGAGGGTAAAGTGAGCTCAAGTATGCAGTTCTTTGCGCATAGGAAGGACACTGCATTGTTTCCTATCGTTACTATTATTACCGGTATCTGCCGGCAAAGGAGAAAAGGGAGTCAGGCTGATGCCAAACGGGCGCCAGAGGCAGCCTCTGCCCTTCAGGCCCCTCGAGCACCCCCGCTCTGGGCTGGTGGAAACGGGAGGCTCAGATGGGACCACAGCCCGGAAGGACTGCCCGCCATCCCAGACCTAGAGGCAGGATCGCCCCTCCGTGCGGGGCACACACAAGTCAGGACAAGGACGGAAGCACTCGGTGACAACTGGCACAGAGAGGAAGTAGGGAGACAGTGGGCGGCGAAAGGCCCAGGAGAGCCTGAACCCGCAACAGGCGCCCGACTCGGGAGCACCCCAGGGCACCCAGGAGGCAGCAGGAGCGAGCGAGCACCCAGCATCTAAACTCCACCGGAGCCCAAGGTGGAGGATGAACTCAGAGTCCCCCAGGCCCATTCCTTCACTGACAGAGGGGAAACTGAGGCTCCACGGAGGCCCAGGATTTGCTCTGGGCTGGCAGGAAGCCAAGCCGGCAGACCTCCCCACAGTTAGGGGCGTCACCGCAGAACAGCAACAAGAGAGCCCAATGGCACCTGGTCCCACTGCTCCCACAATGACAATCACTGACGAGCTGACTGCATTGAGGAGACAGCGGACAGCAGAACAAACCAGACCCTGCCCTCAGAGCTCACTGGTGGGGAAACAGGTACCTCATGAAAAAGCACACAGAAGAATGTGTCATCACAAGTGGGAGGTGGAACCGGGGTGGGGTGGGGGGCGTGTTTGAGCCAAGCCCTGGAGGAGGAACAGGAGATAGCCAGTGAGCTGCGGTGCGGGGCTGCAAGTGGAGGGAACAGCACGTGTAAAGGCCCTGGGACAGCGCCAAGAGGGAGCGCTGAGCATCTGAAGAACAGCAGGGAGGCTGGATGACCAGAGCTGGGCCCCGCAGGCCACCGCATGGAGGAGTGACCATGGAGACAGAGGGGAGGCGGCAGACTTGAGAAGTGCTGGGGACAGCGGCCCAGCGCCCTCGGCCCGCCCGCCTGGCTCGCTCCTTACCTTCGTGGGCATGGGCAGCCCACAGCTGCACCATGGGCAGGTTGCTGGGGGTGGGGGAGCGGAAGGAGAGGTCAGAGGGCAGGGGCACCGGGCTCCCATGGGATGAGGCCGAGGGCCCCATCCCGCTGGCCACAAAGCTGCCCAAGAAGGCCTCGCCTGCAGAAAGAAGGGGGGCTGTCAGGCAGCCACCAGGCCGCCGCCGCCCAGCCCACCGCCCCGAGATCCCCGCCTCTCCCTGCTTCTCGAGGCTGACACTGGCAGGGAGACCAATCAAACCTCCTCCGCCCAGCCCCACCCCAGCCCCTTGGACTCAGGACCACCCTGGGTCAACTCAGCCAGACTCAGGGCTTGAGAAAACCACCCAGTAAGAGCCCAGATGCCTCCAGGGCACCCGACACTGGCAGAAGGGCGTTACCATCCCCAGACCAGAGGGGGTATGGTTCTCCCCACCTGCACCCGAAAGCTGAGGCTCGGTGCGGGGCAGGGGCCTCCGGAGGCCACAGAGTGACGAGGTGGAAGGGGGCTCAGGTTCTGAGAGCTGGAGAATGGCCTCCAAGGACCCCAAGGCAGCCCTGGACAGGCCCGGACCAACCCCTCAGCCAACCCTTTGCGGGAGGAACCATGTGCCCATTTAACGGATGAGGAAGCTGAGGCTCAGAGACGGGAAGTGCCTGATCCCACAGCCGGTGACCGGGGGCTCTGGATGCAGCCCAGCAGCCTGTCCCAGAACTCCAGGGAATTAGCAAGTGAATCAGGGAATGAATGAGAGCAGTGGACAAGGGACGCCTGTCCCTTCAGAGAGCAGAGCTCCTCCTACTGGGGTCCCTCACATGGGGGTGTGGGGGCCACTGATGCCAGGAAGGACAACCAGCTAAGGCCTGGGTGGAAGCGCACCCGCCCCTGCCACGCCCCATGTGGCCAGGCCCCCACCGCAGGGGTGTGTCCTCCCTCCTGCCATCCAGGGGTGCTGCCCCTAAGCTCCACGTGCCCGTCCTTCAGGGCAAGACGCTGGCAGGCCCCCAGCTCACAGGCCGGGGGAGGCCTAGGAGACCTGGGCCGGGGGGGGGCTCCCCTTCCCTGGCCTCTTGTTTGCTTGTCAGCAAAATGGGGATAATAATAACGCCTCCCTTGAGAATCGCAGTGAAGGAAGCAGCTCGCATTTAACAATAATAATCACAATAAACGGCAGCAGCGCCCGTTCACTGGAAGGCACCAGCTCGGGCCACCGAGGTAAGAGCTCCCCGGGTGCCCCTCAGGTAACCTCTCTAAGCCCCTGTGATGCAGGTGCCGTTTGCAGCGGCCCAGAGTGACAGGCCGCTGGGGGTCACAGACAACGTGTAACTCGGGTGCCCAGAGGGCCCCAGCCCGGCCCTCAGGGGGCTCGCAGACGCCCACCCACACCCTCTGAGTCCCCCCTCCACGCAGGGCCTACAGACCCGCCCTCACCACCTCCCCGGGGGCACAGGAGGCCCAAACGTCCCCCCAGGCCCTTCAGGGCGCACACAAGGGCAGAGCCTCCTCCCTGTCGCCCAGAGTGGGGCCGGCATCAGGTGGAGCGACGGGAGGACACCTGGCACCACGTGGCATCACCACCACCCCACGTCCGGGCCCCCCATCCCCTCCCCACCAGCCCCCTCACCGGACTCCAGTGCCAAGCCCTCGGGACCCAGGGCCATGGTGGCCGGTCAGTCGGCCCATGCAGCCCCAGCCCGGGCAGCGGGGCCTCCGGGCCGCCAGGCCCCAGGCTTCCTCCTCTGCGGGCGGCGGGTGGCCGGCTCCGGAAGCGGCAGCCAGGGGTTTGCGCAAGGGCTTACATCAGCCGCGGGCTCTTCCTGCCCTGGGCCTGCCCCTGCCCGGGCTTGTGAAACCCGCCCAGCGGCACCCCAGGTCCGGATGCTGCCAACAGCTCCCGCCTGCCACGGGGCTCAACGGTGCCCGAACTCCCTCCCCCGGGCCCGGCGGGCAGGCCTGGGCCCTCCGAGAGCAGCGGTGTGCAGCTCCGTTAAACGGGCGTGCCAGCCCCCTCACCGCCAGGCCCAGGACAGTGGCGTTTATTTGCACAACTTCACTGTCCCCACCCGCTCCCCTGATGAGGCTCCTGAGGCAGCGGAGGGGCAGGGCTCAGACGCATGAGATAAACCCCCGGTTGCTGGGACTCCCTTCCCCCTGGCGGAGGGGCAGGGCTCAGACACACGAGATAAACCCCTGGTTGCTGGGACTCCCTTCCCCCTGGCCCCTCCGCTCATTCCCACCTCGGGGCCTTCCCTGGGCCTCAGAGAATCCCTCCTCCCAGGACGACGTGGAAATGTAGACCTGTGTCCCCCAGGAGCGGAGTCGGCCTCCCCCGCAGTGCCCAGGGCCTGGAACACAGCAGGCATCAGCTCTTGGCCTAAGTGACTGCACTGTGTCTGATCCTCTCAGGGCAAAAGCAGATGGACACATGTCAGGATGAGGAGAGAAGGCAAGCACAGCTCCCGACACCTGAGGACGCATGTGCCACTCCCGCCGTCCTGCCTGGTCCCCCTAGGGTGGAAGACAAGCAGCTGACCCCCCGACCCCGCCCCACCGGCATCTCCGGACTGCTTCTGAGCTCCACACCCCCGCATCCCCCCCACCCTGGAGTACCTGGAGCTCTCCTCAGGGTCTAGGGACACATCCTCCACTCACACCCACCCCTGGGGACACAGCGGTGGCCTCCTGGGTTCACAGAGAAGGGTGGAGGCCTCCGGGCTCTGGGGGGCAGTGACAGTCCAGCCAGAGCCCACCGCCTTTCCCTAGACTTGGCTGGAAGTCCTCCAGCACAGCCTGGGGTGGGAGAGGTCTCCATCCCTCTCAACACAGACTGAGGTCAAGGCCCGGCCCTCCTTCCCTGGTCCCAGGCCGCCCCCTGGTGACCAGAGGCCTCCATGCCACCTGCCCACCCGCGCGAGTATCTCACTCCACAACTGTCCAAGCCTAGGGCACACAATGAACCCGTAATAAGGTACCACTGTTCATAATTAGAAAGGGGGACCTAACCCAACTTCAACAGACACCGGGCTTCACACGGAGACGCTCACGGAATCTTCCCACAGGCCTTTCATGGGGCACAGAGGACAATCCCAAAGCCACACAGCCCTGGCCCAGGGGCAGAGCCAGGGCTGACCCGGAGCCCAGCCGTGCAGCCCACACCCCTCCTACAGGGTAGCCACTCGAGGGCCACCAGGATCCCCCGTGGGAAAACGTTCCCACCGGCCTGCCCGCCATCCTGGACAGACCAAAACCTGGTGAATCAAAGACACCTGTTCCAGATATTCGCTGGACACTCCAGGAGCCACTGGGCACTTGAAACGTGGGGCTGGTGAGACTGAGGAGCCGCATCTTCAATCTTATTAAATTTTAATTAATTTAGACTTAATTTAGCCACAGTCTGGATGGAAGGCTCCTCCCTGCTGGAAACCGGAGCAGGGCAGGGACAGGACCTCTGACAGGCCAGGCCCCCACCATGGACAGAGGTGCGACAGAGGCGGGGGTCCCCAGGGGACAGTGGAAATCAAACCCTGGCCCCAACGCCCACGGTTCCCTGAGTCTGAGTTACTGCACTGCCCCAGGCTGAAGAGTAGGAGAACAGCAATCTCTCCCCTCCAGGTGGACACAGATTAAATGAACTCACGTCCCTGAAACGCCTTCATGAAGGGCCTCCTTCTTTATGGCTACGTGACCTGGGGGTTGAAGAAGCCCAGCAACTGCTCCAGGTCAGGGTCCAAGTGGGACTATCACCTCTACCCAAATTCCATCTGTCCTTCCTTAAAATAAAACTTTTAATTCTGACACTAGAGAGAGCTGGTGGTTGCCCATGATGAATGCACTAACTACCACGGAAAGGCATGCTTTCAGATAATTCATTGCGCGTTGTGTGAATTTCACCTCAATTTAAAAAAAAAAACACACACAAAAAAACACGTAAGCTCCTCTCTCTGCCTGTGAATCCAACACTGCATCTCTCCCTGACCTCGCTGCCCAGGGCGCCCCAGGGCCCAGAGGTTTCCGGGCTGGCACCTTCCCGTCCTGGCTCACCCTCCCACAGCCCTGGGAGTGAAGGAATCTTGTTACCCCCATTTTACAGACTAAGAAACTGAGGCTCAGAGAGACTGTCTGGCATCACCGGGCCGGGGCAACCAAGTCGCTCAGCTGGTGCTACAAGCACACTGCACAGCAAGGCCTCAGCTCAGGCATCCCAGCACGCCAGGCCCTTGGCTCCAGACCGGCCACTGTCCCTCAGACCCTGAGTGAGGGAACCCCCTCACGCAGGGCCTGGCCCTCGAAGGCGCTTGGAAAATGGTTTTCCCCTTCTCCGGTCCCAGTGAGAGAGGAAGGATGCCCCCGGGGCAAGAAAGGAGGTTCCGAGGCCTGGCTATGGGGCAACGTGCCGTGCCCCTGCCACTGCCCGGGGGAGAGGGCCAGGTCCCTCTGGGAATGTAAGCAGCAGGGAGCTGGGCATGGGCCCCCCCACTCCACCCAGCCTTGGCACCCCCCACCCCGCCTGTGCCCCTCCAGGACTGAGCTAACAGGCCCTCCCAAGCTGGGACCCGCCAACATCCCAGGCCCTCCCACCCCATGCACTGCATCTCAGGAACACAGCAGAGAGCCGTGAGTTTGGGGGTGCAGGCCAGCCTGTTCTCAGCCATCGCCACCTCCTTCATCCACACTGAGAACACAGGAAGGGCTTCAGGGCTCTGCCGACTCCCAGGCTGGCCAAGGTCACCAGGAGGCAGAACTCTCGAATCCTGAAAAGGTGTTTGCTTCCTTCCTTCCTCCCCTCACTGCTCAGGCAGGGCTCCCAGCTGCTGGGGGCTGGGGAATGAGGCCCTTCCGGATGAACCCCACAGGGGGCTGCACAACGCTCACCTGCTGGTCCCTAGAGTGGGCAACGGTGAGGCCGCCTTAGCCGGTCAGTGGAACCTTGCCTCTGTAATGGATGGAGTCACTGGGCTCCTTCTAGAAACTGCCTATATAATAGATACCTGAAGTCCTCGCTGGTGGGAGAGGGGAGGGGGACTTGGATGAGATCATGGTGGGTACAAAGGTCTGGTAAACAATGAAGGACTCACAGGACTTTATCACAGGCTTGGGCAGGCGGGAATACGGGACAGCACAGCCCCACGGGCTGCACCCCAGGGCCTTTGCACCTCAGCCTGGAATCCATTCCTCCCTCCAGATACTGCAAGTTATCTGTATACTCCCGTCTGTATATACCTCACTCCCTTCTCTTGCAGCCCAGGTGACAGGGAACGAATGTGGCCTTCCGTCACCAGGGCCCCATAAACTGCAACCTGCCCCACCCCCACCCCCTTTCCTGACTTTTTTCCACCGTGCTTATCACCACTTATCAGACCATATACACATTAGCTCCTCCTTTATTGTAGTTCCTTGCTTATTGTCCCTCTCCACCCACTGGAACAGGAGTAGGCAAGATTCTTCTTGAAAGGGCCAGGTAATAAATACTTTAGGCGTCACAGGCCTATTCTGCCTGCCTGACAATACTTAAAACTACTGCGCTTTGTCCCAGTGAAACTATTTACAAAAAACAGGAGATGGGCCAGATTCGGAGGCAGTTTGCAGACCCCTGCCTTACAGTGTATGTTTACACCATCCCCAGTGCCCCCTGTGTACCTACACTGTACACAGTAGGTGCTCGATTAATATTTATGGATGGGAGGGATGGGCAAGGTCACGATCAGTTAGAACTCGATGAAGGACGAAGAGGAGCCTTTCCTGGGCCCTACTTCACAGCCAGCGTAGGGCTTCAAGGCTTCACTTCATGCTGTCTCTAATCCAACCACCCCCATGCCACCCTCCCCACAAACTACCCACCCCCACCATCAACTCTGGGAGGGAGAGATTCTTGTCCATTTTACGGATGAGGAAACTGAGGCTCTGACTCCAGAACTACACTTTTTCACTCAGCCACAGCACCTGGACTCGAGACCCTGTTTTCATCTCTTCACTCCCGAAGACCCCTCCACAACCAAACAAGAGACAAATGTGTTTTCCCTTCCTATTTGAAAATGTTTTGGCCTCGCAAAGGAACTGCATTCCTTAAGAAGCCACCAAAGGCTATCAGAGCATCTCATCAGCATGAGCAGATCAGGGTTATCACCCAAGAAAAGAGCCCATTCTAGCCCAGAGCACAGACATGTGACTTGGCCGTTTCCATGACAGCCACTGAAAATAGTCCGAGGACCCTCCGGATAAAATGACCTTCAGACTCCCATCCATCCCAAGATTTCTGTAACATCTAAGCCAGAGCAGGGGTTAATGCCCTGTCTCCTAAAGAAAGGGCCTTATCGTTCAATCAGAATCCCAGGCAATTCACAAATGAAGAACAGTAAATAATGACCAAATTCAGGAAAAAGTTAGTATCGCAAACAAGTACCGAGACAGGATGATGTCATTTTCATCTATCAAATCAGCATATTTTTAGTTTGATTGTGGGGGGGGGGTCTGTGGAGCAGCAGAGGGAGGGTGAGGACACAGCCAACCCATCCCCGGCTTTTGGAAAGCAAGTCAGCAAGCTGGCAAAGCCCAGACCCACTTCTGGGGGTCCCCCTCAAGGAAATCACCTTTGTGGGCAAACATGTACTTCTTAGGATGCTCGCTGCAGCCAAATGATGGAGAGATTTAATGCAATCCCAATCCAAACCCCAGTAGGGGCCAAGGTTGGGGGAGGGGGAGGGGCTGTGAAAATTGACAAACTGTCTCTAAAAGTTACATAGGAATTGAAAGTCGGGTGAAAAATAGACGAGATTTTTGCACACCCATGTTCATAGCAGCGTTATTCCCATTCACAACAGCGAAGAGATGGCAGCAACCCAAGGGTCCACTGGATAAACAAAATGCGGTCTATCTTTATGCTATGAAATATCATTCAGCCTTAAAAAGAAAGGACATTCTGACCCCTGACCCAACATGGATGAACCCTGAAGACAGGATGCTAAGCAAAGTAAGCCAGACACAGGTCACATATTGTTATGATGGTACTTCTAGGAGGCCCCTGGAGGAGCCAGAGTCATAGAGACAGGAAGTAGAGGGTGGGGGCTGGGGGAGGGGGATGGAGGTTAGTGCTTCATGGGGACAGAGTTTCAGTTCGGAGGATGGAAATGTTCTGGAGATGACGGTGGTGACTGTTAATGGTGGTGACTTGACTGATAATGTCAATGTACTTTATGCCACTGAACTGTACACGTAAAAATGGTGACAGTGGCAAACTTACATGTATTGTACTAGTTAAAAGAAACAGTTATATAGAAACACAGAAAAGCAAGAATAGCCAGGGCAACCTTCAAGATCAAGAATAACGTGGGAAGACTTAGGCTATCAAATACCAGTAATGCAGCTGGTGTGATACCGGCACATGGGTACACGAAAAGGCCTATGGCGACAGGACGGTTTGGAAACAGGCCCACCACTGCACGGGGTAGAAAAAGGATGGTCTTTTCAATAAACACTGCTGGTCCACTTGGACACCCATACGGGAAAAGCCATGAATCTTGACCCCCCCCTACTTCACACCATACCTAAAAATCCCTTCCAGGTGCACTGCAGAAAGGCAAAAGGCAAAAGCTTCTAGAAGAAAACACTGGAAAATTCCTTCGCGACCCAAGGGCAGCCAAAGCTTTCTTAAAGACCACATTAGAAAGCACTGACCATAAAAAAAAAAAAAAAAAGCACTGACCATAAAGATAAGACTGATATACTGAAGTACATGAACATTAGGAATGTCTATTCATCACATGACGCCATTAGGAGAATGGAAATGTGAGCCACCTCGTGGAGAAAGATCTGTGCCCCACTGAAGAGCTTGTATCCAAAATATATAAAGAACGCCTGAGAATCAACAAGCAAAAGGCAGACACCACGATGTAAAAACAGGCAAGATGCAACAGGAGAGTGGCAAATAAGGACGTCCAAGTGTCCAGTAAATCCATGACAAGGTACTCAGCCTCATAAACCATGGAGGAAATGCGAATGAAAACTTCTGCACACCCACCAGAAGGGTTAACGTGTCAAAAAGGAAAAAAGGACAATATTAATACATGGTCAGAGGGAGCATAAATTAGTACAACCATTCTCAAGGAGTTTGGCAGAATCTAGAAACCTTTCTGACCCAGCAATGCCCTCGCAGGTCTGCGTAGAAAGATCGCAAATTGGAATTCAAAGATCTTCTCACCAGTAATCGCCAAAACTGGAAAATAACCCAAATGTCCAACAAGAGCTGGATAAACAAATTGTTACGTTCTCACAGGCGGCAACCCCTTCAGCAAGGAGAAGGCACTACAGCGACCAGGGCAGGATAAATCTCACAAACTCACACCCAAGAGAACACACTATATGCTTCCACAAACGTGAAGGGGCACCAACAGACAATTCAAAGCAGGTGATTTAAACCAGGTTGGGGTCACCTTGGGACAGGGTGACAGAACAGGGCACCTGGGTTTCCTTCTTAACCTGGTTGATTCCGTTTGTGGAAAAAATAACCAAACTGTACGTTTATGATCTCTGCTTACTTCTGTGTGTCCTTTAAGCCCCAATAAAAAAATATCCTTTAAAAAACTGAGCGCAGAGGGAGGCCAATCTGAACACAGGCATGAGTAATTTTCATGGAACTCTCACATTGACAAAATTTGCAAAAACAAAAACAAGTAAATAAATAAAAATGAGCCCAGAAAGGAAAAGAGAAAGAAAAATTCTCATTCATACCCCATCTCTCCCCAGCCCCTGGCTTTCTCGCCAGAGAGCTCAGGTCTGGCCCCTAGATCCCACACTTCCTGGCTGTGTGACCTTGGGGAGGTGACACAACCTCTCTGAGCCTTACTTTCCTCTCAAGTAAAATCGGGAGTTCGCTGGTGGTCTAGTGGTTAGGATTCCGGGCTTTCACTGCTGTGACCCAGGTTCAGTCCCTGGTGGGGAAACTGAGATCCCGCCAGCTGCAAGGTGTGGCCAACAAAAATAATAATAATAAAATAAAGCTCTCACCTTTAAAAGTAAAGTAAAATGAAGGGCAGACAAGAAAGGAAAGAAACTGTGCCTGGGGCCGTGCCTGTGTCCTCCGCTTCATGGCACTCCCCTCTCCCCGAGGAAGGTGACACAAGAAGACAGACCAGCAAGGCTGAGGGACAGAGCTAGAGGGTGGGGGGCTTACTTCGCACATTCTTGGTGCTGTGACTGGGCCACAGGAGCTGTGGCCACTGCCAACGTCCCCAAGCTCCCATCCGTGCGGTACACGTGGCTGAGAATCTTGAGCTGCAGAGGTTCTTCCTCTGAGCTAAGCAGAGGCTCAGAAGCCACCAGGCCAGATTGATCTGCCCCGCCCACCTACGAGGGGAGGGGTCCAGCTGGGCCCGAGGGCTGGCCCGAGGGGCTTTATTCCTCCAGCTCCCTCCTCCAGGCTAAGTGCTACCTCCAGCCTCCCTCCCCTCCCGCTGGAGCCAGCCCTCACCCCAAGACGGTTGGATCCCAGCAGGCACCTTTCAGCCGCCCAGACCTCCCAGCTCCTCCCCAGCAGAGGTCACAGCAAGAGAAGGGCGATCTGGGTTTAACTCCAGCCCCTCCCCCAGCCCAGAATCTGGGCCCCCTGTAGGCCAGGACTTTGCCTTGCTCCCACCAGACACCCAGACCACAAAGTAGGTGCTCAAATCTAAATAAAGGGGATCCCAAGGCAGCCCAGAGCGGTCAAGGCCTCAGCCTTGCCAATGATATGCAAATGCATCCACCCCGGCCTCGCCCCAGGGCTCCAGACTTTCTCAATTCTAAAGCAATTACAGAGGATTTCCCCATTGATTTCTCTTCCCCCTAAAGGAGGTCCTGGCCTAGAGGAAGTAGAGATAGGGATGGAGGGAGGGCCTTCTAGGAACTAGGGGCCCAAAACAGGGCAGTGTCCTAGTGGGAAGGCAGAGACAGAGAGGAACCAGGTCTCTCCGGCACAGGGCCAGGGGAGGAGAGGCAGACGGCTCCCAGGGCACTGAGATCTAGTAGGACAAATCCTTTCCCAGAGGACTTCCCTGGCGGTCCAGTGGTTTAGACTCCACGCATCCACTGCAGGGGGCACCGGTTCGATCCCTGGTTGGGGAACTAAGATCCCGCATGCCAAAAAAGGAAAGAAAAGAAAAAAATCCTTCCCCAGGTGTCAGAACACTCACAAAAATGGCAGTAACACGGTTTTAAAAGGAAACATTTCTGCGCATGAATGGAACCCTTGAGGGTCTTAGGCTGGATTCTCAGGGCTGGTGTGGGGACCAAAGTGAAAATGGGATCTGAGTACAAATCCTCATCCTTAAAAGGTACACTCAGCTCTTGGAAGAGGGGCGGCCAAGTTTAAACTCCCTGGAGGCTGTTAACAGGACTCCAGCCTGGGAGACTGAGGAAGACAGAAAGGAAGACCTACAGACACTGTCAGAAACTTCCACAATGGTCAGCAAGTCCCCCCCTTGGATCCCAGTCTCATCAGCTTGTTAGCGCCTCTTTCTTAAATATGAAGGGACACCAGAGAACCAGCCAGACCCCTGCAGAGTCTCCAACGTGAAAGACAAATGAACAAAAAAGACCCAGAGGAACAGAGACCATGCCTGAGAGAAGAAAACTCCAGAAAAAAGTATAATATCCTGCAAGTGATGAGAACTAATGTATCCATGAAACAAGAACAGGGTGCGACTGAAAAAATAAAAGGACTTGCCTAGTGGCACAGTGGTTAATAATCCACCTGCCAATGCAGGGAACACGGGTTCAATCCCTGGTCCTCGTCCGGGAAGATCCCACATGCCACGGTGCAACAAAGCCTGTGCGCCACAACTACTGAAGCCCACGCGCCTAGAGCCCGTGCTCTGAAACAAGAGAAGCCGCTGCAATGAGAAGCCCGCGCACCGCAACAAAGAGTAGCCCCGCTCGCCACAACTAGAGAAAGCCCACGGGCAGCAACAAAGACCCAACGCAGCCAAAAATAAAAACAAACGAATATTTTAAAAAAAGAGAGGAGCATCCAGATTATAAGACAGAGCTCCTAGATATTAAAAATATGACAACTTAATTAAAAAATCAAACTGCACAGTTAGAAGACACAATTGAGACCATCTAGAAAGCAGAAGAAACAAAGAGATGGAAAATAGCAAAGAAAGTAGAAGAAAAGTAGATGATCATTCTAGGAGATCCACTATCTAACAGAGGCGCTAGAAAGAATAGCAAAAATGGTGAGACGCAAACCATAAAATACCAATAAAATTAATAGTAATTCAAAAAGTCTGCATTTAAAATGTAAAAGGTAAGTACTATTACTCATTTCACAAAAGAAAAAACTGAAGCTTACAGAGTTAGGTAACATGTCCAAGGCCATGTGGCAAGTGGAAGAGCATGTTTAAGACTTTCAGAGCCAGTGCTCTATAACTATTACGTGGTTCTAGAAGATTTTAGGCGTTTGTAAAAGGGAAGACAAAAAGTTCACGTGCAAAGATCAAGAATCAAGATAACATCACAGCCTCAGAAGCTGCACTGGAATTTGGAAGGTGATGTTGCAGTTCCTCCAATGATTTCCAAGGTGCCCGTCAAGCCTGAAGGTAAAATAAAGGCATCTTCAGGTACACTAGGCCTCAAAAAAATTGCCTTCTGTGTATCCTTTCACAGAATGCTACTGCAAGATATGCTCCACCAAAACAAGGAAAGCAGGAAAGAGGAAGGAATGAGAATCGGGAAACAGGAGATGCAACACAGCACAGAGGGACAGTGAGTCTGAACAGGCCCAGCCACCAGGCAAACCAGACTAGAGAAGGAAGAAGAAAAACTGCAGGAAGGAAATCTCCAAGAGGAGAAAGACGCAGCTCATCCAACAGATCTAACCAAATGAGAACTATACCAAGAGATGAGAGGACAGAGATTCTAAGAAATCCCTGCAAATGGGGGGGAAAAAGAGGCAATTAATAACTCAAGGAAATAAAGAAATGAATTTTATTGTATCACTTGGCTCAAATACAAACATTTACAGATCCAAAGCCATAATAATAAAACTGATCTAAACAAAATTGTATTTCGGGAATTCCCTGGCGGTCCAGTGGCTGGGACTCTGTGCTTTCACTGCCGAGGGTCCAGGAGGGCCCAGGTTCAATCCCTGGTGGGGGAACTAGGATCCCACAGGCTGCGTGGCACGGCCAAAACAAAAAGCAACACAACAACAAAACAAAACTGTATTCCACAAATATTGGGAGGAGAGAGGAAGGAGGAATGGGGGTGGGGGATGGCGTGAGGCAACAACGACAAGCAACGTTTACTAAGTGCTTCTTATTTTCTAGATACTGTTCTAAATGCTTTACGTGTATTAATGATTTAATCCTCATAACAATCTCATGAAGTAGATACTATTGTTATCCCCATTTTACAGATGAGAAAATCAAGGTAGGAGAGGTAAAGAAACTTGCCTACGGTCTCACACTAATAAATGGGAGAGTCAGGATAGAGACTTGGATGGTCTATGCAAAATCCACATCTTCTATAAAAGTCAATAAAGAATCTCAAAATCTAAAAAATAACTAGCAGTAGACGCAGGGGATTGCAGAAAAATAGGGATGAAAAGGCCAAAAAAGAAAAACGCCAAGAGAATTTAAAGGGGGCATCAGGAATGGGGAGACAGGAGGCAAGGGATTGCTGGTTCTCCTTATAATCCTGCTAACACCATCTGACTTTTTAAACGACACCTAACTTTAAAGTTTATACTCTGCATAAAACAGAAGTGTATACTTTCACTAGGTGAATTTTACAGGATGCAAAGCATTCCTCAATAAAGCTTAAAAAAATGAGGGAAAAAAAGTGCTTAAGATGCAGGCACAGGGACTTCCCTGGCAGTCCAGTGGTTAAGAATCTGAGCTTCCAGTGCAGGGGGCACGGGTTCAATCCCTGGTTGGGGAACTAAGATGCAGAGCGGGTGGGGGTAGAGGGGATGGAGGGGATGCACGCTCAATTAGGTACTACTATTTACTCACCAGAATGAATAGAATTTAAAGCAACTGACAATATCGCGTGCTGGGAAGACAGGGAACGGATCGCACAATGGTGCGACCACTGGAAAGCTCACAGCTACATAAGCTGAACCTACACATACTCTGTGACCCACCAATTGCAGTCCTAGATACTATCTACACGGCCAAAGAAACGTGTACCTACATGCACCAAAAGGGCACGATCATACCAGCACTATTCATAGCAAACACTGGAAACAACCTAAATGTCCATCAACAGACAGGAGTGATGTGAACTGCGCCGTATTCACGCGGTGGAATACTATACAGCAACCAGAAATCAGTTTCACACCTCAGATACGGATGAATCTTACACGCTGGTGTGAGTGAAAACAGCTAAAAATCAAAAAGGACAGGCTGCATGACTCCATTCACAGAAAGTTCAAATACAGGAAAAACTAATCTAAGGTAACAGAAATAAGAATGAAGTTGGGTGTGGGGTGGATGGTGACCAGGAGAGAGCAGAGGGAACCTTCTGGATGCGGGAAACGTTCTGATCTTGAGCTGGCTGGTGGTGACATCAGTGTGTTCATTTTGTAAAACTGCAAATACGGACCACTCAGGATTGAAGCGTTTCACAGAGTATCCATTTCACCAGAAAAGGAGAATAATAAAAATAATGGGTTCCAGTTGGCACCCTGGAGTCTAAGGAGCCCGTGGACCATACAAAGGGGCTACGTACACAATTTCAGAGGTCCTCAGAGAGGACCAGACTAGAGCCAGGGATTCGTGAGTCACTGGTTAAGGACAATTTTAATTACAGCCATCACTTTTACTGTAACTTTTGCACAGGGCTATTCGTACGCTAGGCACTTCAGTACCATTAATGGACCCATTTCACAGATAAGAAAATCTAGGCTTAGAGTCATCACCCAGTAAGTGGAAGAGCAAAATCCGACCTCAGCCCCGAGGCCCTCCTGCCCCCGGCAGTTATCTGGAGATTGCAAGATGAACCTAAGCTGGTGCATAAGGCCCAGAACATGCAAAATTATTACTGAGAGTGTGTGAAGCAGGTTTTTTATTCTGGGCTGAGGGTCCATCACTTTCATTAGCTCATAAAAGAACCTGGGATGCAGATGGTGAATGCCTTCACGGCATGCAAAGATGGTTTGTTTTCGTGATTCCGATCAAATGGCCTTGATTTCCTCCAAAGTCAGATGCCAGGCCTCTACGGGCAGCTGGCGTGGCAAGGACCCTAGCCCTGAGGGCCAAGACTGGCCACTGGCCAGGGGTCCCCACTGCCCCTCGGGAGGCCCAAGACCTGTCCTGAGCAGCAGCTCCCACAGGTGCCTTCAAAAGCTGGGCTGGGAAGTAAAGGACAGGTGAGGTTCATGATGGGGGTAGATTCTGGGTGAAAGACAGGACCCCACGTGACCAAAGACAGGGCTCTAAGGGACCAGGTGGCAGTTACGTGAGATCAGACTGCAGACTGGTCCACGCCAGGAGCCAAGATCACCCCAACCTGGCCACATCCAGATCAAGAACGCTCGATCACCAGCTTCTCCTCAAACCTGTTCCTCCCCATTCCTCCAGAAGTAGCACTGACCAAAAATCCATTTGCTGTCCTCCTCATCTGCCCCTCCACATCGATCTCGGCAGCCCCACCTCCACAAGACACGAAACCCTGGCCACCTCCAGCCTCCCTCCCTGGTCACTATCACCTCCCCGACAACCTCCTCACCACGGACAAGTTCCCTCTTCCCTCCCGTCTACCGATCTCCAGCAATCCAGATTAATTTTGTTAAATGCCCATTTGGAAATCATTTCAAACTCAAAGTCTGAAACAGTCCAACTAGCAAATAGTCCAACTGCCATATGACCTTCCCCAGGTTCGGCAGTTGTGAACTGCTTTCTCACCCTACGTGTGACAGGGTGAGAAGCCGATTTATTGGAAATCAGTTGATTTATCGTTGTCTCCCACGTCTAAAGATTTTAGATATTGTTTTTTTTCTTTTCCTGAGCCATTCCTGAGAGTACTTGCATTCATCAAGTCCCCTGCCCCTAAACGTTTCAGTGTTCTTACTTCGCAAGAGCAAGGACGTTCTCTTACATAATCACATTACCGTGATCAACTTCGTGAAACCTGATATTCACTTGATACTATCGGCGAACCTACAGTCCATATTTCAATTCTGTCAATTGCCACAGTGATGTTCTTTAGAGCAATTTCTCCCCTGATCCGAGATCCAATCGAGGGCTATATATGGCCTTTTTGCTGTCAGTTTTTTCATCTCCTTCAACCAGGAACAGTTCTCAGCCTTCGTCTTGCATGCCACTGACATTTTTTAAGAGTCCAGACTAGTTCTGTAAAATGTCCCTCAATTTGAGTCACTCCCTCCATTTAAAACCCTGCCTTCTCATTCCTCAGAGTTTGAAATTCCAAGACCTCATTACTGGCCTTCAGGGACTTACAGGGTCCCACACTCCCCCCTCCCCCTCCCCCCTCCCCTCCCCCTCCCCCTCCCCCCAGCTCCGGCCATTCTCAGGGCTCACAGCCCCTCACCACTCTGGCCAAAAAAGTCCCTCGGTATTTTCTTTCCTTCACAGCCTATCTCTCTCTTTAAAATGACTTCCTTCGCTGACTTATGTTTACTGCCTGGCCCCCACACACTAAGATGGGAGCTCCAATGACGGCAAAGATTTTTCTGTGTTTGGTCGCCGCCGATTCCCAGGGCCAGAGCAGTGCCTGGCACACAGGAAGCACTTGGAAATCCTTTGCTGAGTAAATGAACAAGTGAGGAAAGAAGACAGTGCTGAGGCTGAGAGCTAAAGAACCAGGAGGCTCAGAGAGCCAGGGGGCTGTGGAGGCCCTTCCAGATTCTAGAACATTCCCCAGGCCTCCCCTATGCCTCTGCCCTGACAAGGATGCGCCCAGCAAATCTCCCTTGAGGATCGCATCCCTCCACCAGCCAGTCCCGCTGATTAATCTTCTTAAATCAATCTCAGGAGGCTGACTGGATTCCAGAGATAGAGCTGATCAGACCCTGGAGAAGGCCCACGGCCCGCTATTGTCCACTGGCCGGTCCAAAGTGCAGGGCCTCCCCATTCTGACCCTGGGTTCCCACCCCCCATTCACATATCCTCCAGGGGCCAGCCCAGGGTGTGGGGTCAGGGAGAATAAACATCCAAGCACAAAATCCTGCTAACAGCTCTTTAATTGCAATGGTGAGGGCAACTGAGTCCAGGCCTCCCAACCCCAGAACAGAGGAGCAGGTCGACCAGGCGTTTGTCACTTACTTGCCCATTTCACCGACTGCTGTGAATATTTTAGGGCTCACACACCTATCGATACTCAAGATCACTGGAAAGGTAACCGGGACCCTCTATCCCAAACCCCATTTATTCCTGATTTCACCTCCTCTTCTGCAGAGGAAGGAACCATCCCTCTGCACCCGGATCCACGATGCAGAAAGCTGTCTCCCAACCCCCCTGTCAATACCTGCTTGAATAGGGTCCCAGCCACCCCCCCACAGCCAGGGTCCCTTCCAGCTGTGAGCCCTCCTGGGGGCAGCTCCCTCTGCCTTGGAAAGCTGGATTCACCCGGAGTTCCCGCCCACGCTGGAGTCCAGAGGTAACTCGGCCTCTCCAGCTGTGTGACCTGAGGCAAATAGCTCAGCTTCTCCAGGCTTCCCAGTACAAGCATAAACAAAGATGCGGCTGATAACGTTGGCGTGACTTAGGGAGCTGACAGCCAAGAAGGTGATGCGCCTTGGAAGCGGAAAATTTAGCACCTGCACCCCGCAAGAAAGGCGGGGACGGGTGCTGGGTTGAGAAATTTGTAAGCCTGCCCCGCCCCAAGCAGTGAACGGGGAGCAGTTCCCCACCGCCTGGCTAATGCGATGAGCACCAGGCTTGGTCTGGGCGTTGGCCCAGGGTCTGGGGGTCCCTAGGTCTCAGTGCGGCCACTCGACCGGCGGGGAGCAAGAGGCAGCGTCAACCCCCCACCCTTCCCTGCTGGGTGAGCGAGCACCGGCCTGAGTGGCGGCGCTTCCCGCGCCCGGCTGCTCTTTCCTCCATGACCTCAGCCGCCAAGCACGCAGAACTCAGGCAGGTCCTAACTCACAAAGTGCAGGCACAGGCCTCTGCGGCCACCTCCCGCTGCTTCCTCGTCCTGCCTGCCCCTCCCCCGAGTCCCTTCCCCCCCCCCGTGCCTCAGCCTCCCCATCCACCTAATGGGCATTAGGGGGCCTGGCTGCTGCGCTTGGGCTCGGCGCGGCCCTGGCCCCCTTGAGCGGTGGCTGTTTCCCCGGCTGCTTCTCATTAGAATACTTCGCCGCCGCCAGGCCCCAGCCAGATTGGACACCGGGAGTCCGCGGCGCCCTCTCGCAGACTCTCGGAAGGCGAGTGAAGGCCCTGCCAGCCAGAGTGACTGGGGTCTCACTTCTAGGCCACAAAACCCTGCCACCTCTCCGGGCCGGGCCAAGCGACCTTAAGGGCGCAAACACAAAAATGACCGCGGCCTCTGGGCGCGCGCAAAAGGGAACAGCCCGACAGGCCCTTTGTACCCCAGGGCCGCCCCCCAGCCCTTCCTCTAGGGTCTCCGGCACCCCTCCCTCACCGGAAGCGCACCACTTGGGAGAAAACCCTAGCCCTCGGCGTGGCCGGCCGGGCAGAGCTCCTGGGGGACACTGGCACCCCAAGGCCACGACCCGGTCCTCGACCCCCCCCCCCGGGCAGGCGGGGATCTTCGCGCTCCCGGCCCCCCCCCGACCCCGTGCGTGCCCCTCCCCCGCCTGGCGCCTCACAAAGGCCCTTTGTCCCGCCGAGCCCTGGGACTCTGGTTCCTGAAAAGTTCCAAGAACAAAATCAAAGAGAGGGGCAAAAACAGCGAGTGCTGCCGAGCGCGCTGGGTCGGTGCGGCAGGGCCAAGGCGGCTGCTGCGGCCCAGAGCTGTCCCCTCCAAGACCCCAAGGCCAAGGGAGCGTCGGGAGCTCCCCGAGAAATCACAGGAATCCCAGACTACGCTTTGTTGTGCAAGAGGTGGATTTTTTTTTTTTTTTTTGCGGTACGCGGGCCTCTCACTGCTGTGGCCTCTCCCGTTGCGGAGCACAGGCTCCGGACGCGCAGGTTCAGCGGCCACGGCTCACGGGCCCAGCCTCTCCGCGGCATGTGGGATCCTCCCGTACCGTGGCACGAACCCGTGTCCCCTGCATCGGCAGGCGGACTCCCAACCACTGCGCCACCAGGCAAGCCCGAGGTGGATTTTTTTTTAAGTTGAAGCGTGGGACGCCAGGCACAAAGCTGGAGGCAGCCGGGGGAGGAGGAACCGGGTTTTCTGCGGCGGCCGAAGGCAAGTCTGGAGGTCCCCGCGTCTCCCTTCCCACCCCGCCGGACTGGAGCGGCCGAGGCCCGCGTGGGGCAATCTTCTCCCTCTCCAGTGTGGCCCCCACCGAGCCTGGGCAGCCCCTCTCGGGAAACGGCAGAAGCCGCCGGGCCTTCTCGGACACCTCCTCCCGCGCTTCCATGTCAGACCCATGGTGTTCCCTCCGCCGATCGTGCCCCGCGGATCCGCTCCTGCGCCACTTCCTTCCCCTAGCTTCGGGCTGGCGACTGCCCAGGATCTGCATCCCTGCCTTCCCGCAGGAAAACAAGGGGTCCCCGGGGCCGGGGTTGCTGCCCTCCTTCCCGGGGGTGTGTGTGGGGGGTGGGATGAGGGGTCTCCCGAGGGCCGCCGGCCGCCCGCCCCCCGGAGGCCGCGTTCCCAGGGCTGGGGTCTTCGTCCGTCCGCACCCTCAGGCGCCGGGGCTGGCTGGAGACCCCGCACGAGAGTTAAGAAGCTAAGGAACGAACCCAGGCCCAGGGCGCCTGAAAAAACATTTGCCACGAAAACTATTCCGGCTCTGGGAGCAGATGTCTCAAAGGGTATGGAGTTGGTCTGTTCTTTTCTCGCCCAGATTTTGAAAACTCCAGCCCAGGCTCGAGTTGCAGGAGCCCGGGGTTTGGAATAGCCCCTGGTGGCTCCGGTTTCGGCAGACTCGAGCGCCTTGGGAGGGCCCGAAGCGCCGGGGAAGGCAGCTGAGTCGCGCGCCCCTCTCCACCGGAGCCTCCAGACTGGCCTCTGCCCCGGGCCCAGGGGTCTCCCCGGCCCGGGAACTGAGCCTGCCGGCAACCCATGGGCACCCAGTGGACCGGCCGAGGGAGAAGGAGGGGCCGAATCCCCGTTGCGAACGCCGGGGGTGGGGGGGGGAACGGACCTAGCACTTTCCCCGGGCCTCCCTCCCAGGATCCCGAGGAGACTACTGGGGGCGGGCATCGCGCAAGGCACTTACCCGGGTGCGGGTGGAGGTTGAGGCCGGCCATGTACTTCCCGGGCGGCAGCGCGCCGGGCAAGCCTGAAGCGGGCAAGCGTCCGGCCGTGGCGGCGCCCACGCGGTGACTGTCCATGGCCAGGCCGGACAGCAGCGGCGGCGGGGGGCCGTGCACAGACCGCGGGGGCCCGAAGTCTCGGCCATCCATCCTCCGCGGGAGTGCCGCGGCCAGCCCCCCACCCGGCCCGCGGGCCTAGTTCAGTGGGACCTAAAAGTTCGGCCTCGACGTAGTCCCAGAGTCCTCGGGCGGCGGGGGCTCCGCGGCGTGCATGGCGGCGGCGGCCAGCGGGTCTTGCGCTCGGCGGCGGGCCTGCGGCCCGAGGCGCACAGACGGCCGGTGGTGGAGCCCCTCCGGGCGGCCAGGCGGAGCTGCGCGAGGCGGCGCACAAGGCGTCTTGGCGGGGAGAGGAGACGGGCCGCGGAAGAAACAGAAGGGGGAAAAAGAAAAAGGAGGGGAAAAAAGAAACAAGTTCAGAAAGTCGTCTATGCCGTTCGGGGTCGGGGGCTGCCGATGTGGTGGCCAGAAATGAAATCGGGAGTAGCCCCTTTTCCATAAAAAGTTAAATTCCATGCTCCTTCCTTCGGCGGCATCGGGCTCACGGGCAACGGCTCAAAAGGTGGCCGGTGGCGCGCTACGCCCCAGCCCCAGACTCTGCCTCGGCAGCTCACGGGTGCTCCCGAAACTGGGGAAGGCCCCTCGGCCGCGCCCCGAGCGCGTCAATACAAACCTCCGAAGTGTGTTGGATTCCTGGGCGTCACATGCTCCGGGGTTTCAAACAGTGAAACCTTTCCATGAGCAGTTCGAAATGTCTCCCTAAACACTATGTAACTATCTTATCTGGAAAGTTTAATACTTAACCTTTGGGAGCCCTGTCTCCCTTTTCTGAGTTTGGTTCCCCTGAGCTCGCCCCGAGCCTCGGAATTAGTAGTTTTTTCATGAAAGAGGGTGCTAAGCGGGTTTATTATTTTTAAAGAGACTCATCGCCCCCTCGTGCCACCCCCCTCGGGCCACTGTGAGTCGCAGAGCCTAAGTCCGAAGAGCCGAGACGTGGCATTCTCGCCCGAGGACTGGAAAGAATCCTTCAAAACAAGCTTTGGTTTCATTTTCCAGCGCCCTGGCCTGGGAATCCTGCGGCCCGAGGACGTGGCCTGGCGCGGGGAATTTGGGGGGCGTCAGAGGGGAAGGGAGAGACTCAAGGGTCTCGCTCCTACCCTAGCTTGCCCCCAACCCCAAAAATAACCTACAAAGAAAACCTTCGCGTCGCGGGCCGACCGAGGGGCGCCTCCCCCAGCGTTGGGCAAATCCCCCTGTAGTTCCAGTATAAAGCTGTTTATTTTAAAGATTTGCCGATTCCCGTGGGGGCGGGAGGCGGTCTGGGAGCCAACCCTGCCCTCGCTCTCCGTCTGCCCTCAGCAGCTCGGATTCCTGATTCCAAGAGGCCCGGGCGCTCCTAGAGCCACCGGTCAAGCCAAAGCCACCGGCTCCCGGGTGCCCGCCCTGCTCCCCGCGACCGGCGGCCAGGCCCCGGAGCTGCAGACCCTCTCAGCCGCAACCCCCCGGCGTCCTCCAGCCTCCCTCCCCAACTTTGCTAAGGATGCTTATTTTAACCCGGTTTGGGTTACAAACACCCCCTCCCTCCCTCGCTGCCTCCCATCAGGCTCTGGTTACCAGATCCGCGTTTACTTTAGAAAAATCTAAGATCGCCACATCCGAAGATACATGTCAGGCGATGAGCTTTCCGTGATTTAAAAAAAAAAAATTCTTTGTGTAGCTTTCTTTTAAAAGCCAGCGCTTCGGGTCATGCCCCAGCGCCCCACTTTGGGGAAGTCGGGGTGAAGCCCCCCGGAACACCCTTGCTCTGGTAGAGAAGCTGGCTCGGTCATCTGCGGGCTCTGCTGCGTTCTCTCTACTTTTCTTCCCCTCTTAAATGCAGTTAAAATGGCTGAATTCCGGCTTTTAATTAAAAACAGCCTATAATCGAAAACGTCTAGGCGTCCCTGGCTCCCCCACCGCCTGCCGGGAACCGAGAAGGGAACCGACGCCCCTCGGCCCGGTTGGGCGGGCTAGAGCAGGGCTGGGGGCTCAGGTGGGCGCCCGGGGCGCAGGGACTTGCCCCCACCCCTCCCGGGGCACCCCACCATGCCGGCCCTGGTCCCCCGATTCTATCCTCGGGAGCTGGAGAGCTGAGGGTATCCCCGGCGCACCCCGAGGGGGGAGGCGGGGTGGGGGGCCATCTGGAGAAGTTTGGAGACCATCGCGCCCGGCCAGGGGCAGGCGGGTGGCCCAGCGGCGTACCTGGCGCGGCAGGGCTCCCGGCTCCAGGCGACGGCGACTCCGGTGGCGGCCCCGGCTCCCGGCGCGGCTAGGCGCCCGTGCTGCCCGCCATCCCGCGGCCGCTGCTCCCCTTCGCCACCCGCAGCCGCCTCACACTTTTTGCCCGCCTTTCCTTTTTTTGGTAGAAAACCGCTCCCCGGGCCGAGCGCTCGGCGCGCCAACTCCTCCGCCCTCCCGCGGCCGGGCTCCCGCAGCCCCCGGAAAAGCCAGCTTTCCTCCCGCCGAGCTCCCCGCTTTTTAATAAAATCCAGGTAGCGCCGGTTTAAAGAATCCCAAATCTCCATATACAGCCCGGGATTGGAAAAGGTACATTACACAACCCCCCTTTCAAGTTCCTCTCGCTGGATCTAAAAAAAAAAAAAAAAAAAAAAGCCGCGGGGGGGCGGGAAAGGGGAGGGTGGGGGAGGGGAACACTCTACGGCGAAGAAACACGCATTGTTCCCGGGTGCCCGCCTCCCCCCCAGGCCTGCCCCCGGCCGCCACCCATTGGCCGCGCGCGCCGCCAATCACGCGCATGTAAACACCTTGGCCCTCAGCCATCCCTATAAAACCAATTACGGACCTAGGGGCTCCAGCAGTTTCTAGGCTCCCCTCGGTGGGGCTGAATGATCAAAACTGGTGGTGAGAATTTTTCCGGGCCGTTTCTAGGCAGCCCTCCCCCTCCACCAGCTCGGACCCCCCCCTTCCTCCTCCTCCTTTTTCCTCCCCCCTCCCCCAGCGTCTGGGCTGAGTGATCAAAATAGAGGAAGATGGTTGTCGCCGCAATCCAGGGCTTTGCAAGGCGCAGTTTAATGGGCCGCCTGTCAGCTTCCTGCTCGCAGGAGGAGGTGACAAGCCGAGCGAGCCGGGAAGAGCCAGAGGCCCGGCGGGCTGCACCCCGGGCCCGGGCCCCCGGCTCCCCACCTCCCCTGGGGCGCGCCTTCTACAACGCGCGGTGGAGACGCCAAAACGGACAAGGGCTGCTTTTTCCCTCCTCCCCCCACCCCACTTTAAAACAAAGCAGCGATTCATTCCCTCCCCGAACTGCGCGGTTGGGTGGGATGGGCAGGCGAGAAGGCGGTTTTCCTTGCCCCGGTCTGCGGGTTCCTCCCTGAAACGCGGTGTCAGATGGTTACTGATTAATATTTTGGAGAGGCCGCGGCGGCGGGCAGCGGGTGAGTCTCTAATCTCCTAAAAGGGGTTCCTATAGAAACGCGGGCCAGGGCGCGCCCCCCGCTCGGCCCCGGCCCGGGCTGCGGCGCTTTGCACCGCGCCCCTCCCCAAAGGCTCTCTTTGCGTGGGCGCTCCCCTCCCTTTCTCCCCCCACAAAAAAAAAATCAGAGCAGAAAAAAGGATTAGATCGGCTGAGCGCGAACTGACTCCCTCTCGATTCTGACATTTCAGCCTATTAGCATTTCTCCACGGGGCCTTCTGAAACCTATTAAAGTGTAATATTAAAAACCTCTTGGCTGGGGGCCTCTCTCGCCTTCCATCCGCCGTGCCCCCTCCAGGGAGGGCGAGACCGGGGGAAAAAAAAATCTGTTGAGCTCAGAGGAAGCAGCAGCCAAGCCCAAAAAGTGCTTGGCTGGCCGCGGCAGCCGGAGGGGGAGGGGAGCCCCAATCCCCCAGACTTTGTACTTTTATTTTGCGCTTTCAGCAAAATCCTTTCTGGGTTGAGTAGCCGAGAGCTGCCCGCGGCAACCTACTTGGCTGCGGGCACGAGGAGTGCGGATGCGGTCGGAGGGGCAGCCCTAGGGGCCCGCTCCCTCCGCAGCCCCGCAGGGACCCGTGCCCGGCTAGGCATTACGTACCCTCAAAAGGAAGCTTGGAGGGGCAGAAATCCTTGGCGATCCTGCCTCAGAGAGCAACCGCGGTGATTAGATTTTAATTAAAACTAGAGAAGCCCGCTCTTTCGCCCTGCGCTGCGGACTCAGCGTTTTCGCATCGTTTATTCTTTTTTTTTTTTTTAATCCATTTTTAAGGCAACTTTTCTGGAGGGGGGAAAAATGAGCTAGTTAGCGCCCATTCGTTCTATTTTCTTTTCGCCACTTTTAGAAAAAGAAGGGGGGTAGGCTTGGAGAGCGAACTGGGGGTGTCTAATTTAATTCCAGTATAAATTTGAGGAAAAAAGTTCAGCCTCTTGAGGGCAGTTTCAAGTTGCCCTTCCTGGAGCCTCCTGCGCTGGTTTCTAGGCTGCCCTCTTTTGGAAGCTGGAGCTCTGCGGGGCGGGGGTGGGGGGGAGGGAGGAGTGAGAAGGAAAGAAAGCCACGAAAATAGCCGGAGCCGAGGGGAACAAGCGGCGGAGCAGGGCACGCAGGTCTCAGTAGCGGCCGGGGCGGCGGGAGGCTCCCGTTGCAGCCCCGGGACGGCCAGAGCAAAGACGGAGAGGAGAGGGGGGTTAGAGAAAGGAGGTATTGTGTCTATGTGCCTTGGGGGAGGGGGGTGACGGCAGAAAATAAAGTAAATGCAGTTGAGCTGCACGAGGCTGCTGAAAGCCAAGACTGGGGAAGGGGCCGTGCGTGGGGTCGCACCCCGGGTGGGCGCAGAGTGTCCTCCAGTCTTATCCAGAGGCCTCTGTGGGTTCCTAGTAAGCCCTCCCACTCCCGAGCCCCCATCGCTCAGTATTCAGACCCCAGACACTGAACCTCCATTCCATTATCCCCTGTCCCGGGATCTGGAATGTTTTTCTTTGTTTTAATAGAGCTCAAGAAAAAAATATGTATGTTGAGAGAGTTGGGGTGGGGAATACAAAGGACTTGAAGGGTGGAAAAAACCAAAAGCCTATTTTTATAAATGTTTAATGTTTTCACTCCTGGATGCTCAAGACGCCGTAATTTTGACGGCGGGGTATGTGTGCCATAAATCATTTAGTTGCTAATAAAAATTCTGCCTGTTTGCCCTGGATTTGCCAATGGCGTTTGCATTTTCCAAGTGTGCGCCTGGATGGAGTGGCGAAGCAAGCCTGCATTTCATTAGGGCCGAGGTTCGGGGCAGGCGAGGCCCCCTCCCCCACCCATACCCCGGGTCTTTGTGGGCTGCAGCCCCCTTGCGTTCCCCTCCCTGCACATACCCGCACCCGCGCGAGCCGCTGCGCGGCCCTCCCGCCAGAGCTCGCCCGGGTGCAGGGCCTGGGAACGCGTAGGTGGCGGCGGCGGCTCCCGGTTCCCAGCCGCGCAGCGGGGCTCCCCGGACAGACCCTGCCCGGCAGTGCCGGTTCTTCGAGCTGCAGCTCGGGTGGGGGCGCGAGCCGGCTACTCCGAGGAGCCACCCGCCTCGGACGACCTACGCGCGTCCCGATCTTTGCCCCCTCCCGGCCCGCGCCCCGCTGCCCGGGTGCCCGCAGTCACTGGGCAAGCAGCGGCCGGGAGCCATCTTTAGGGCGGGGGACGGATCCCAAGCCGAGTGGTGGGCGCAGCCCAGGCTTCTTCCAAGACCCTCGCCATTCGTAGAGGGCATCGGGGACACCCCTGGCTGGGCTTCAGGGTCTGGGGAAAGAAACACCCTCCCCGCTTTGGCGGCCACAGAAACGTAAAAACCAGGCCGGGGCGCCCTGCGCGGAGCGGATAACGACGCGCAGCCCGCAGTCCTCCCGGGTCCCGCCGCCATCTTCCACTCCCTCCCCCCACGTATTTGTGTTTACTCGGCAAGATCCGGAGCCAAAAAGAGTGTGTTGACGCAGAGAGTGTGTGTGTGTGTGTGTGTGTGTGTGTGTGTTTTGTACTAGCTGGGTGGAAAATCGGCTGAAGGGGGGAACCTCCTTGCAACCCCAAACCTCAGTTCCCAGAGAACCCGCCCAAGCCAGCGCTTTTGTCCGCGGCCATCCTGGGCCGCCAGAAACGAGGCCTTTTGTATATTCCTAGGCCTCCAGCTCCGTGGACGCGGCCTGACTGACAAAATTATTTCGCTTTGTTTTAAAACCCAAGGACAGGCCAACCTTGGATTCAGCTCTCCCTGACTACGCCTTTGTCACTCGCGGGCTCGGTCCCCAGCGCCTCGGTCAATCCTGTCCTATTCAGGGCCGAACACGGCGCTCCCCGGAATCCTGGTGTGGCCGACCGCTTGGACGCGTTCTCCCCCACCCCCTTCCCCAGAAAAGAAACCCGCATCCTTTCCTAGGCGAGGACACCCGAGCCACCTCCACCCGTCGCCCCGAACGGCCCTTCGCGGTGGGGACCGAAATCCCCGCGCCTCCACCAGCCTCTCGGTGAAGGGAGCCCAGGGCATTCGCCGGCCTCGGCTGCCCGCTCGGGAAGCCGTGACGCTGTCTTTTAAGCGCCAGTTTCCAGGTTCCAGGTCCGACAACCAGGGAGCTCCTGGCCCGGGTGCCGCTAAAACCCGGAGAGGCCCCGCCCGGGAAAGCCAGGCTCGCCATCCCCTTGCTGGGACGGGCCCAGTCACGACTCAGCGCCGAGCCGAGATTCGGCCAGCGCAGCCGAGATGCGTCCCGACCCGCCAGAAAGACCCAGGACGCGGCGCCAGAGCCACGAAAGCCGCAGGGACCAGGGGGCACGGCGGGCAGAGCCTGGACCGAAGTGCGAGGCCCGGCCCCGGCAGATCCCGGCGGCTCTCGGCTCCGCCTCCGGCCCTGGCCTCTTCCCCGGCCGGGTCGGGTCTTCCACTCTACTGTTTGGCTCTAAGCGAGACACTCTCCGTGCGCAGGGGGCTGGCTGCGGCCATAAATCTCGGCGCAGGGCCCTCCTTCCCGCTGCACGCACGGGTACTCCCGGTCGTCGACCCCGCGTCCCTACCGCACCAGATGCCCCGCTCTCCAGGTCAGGGCCTGGGGGCCCCGAGACTGCGCAGGGAATCCAGCCAGAAGCTTCCCCTTTCACCAGAGAGAGGGAGCGGTCCTGTCCACTCCGTGCCACCATCTTCCATCCCCGCGGTCACCGGACCCTGAGGTGGCCTGGGCCTCACCGCATCGCTGCCTAGGGTAGGGGCGCCCGGACGGGGTGCTTACTCCTAGGAAGGCTACGTGAGGCTGGGATGGGCGCGCGACTACCCACCTGAGCCCAACTCTGGCTCTACCTGTGCCATCGAGGGGCGACATCAGGGTCACAGTGGCTTCTCAGAACTCAGCCTGCCACCCCTCTCTGCAGACCGTGCTTTAATCCTGGGCCATTGTTCTGCCCTTGGAGCCCTCTGAGGGCGCACCATGCGGGGAGGGGGACTTTTTTGTGTGTGCACGGAGGACCAAGCAGGGTGTCTGCAGGCGCCGTGCCTGTAGGTAGGGGCTCATCTGGCTCCCCACCCGGTACCAGCCCACCTTCTCCTCCTTGCCGGGGACACCTCCGGCTTTTCCCCGTCTGGCCCCAGTTCGGCACCCTGGTCGGCCACCCGCTTTGGCGCAAATAGGCAAACCACCGGGAGAGCAGGGATTGGTCCGGCGCTGGTAGCAGCCTGGTAGGCGCGGCAGTCTTTCTACTCCGGGTGGGGGGAGGGGCGTGGGGGGATACAGGGGTGCAGATCCACACAGGGTGTATTTGCAACAATAACGCTTAATGTCACCAACTTTGTCTCTTTATCAGAGCGGCGGGGAACAGGCCTTCGTGCTGGCGACCTGCATCAGGCGGCTTGCTCTATTGATGGGGACGGCCACCTCCGAACCACCACCTCTTGGCTCGGGACTTCGGGTGGGGACAACCGCGCAAGGGGGAGGCATTCACCCCTTCTGGGTGCCTCCCGAGAGCCTCACTGTGCCAGTGACACGACGGCAAACTGGCACGTGGCAGATGCCGTAGGCGGAGGGTTTGGAAACCTTGCTGGGAAACACTCACCCGGGGAGCTCCTTCCTAGAATTTCTAAAAGCACATGAGGAGGGACCGAGGCCCTCTGGCCGAGCCCAGGAGAATTTGAGCACTCGCCTCGCGGCGGAAACGCCGCCTGGGAGTGGAGAGGCGGCTGAGCCACATTCCAGCCGCGCCTCCCCCCTGGGCCCCAGCCCCGCGGCGCCCCAGGAAGCGCCTCCGAAAACAAAGCTCTGCGGTTTCAGCCCAAGGTTAAAGTCCACCGTGAGCATTTTCTTCCCCCAGAATCCAAGAGCGATTGTGTTTCTCCAAATAAACCACCAATAAATCAGCACTGGGCCGCCTGCTGAGGAGCTCTGCTGACCTTGGGGAATGGATTTCCTGCTAGACCCGTCAAGAGGACAGGCGTGGGGAGAGGGACACCATGCCAGCCGTGCCCCCTCCAGAGAGAAGCGGAAGAGGCACTGGCCAAGGGCATTCGTGGGGGTTTAGGTGGTACTGGTGTGCCCGGAGGGGACGGGGCGGCAGTGCCGGCTTGTGGGGATGTTACCGTGGGAGATGGTCGCTCTGGGGAACGCCGACTGCGTGTTCACTGAGCGCCCAGGGTCCCCGCCCTGTTCTAGGCGCTGGGAAAGAGACATGAGGGACAGAAAAGGCCTCTTTGGGGGCCTTCTTTGTCCGGGTGTGCCTGGGTGTGTTCCCAGCCAGTCTGTGCGGTGTGACTAATGGGATTTATGTTATGTCAGCACCAGGGTGACTAATGGAAGGCCCGGCAGCACGTGTGTTTGGGGAGGGGTGTGCCTGCCGGGGGGCGGGGGGGCGTCACTGTACCTGGGGGGGAGGAGGGGGCTCCCCGGTCCCCTCCTCGAGGTCCCCGTCTCCTGCCGCTGGTTCGCAGCTTTGTTTGGGCCTCTGAACCCCTGCGTGGCAGGCCTGTGCGCGCTGAGAGTTCTGCAGCAAATTCCTCCGCCAGCCTGGCCCCCACAGGCGCCTCCATCCCTTCCCACCGGCCTGACCCACGTGGCCCCGGCAGATCCTTCCACAGCAGAACCCTCCGGATTCCTCTCTTTCGGTCGGAAAATTCCTTCCGATGCAAACCCCTGCTTCGCGCAGGCTTGGAGCCCTCGGACATGGGCATTGTCACGCCCATTTAACAGGCCAGAAAGCAGAGGTTCAGGAAGAGAAGCGACAGGCCCACACAGCTAAGACGTGGCGGGCTTCCTCAGCTAAGCCAGGCAGGGCGCTGGGGACACGAATGTGGAGCCCCTGCATCCCCGGGAGCCCCCAGCCTGCCGTTCCCTTTCCTGTCCTACCCCGTCCATCCTCTCCACCTTCTCCTGGGGCCTCTCTCCTGCCCTCGCCTGCGGGGGAGGCAACAGAGGTCAGAGGTTAATGGGAGCCCATTTGGCCTGGGCCCAGTAAGGGCAGGGCGAGGTCAGGCTGACCCAGGGAGCCTGGCCCACACTCCCAGCTGGGAGGGGGCTCCCAGTTCTGGGCTCAGCACGCACCCGGAGAATCCCATCTCCCCTCCCGCTCTGGGTCTCCCGGTTTCTGACACACACACCCCAGTCTCTGGGCATTCCTCTGGGTGTCTGCTCCTTGCATATGTGTTGTGTCCCACACATCTGTGCCCCTGTTAGAGACACACTCGTCAAAAGGGTCCGTGTGAGCAACAGAAGTGGGGGGACTTCCCAAAGTCACCGAGCCTGGGTGGCAACAAGCAAGCCAGCCAGGTTTTGGCCCAGCTCTGCACCTCTCGTGCTCCCCGCCGGTGCTCTGTGGCCCGTGCTGGCATCTCCAGCGAAGGGGCAGCAGGGCCTAACCCTTCTTCCGAGGTCTCCCAGGAGTCTCCCATCCCCACAGTCTCCCAGGATCTCTCTCTCTCACACATACAGACAGACACACACACATACACACACACACACACACGCACGCACGCACGCACGCTCGCACGAGAGCGCTAATCTCTTCACCCACCTCCCTCCTTTTTTTTTTTTTTTAATCCTTCTTTGGCATTTTCTTTCAAACAGAAAATAAAAATATTTCCCATGGCTGCAGCTTTGAAAGCTTCCCTTGCCTTCCTGCCTCTCTCCCTCACCCCCACCCCCATGTCAGTCCATTTCCAGAGTCAGCAGAAAGTCAAAAACAAACCCAAAAAGATCAAACCCGACAGGCCCCCCTTCCCGCGCCCCTCCACTTTCTCTGCATGTCTCCGGCTGTCTCCACCCTGGAAAGGAGCGGGAGGTGGGCCCCCCACTATACACGCACACACGCACTCGCATACTTTCTGTGCCCACAGGGAGTCTCTTAAGAACCTTCTAGAACCACCCTGCCAGAAAGTCCTGCTTACATGGTTCCTTCTGCTGGAAATACGTGGGTTCTTCCCCACCCTCCCCTGTCCAGCCCGGCTCACCTGGCCCAGCTCCCCTGGACCTTCCTCTGGGAGGCCATCTGTTGTGTGTTGAATACCCCCCAAAATTCAGATGTTCAAGTCCTGACCCCCAATACCTCAAAGTGTAATGCTATTTGGAAATAGGGTCGCTGCAACTGTAGTTGCGATGAGGTCATATTGGAATACGGTGGGCCCCAATCCAATATGACGTGTGTCCTTATAAAAACAGGAGGCAGACAGAGGCAGAGGCCTGGAGCACATCCTCCCTCACAGCCCTCAGAAGAAACCAGCACTGCCCACACCTTGATCTTGGGTCTCCAACCTTCAGAGCTGAGAGCGAATACATTTCTGTTGTTTAAGCCGCCCAGTCTGTGACCTTTTGTTGCACCCGCCTTAGCAAACTAACACACCATCCTAATTTTTTTTTTTTTTTTTTTTTTTTGGTTGAGCCACATGGCTCGCAGGACCTTGGTTCCCCAACCAGGGATCGAACCCACGCCCTCGGCAGTGAAAGCACAGAGTCCTAGCCACTGGACCGCCAGGGAATTCCCATACCATCCCAGATTTAAGTGCCCACAAGAGTCAGGCAGGAAACGCAGATGAGCAGAAGTGGGACAGCACCCAGAGGGGATGACTGGTCATACCCCAGACGGCAGTCCCCAGGGGGCTAGGTCTGCTGTTGTTCGTGGGCAGCTGGTGCATCAGTCAGAATGCGCTAGGTTATGCTGCAGTGACAAAAATCCCCATCTCAGTGGCTTATCGCAACACATAAAATGTATTCTCCCTGACACATCGTCTGCTCTGAGCCTGGGCAACCCTCCAGGGCAGCTGAACTCCATGCGGTGACTCAGCAGCCCAGGCCGCTTAAATTTCCTGAGTTGACCACCTCAGTGTGAGGCCATCACAGGGAAGAGAGGATCACTGCACAGAGGACTTTCACTGCCAGAGCATTTATCGTTCCTTATATTTATCCACTTATGTTTAACAAATACTCACTGGTCAGGCTCTGTGCTAGGCCCTGACGATAAACTGGTAAACACAGTGAACCAGAGTCCTGTCTTCGTGGAGCTTACAGTCCAGTGAGAGGGACAGTTGGTTAACAAAGAACTCTTAAGGGTGGTGAGCACTGCCAAGGAGAAGGCCCAGGGGCAGGGGGAAGAGCCAGACCATGCAGGGCCTCAACCTAAAGCAAGAAAGATATGTTTTCAGTGGGTCCCACAACTAGGAAGCCCAGAAGTATAACACCTTCAGGTATGGATGGATCAAGGACACACACTGCCCCCTCCCTCTCAATTATAATTCCCTCTCCATTGGACCCATTCTCTCCTACAAACATCCATTTTCTCTATGTGGTAGGATATGGCCAACCTCACATCTGCAGCAAGAAAGAGGCAATGCCCCAGGAGTCTATGGGGAGAGATGGTAATGCTGGACAGAAAACAGACTGCAGATGAGCTGTCTACCCGTCACACTCTTCTCTAAGGGCAAGATCTAATCAGACCTGAGGAATGACTGATGAATGAAATTTATCACACAGCCTTGCCCGAAAGGCAGAATTTCACCAGGGTGATTGTACTGGCCACAAACTCTGCAGCTTCTCCAATCGCTCCTCCACCTTCCATTCCCCCGCCTCCTCTTTCTCCTCCTTCTCTCTTGTTGTCTCTCTGTCTCTCTCAACACCCTGCCCACACTGGTCACAATTCCAGTTCCAGATGATTAAATGCCACACTGTGGGGCATGGGGCCTGGCTCCCCGAGTGGGAGTGGCTGTCATGACACATTGTATCTATGAGGATGGCCACACAATGTGTCCCTTCTAATCTGTGACCTTGACATTCCTCCCAGTGGAGGTAGAACCTTGTGTCTCTAACCAGACACGTGAAGTGACACTGTGACTTCCAAAGCAAGGTCAGAAAAGGAGACACAATGTTGCCCCTTCCAAGCTGGGGTTTGAACTCAGTTCTGTCCGTCCCTGGCCGGGCTGTCCTTGCTGGGGGGTGGTGACTGAATGACCACGGGAGGAAACAGGAGGGAACTGTGGAGTCAGCCTACCCGGGTTCAAGTTCTGATTCTGCCATTCACTTGGTGTGTGACATTCACATGCCATTTCCCCTCTGAGCCTCAGTTTACCTGTCTGTAAAGCAGAGCTGAATGAACCTCCTTTCCTGGGATCAGGTGAGAGTGTGTGTGCCTACACTGACCATGCAGATGGCCCCGAGATGCTCATTCTGAACGCTAGCAGGCGCTCAGGTAGCCAAGGGGGCCTGGAAGCCCCGTGCCCCAGGTGACCAGCGCCTCACCCTCTGCTAGTGAGGGCTGGGTACCAGGCAGGTGCTCAAGAAAGGACGGTTTCCCAACTGGCACTGCATGGACTGTGGTCAGCCCTGTCCCCAGGCCACTGCCCTAGCGCTTCTTGACCAGGACAGGACCGAAGCCAACTCTGTTGCTTGTCCGGAGCTACCATGACAATGGCCATAAACTAGGTGGCTGTAGACAACAGAAATTTATTCTCTCACAGTTTAGACCCGAAGTTCAAAATCAAGGTGTCAGCAGACTTGGTTCCTTCTCGGGGGCTGTGATGGAGCGTCTGCTCCAGGCCTCGCTCCCGGCTTCTGGTGGCGGCCAGCGTCCTCAGCATTTCTTGGCTCGAAGCTACGTCACTACGATCTCTGCCTCCATTGTCACAAGGCTGTGTGTCTTCATGTGGCGTCTCCTCTCTGTGTGTGTCTGTCTCTTGTGTTTCTTCTCCTCTTCTTATAAGGACACCAGTCATATTGGATTAAGTGTCCACCCTACTCCAGCGTGACCCCATCTTAACTAATTACATCAGCAATGACCCTATTTCTAAATAAGGCCACATACTGAGGTTCCAGAGGGTAGGACTTCACCCTATCTTTGAGCAACACACAATTCCCCCTACAGCACTGACCTTGGGCCCTTGCCCCTCTGCCTTATCTCAGCTCCAGGACACAACTCAAAGCCTCTCCTGCAGAAGGACTGGGGTCCTCCAGCCAGCCATGATGCAGAAGGGGAGATGTCTCGGGGTGCAGGGGCAGTGCTCACATCCCCCAATCGGAGGGCCTGCAATCAGAACCTGCGGTGACCTGGGGGGCTTCCCCTGGTCAGACACAGGGCAGGCTGGGAGGAGCGGGAAGTGAAGTTGCCCACCCAGCAACGCTTGACAGACGCTAGAGTGAGGTCAACCGCTTCCCCTGCCGGCTTCTGCACCATCTCTGGGGTCCCTGGCAGGCTGAGCCCAGTAACACACCCTGAGATGGGGGGAGAGAGGGGGATGGACTGGGAGTTTGGGGTTCATAGATGCAAACTGTTACATTTAGAATGAGTAAACAACAAGGTCCTACTGTATAGCACAGGGAACTATATCCAATTTCCTGGGATAAACCATAATGAAAGAGAATATTAAAAACAGGATGTCTACATCTGTACAGCAGAGACGGGCACAACATTGTAAATCAACTATACTTCAATTTGTAAAAAATTATATATAAAAAAAAAAACGGGGCTTCCCTGGTGGCGCAGTGGTTAAGAATCCACCTGCCAATGCAGGGGACATGGGTTCGAGCCCTGGTCCAGGAAGATCCCACATGCCACGGAGCAACTAAGCCCGTGCGCCACAACTACTGAGCCCATGTGCCACAACTACTGAAGCCCGCGTGCCACAACTACTGAAGCCCACGTGCCTAAAGCCTGTGCTCCACAACAGGGGAAGCCACCGCAATGAGAAGCCCTCGCACCACAATGAAGAGTGTCCTGCTCGCCGCAACTAGAGAAAGCCCGCGCGCAGCAATGAAGACCCAACGCAGCCAAAAATTAATTAATTAATTAATTTAAAAAAAAAAACTAATAACACACCCTGTTCTGGCTGTGTTTCCTTGCCTATGTCACTCCCCTGCCTTCCTTGGGCTGCCCCCCCGCCAAGTAGACTACCTGCACTTACATCCTGATGGCAGGGATCTGCCTCTGAGGGGCCCCTCCTACAGCCACCTCCTGCTGACCCTGCTCCAGCCACGTCATCTCCACCCCTGAGAGGCCAACAGCGGCTCAGAAAAGGCCGCCTCTGCCTGGGTCACCCAGGCTGCAGCTGGCAGGCCCAGAGGTCCTACTGCACAGCCTTTGCTGGTCTGCTCAGGTGCGGTGTGGGCAACAGCACTGCTATGTCTTGGGATCTTGTTATGATGTGGCAACAGAGGCCCAGGTGGGGGAAGGGACGCGGCCAAGGTCATGGGGCTGAATGGTGATGGAGAAGGGATTTGAACCCGGATCTCTTGGGAGCTCCTGTCAAGATGGTGGAGTAGGAGGACGTAGAACTCACCTCCTCCCACAAATACATCAAACAAATACATCAAAAATACATCTACAGGGCTTCCCTGGTGGCGCAGTGGTTGAGAATCTGCCTGCCAATGCAGGGGGCACGGGTTCGAACCCTGGTCTGGGAGGATCCCACATGCCGCGGAGCAACTAGGCCCGTGAGCCACAGCTACTGAGCCTGCGCGTCTGGAGCCCGCGAGCCACAACTACTGAGCCCACGTGCCACAACTACTGAAGCCCGCGTGCCTAGAGCCTGTGCTCCGCAACAAGAGAAGCCACCGCAATGAGAAGCCCACGCACCGCAACAAAGAGTGGCCCCTGCTCGCTGCAGCTAGAGGAAGCCCGCACACAGCAATGAAAACCCAGTGCAGCCAAAAATAAATAAATTAAGAAAGATCTCCACATAACTGGGTAGGATGAAAGGGAAAAAAAAAAGAGGAAACAGGGGCTTCCCTGGTGGCACAGTGGTTGAGAGTCTGCCTGCCGATGCAGGGGACACGGGTTTGTGCCCCGGTCCGGGTAGATCCCACATGCCGCAGAGCGGCTGGGCCCGTGAGCCATGGACACTGAGCCTGCGCGTCCGGGGCCTGTGCTCCGCAACGGGAGAGGCCACAACAGTGAGAGGCCCGTGTACCGCAAAAAAAAAAAAAAAAAAAAGGAAACAGGATGGGACCGGTGCTCCTGGGAGGGAGATGAAAAACAGACCTCTGACCATCTTGTTCCCTCCCAAAGGCCCCTATCACCCCTCTTACAATCATCTCCTACGTGTTTGTCATCCCTACAAGCCTAAGAGGCTGTATCAGCCCACTTGCGCTGCCACAACAAAGACAGGGCAGCTTAAACCGCAGAAATATATTTCTCACAGTTCTGGAGGCTGGCCATCCAAGAGCAAGGTGTCAGCAGGGTTGGTTTCCTCTGAGGCCTCTCTCCTTGGCTTACAGACGGCCGTCTTCTCCCTGTGTCCCCACATGGTCATCCCTCTGTGCCTGCTTGTGTCCTGATCTCCTGTTCTTATAAGGACACCAGTCCTGTAGGATTAGGGCCCACCCTAATGTCCTCATTTTAACTTAATTACCTCTTTAAAGGTCCCTTCTCCAAATACATTCTGAGGTACCAGGGCTAGGACTTCAACATATGAATTATGGGGGGGAAATTCAGCCTGTCTTAGTGCACTTGGGCTGCTGTAACAAAAATACCATAGATTGACTTAAACAACAGGAATTTATTTCTCCCAGTTCTGGAGGCTGGGAAGTCCAAGATCAAGGAACTGGCAGGTTTGGTGTCTGGTGAGGACCCGCTTCCTGGTTCACAGACAGCTGTTTTTCACTGTGTCCACACATGAGAGAAAGGACAGAGGGTCTCTGGGGTCTCTCTTACAAGACCACTAACCCCATTCACGAGGGCTCTACCATCAAAACTTAATCACCTCCCTAAAGCCCCCACCTCCTAATACTATCACTTTGGGGCGTTAGGAGCTCAACATACAGATTTTGGGGGCAGAGACATTCAGTCCATAATACAGCCCATGCCAGGGGCCCTTTGCTTTCTTATCACTCTCTCCCCCATGCCCAGCCCAGTAGACCTCAGTGAATGTCCACTCAATGAATGAGTGGAATGACGTCATTTTGGTAGGGTTTTCAAGGATGAATAGAAGTTTACTAGGCAGGGAAAGCAGAGACAGGCACTGGAAGAACAGCCTTGCTAAGGTTTAGAGGGCCCCCAGCAGGGTCTGCCTGGCTCACAGAGAGCATGCTGGGCCTGTGGGAGGGGAGAGAGTCAGGCAAGGCCTCCCATCCCAGGCAACTGGCTATCCTGGGTCAGCACAGATGACAGTGGCCCTGGGATGCACATTGCGGCCCTGCTGACCTCCTGCCCATGAGCTGGGCTTGTCCACAAGGAGCGGGGCCCTATCACCTCAGCCCACAGGAGCCCAGCTCCAGTGATTTTATTTTATTTATTTTTTAAGACTTTTTTTTTTATTTTGGTGTTTTTTTTAATTTTTTTAAACTTTTTATTTTTTTAGTTTTTATTTTTATTATTTTTTTAAAATTTATTTTTGGCTCCATTGGGTCTTCGTTGCTGCACGCGGGCTTTCTCTAGTTGCAGCGAGCGGGGGCTACTCTTCATTGTGGTGCACGAGCTTCTCATTGCAGTGGCTTCTCTTGTTGCTGAGCACAGGCTCTGAGCACGCAAGCTTCAGCAGTTGCAGTACGCAGGTCCCAGAGCACACAGGCTTCAGTAGTTGCAGAGCATGGGCTCTAGGGTGCAGGGGCTCAGTAGTTGTGGCACACGGGCTTAGCTGCTCCATGGCATGGGGGGATCTTCCTGGACCGGGGCTCGAACCCGTGTCCCCTGTCCATTGGCAGGCAAATTCTTAACCACTGCACCACCAGGGAAGTCCCATGGAGAGCTTTCTTGTTCTTTCAGGTATCTGAGGTCTTCTGCTAGCGTTTAGTAGGTGTTCTGTGAGAACTGTTCCATGTGTAGATGTATTTTTTATTTTTTTGTTTATTTATTTTTGGCTGCGTTGGGTCTTCGTTGCTGCGTGCAGGCTTTCTCTAGTTGCGGCGAGCAGGGGTTACTCTTCGTTGTGGTGCGCGGGCTTCTCATTGCAGTGGCTGCTCTTGTTGCAGAGCACGGGTTCTAGGCACGCAGGCTTCAGTAGTTGTGGCATGTGGGCTCAGTAGTTGTGGCGCATGGGCTTAGTTGCTCCATGGCATGTGGGATCTTCCCGGACCAGGGCTCGAACCTGTGTCCCCTGCATTGGCAGGAGGATCCTTAAGCACTGTGCCACCAGGGAGGTCCCTCCCATGATTTTAGGTATATGTTTTCCCCTTCATGCCTGGGTGGGTTGAGTGGTATTTATTCAAACTCATTTTATTGGTGCTGTGTTGAAGGCATAGAAATCCTTCTCGGAGAGTTTCAGTGCTCTTCTGGCAACAACTGCATCTTCATACACAAGGTACAAATTACGTGTCAGCTCAGTTCATTGTCAGTCGGGAGCTGCCCCCAAGCATCAGGCAAAGGAGGCTCGGAATGTTCTGGAAGCTAAGTCTGGCTGGAGGCAGTGGAAGCCTGAAGGGTCACAGTCCCCAAAGGCACTGGGGACAGGGGACGTGGACGGGGTACAAAGGGGGGCGATGGGGGAACACATCCCACCTCTGTGATCTTGGTCCGGATCAGTCTTCTCATCTGTAAAGTGGACTCTGACGTGAGTGCTTGGCCCTGGGAACCATGCATATCGCTACCCAAGGTGTTGTCGCCCACTGCCTGGCCGGGCCTGGCATGCTGGGGGCCATCTGTAGACCTCCAAGGAAGGAGGCAGCAGTGCCAAAGGAAATGAGAAGCGAGAACAGAAGGGCCAGGGGGGTGGCGATGTGAGAACGTGGCCCTAAGGTCCTTTGACACCCCTGTCGGAAGGTGGGGTTCCCATCTCCTCCCCTTGAGGCTGTGGCCTCCTTGACTGCTCGACAGAATGGGCAGCGTTCCGGGTCTGGGCCAGGCCTTCCAAAGCTGGCAGCCTCCGTTCTTTGCCTCTTGGGGTGACACTCTTGGAACTCAGCCACCACCCTGTGAGGAAACCCGAGCAGTCCCGAGGAGCGCCCACGTGGAAGGCGACCTCCGGTCACCAGCCTGGATCCACGTGAGCCACCTTGGAGGTGAGTGTCCAGCCCCAGTACCTGTCCCAGCAGACACCACGCAGGGCAGGGGCGAGCTGATCCTGCCAAGAGACGCCAAGCCACAGATTCACAAGCGAAATAAATGACTGTCGTCGCGGTAAAGCCACTAGGATTGGGATGGCTTCTCACGTGGCAACAGATGACTGAAACGTGGGGTTCAAGCTGAAAAGCGTTTCTGAGGCTACGCTTCATAAGCCCACAGGAGGCCTCTACCCCAGGCCACCCACCGCCCAGGCTCGCCCTGTGGGTACCACCGCAGTGGCTGGTAAGTGCTGGTAAACGTTCAGTGTTGGATGGTTCTCAGGGGTGGACAGGAGGGGAGCCCTGATTTGTAGCATCTGCCAATCTCCGTGGTGTAAATACTCCCAACTTTGAGCTGCCACTGAACACAGAAGTTGGGCAGAGATGAGCAGTGACCCACGTTTATGTGGTGTATTTACAGATGCAGCAAATGGAAACCGTCTCAAAAGCATAGAAAAGAGTAAACTGTGGGAAAATAATTAGGAAATGATGAGTTTTGAGTCCTCACCATCTTTGTTTTCCATACGGTTTATTTAGTTGTAAGTTTTTATCACCTAACTTTTAGTCGTAGCTGTGTTTAGCAACTAGTTTACAAGATTCCTACCAACTTCAGTGAGCCCTCCCTAGCTGGTGGGAGCCTCAGCAGGGGCCCGGAGGTGGGAGGGGTGCGGGAAGGGTGCTCAGTCACACGCAGGACAGACACAGCCCCCGTCTTCCGAGGTCACAGATTACTGAGGCATCGTGAGTTTCACTAAACTCAACTTGCCCTAGACAGAGGGCGGGGAGTGGGAGATGAAACTTGCCCTTGGTTCCATCCTCCCTGCCCCAGGCCCCCACTCTGTTCTAGGAAAGCCCCTTCCCCAAGGGCAGCCCCAAGGACCAGGCCTCCACAGCCCCCTGCACAGTGAGGTCAGTGGAGACCCAGTGGAACAGGAGAAGAGGAACCAGAAGGTTCCATCAGGTCTGAAGCTTAGCTGCTAAGAGCTGAGAGCTGGAATAACTGGAGGCCAGGGGGCTGGAACCACCTGAAGGTAGATGCCGACCGTCAGCTGGGACCCCAGCCAGAGCCGTGGGCGGGAACCCACCTACGCAGCCTCTCCAGGTGGTGGGAGCTTCCCCGCAACGTGGACGTCTCAGGAGTTCTCCCGTGGTGGCTCAAGGTTCCAAAAGCAAGCGTCTCAGAGAACAAAGGTGTGTCACCTTTTCCGACAACCTGGCCTCGTGTTATGGGCTGAGTTCTGTCCACAAAAGTTCATATGTCGGGAACTCCCTGGCAGTCCAGTGCTTAGGACTTGGTTGCTTTCCGTGCCGGGGCCCGGGTTCAAAATCTGGTCAGGGAACTAAGATCCTGCAGGCCACCCAGTGTGGCCAAACAAAACAAATAAAATCATAGGTTGAAGACCCAACCCCCATACCTCAGAATACAACCTTATGTGGAAATAGGGTCACTGCAGACGCCATTAGTTCCAGCGTCCCACTGGAGTAGGGTGGGCCCCTAGCCCGGGAAGACTGGCATTCTTACAAAAAGGAGAAATTTGGACACACAGACAAACACACACAAAAGGAGAATGTGGAGAGGACGGCAAAGATCAGAATGATGCTTCTATAAACATCAAAAAATATCTCCCTCCATGCTCTCCTAGAACTTGGCCATGTCTCCAATCAAAAGGTGGGACCTATGCCCCCCCTTGAATCTGGATTTGTGACTTGCTTGTAACCAGACTGTGGCAGAGGTAACACTGAGTGGCAGCTGCTGCCTTGTTCACTGGGACACTACCTGTTGAGCCCTGAGCTGCCATGTAAGATGTCCCATACCCTGTGGCCGCCACATTGTGAGGAAGCCCAGGCCATACAGAGAGACCGTGAGGAGGTGTTCTAGCCAACAGCTCCAGGCGTGGTCCCAGCCACCTGCCATCACTAGCCACCGGACAGATGTCTTCCGATGATTCCCATCACCATAGCCTTTGAGTCTTCCCAGCTGAGACCCCAATCATCATGGACCAGAAACAAGCCATCTCCACTGCGCCTTTCCCAAATCCTTGGCCCAGAGAATCCACGAGCGGAATAAAATGATTGTTTGCAGCACTAGGTGTGGGGGTCATTTGTCACGTAGCAGTACTAACTAAGTAGGTGTTTCCAAAATGAAACAGCCACTCAGTCTGTGGGGTCTGCAGGGAAAGCCCCAGACATAGCCTGGGGTGCCAACAACAAGGGCATCGTCCCAGAGGCAGGGAATGCAGAATCGAGCTTTTTTTTTTTGGCTGTGCCGCATGGCTAGTGGGGCGGCTCCTTGACCAGGGATTGAACCCAGGCCACGGCAGTGAAAGCCCAGAATCCTGAGCACTAGACCGCCAGAATGCAGCATTTTAAATTGTGCTCATTTTCAATTACAATGTCATACACGCTTCCGTAAAAACTTCCAACAGGAGGGCTTCCCTGGCGGCACAGTGGTTAAGAATCCGCCTGCCAATGCAGGGGACATGGGTTCAAGCCCCGGTCCGGGAAGATCCCACGTGCCACGGAGCAACTAAGCCCATGAGCCACAACTACTGAAGCCCGTGCGCTGCAACAAGAGAAGCCACCGCAATGAGAAGCCCGCGCACCGCAGCGAAGAGTCGCCCCCGCTCGCCGCAACTAGAGAAAGCCCGCATGCAGCTACAAAGACCCAACGCAGCCAAAAAAAAAAAAAAAAACTTCCAACAGGAGTATGTAGAATAAGGGAGGGACCCCGGGGTCTCTGCTGGTCACAGTGTGGGCCCTTCCTGATCTTTCCCTTGGCCTAGACCTACAGACGGGTTCTGGGGGTTTGTTCTGCACCTGCCAGACCTCCAAAGGAGACGAAGAATGTCTTTACTTGTCTGTGTGTCCGGATCCATCTCACTTTTTCCCAACACTCTTGCATGAGTTTGCTCAGGCTGCTGTAACAAATACCACACACTGGGCAGCTTAAACAACAGAAACTTCCTTCTCACAGCCTGGAGGCTGACAGTCCAAGACGAAGGTGTCGGCGGGGCTAGTGTCTTCTGAGGCCTCTCTCCTTGGCTCGTAGATGGCCGTCTTCTCTCTGTGTCTTTACGTGGTCGGCCTTCTGTGTGCATCTGGGTCCTAATCTCTTCTTAAAAGGATACCAGTCATACTGGATTCGGGTCCACCCTAAGGACCTCACTGTACCTTCATTACCCCATTAAAGGTCCCCTTTCCAAGTATGGTCATATTATTGAGGTACCGGAGGTTAGGACTCCAACCTTTGCATTCCGGGGGGACACAACTCAGCCTGTAACACCCCCTGAACCAAGGTCTGAGTGGCCCTAGAAGGTGGTTGCAGAAAACAAACAGGGAAAGGGCTCTCCAGGCGGAGGACGCAGCCTGGGCAAAGGCCCAGAGGCCTTTATCATTATCTCACCCGCTCCCAGCTTATCTCACTTGGCCCCAGCCGAAGAGCTAGGAACCAGACGATTCTCCAGGGAAATTACTTGGCAGGCACTGAGGTGGGGTCCCTGAAACACCTATAGTCGAGAAGCAAGTCAGTTACCTCCCCGGGGGCCAGTGGGTAGAAGGCAGGAGGCACCTCAGCAACTTCTTAGGTTGAAGAGCGTCCCCCCACTGTGATGCACCCACCAGCCAAGGGGCTGCAGCCACCGCCAGAAGCTGGGAGAGCCTTCAGGGGGAGCACAGCCCTGCCAACTTCTTCTTTTTTTTTGCGGTACGCGGGCCTCTCACTGTTGTGGCCTCTCCCGTTGCGGAGCACAGGCTCCGGACACGCAGGCTCAGCGGCCATGGCTCACGGGCCCAGCCGCTCCGCGGCATGTGGGATCTTCCCAGACAAGGGCACGAACCCGCGTCCCCTGCATCGGCAGGCAGACTCTCAACCATTGCGCCACCAGGGAAGCCCTTCTTTTTTTTTTTTAATATTTATTTAGTTAGTTGCACTGGGTCTTAGTTGCAGCAGGCAGGCTCCTTTGTTGCGGCACACGGGCTCCTTAGTTGTGACATGTGAACTCTTGGTTACAACATGCATGTGGGATCTAGTTCCCCGACCGGGATCGAACCCCGGCCCTCTGCATCGGGAGCACGGATTCTCATCCACTGCACCACCAGGGAAGTCTCCCTGCCAACTTCTTGATTTAGGACTTCTGGCCTCTAGGATTATGAGAGGATAAATATCTCCCGTTTTTTTTTTGTTTTTTTTTTTTTTGCGGTATGTGGGCCTCTCACTGTTGTGGCCTCTCCCGTTGCGGAGCACAGGCTCCGGACGCGCAGGTTCAGCAGCCATGGCTCACGGGCCCAGCCGCTCCGCGGCACGTGGGATCTTCCCGGACCGGGGCACGAACCCGTGTCCGCTGCATCGGCAGGCGGACTCTCAACCACTGCGCCACCAGGGAAGCCCAATGTCTCCTGTTTTAAGCCACTCACTCTGTGATAACTTGTTTGGGCGCCACAGGAAACTGGTCCAGCACAATTCCAGCTGGACCAGCCTCCTGAGACCTGCTCTTCCCAGCTCACGTTCACCGGACTCTCCACCCAGAGGAGCTTGGAGTGTGGCCGGGAAGGTAGGCAGGGACCCAGCCAACCCAAGAATGAGGGCCAATGCAAACGGCCGTCCCCACACAGGGAAGTTCTTTGTGGCCAGTGTCAGTTTTAAAACACGACCCCATCAGAAGGTGGAATGTGAGTCCCCACTCTGAACCAAGATAGGCCTGTGAGTGCTTGGACCGGAAGCAGTCACAGGCCTCTGCCAGCATCACCTGCCGGCCCCACAGGCCTTCCTGGATCCGGGCCTGCCAAGCTCTGAGATGACCCACACCTTGCGACCGCACGAGAGACCCCAGGCCAGGAGCTGCCCAGGTGAGCATCTTCCTGATTTCCTGACTCGCAAAATCCTCAGCTAAATAAAAACAGTGCTGAGGGACTTCCCTGGTGGTGCAGTGGTTAAGAATCCACCTGCCAATGTAGGGGACACGGGTTCGAGCCCTGGTCTGGGAAGATCTCACATGCCGCGGAGCAGCTAAGCCCGTGCGCCACGACTACTGAGCCTGCACTCTGGAGCCCGCGAGCCACAACTACTGAGCCCGTGCTCCGCAACAAGAGAAGCCACCGCAGTGAGAAGCCTGCGCACGGCAACGAAGACCCAACACAGCCAAAAATTTTTAAAAATAAATTAAAAAAAATAAAAGTACTGAGCTGCTACGTCTTGTACCAATTGGTAGCATAGCCATCGTAACCAGAACAGCCTCTGGGCCCAGTGTGAGCTAATGCTGAACATGGGTGGCCGGTGGGCAGGCCAGGCCGAGTGCCTTCCACCCACTCCCTGGCTGGGCAAATGCACGCCAGTCTGACGTGCCAGCATCCTGGAGAGAAAGCCAGCCATAAGGGGTCGGGGGTCTCTCACCGGCCCCAGTGGCTGCGCTCCTGGCAGAGACACGCCCCCATCCGCCGCTCTCTCCACGGCCACGCCCACCACGACCTGCCCAGCCCACAGCGTCTCACACGCAGGGTGCTGGAGCCAGGACAGGCTGCTCAGGGGTCTGGCTTCAGTAGCAGCCACGAGGCCTTTATTTTGTCTGCAGCCCTGACCGCCTGGCTCCTCTCAGCTGCTTTGATGTTGGTATTTAAACATCACGCGGAGAACCTGAGCCTTCCCAGAGCACAGCCGAGACCCACATGCACACACGTGCGTGCTCACACACCTGCTCCCCAGAGAAGCCAGTGGAGGTCACTCCAGAGCGGGCCCCACCTCTGCCCAGCCCGCCCTGCACATCTGGGTCAGCGTCCAGGGGCTGCCGTAACTTAGTCCCACGCGCTGGGGGGGCTTCCAGCCCCAGGGGTGCGCTCGCTCACAGTCTGGAGGCCAGGGGTCCGAGATCAAGGGGTCAGCAGGTCCTGCTCCCTCTGAAACCTGCAAGGGGCCCTTTCCTGCCTCTCCCCCCACTTCTGGGCATGCCCGACGCCCCCTGGTGCTCCTGGGCTTACGCCTGCATCGCTTCAACCTCGGCCTCGCCCATCACACGGTCTTCCCGTGTTTCTGCCTCTTCCTCTTCCTACAAGGACACCAGTCACACCACCAAATCAGGGCCCACCCTAATGACCTCATCTTAACTCCATGGCCTCTGCAAAGACCCTACTCCCAAATAAGGTCATACTCACCGATAACAGGGGTGGGGGGTTAGGACTTCAACATACCTTTTTGGGGGAGACATAATTCAACCCACAAAAGCATTCTTCGGATGGTTCTGAGTTCAGGCTCCCCCTCCTCTGTGGGCGCCTCCTCTGGCCTCCCAGGGCCCCTCACTGCCCCATCCCAGCCTGGACGCCTGTGTCCCCTGCCCGACAACTGTGGGTGTCTTGGGGCAGGAATGGCCATATTCCACTTGGCCTCCAGGTGCCACATGGTACCCAGAAGTCCTCCTGTGGGGGGAGGGGGAGGCTCTCAGGCACACAGGTGGGCGCACCTGCCATACACAGGAAGGACCAAGCTTGCTCCTACACGAGATGACCCCAGCCTCTGCCCTTGACCACAGGCAGCTCATGGGGTCCAAGCAAACCAATGGTTAAATTTTTAAAATACCCCTAAGTTGGGGCTTCCCTGGTGGCGCAGCGGTTAAGAATCCGCCTGCCAATGCAGGGGACACGGGTTCGAGCCCTGGTCCAGGAAGATCCCACATGCCATGGAGCAACTAAGCCCGGGTGCTACAACTACTGAGCCTGCGCTCTAGGGCCCACAAGCCACAGCTACCGAGCCCATGCACCACAACTACTGAAGCCTGCGCGCCTAGAGTCCGTGCTCTGCAACAAGAGAAGCCACCGCAACGAGAAGCCCATCGACACAACTAGAGAAAGCCCGCGTGCAGCAACGAAGACCCAACGCAGCCAAAAATAAATAAATAAAATAAAATACTCCTGAGCCAGGTTTTGGAGAGCTACTGCCCGAGTCCCTTTGACCTGCCAGTACCTTGGCCCTCCCCGGGACCTCCGGACTTCCCAGTAGCTGAAGGATGGACACCTGGCCCCGCACGGGCCCCGGGGGCACCAGCCTAGGCTCTGTCTCCTCTGACTGACTTCTGCCGTGTGTAAATCCTGTGAATGTCACCCTGACCCAGACAAGCCTGTCCCAAGCTGGGGGCTGGGCTCGGCCAAGCAGGAGGGGTCCTCGGGATGCGGCCCAAACCTGTACCGAAACAGGGTGTGCGTGGGAACAGGTATGTGGGGCCCGTGGCAGGTGCCTCGCAGGTGTGACCCCATGGAGGTCATGTCCATGCTGAGCAGCTGTAGGCAGCCGGCTCAGGAAAAGAAGGAAGCCACAGAGAGCGAAGAAGCTTGTCCTCATCTGGAAGGCATCTTCCATGCCCCCAGCCCCCGTGGGGTGACCATGGTGGGGAATCAGAGTTGGACAACGAAAGGAAGTCCTCCGAGGGCTCCCAGGGGGTGAGAAGCTTACGGAGATCTGGGGCAAGAGAACCCTCCTGGGAGGCCTCTACCCTTTCGGAGCCCCTCTTTATTCTTCGGGATGCTTTCAGCTACAAGTAACAGAAAACTCGACTAACAACAACTTAAGCCTAACACACCATTGTAAAGCAATTATACTCCAATAAAGATGTTAAAAATAATAAATAAATAAAGTCTACGTTACTGAAAAAAACAACAACTTAAGCAAAAAAGGCACTGACGCTCTCACATAACAAGAAGCCTGGGGCTTCCCTGGTGGCGCAGTGGTTGAGAGTCCGCCTGCCGATGCAGGGGACGCGGGTTCGTGCCCCGGTCCGGGAGGATCCCACATGCCGCGGAGCGGATGGGCCCATGGGCCATGGCCGCTGAGCCTGCGCGTCCAGAGCCTGCGCTCCGCAACGGGAGAGGCCACAGCAGTGAGAGGCCCGCGTACCGCAAAGAAAAAAAAAAAAGCGGCAGCAGCCTGGGTCAGGGGAACGGAGGTAGGTTAGATCAGCAGCTTATTCACCTCCGACTTTAACGCTATTCTCTTGGCCACTGCCTCAGAATCAAAAGACGGCTGCTGAAGTTCCAGACATTCTATCCCACGTCTCGTTATCCTTACCATTTCGGTGTATGTCGGACCGGTTGAACTTCCAGCTGCCAGCATCAGCACATCTGAGGGCCTTCTCAGCGCCCACAGCTTGACTGGGTGGGGATTAACACCTTGACGGATGGGAGTCAGTAGATCAGGTCAGCGTCCTGCTCCCTCGCCCTTGGGTGGCAGAGCTCAGAGGTGTGCGCTCTTCGCTGTCTCCCAGGGGGCTTGAGCTCTGGTTGCCCACGGCGGTCACCTAACACTCCTTTCATTGGCCCTTTTTTATTCGTGCTTCACCTCCCACTTCCCTACAGGGGTTCCCTCACTTGCCCTCAAACCCTTGTCTCAGGGTCCGCCTCTCGGGAACCCGAGCTAAGACAATGTCCTAAGACAGGAAGGAAGGAGCAAAACTACTCGCACTGCTTCTCCCTCTTCTCACCAGGGCAGGAAAACCTCCCCCTCACCCCTGCTCGACTTTGCCGCACGTCCCATTTGCCAGAAGGGGGTCACGTGACTACACTTACACGGCTCGCTGGTCAGAGCAGGTGAATTTCATGACCGTCTCCATCCAGTCAGGGCTCAGCCCCTGGCCTGAAGAACTGCGGCGGCTGCCTTTGGACAATTCAATCTGCCACAGTCTGCGAGCTGTCCCTGCGAAGGCCAGCCAGGCTGCGGAGGGAGGGAGCCCTGGGCCTCCGCTTCCCGGGGGCCAGGCTTCCTCATCTGTAAAATGGGCTGAATATACCACCTTTCAGAGGTGATGTCCTCTCCCTGGAGTGCAGGACATGATGCTGAAACACGGGGATTCAGGGGAGCGGGGCACTGCTGGCCCTCCCTTCCCTCTCAGCCCCTTGCAGTCCCCTCCTCCGCTCTGCTGTCACTGAGACTGCAGCAGCAGGAATTAATGAATGGAATGCACGCTTGTAACAACTTTGTTGCTTCTGTCTTTCTTCCCTCCTGCCTGCCCACTCTCCTGACTGAGAGCTTACTGGGAACTGGGGAGCAGCAAGGATTTAAGAGGGTGGCAGGAGCCAGGGAGGAGGCAGGAGCCGTCAGCCCATTGAGCACCTCCTGCACGCAGCCTCCAGCAGGCAGGGCGTGTGCCCTGGGAGCTCATCAGATTCCCCCTACCAAGGCCCCCCAGGCCCCCACAGGCCCAGAGGCCAGTCAGTCCTAAGACGAGGGACAGAGGCTGGCGGGCAGAGGGGAGCCCTTGCTTGGCTGGGCCAGACCCAGGTCTGTGTGGCCTCAGCCCCGCTCCCCCTCCACCCAGGAGCAGAGACAAGGACCCCAACATGCTTATTAAAGGGCCGGAATCCTGTGACTTAAAACACAGCCTCCCAGATCTGAAACCAGGGAATTCAAAGGCCTTCCTCAGCTTTGGGAGACAGGCCTCCCGCTGAGCAGACAGCAAGGGAGGGGAGCGGGAGCTGTGCTGAAGTTACAGCGGTCCCAGAGGCCTGATGGCGGGGCTGGGGCAGGTAGGGGTCCAGTTACCTTGGGGGCACCACAGTACCTCCCCCCCTCCTCGTCCCCCCTAAAAATGCCTTCCAGCTTCGGCCCTGTGCCCGAAATTCCACCTCAGCTCCACCCTGGGGCCTAAAGCTCTGGTGCCCAGGCCAGGGCTGCACAGCTCTGAGTTCACTGATTCTCCTGCAGGTCACCCCACATCTCTGGGCCTCAGTGTACCCGTCTGTAAAGTGGGAGCACCCAGGAGTAAAGGAAATTCCACAGTCAGTCCGGCCCTCAGCAAATGTGTGTCCAGCTCCTATTCTGACGGGGAGGGGGTGCACAGCGGTGAGCAGGACCCCAACGTCCCTCGCCCAAGGGACCGTGGTTGGCAGGGAAGGGCCACGGGACACTAAGGGTCACGGGGCAGGTGTGTCTGCAGAGGCCTGACCACCCCACCACCACCCCCAGGCCTCGAGGAGGCCACTCACTGCCCAGGAAGTGAGCAGGCCCAACCTGGTGAGAGGGAGGGGCCGGGCAAGGCCCTGAGACGTAGAATGTCCAGACCAACCGACCTTTCCCCGAATGAGGCCCGTGCACGCGAGGCCACCCAGCGGGCGTGCAGCCCTGGTCCCTGACCCGTGTACACTCAGGTGCCCTCGGCTCACCGGCCAGTCCCCGGACAGAGGGAGAAGACAAGCCATGGCGAGGCTGCAGGCAAAAGCCTGCCTTGTCTGCGCCCCGAGGGAGGGCCGCCCCCTGCCCCAGCCCAGCCAGTCACTGGCTCAGGCTGCCCGGGAGGTGGGGGGACCTTTTCAGGGACCCGGCTCTGCCCCTGGTCAAAGCAGCTGCAGTAATCCACCGGCAGGCCTTCGAGAAAAACGCAGGTGTCAGGGATCTCAGGTTAAACTCAGAGACGGGAAGTAGGATGGAGGTCACCTGGGGCTTCGGGGAGAGGACGGGGAGTCATGGTTTAATGGGGACAGAGTTTCAGTTTGGGAAGATGAACGTTCTGGAGGTGACGGTCGTGACGGCTGCACCACGGTGGGAATGTGCTTCATGCCCTGAACTGGACACTTTATGAGAGTTAAAACGGTAAGTTCTATGTTACATAGATTTTATCACTTTTATTTATTTTTTGGCCGCACCACGCAGCTTGTGGAACTTCCCTGACCAGGGATCAAACCAGGGCCCCCTGCAGTGGAAGCGCAGGGTCTTAACCACTGGACCAGCAGCGAAGTCCCACAATTTTTAAAAATGTAAAAAAAGGTGGGGAGAGGGACTTCCCTGGTGGCGCAGTGGTTAAGAACCCGCCTGCCAATACAGGGGACACGGGCTCGAGCCCTGGTCGGGGAAGATCCCACATGCCGTGGAGCAACTAAGCCCGTGCACCACAGCTACTGAGGCTGCTCTCTAGAGCCCGTGAACCACAACTACTGAGCCCACGTGCCACAACTACTGAAGCCTGAGCGCCTAGAGCCCGTGCTCCGCAACAAGAGAAGCCACCGCAATGAGAAGCCCACGCACCGCAACGGAGACCCAACACAGCCAATAATTAATTAATTAATTAATTTTGAAAAGGCTGGGAGAGTCTGGGTGGGCACTGACAACGTCCACGACGGGCACTTTGCCTGATGGCCTCAGTGATGCCGCCTCCCCACACCCCATCAGCATCCCATAATACCTACCCCATGCAAAGTCACCAGGACCCACGGCCAGCGGCCCGAACACACTCGACCCCATCGATGTCTGCACTGTGGCAGCCTCCAGGGGCTGGAGATAAAGCCGGCTGTGCTCCCCCAACCCTGTCTCTGTCCCCAGCAGCCCCCGGAGCACAGACTGACCCTCTCCCCTGGTCTGGCCTCACAGGGCTAAGATGTAGGGGCAGGTTTAGCTCCTGCGGGAAGCCGGCTGCCTGGCAAGGGCAGCACGGGCAGTATGATTTGGTTCTTTTCCCCCTGGAACCAGGTTGTCCCTGGAGACCTAATCTCTTCTGGGGCTTTAAAAACATCCAAGTTGCCAAGGAAGAGGCCAGCTCCTGGCCCGAGGCGATGCCAGCTTCCCACTTTAATTGGGACCATTTTAAGCCCCAAGGGGGAGGCTCCCAAGCGTCCCGGTATCTCCCGCGGTGCCCACAGGAACAACGGACTGTGCCTGCCCTGTGCCTGGGGCTCCCGTCCCCCATCTTTGATCCCCAACGTCCCCACTGGCTGCCTGTTCTACAGGCAGGGCGTGGGGTGCCCTGGACCCCAGCAGGTGAGCACCCACCATGCGTCCCTCCTGGAGGGGCTGCTGGGCACACGGGGGCCCCTCCTCCCACCCAGAGCCCAGCCTGAAGCGTCGGCCACCACTGATTATATCAAATCCAAAACCCAGTCGCCACTCAAGGCCAGTGGGATCTACCTGTCCAGTCTGCCGAGACCACCCCACTTTTATCTCTGGATATCTTGCATCCAGGCAACCTCTCATCTTGGGCCACTCGGTCACCCTGCCGCCCACGGCCAAGCAGTAGAGCAGGTTGAGCGGTGTCCCCCCAGAAGAGATGCCCACCTGGAGCCTCAGAACGTGACCTTATTTGGAAAGAGGGTCTTTGCAGATATAATTAAGATGAGGATACCAAGATGAGATTGTCCTGCTTAGGGCTGGCTTTAAATTCCATGATAATACAGCAGAAACTAACACAACATTGTAAATCAACTACACTCCAATAAAAATTAATTTAAAATAATAATTTTAGGGCTTCCCTGGTGGCGCAGTGGTTGAGAGTCCGCCTGCCAATGCAGGGGACGCGGGTTCGTGCCCCGGTCTGGGAAGATCCCACATGCCGCGGAGCGGCTGGGCCCATGAGCCATGGCTGCTGAGCCTGCGCGTCCGGAGCCTGTGCTCTGCAACGGGAGAGGCCACAGCAGTGAGAGGCCCGCGTACCGCAACAAAAAAAACAAACAAAAACAAAATAATAATTTTAAATAATAAATTCAACGACAAGTGTCTTTACAAAAGACAGAAAAGACACACACACACACACACACACACACACACACACACACGGGGTGTGTAAAGACAGAGGCAGAGACTGGACTGATACATCCACAGGCCAAGGAACGCCAAGGAATGCCGGCCACCACCAAGGCTGGGAAGAGGCCTGGACCAGATTCTCCCTCGAGCCTCTAGAAGGAACAGACCCTGCCGACACCTGGATCTTGGACTCTGGGCCTCCACGGTGCAAGAGAACACATTTTTGTGGTTTTAAGCCACCCGCTTTGTGGTCCCGTGTTACAACAGCTCCAGGAAACTCCAGGGGCCCCGTGCGCCCCGCCTGCCCAGGATGACCCCACAGCGGGTAGGGGGCAGAGGTCTCAATGCCACCTCCCACCCCAGCCCGAGGTTTCCTGGGGACTGAGGTCCCACTGCTCAGCCAGCTCTGGGCACAGGATCTGTTTCCCATAAACAGTTTTTTGAACTCAATTTCATTTTTCTCACCCAAGGAAGGAGCCGGGAAGAGAATGCCCAGACAGACGCTCAGGCTGCAGCGTGTCAGGGGAGGAGGAAAGCTTTGTGGTCTGTTGAAGGTTTTTCCCCTTTTTCTGGCACTATCTGTCCTTTCTGATTTTCCTCTAATAAATATGCGGGTGATGGCCTCTGAAAGTGGGTTCCTGCCCCCCAGGGGGCTCTGAGATGGGGGGATCAGGGAGCACAGAAGGAAGGCGGCAGGTTCCCCTGGGCCTGGCTGGGCGGGGGCATGCAGGGCTGCCCTAGGCACCCCTCACCCCCCCAGAAGGTGCTCTGGGAATGAGCCCCATTTCCCTGGCAGTTTCCAAAAACAAAACACCTTTCAAGAGAACCAGCCCTGCACTGCCTGCCCAGCAAGGAGCCCTGACTTTCCTGAGAAGTTACACAGCCCTGCTCAGCCCCCGGCCCGAGCTGAGGCAGCCTGTAGTCAGTGTTGTGGGATTACTTGTGTCTCCCCACAAAAAAAAGATATGTTGAACCAGCCCCAGTACCTGCGAATGTGACCTTATTTGGAACTAGGGGATCTTTGCAGAACATTAAGGTGAGGTCTTGGGGGTGGCCTAAGGCAGTATGACTGGTGGTGACGGAGACAGAAGCCGGGGTGATGGGTCCACAAGCCAAGTAATGCTGAGGATGGCCGGCCACCCCCCGAAGCTGGCAGAGGCAGGAGCGATTCTCTCCTACAGTTACAAAGGGAGCGTGGGCTGCCAACACCTTGATTTCAGACTTGTAGCTCCAGAACTGCGAGACCAGTTTCTGTTGTCTTAAGTCACCCGGCTTGCGGTCCCTTGTTACGGCAGCCCCAGGAAACTCCTACAGCCAATGATGGACTCATATGTGGTTTCAAACGGCTGACTTCCAGCCTCAAGGTGGTGCCAACTCTGAGCATGAGGCCGTTCAAGGTCCATAGCTCCCCAGCAAAGATGGACATTCTTGCTGGGCATCTCCCCCTGCCCTTTCCTGTCTCCCGCACTGCCTTCAAGGCTTTCCCTGAGAGCCCTCCCTCGCTGGAGCCCTTGCACAAAATTCCTTATCTTGGGCTCTGATCTAAAACAGTAGAAGTCAGCCTTGGATAGGCGAATGGGGGGAAGGAAAGAGGGAAGGAAGGAAGGAAGGGAGGGAGGGAAGGAGGAAGATGAATGGTGAATGGGTGGATGGGTGGGTGGATGGGTAGAGGGTGGGTGAGCGGATGGGGGATGGGGAGAGAGGTGGGTGGAGCCGTAGGGCCCTAAGAAACGCACCTCAGGGCCCCCTCGCTGGCCGGAGATGGCTGAGAGCCCCCCTGAGTCTTCTGTCTCCCTCGCAGCCTGTCTGGGACACGTCTGCCATGATCTGGAGTTTTACAGGGAGGCCTCCCTCCAAACGCTGTGTGTTTCAATCTGCTGAGGGTAGGGGGAAGGGAAACCTTCTCCCTGCTGCTTCCAACGTGCTCTGCAGGGGCCTCAGGCAGCTGAAGGAGTTGGGAAAGCGGGGAGCAGACCCCACCAGAAGCCTCTGGCTGCCCTGCCCCCCTCACCAGGTTTCACAGCGCAAGCCGGGACAGGGCTGGACCCAGCCTTGTCCACTTTCCTATTTACATGTTTCTGTGTTTTCCAACATTTCTATAGTGAAAGCAGTCGCTGTTATAATCAGAAAAATATAGTCTTGGAGACAAGGTCAGCGCCCTGGAGAGGCCCACAGCCGAGCGACAGGCTCACAGCTCTTCGGGTGTTGTGTCTGGGCGCAGAGCAGTGTAGGGCTTGGCCCGGGCCGGGAGGCCTTGGGAAGAAAGCAGGGCCTGGAGGGGCACGGGCAGGGCGGGTGGGTAGGGGACGGTGCTCCAGGCAGGTGACAGTGGGAGGCCTGGGACCCCCAGGAGGTCAGCCCCCCTCCGTGGCCGGGGAGGGGAAGACATGGTCCTCTGTCCTCCGGGACTCTGGCTGGGGATCTAGAGGTTGGTCCACACGGCCGAAAGCCGGGCCTCCCACCCGAGCCGGGTCCCAGATGGGCCCCAGGGAACACAGAGGCCCGCAGGCCAGAAGCACCCCCGCCCCCGAGAGGCAGAGTCTGGGGGAAGCAGCCCTCACCCACCCGACTCCCTCCACAGCCTCTTTAACTCGCTTCTGCATAAAGTAAGCGAATGGAGGCAGGCAGCTGAGACTTTGTCTAGGAAAGAGCCGGCCTCAGCCCTGCCGCGTTGGCAGCGTTCCTGGGAGGGCTGGGGGAGGGGAGAGAGAAGAGCGGCAGTGAGCTGACCCCGCGGGTCCGTCCAGTTACAGCGGGAAGCGTGCAATGGCTGCTCTGGCCTCCACTCGCCAGAGGCCCGGCCTCAGTTTCCCCATCAAGCCGTCACATGGCCTTGGTCCTGTGGCGCGGCTGGGGGAAGGAGCGAAGGGGTTTCTGGGGGGCCTCCCACAGAGCCCTGGGGCCAGAGACCCATCCGTGGCTCAGAGAGGGGCGCAGCAGGGGGAAGCAAAGCCAGGCCGCCGCCGCCCCCGGCCTCCCCGGCCCCCCTCAGTGACGCTGCTGCACAACAGGGAACCTTGAAAGTGAACTGCAGACCATGCCCACGTGGCCGTCCACACGTGTGTGCACAGGGCGTGTGCCCTGTGTGCGCACCACAGGCACCTCGCTTCCTGGGGCAAAGCGGCTTCTGACCCAGACGCGCCTCCACGCCCCGAGGGGCAGCGAGGGCGGCCCCTCTTACTGGGCACTCGACCCAGGCAAACCCTCGACCGCCCTCCTCGGCGCAGTTGTACAGATGGGGAAACCGGAGCGCGATGCCCGCCCAGGATCCCACGGTGACGGAGCCTCGGTGCTCACCAGCCTGTGGAGGGGAGAACCTTCTCCCAGGGCCCCCTCAGCGCCCCACCCCAGCTTCCTGCTGTCCCCAGCTATGCACCCCCATGGTGGTGGCAGGACGGCTCTCCCAAGCTCACGCAGAGGCGGCTCTGAGGGCCCCTCTGGGACTGGCAGGGCTGGAGGGGTCCCTCATGGCAGTCAGAGGAGGCCCCTGGGAGAGGCCATGGGTGCCCCCCACACACACCTGCTTCTCCTGATTCTACAGGCTGTGCTGACACCTGCTGGCCACTTATCCCGTCACCATAGCAACCCCAGCTGTGTTTCCCAGCCCTCCAGCAAGGGGCGGATGGGTGGCGGCTGCCCAGCGGCATGGTGGGGGCTGTGGAGGCCCGAGCGGCCCCCCAGCAGCGGGCTTCCTCTCCCAGGGACAGCTTCCATTCCTCGCACTAAACGCTGTGCCCCCTGCCCCCCCCCACTCCTACCTCTCTCACCTGATGCTCCCCAGAGCTCAAGGTGTCTGCACCCAGGCCCCAACTGGGACCCCCAACTGAATCATCATCTCCCCCCAGACGTCTGGGTTTCCTCTCAGGCACAGTGGCCCCTCCCACCCCACTTGGACCCCCAGAAGCCGGGGGGTGGCTCCCACCTCCCCCAGCTCCTCTGGGTCTCCCCTCCTCGGTAGCTCTGGTCTTTGCCCACCTCACTCCATAGCCTCTTCTACGTCCTCACCCTGTCACCCCTGTCACCTTCTCCTGAGCAGCTGTCACCCCTCACCCGGGCCCCAACACCCTCACCTGGGCCCCAGCACCCCTCACCTGGGCAGCTGTCACCCCTCACCCAGGCCCCATCACCCCTCACCCGGGCCGCTGTCACAGCCCAGCCCTGGACCCCATCACCCCTCACCTGGGCCCCAGCACCCCTCACCTGGGCAGCTGTCACCCCTCACCCGGGCCCCGTCACCCCTCACCCGGGCCGCTGTCGCAGCCCAGCCCTGGACCCCATCACCCCTCACCCGGGCCCCAACACCCTCACCTGGACCCCAGCACCCCTCACCTGGGCAGCTGTCACCCCTCACCTGGACCCCAGCACCCCTTACCTAGGCAGCTGTCACCCCTCACCTGGGCCCCATCACCCCTCACCCGGGCCTCTGTCGCAGCCCAGCCCTGGACCCCAGCTCTTCCGCGGCCCTGCAGCCACACGTGTCCTGTCATGGCCCAGACTCTCCCTCAGGCTGGGCCACACAGACCTGCTGGTCCCACCTGGGGCTCTGAGCCCCCTCTCCAGAACGCTTTCCCAGCTTCCTCTGTCCCATCAGCCAAGCCTTCCAGAACATTCCACCAGCTGTGACCTCCCTGGGCCCTGCATCACCTAAAGGACTGTCCTGCCCCCTGCCAGGTGCCCCCTGGCACTGCCATGGCCCGAAAAAATATTAGGGTGAGGGTTAGGGGTCCCCGCCATGTCTGAGCTGAACCCAGGCCGGCACTGGGAGGTGCATGCTGACCTGGTGCCCTCTCAGCCCTTCCCTCATGAGGCTGCCTCCCCCAGGCCCACTTTCACCTTCGCTGGCCCCCTCCCCTCGCTCCGGGGGTCTCCCTGGGCCTGCTGCCCCGCCCTGTGGGATGACAGGGAGACCCAGGCCAATCCTGGCATAAGCCTGACCCCACACGCCATGCGCAATACTGACCACGGTCCACTGTCCCCAGGGCCTTGCATTGGACCTCAATACACAGAAAGGAGGAGACTAAGGGGCGGTCTGGAGACCCCTGAGGTGGTCCCTCAGAGTGGCAGGGTCTGGTTACAGACGTTGGGCCACCTTCTCCCTCGGGATGGGGCCGTGGGCCAGAGGGGCTGAAAGGAAGGGGCAGCACTCAGGAGCTGGTGCCCTGGTCCTGCCCCAAGGTTCCCGAGGGTCTTGGGCTGGTCCCCCATCTGCACTTGTCAGGTCGGGCCCATCTGAATGACAACTTGGTGATGCCACACCCTGGTGGCAGAGGGAGGACCAGCCCTTCCTCTGACACCCACCGAGCCCTGGGTACCACTCAGTGCCGGGGAAGCCCAGCTGCCCTGGGGGTCTGGTCCAACGCCTGCCCCCAGCAGCCTGGCGGTGGTCCCTGCAATGGTGCCCAGAAAGTCCCTGAGACTTCAGTGGGCCCCAAAAGGAGGCTGGTCCCACAGTGGTGGGGGAGGAGGGGCTGGAACCAACCCTCTTCTCTCGTCCCCCCGCACAGCACAGACCCACCCCAATCATCACTCAAATGGCGGCCCTGAGCATCTCCAGGCCCTCCCCACCCTCTCCGCTCAGGGAGGCAGCCGAATGTCAGGGGAACTTGGCCACGTCTAGCCACAGCCACAGCCATATAAACAGTGGCCACACATCAGGCTCGGAGATGCTCCACGGACTGGTCAGAAGCCCAACCTGGGCTCCCGGGCTCCACTTCTCACCTTCTGTTTCGCTATTGGCCTCTTTCCTCCTCTCTCCACCTCTGTTAACCTGTTAATCTGACTTATCTCTGCCTCCTTGTCTCTCTCTGTTTCCCTCCCTCTCTGTGTGTCTCTGACACTCCAGGCAGAGGGAGAAGTCTGTGCAAAGGCCCTGTGGTGGGTCAAGTATTGGAAGATCTGAAAGGAAACAGCCATGGCAGAGGAGAGCATTCGGGCGGCGGGGGGTGGGTTGCAGGGGTGGATGCCTGAGGTGGGGAAGGTGGCACTGGGTGCTGAGGTTCAGAGCAGGGTTGTCCCTTCTGAGAACACACAGACTTGTAGGTTGACAGTCAGAGAACAGCTCAGATCAGCTCCATTCCAGTCAGATCCACTACTGAGTCATTACACTTGTGTATCAGAAAAGGATTTAGGGAACTCTGTGTGCTCCTCAAATGCAATCTGTCCTACCCCCATTCTGTAGTAGCCCCGTGGTTCGGGTGGGCCCTGACTGGTCTAAGCAAACCAGGGTGTTCTCATCCCCCTGGTCATAGCGACTGGTGCAGGAGGAGGAATAGATAGGGAATCCCACGGCCCAGTTGGCCAGTAGCTATCCCAAACTGAGTCCTTAAGCTGTTAACTGAGTCCTTATCTGAGCTGCTGGATCAATCCTGACCTGAAGTCTACATACCATTTCTTTATTACAATAAATTCCCTTTATTGTTAAGCTGTTTTGAGCTTGGTTTTCTATTATTTGCTCCCACACACATCCTGATGCAGGGAGTGGGAATGAGTTCCCCCAGAGACTCAACATAGCGATGAGAACACCTCAGAAGCCAGACAGCAGAACAGCTTCCAGATGGCAATAAAGCAAAAAATGACTTTCCAGTGTCAGGGGGGATCAAGCTATATTCTAAAAAGCAACAGAAGGTCTAGGAAAAGTAGCCCTCGGAGAGCAAAGGCCTGCGATGCCCCACAAATGCCCCACGTGGCTGGGAGCAGGGGGCGGTGGGGCGGGGGGCTGGCCTGGGGATGGGGGCTGACCCCTCCCTCACCAGATCTCCAGGCCACGGCCCAGTGGAATGCCACCCCGGCCGCTGCGCCTGGCTGGCCCGCGCCCACGGCCCGCCGTCCAATTCTCTCAGCGAGCGCGCCGCCAACTTCCGCACCACCCGAGCCGCACTGGAAAACTGCCCACAAGTTAAAAGAGATTTCTTTCCAGCAGACATCGCTCTGGCGGATCCGAGCCTTATCTTCCCCTTCCAGAATGAGTGTTGTTCATTTCACTTCCTAAAATAAAATAAAAAACCTAAACCACAAACTGAAAAACAGGTGGGGCCGTTTCGGGATTTGGCTGGAGCGCGTCTGGGAGCTGATAAGGGGCAGCCAGTTGCCGGGCGACACAGCAGCCGACGGTGAGCCAACGGGGAGAAGCGCCCAGTGTTTCCGGGGCGCCCCCACTGCCCCCCCAGAACACAGCTGGGCACAAGCAGGCCCAGGGCTCCCCAAGGCCATTCTCATTCCAGAGAGCTTGCACCCCTAAGTATCTGGGGGTCAAGAGGGGCGGGGAGCAGAAGAGAGGAACCCACCTGTGCAGAAATAATGAACTGTCTTAACAGAGCAGAAATGCCGACGCTGACTGTCCCCGGGGATGGGGGAGGGCGCTCTGAAAGCATTCACAAGCAAACGCACGTCTGATTTGGAGACTCAGGCTGGGGCTAGGATTTTACTAGGGGCTGCTTCTGCAGACAGGTCTGCAGAGATGGGCCACAGGGCTCTACCTTGGCCCAGCTCCGGTCCACTACATAATTGGCACCAGGGCACAGAAGTTGCCGGATCAAATGTACAGCTGATCCAAAGAGCCGAAAGACAAAAAACAAAAGCAAAACCTTCAGGGCACTCAGTGTCCCAGGGGGGCCTATGTTACTGTGAGAGCTGGTGGTCAGCTGGTTAAAAATGGGGGAGATGATGGCATCCACTTCACAGGCTGTGAGAGTTAAATGAGTTAATAGCGAGAGGAGGTTTAAAAGGACACCTGATCCGTAGTGAGTAGCCCATACATATAAGCCACTATTATTATACTTGTAAGCTATTTAAATGTAATATGATCATAAGAACACTCCTAAAACGAAAAGGCCAATAGCTGAAGACACATGGGGTGATACCTGTCACTTGCCTCCTGCCCACTTCTCTCTCCTTTCATCCTCAACCCTCCTCCTTCTTGAGCACCCTGACAATCATAGCTTTTTTTTTTTTTTTTTTGTCTGCGTTGGGTCTTCGTTGCTGTGTGCTGGCTTTTTTCTCTAGTTGCGGCCAGCGGGGGCTCCTCTTCGCTGCTGTGTGCAGACTTCTCATTGCGGTGGCTTTTGTTGTGGTTGTGGAGCACAGGCTCTAGGCACACAAGCTTCCGTAGTTGTGGCACACGGGCTCAGCAGTTGTGGCGCACGATCTTAGTTGCTCCGCGGCATGTGGGATCTTCCCAGACTAGGGCTCGAACCTGTGTCCCCTACGCTGGCAGTCGGATTCCTAACCATTGCACCACCAGGGAAGTCCTGAATTCACAGCTTCCAAGCTGTAGCAGTAGTCATTTTCACCTCTTCCATGAAGCCTGTCCTGATTCCTATATGTGGAAAACACCTCTCCCACCACTCAAATCCTATAAGGGTTTATTTGTCCCTCTCAGGTGACACCTTTATCACCCCCTACCTTGGAATAGTGTTTTTCTTTTTTTTTTTTTGGCCGCACCGTGCAGCCTGTGGGATCTTAGTTTGCTGGGGCCCCGGTAGTGAAAGCGCAGAGTCCTAACCACTGGACCACCAGTGAATTCCCTGGAATAGTTATTTATATAGACATCTGCCGGCGTTATTTGCTGCTGGACAATAAATGACCCCAAAACATAGCAGCTTAAAACAATAAGCGTTTATCACCTCACACAGTTTCCGTGCGGAAGACCTCCAGGAGCATTTAGCTGGGTGCCTTGGCCCAGGCTCTCTCTCGAGGCTGCAGTCAAGCTGTCGGCTGGGACTTCAGTCATCAAAAGGCTTGACTGGGCTGGAGACTCCACGTCCAAGAGGGGTCACCCTCATGGCTGCTGGCTGGAGATCTCAGTTCTTCACCATGTGGACCTCTCTACACGGCTTCTTGAGCACCCTGACAACATGGCAGCTGGCTTCCCCCAGGGCAAGTGACCCAAGGGAGGGAGGCTGAGCTGTAATGTCTTTTTTGTTTGTTTGTTTTTGGCCCCACAGCGCGGCTTGCGGGATCCTAGCTCCCCGACCAGGGATTGAACCCGGGCCCTTGGCAGTGAAAGCCCTGAGCCTCCACCACTGGACCACCAGGGAAGTCCCCCGTAATGCCTGTGTTGACTTAGCCTCCATCGTTTCTGCAATATCCTGGAACTCAGGTCAGGCCTACTCAGCACAGGAGGGGACCCCACGGGAGTGAACATTGGACGCCATTTTGGAAGCCGGCCAGCACAGCACCTTCTTGCTCCTTCTGGAACATAGGCCTTAGCCCACAACTGAATATCCGAGCTCAACGTCTCACACCTAGCTGACGTTAAATAAACGTGTTAGATGGAAAAACACGAAGGTGGAGATTCCCACTCACTGGCTGATTGTGTTTTGTTCAGCTAAACCCCATCTGGCCTCCACGGGTGCATAGAGTGAAGTCCCCCAGGCCTGCGTGGACCAGGGAAAGAGGAGGAGGTGACTCCTGCGTGTGAACAAGGTGGCAGGAATAGAGGTCTGCGGAGCCAGCAACCTTGGAAGGAAGGAGGGAGGGAAGCCCAGCGGTGAGGTGACGATTTTCGGGGGGTGGACTGCCGAGGGTGGTCAAGCATAGGATTAGGAAGAGATTGTCAACTCAACAACAACAAAAACATTCAAAAATGGGCAAAGGAAAAAAAATAAAAACTAAAAAAAGATTGTTAAATGGGCAAGGATTTGGATAGACATTTTCCCAAAGAAGACAGAAAAATGGCCAGTAAGGAAATGAAAAGATGCTCGACATCACTAAACATCACAGAAACACAAATCAAGACCACAAAGAGATACCGCTTCGCACCCACTAGGATGGCGACTAGCAAAAACAAGAACAAAAACAGAAAATAACAAGTGTTGGCAAGGATGTGAAGAAATTGGAACCCTTGTGCGCTGTTGGTGGGAATGTAGAACGGTGTGGCCACTGTGGAAAACAATGGAGTTTCCTCAAAAATTAAATACAGAGCTATCACGTGATCCAGCAATTCTACTTCTGGGTATACACTTAAGAGAACTGAAAGCTGGGACTTGAAGAGATAGTTGTTCACAGCAGCACTATTCACAGTAGCCAAAAGGTAGAAGCAATGGATTAACGGATAAACAAAACGTGGTCCATTCATACAATAGAATGTTTTTTTCAGCCTTAAAAAAGGAAGGATCTTCTGACACATGCTACAACATGGATGAACCTTGAGGACATTATGCTGAGTGAACTAGGTCAGTCACAAAAGGATAAATATGGTGTGATTCCACTTATGTCAGGTCCCCAGAGTATCACATTCATAGAGACAGAAAGTAGAACGGTGGTTGCCAGGAGCTGGGGGAGGGGGAGGGGGAGTTATTAATGGGGACAGAGTTTCAGTTTGGGAAGATGAGAAAGTTCTGGAGATGAGGGTGGTGATCGCTGCACAGCAATGTGAATGTACTTAATAAAAAGACTGGATCATAGGACTACATGGAAGCACTGAAACCACACAACTTCTTAAGAAAGCATAAGAGAAAAATCTTTGTGGCCTCAGGTTTGGCAAAGATTTCTGAAAAACAACAACACAAAAAGCCAAGTTATAAAAGAAAAAAAAAATCAGTAAATTGGACCTCAATTTAAAAGAAATTTTTAAAGTTTGCTCTTAAAACGACATTATGTTAAAAAGCCAAAATGGCAAGTCACTGCGCAGGAGAAAAGTAATATGTGACAAATGATTTGTTCAGCTATTAAAAAACAAAAAAACTTTACAATTCAATAGCAAGGCAAATGACCCAATTGTAAAAAATGGGCAGAAGATTTGAACAGACACTTCACCAGAGAAGATACACTGATGGCAAATAAGCACATGAAAAGATGCTCTGCATCCTTAGTCACTAGGGAAATGCAAACGAAAACCACAAGCAGAGGGGGGAGAGAGAAACTGGGAGACTGGGATTGACATGTACATGCTACTCTATATAAAACAGGTAACTAATAAGGACCTACTGCACAGGGAACTCTACTCGATACTCTGTAATGACCTATACGGGAAAAGAATCTAAAAGAGAGTAGATATATGTGTATGTATAACTGAACCACTCTGCTCTACACCTGAAACTAACACAACATTTGTCTTTTTTTATTATTTATTTATCGTCGGGTCTTAGTTGCGGCTCACAGGATCTTCACTGGGGCTCGTGGGCTTCTCTCTCATTGCGGCGCGGGCTTAGTTGCTCTGCGGCATGTGGGATCTTGGTTCCCCGACCAGGGATGCAACCTGCGTCCCCTTGCACTGGAAGGCGGATCCTTAACCACTGAACCACCAGGGAAGTCCCTAACACAACATTTTAAATCAACTACACTCCAGTAAAAATTAAAAAACCAAAACCCACAAGGGGATACGCACACCCACCAGAATGGCTAAAATGAAAGAGTCACTACACCAAGTTTTGTGGAGGATGTGGAACAGTGGGAACGCTCACACTCAGCTGGGCGGCGCGTAAATGCTGCAGTCACTTTGGAAAACAGTTCAGCGGTTTCTTACAAAGTTAGACAGGCACCTACCATGATATGGTCATTCTCCTCCAGGGTTATTTATTTACCCAAGAGAAATGAAAGCAAACGTCCACACAGAATCTGGCACGTGAACGCTCCGAGTGGTTTTATTTGTAACAGCCAAGTCCTGGAAACAAGCAGGTGAACAGAGAAACAAGTGTGCGTGGGTGACGGGGCGTGTGGCCCAGGGGCGCACGGGAGGGCACAGGGGCCACGGCCAGCGAGGCCCCAGGCCTGTCCAAGTGCCTGGGGCAGGCAAGCCCCTTGGGCAGCGAGCAGGCAGGGACGCACGGTGACCGCCTGTGGGCTCCGAGAGGTCAGGAGAGACGCACGCTGCACACCACGCACCCGGCAGGCACAGGGCCTGGAGCAGGCAAGAGCCCTGCCCACACCCCCGCCCCCAAGCTCGCGTTCGGGGGAAGAAGCGGCAGCTGCTCCTCAAGGATGGTGCCCTCGCCCCTCCCCCCTTGAGTGGAGCCAGGAAGGGGCTGTGGCACTGCTGGGATCCGCTACCACGGCGCCCCCAAGCCCAGGCAGAGGGTGGAGGCCAGAGGGTCCCCCGCCTCAAGGCCCCCTCACACCCCTCCCTATCACGTCTCAAGTATCTCAAACATACGCAAAGCCTCTGACGGGCAGCCCTGGGGTTGGGGAGAACCCCCCCCACGCAGGCGGGGGACCCGGCTGCGATCCATCAGGGAGGGCCTCTAGGGTGTACAGCCCCTTTCAAGCAGAGCATCGCCGGGCCCCCAGCCCCCCTACAGCGGGGGCAGTAGTGACTGTGCTCTCCCCCTGCCTGGGCCCAACGCAAAGAGGGGACAGATGCCAGAAGAAAGGTGGGCGGGAGGACAGAAGCGGAGGAGGGCGATTTATGGCATAAACATAGCACTTGTGTGTGGAAGAAAAATATTTTCTTTGAACAAACAAGACTCTCAGCCTTGTTTCCCAGAAGCACTATTATCTCCAAAGAGCACTGCTTCCAAAAAGAAAGAAAAAAATAACGGGCAAGGGGTAGAGGGAGAAGAAAAACAGCTTTGCAGCCGCAGAACAAATGCTCCAGGGCCATGGGGGCCTTTGCAGGGGGCGGCGGGCCGGGGGGCTCCGGCTGCCCTCCCCTCACCCCACGCCCCGGGGCCTGGTCTGGGCCCAGTTCCCTCACCTCCAGCGGGGCTGGCAGCTCGCGTCTCAGCGTATTCTGGGGGCCCGCAGCCAGGCCCCCAAACCCCACACAATTACTCGGGACCTACTGTGCGCTGGGCCTGGGGAGATGCAGAACACAAGGGGCTCAGACTGCAAGCGGTATAGAGCGGCCCTGCGCCAGCCTTGCCCTTGCTAGGTAGGGGTGGGGGGAGAACGGGACGGCAGCAGTGTTGGGGCTGGACCACTTCTTTTCTCTTGCACCCCATGGTGTGTGTCACTGACCCTCGGGAGCGGCCTCTCGGTCCTTGTACAACCCACACCCACGCAAAGACAGGCTGATGTACGTGAGGATGACGGCATTGCTGCATCCAGGGTTTGCTGTGGTTGCTTGTTGGTTTGTTTTAACATTTAGAACTTTAAACACATTTTAGGAACAAAAATCCCTAGCGTCAGATTTTGTTTTTACAGACACGAGGGTTCCCAAAGCCTGACTTGCGACAAACAGTCCCACCCCGTGCCCAGCCTGGGCGCTCAGACAGGGAGGACTAAGCAGCATCTTCCCATTGGGTGGAGGGGGGGTCTTACCATTCCCGGAGGAACAGAGAAGCCAAGGGGGCCACGAGATACGAAGCCATACTACCGGGGAGATGGTGTCTGTTTTTTCTGGGGGTGAACAAAAGCAGTGTGTACTGACATCTCAAATTCTAAACATATTAGACCCTGACATTTTATTTCTAAAATTGCTTTCTGTCCTGAAGAAAAAATTATGCACAAATATTAAGTTTATAAGAACGCTCACTGCAGCACTGTTTACAAAAGCAAAAAGCTAGAAACAATCCAGATGTCCAAACACTGGGGATCAGTTAATAACTCGAGTAAATAATTAAAGTTGTCACAAATCACGGCACAGAAGATTATGTGAGGCAAAAACACGTGCACCACGTAAACAAACACTCAAAAAGAACATCGGGGGCTTCCCTCGCGACGCAGTGGCTAAGAAGCCACCTTCCAAAGCAGGGGACACGGGTTCGATCCCTGGTTCAGGAAAATCCCACATGCCATGGAGCAACTAAGCCCGTGCGCCACAACTACTGAGCCTGCGCTCTGGAGCCCGCGAGTCACAACTACTGAAGCCCACGCGCCTAGAGCCCGTGCTCCGCAACAAGAGAAGCCACTGCAATGAGAAGCCCGCGCACCGCAACGAAGAGTCGCCCCCGCTCGCTTCCACTAGACAAAGCCCACACACAGCAACGAAGACCCAACGCAGCCACAAAAAAAAAAAGAACATTGGGCAAAGTTGTTTGTAGGGTATAATCCCATTTTAATTTTTTCAATATATACATACACTATTACTCCAAAGAGAAAGGCTAGAAAGTTGTACTCCAAACTATTAATATTGGGACTTGAATTATTTTTCCTTTTGTTTACCCACACTAGATTTTCCAAATGAACATTATTTATTTATTTATTTTATTTTATTTTATTTTTTTTGGCCACACCGCACAGCTTGCAGGATCTCAGTTCCCCGACCAGGAACTGAACTCAGGCAACAGCAGCGAAAGTGCCGCGTTCTAACCACTGGACTTCCAGGGAAGTCCTAAATGAACATTATTTTATTAGGAAAAAAAAAAAAGACATTTAAAAACCAAATTCAAAAAAAACAAACAAACCGGGCTTCCCTGGTGGCACAGTGGTTGAGAGCCCGCCTGCCGATGCAGGGGACGCGGGTTCGTGCCCCGGTTCGGGAAGATCCCACATGCCGCGGAGCGGCTGGGCCCGTGGGCCATGGCCACTGAGCCTGCGCGTCTGGAGCCTGTGCTCCGCAACGGGAGAGGCCACAGCAGTGAGAGGCCCACATACCGCAAAAACAAACAAACAAACAAACAAAAAACGAATTCAGTAGGATGATGGCAATTAACAGGGAAAGTCTGAACAGGTACAGAAGTAGTGTAGGAAAAGAAGTGGTTCATTCTGTTTGGCAGGGCCAGGACCAGGGAGAAACCCTCCTAGACCAATGTCAAAGCCCTCTGGATTTTGAGGGACATGTCAATGTTCGCTAAAGTCAAACCCCAGCAGAGGAAAAAGTGCAACCAACAGGAGACAACTGGTACCCATGTGTGTCCCTGGGCCTGGCTCTTCAGACAGCCAAGTCCCCAAGGAAGACGCAGGTTCCCGGCCTTGCCCCTAGAGGGCAGAAGCAGCCAGTGTGGGAGCTTAAAGCATCTGGGTTGAACTGTCTCTGGGTCTGCTGAGAGCAAGACGTGCGAGCAGTAAAAAGTGTTGGGAAGCACACGTTTATTTATATAAAAATAAAGGTACTCGGGAATTCCCTGGTGGTCCAGTGGTTAGGATTCAGTGCTTTCCCTGCCGTGGCCCGGGTTCAATCCCTGGTCGGGGAACTAAGATCCTGAAAGCCGCACGGCACAGCCCAAAAAAAAAGAAAAAAAAAAAAAAAAGAAAAGGTCCTCATCTCTCTAATACAGAGAGTATCTATAAATCAGTAAGAAAAAATAACAGAAAAATGAAAGTCCCAGTGGCCTTTAAAATACCTGAAAAGATGGGAATTCCCTGGCAGTCCAGTAGTTAGGACCCTGCCCTTTCACTGCCAAAGGAACGGGTTCATTCGCTGGTCGGGGAACTGAGATCCCACAAGCCGCACGGTGTGGCCAACTAAAGTAAATAAATAAAATAAAATACCTGAAAAGATGTTCAACTTTGATCATAAAAGAAATGCTCAGTAAAATTACACTGAGTTACTGTTTTTCACCCACCAAGTTTGCAAAATCCAAAAGTTAGAGAACACCCTCTACTGGCAAGACTATGGGAAACAGATACTCTCGTATATTGTTAGTGGGAATGTAAATTGGTTCAACCAATCCCTGTGGAAGACAATTTGAGCAGTATCTACCAAAATTACAAATGTATATACTCTTTGATGCAGCTATTCTGCTTCAAGGAATTTACTTTATAGATACATGCACATGTGTAAAATAACAGATACTCAAGTGATTAATTTGTAGCATTTCATGTAATCACAAAAGACTGAAAACCATCTAAATGTCCAACCACAGGAGATGGGTTAAATACATGATATTACACCATCCAGTGGAATACTACGCAGCTGTCAAAACTGAATGAGGAGGTGATGGGAACAAAAATGACTGAGTAAGAACCTTCAAAAATTCACTCCTCGGGCTTCCCTGGTGGTGCAGTGGTTGAGAGTCCGCCTGCTGATGCAGGAGACACGGGTTCGTGCCCCGGTCCGGGAAGATCCCACATGCCGCGGAGCGGCTGGGTCCGGAGCCTGTGCTCTGCAACGGGAGAGGCCACAACAGTAAGAGGCCCGCATACCGCAAAAAAAAAAAAAAAAAAAAAAAAAAAAAAAATTCACTCCTCATAAAATCAATGGAAAAAAACGGGCAGAAATCAGAATCAACTTCTTCAGAGCTCTGGAAATTAACCAGAGGCTTGCAGCAACCTGGAGTGTGTTTATTTAAGAAAACTGACTGAATCTCAGTAGGAAGAGCAAGCTTGGTGGATTTTTAATTTGTCTTATCCCACCTCCCTTTCTCAGCTTTGAAAACTAACAGCCCACATTCCCAGCCCCAGAAGTAGCAGAACTGATCTGAGGCTCTTCCAAACCCTTATTCCCCCAAAACTGGCATTATTGGACATGTCTGGTGGTTCCATGGAAGACCCCATTGGAAAAAATTACCTTTATTTAACCTAACTCTGAGCTCACTCAGTGCTAAAAAGCCTTTCACAGAGGGGCATTTATCTAAAACAATTACAAGCGTTTTTTTTTAAAGAAATACTCTTATTCATTCATTCATTCATTCATTCATTCTTGGCTGTGTTGGGTCTTCGTTGCTGCGCTGGGTCTTTGTCCAGTTGTGGAGAGCAGGGGCTACTCTTCGTGGTGGTGCACAGGCTTCTCATTGCGGTGGCTTCTCTTGTTGCGGAGCACGGGCTCTAGGCGCGTGGGCTTCAATGGTTGCAGCACGTGCGCTTCAGTAGCTGTAGCACACGGGCTCAGTAGTTGTGGCGCAGGGGCTTAGTTGCTCCACGGCATGTGGGATCTTCCTGGACCAGGGCTCGAACCCGTGTCCCCTGCTTTGGAAGACGGATTCTTAACCACTGCGCCACCAGGGAAGTCCCAAGCAAATGTTTTAATTCTGCAGCTGCCTGAGGCAATGAATAACAGTTGGAGCAAGTAACAGACTAACCAGAATAAAAGATAAATAAATAAGTAATAAATAGGTAACAGACTGACCAAATAGCTGAGGAATGAGATGTCTACGGAGGGCTTTGAAAAGCTCTGACATACTTGGATCTTAACATCTTTGGTGGGCAAGGGATCTCTCTGGGGCACTAATCTCATTTGTGAGGGCTCTGCCCTCATGACCTAATCACCTCCCAAACGCCCCACCTCCTAATACCATCCCCGTGGGGGTCAGGATTTCAATATATAAATTTGGGGGGACACAAATATTCAGACCATAGCACTATATGATTGCACTTACAGGAACGACCTAGAGCAGTCAACTATAGAGAAGAAAAGTAGAAGGTGGGTGCCAGGGGCTGGGGGAGGGGGATGGGCAGTCAGTGTTTAATGGGGACAGAGCTGCAGTTTGGGAAGATGAAGAGACTTCTGTGGATGGGCTGCGGTGACGGCTGCACAACAACGTGAATGCACTTAATGCCACGAAACTGTACAATTAAAAAGGGTTACGGTAGTTTAATAAAGCGGGGGAGGGACGGAGTATATATCCATATTTGCTTGTATATAAGGAAACTTTAGAAAGAGACATAGAAAACTAAGGCAGTGGTTCCCTGAGGGCGAGAGAGGAATGCGTGGTGTGAACTAGGTGGCTGAGGGACAGGAGTAAGAAAGGACTTCTCACTGGGAATCTTCTCATATTTATTCATTGGTTGGTTTGCTTTTGCCCTACCATGCGGCTCCCAGGATCTCAGTTCCCCGACCAGGGATTGAACCCGGGCCACGGCAATGAAAGCGCGGAGTCCTGACCACTGGACCGCCAGGGAAGTCCCTTTATTCATTGTTGAACCACATGAATACATTCTTATTTCAAAAATTACACTTAAAATCAAAACCAGTGAAGAAGAATAACTGTGAACGATGAAGAAATGAACGCGAGTCTGATCAAACCTCTGGATCCAGCTGCCCACCTGGAGGAAACACAGACCGGGTACAATGGCACCTTGGGATGCAGTCAGCAAAAGCCAGAACGTGGGAAGTTCACCAGGTCAGCCGGCCTAGGCTCTCCGAAATATCAATTGTTCAGGAAAGAAAGGGATGGATGGGACCCTCTGGACAGGACGTTTAGACCCAGCAACGAAACTGCGAGACGGAGCTGCGGTGTCAGAGGCGACGCTCGGACTGGTGTGCAAGGGAGGTGGTCATGGCTGGAGTGTTGGAACTCTGCTTCTCGGTACATTTATGCCAACTCATCAAGCTGTTTGTTTTCTCTGATTTTCTGTACTTTTTTTTTTTCTTTTTTTAAGAAAATGTTAAAAGGAACGCAGGCCTTCCACGCCGTCCCCGCCGAGCAGGGTAGCACTGCTTTGTGGCTTGAAACTGAGTGTCCTCTAGCATAGGGCCTGGAGCAGGTGGCTGGCGGGCAGGCCACGGCTGGTGGGGAGGGAGCTGAGCCCCCTGGTTTCTTCTGGAGAGCAAGGTAACCATGCACAAAGCTTATGGCTTCTCTGCTGAAAACCAGGCTGTGTCTTTGAAGAATTCCCTCAGACCACCGAGGCTTTGCGAAACGCTCTCACCCCCAGACCTAGGCAGGAGCACCTGGCCCTCCCTCCCAGGGCTGGCTCTGGGCTCTCCTCACCCCACCTTGATTTAAGGAGGGCCCCTCTCCACCCCCAGCGATGGTCTGAACTGCCCAAACTTTCCTTCTCACGGGACTCAGACTCTTTTTTTTTAAAGAAATATATGTGTTTTTTGGGTTTGTTTTTGGTTTTGTTTTTTTGGGCCATGCCACACAGCATGCAGGATCTCAGTTCCCCGACCAGGGATCAAACCCCTGCCCCCAGCAGTGGACGTGCAGAGCCCTAACCACTGCACTGCCAGGGAATCCCCCAGCCTCATTTGGGGTAGCCCACTCCCCCAAAGACCCCTCCACTAATGGCTGGTGCATCCTTGCGCTGGTCCACATTTTGCTCTGCACAAACTTATCCTGGTAAGGACTTTTTTTCCAACCAAAATAGATACATACATATATACAAGATCTCGCTACTTGCCTTTGGGACTAATATACCGTGAACATTTTTTGTTTTAATAGATCCGGAGACGATCTGTTCTCGTTGAGAGCTTCATCCTAGAATATGTTTTTGAATGAAATTATGTTTTTATGTGTGTGTTTTTCTGTTTACATCTCAGAATTAGTTTCATCTGTGCCCATCGTAGAAAGTCTGGAAAAAGAAGAGAATTAATAACACACACAAGGAGAAATCCTCCCCCCACAGGAAACGTGCCTGCATTTCCTTCCAGTCATTCTTTCAGTCACCTGTTTTCCTCCCTCATTTGCTGGTGGGCTGAGCGCAGGACAGATGGGAGAGGGAGTGAGAGAAGCCCGCGACGCTGTATCCCTTTCTAGTTGCTGATATGGTGTCAATTACCACAGCTCTGGAAGTCAGGAGTCTGACACAGGTCTCACTGGGCTAAAATCAAGGTGTCACCAGGGCCGTGTTCCCTCTGGCGGCTCCATGGGAGAATCCACGTCCTGGCTTTTTCCAGCTTCTCAAGGCCACCTGCATTCCTTGAATGGTGTTCAGCAGTGTAGGGCTGAATCCTTCTTAAGCTTCCCTCCTGGACTTCCAAGGACCCCTGTGACCCCATTGGGCCCATCAGGATAACCTCCCCATCTCAAAGCCTGCTGACTAGCAAACGTACTTCCACTTTGCCAGTGACCTAGCATAGTCACAGGATCTGGGGATTAGGGTGTGGACGTCTTTGGGGACCAGATTCTACCTCTGCAGATGCCCGGGCCTGATGCTGCCAGGACCCAGGCCCAGAGCCCATGTACGAAGTGAGTGGGAGGGAGGAACCAGGGCTCTGGCTGGGACCACACTCCTCAATCCTGGAATACCCGGCTGGAGGTCACTGCCCTCCCTGGACACAAATGCAAATGGCGGGGAATCACCGTTTGGTAGGATTTACGTCATCTTCAATGTATTAATTTTAGTTTATCTGCATTGCTCATTTGTATGCCTTAGAAGTCATTTATGTCCTGGGGGATTAGTACTTTCGAAATCAGGGAATGTAGCAAATAAAAACACCCGTGGTTGGGAGCAGCTGGGAGCTGACCTCCACGTTCGGAAGCCAGGGACTGAGACGGGGGCTGTCACCCTGTGCAAAGATGCTAAACCCACTCCCTAAATACAACTCTAAGCTCCTCCCAGCCCTAAAAAATTCCCACTTAGACCCAGAAATTTCACTAACGAGAGTCTCTCCTAAGGAAATAATTCTAAACATAGAAAAACGCTCCAGCACAAGGCTGTCCAGGGCCGCTTTCCTTGGAAGACTGACTAATTAGAAACAACCTAATTGTCCGACAGTGGGGGACCAGCGGGCCTGTGACAGCAAAGCCTCATCATTAAAAGGATGAGTCCGGGAGAACACAGGCAAGATGCTTTCATCGTGGCGAGCGTAACGCTGCACCGGGAATCGGATGATCACAGCTACAGATGGTTTTTAAAGCAGGGAACAAAGGCTTGAAGGACATTAACAAGAACGTCAGCAGACGTTCTCTCCGGCTGCGGAGGACGGCGGCGACTTCTCTTCCCCTTTGTTCTACCTCTCGGAATTTTTCAAGTTCCCTGGATGAACCTAACAGAAGAGTCTACCTTCGAGTGAACTGGTTGTGTTAACTGACTGGTGTATAAAATTAATCCAGTCCTTTGTGTGGGTGTGTGAACGTGTGCGTGTTACACATGAGTGTGAGTGCATGTGTGAGAGTGCAAGCGACAGGGAACTGGAGTGTGCGTCTGAACGTTGAGCGTGACTGGGCGTGAACGTGAATGCGTGGGTGGGTGTGAGGACAAATGCTACAGGTATCAACGTGTGTGTGCAAATGTATGTATTGAGTGGACGCGTGTGTACACATGGGTGTGAATGTGGGGGGGCATCAGTGTGGGTGTGGGACCGAGTGTGTGATCACATGCCCGTGTAAATCATGCAAGTGCTCGTGTGAATGTGTGCGATGGGTGGGGTTTAAGTGTGTGATATGAATACGAATATGGGGCTGTTTGTGGACCTGCGAGAGTGGGTGTGACTGTAAGCGTGAGTGTGTGAATGTCAGGTGTGCGCAGGAGGGTATGGCCGGGAGTGTGTGTGTTGGAGTGCGTCTGTGAATCTGTGTGCAGTTGTGAATGCATGTAAGCGTAATCATGAGTGTGTGTGAACGCTGGGTGTGTGCACACACGTGAAGGCCCGTGACTGATGGCGCGTCTCTGGAGGGGCAGCCCCCCTGCCCGCCCTGCGGCGGGGAGAGGACTCCCCGCAAAACTGCCCACCCGGGAGAGGCCCCACCAGCCCTGGAAACGGGTGCCCCGCACCCCCCAGCACCTGCCTGGCTCTGCACATGCTGCACGGGGGGCTGCAGGAGCCCCCAACACCCTGGGCCTCGCCAGCCGCCGGTGGACAGCCCAGCCCCGGCGGCCCCTCTGCACAGGCTGTGCCCCTCGCATCTGTCCACCAACCTGCCCCCAGCAGGGAGGAGCGCCCGGTGAGGGCCCAGAGTGGCCGTGCTGCTCCTAGACCTTCCCCATCGACTCCCCCAGCCCGGGAGCCGGGGCTTCAGCTCAACATAAGAGCCAGCGGCCGCGTGACAAGCGCGATGCGGACCTCTCGGAGGAGACCCTGGGGCGGGGCCCAGCCAGGCTTGAAACCCAGAGGGTGCCCATCGCACGGGGAGGACCAAGGAGAGACGCCAAACAAGGGACACCGGGTCCTTGCTGAGAGAGAGGCCTGCTCTGAGGACACGGAAGAGCCCACCCTTCCGCAGAGGCCTCCCTGACCCCCAACCCAGACTGCGGCCCCTTCCCCGCCGTACCCTCCTGGGTGGCGCTTACCACGGCCGGGAACGCAGCTCAGGTGGGCATCCCGGCCAACAGCCAGCACCAACCGCCCCACGTGAGTGAAGGTGCTTCCAGAAGATCCAGCCCCTGCAAGAGGCTCCGGACATGGTGGGACAGAGGTGGACCACGTCGCTGGGACCTGTCCCTGCCCCACGGACGCTGCGAGCATCTCCAAAAGGCTCCCTACAGCCTGGAGTCGGGGCGGTCTGTCATGGGGCCCCCTCAGCCTTGCTTCTCCCCCTCCCCACTTACCCGTCACCCTAATGATCGCGTCTCACGCGTGTGTGAAGCAGAGCCCCCGGGATTTCTCCTACCCGCACGCCCATCTGATCTCCCCCTGCTGCTGCCTTTGGACACAGCAGGGCAGAGGGTCGGTCCTGCCCCTCTTGGGAAGGTCACTGCTGACCCCTTGAAGGACTGTCCCCTCAGCTTTCTCCCCGGCTCCCGGGCGGAAGTGAACCATGGTGGGGAGTCCCGTGGGTGTGCACCAGGCTTGGGGGACCAGCTCAGGCAGGACCGGGAGGGACGGAGGCTCCTCTCTCCACGCTGCCGCTGCAGCTCAGGCGACTCTGGCCTCGAGGACCAACCGGGGGCTCGGGAGGCATCAGTGAGCCCTCCTCGGCCTACCTGACGGTCCCTGCCCTTGTCACTCTGTCCTGCAGCATCCCTGGGGCCCACCTCTGTCCACGGCGCCTCCCAAGTCCAGGTACCCACTCCTCCCCAGACGCCTGCCCTGGGCATCCCCGCCTCAACTGCCACCTTCCATCCCCCTCTGGCTGCGGGCAGAGCCCCTTCCCAGAACCCAGGTCTGGTGGAGGAAGTATCTGCCTAAAACTGCGGCTGCAAACAACCCAGTCACAACAGGACACCTGCTGTTATGGTTCCAACTACATGAGGTCCCCAGGAGAGCCAGGTTCATAGAGGCAGAAAGTAGACGGCTGGGTGCCAGGGGCTGGGGGCTGGGGGCGGGGAGGGGAGTGGTTGGTGGGGCAGAGTTTCAGTTTGGGAAGATGGAAACGTTCTGGAGATGACGGTGGTGATGGCTACACGACGACGAGAATCTATTTAACGCCACTGAACTGTACACATAAAAAAGGTTAAGACGGTAAATTTTACGTTCCGTACTTTTTACCACAATTGAAAACTACAAATATGTGTATTCAATAAAAATGAAACTGACTCAGTCCCCACGGGCCCCAGATTAAGGGCTGTGCCGACCCTGCCTCTGCCAGCCTCACGGAGCCCTTGTGCGGGGAGCAGCCTCGGGCCACACCAGTGTCCCTGCCCCCCTGCCCGCCAGCCCCATCCTGGCCTCGCCCCTCCTCACAGCAGTCGCCTGCTGATGGCCCCTGGCAGCGCCTGGTGCCCCGCGTTGGGTCTCACGTCTCCATCCAGGGACCCCCAAGGGGCCAAGCACAGACTCTGTCCTCAGCACCTGAACAGCAGCGGGTGACCGGAGCGCCACTGCCTAAGCTCGCCCTCCGGGGCTGCAGAGGGGGTCGCAGCGGAAAGGCCAGGGCGCGCCCCTGCTGGAAGGACCACGCAGGTTTTCTAAATCAGGTCCACTTTATTTGAAACTTTTCACATGCCACAAATTTACATGAAAATACCCATTCAAAATGTAGCTGGAACGCGAAATTCAGGAGTGGCCTCACCGGAGGACAAGGAGGTCGGTCATCAGAAGGCAGGTGACGTGTATTCGGTCGTGTAGCACCTGGTCACGCGCATGCCGTGAGAAACCCTGGCACTCACCTCACCCTTCCTCCCATTGGTAACGTGCCAAGCAAGACTGTCCAGTCAGAGGGGCCGGCAGGTGGGCGACGGTCAGAGGGCAGCGGTCCCAGGGCTGAGCGCCGCGGGTGGCTGCGGGGTGCCACGTGCCCACGGGCACATGTGCAAAAGCACCCTCACCTCTCGTACCCCCCCCCCCAGCGCAGTGGGCACGGCAGGGAGGCCTCTGGGGCCGGCCGGCTTGGAGTCTGGTGCAGGGGGTGCCCTGACCCTGTGACATCAATGCGAAACCTCACACTTCACTGGCTTTTGAAAGAGCTTTAGAAAGTAATTTAGACGATGTTGGTTGGCCTGTGTCGGACCCACAGTTTGTTTGAATTCCTGTGGGTATTTGTTCATCGCCCAGTGGAATCCTGCGCCCTAGATGCAGACAAGACCAGCAACCATCCCCGAGCCCCTCGGCACAACCTCACCCCATCCCGTCGGGGGGGGGAGGGGGACTGGGGCTGAGGCCACAAGGACCACAGGTGGCAGCGTCCACGTCCCCCTCACCTCGGGTTTTGTGACTGGAGCCGTGGCAGCCTGCTGCCACGGCCGCGCTGCATCATCCTCACCCACGAACTTCTCTTACTGCTTCCCACAAGGTCTCAGCAATTTTCAAATCCTAAAGGAACGAACAGTGAGAACGAGAGGAAGCAGGAGGCTGCCGGCTGCTCCAGTGCCACTCAGAGGAGGACGCGAGGGTGGGCCCATCAGGGCAGGTCCCCTTCCTGCCAGGCGGGGTCGGGTGAGGGAGGGGGGCCTGAGACCCGCCAAGGCCGTGCACCCAGGGAGGCCCCTGACACAGTGAGGCTGCAACTGCTGGCTTCAGATCCCCTGGCCAACTTACCCAGCCCTGGGCCCTGGCAAGCTTCTGCCCCCTGGGCCGAGCGGCCTGCAGCTCTGGATCCTGGCGCAGGGGGTTAAGGGAGTGTCACCCTCAGCACCCAGCCCTGCTGACCTGCCCAAGGAGGGGCGTCGTCCCAGGCCTGAGTGGAGAGGCCCTCGGGGGCCTTGCGGAGGAGGGACCCTCGGACTTGTCTCCTTGGGTCCTCGGACGGGCAGCTGACGGGTGGGGATGAAACCCATCCCCTTGTTGTATGAGAGTGAGGTGCCCTTAATCCAGCCCCTCAGCTCGGGAATAAAAACACTCGCACGGGACAGAGAGAGAAGCCGCCGACAGCAGGGAAGGGGGCCTGCGGGTCTCTACTCTCCTCAGGCTCAAGAAGCCTCCCTGGGGGAGCACCTTCAGGCCCGGCCACCAAGGCTGCCTGACGCTGCGGCGGCAAAGCCGCAGCCCTGGGAGCAGGCGGGGCCGAGGGGTCTAGGGGCGAGGAGGGGCCACAGGCAGAGCGGCGGCCTCAGGAGGCCGGGGGCTTCTCTTTTTAACAGAGAGATCTCCCTGATCCCCTCCTCCCTCATTCCCACCTCCCCCAGTGTCTGCCTCACACACACAGCGCGCACACACACACGTGCACACACACCGTGCACACACACACGTGCACACCAGGAACAAGAGCCCGTCCACAGCAGACTACACTCACACATGTAGGCGCACAGACGTCCATGCACGCACCACGCACACGCACACACACACGCGCACACACGCACACACACACACGCGCGCGCGCGCAGGCGCCAGTGCTGACCAGGCCCCTCTCAGCAGGCAGCATATGGTCCGTCGCTTAACAGCCCAGTTCTGCCAATTGGGGACCATTAGGGTGGGTTCTTTTCCCAGCATAAAATGCTGCAGAATATAAGCTGCAATTAACACCGGTGCCAAAATGCACTTAGCGAGAATAAGCACATTATTAACATCTGGTGGATCCGTCTTGGGTGGAGAAGCAGCGGAAATTCTTGCTCTAAGGAAAGGATGGCTGAGGGGGACACTAAGGATACAAGGCCTCCTGTTCGGGGGCTGCCTTCCAAGTCAGCTCGTGCCCCAGCCTCTCGTGAACGGCCCCTCCCAGCCCTGCTTGCTGGCATAAACGACACTGCTGGTTCAAACTGCCTGCTCACGAGAACAGGCCATCCGGGCCAGAGCACGAAAACCGTGGCAGCCTGTGGATAAATTCTTATGGAACGATCATCCTCTGGCCTGAGCCCGGGTTGCTCTGGACGAAAGGAGACGTGTACCCAGGGCCCCAGGGGTCCCGGGGTCGGCCAGACCACCTGCCCCCATCCTGGGCCACGTCCCTCTGCCGGTCGGGCTGTAACTGGCCACGCTCCTGCTGTGACGGCAACGAGCAGTCAGTCCCCACATCACCCTTCCTGAGCACCCTCCCGGTGGTCTCAAGGCGCAACTGAAAGACATGCCCAGAAATGGGGTGGGGGACTCCCACCACCTCTCAGACCCTCATCTACAGCGTGTGGCCCTAATGAGGGCCTTGGCCCTGTCTCCCCAGGGCCCAGGGCAGCCTGCATGGCCAGAGGGGCGGGCCCGGTTGTGACTCTCAGGCCACGTCAGGACTGCGGAGGGGAGGGCTGCAGGTCTGGTGGGGGTCCCTCTGGGCAGGAGGCGAAGAGCCGCCAGCGGAAGCTGGGGAGGGAGGGAGGAGGGCACCCCATGCTCCAGAGAGGAGACAACTGCACCCTCGGCAAGAAAACCACAGCGCAGGGGGAGGAGACCCAGCTCCACCTGGTGCTGCGGGGAGGTGAGAGCAGGGCCGGGGCCGCGGGGACGGGTGGAGGCCGCCAGACAGACTGCGCTTAGGGAGAATCGACTGGAGCACTCGGGGGCCTGTGTGCGTCCCGAGACCCTGGCCCTCCAAGCACTTCCACCATCGGAAGGCCTCCTGGACCCCCTCGGCCTGGCAGGGCGGGGACTGCTGAACTGTCTGCCCCTTGAGAACCCAGGGAAGGGCAGGCGAACACAGGCCCAGGGTCCAGGTACCGGGCCCTGCAACAGGCAAACTATAGGACACACTATACGACACGAGGCGACCATCACATGGAACAGAGTGGGAAGCGGGCTGGGCTAGGGGCCACAGAGTGGATGGCAGCCGAGACGGGCCGCAGCGGTGAGGAGGGCCTGGGGAACCTGCACCCCCAGCCCAGAGGGAGAGGGAGGCCGGGGCAAGATGGGACCAGTCCCTGGGGTCCTGGGGAGGCAACCTCTGCGGAGACCCAGGTACCCCCGGCTGGAAGCCGCCCCGACGCCACTCAGCCTTCCCTGGAAGTCTCCAGGAGCGTCACCGGGAGCGTTGGGGCAAGACGCTGGGTGCAGGGAACCCAACTGGGGCCCCTCAGAAGCCCACCAGCCGCAGGGATGACGGCTCTGGGGGAGTCTCGCGGCTGACAAGGCAGAAGCAGTGGGCGGCACGTGGCGGGAGGCCCAGGACACTGGGAGGACGTCCCTCGTTTTGGGAATAGCTGCGTTGCATTTTTTTAAAGTGCTAAATAAAGCTGTCTGAAACGGGGTAATGTGATCACTCCTCCAGCCCCACACATCCCTTCTGGGTTTTAATATTTCAAGGTTTTCTAATGAAGCAGGTCTATCCGTGTTTCCCCAGAAACAGAGACCTTCACAGGGACCTGCAGCTTCCCTGCCCAGCAGCCCGCTGCTGGCCCGAACCTGTCTGACGTCACGTGGCTGGACGCACACCAGAGGTGTAACTGGGTTAACTGGAAGGAGGGGAGAGCCCCAAATCCGCCACAGCACCTGCAAGCCCCCCCCCCCGCCTCAGGCTCCCAGCCGCCCACCACGGAGCCCGAGGCAGGTGACCAGGAGCACAGGGCCTCTCCTGGGGGCTGGGGGACGGCCGTGGGGTCACGTGGCGCTCTGGGGACCTGGCCCCCAAGGAGTCAGCGTCCTGGCGATGGGTGTCTCAGCCCAAGACCACGCCGGCCAGGCCCGCAGGTCGCCCGACAACCGGCCCTGCCGCCGCTGCCTCACGCATCTCAGCCAGAGCGTCACTGAGCACAGACTCCTCACAAGAGGAGGCCCCTAAGGGCTGGGGAGGGGGCTTCCTTCCTCCGGTGACCCACCGGGCATCCGGTGTCCTCGGGCAGGGGAGCAGCCGCGGCGGCCGTGGCAAGGCCGGAAGCCACACACCTGACCGGGGCAGTCCTGCTTCCTCGGCCACGGAGACGCAGCGGCCACAGGTGGCGACGGGCCGGTGGGGCCACTCCTGTCACCACCACAGATTTGGCGGCTCCTCGGCCACTCTGCTTTTAAATAAGGTGACCTCGTCCAGGTGCACCATGGGAACGTCTCGGATGACATCGGTCAGGCCCTCGTGGAGCAGAGGGAAGATGACGACGTTCAGCGCGGGCCGCTCGGCCTGGAAACTGAACCAGAGGCAGGCTGTTAGCAGGACCACGGAGGGAGGGACGGAGGGAGGGAGGCTGGGCTCAGGGCGTGGAGGTGGCCAGGGTCAGGCTGTGTCCCAGAGCCGCGGCTGACACCGGAATGCGCCTCCAGGGCCCCTTCACGCTGAGGCTCCAGGGAGCAGGCAGGAGGGCAGCCCGTCGGGGCAGGCCCCTGCCTTCCCAGGCAGCGGGGGTCCCTGAAGGGTAACACCCAGGGGGCTGCAGAAACAGCGTCTGTGGTCACTGGAGGCCCCACGGCCAGGACACCCGCAGGGGAGTGGAGAGAGGGGACAGGTGGCCAAACCCTCATGTCCACAGGCCATCCTCGAGGGACATGAACGCCCAAGTCAGGTGAGGCAGCCCCTCTGCCAGGAGACCAAAGCAAGGAACACGTGACAAGTAACCGTCAGACGACCTCTCACCTTCCACACCCACGGGCGACAGGCTCCACCCCGTGGGTGTGAGACGACATCCACGGAGCACCTGCCAGGCCAGGCCCCACACCGGAGCTGGCCCCAGTGGCCAGCCAGTGAGGTGACCCTCCCCCTTCCCACCTGGAACCCGAGGTGACTCTGGTCATGGGAGAGACTTCCATCCCGTGGGGCTCAAAGGGCGAGAGGCAGGAAGGTGCCCACACAATTTGCCAAAGCTAAAGCCAGGTCCCAAGTCCCGTGCCTGCTTCAGGGAACGAGGGAAGCGCAGTCCCGGCCTCCCCCTGCCCCCGGCCCCCCAGCAACACTGAGCTGGATTTGCTGGATTTACGACATATGTGAAATGGACGCCAGAAAGGCACTCATAAAACTTCATGTTTTGGCAATAAAAATGCCGAGGAAATACCTCCCGGTTCTGTGCGCCACGTTCTGCTCCCGGCAGCGGCGTCTGTGACCGTGAACCGGCAAGTCCTCACCTGCAAACCCTCTGTGCGATCTACTCTGCTTGAAACAAAATACCCTCAGGTGTGGGATGTGCGTGCAAGGCTCCTGCCTGCCTGCCATCCTGAGGCTCTTAATGAGCTGCTGTCAAGATGCTGAAGGGGGATTAATTTCTCACCCAAAGCGAGGAATGTGGCGGCGTGCTGTCCCTTCCCCGCCGCCCTGACCGCCGACGTGCACGCAGGGTGGAGGGGCCGCCCCAGAATCAAACCGACTTCCTTCTCAAGGCTTTCTCCACGGGGTGGGCACCTGGGTCGGCTCCGACCTGGGCAGGGCTGGGGGGCCTCGCCCGCACCCGCCTCTCTGTAAAGCCCCTCCCCGGCCTGAGGAGCCTGCGCGCTCCCCCAGCTGCAGCCTCATTGTCCCCACCCAGAGTGAAGCCTGGAGTCGGCGACAAGGCAGTGGACAAGGGGCAAAGGCAGAGAGCGCGATCACTCCCTTCCGAGTGCAGGGCTGGGGCTCCGCCGGCGGAAGGAGGCAAGTTCTCGGCTGGGGCTCATGTGCGGGCCGAGAGCTCGCGGGTTCTGCTGGGTCACCTGCACATGTGTTCTAATGTTCATTTGTGCGATTCAAATATAGTTTGAGATTTAGGTAAAGAGACACAATGAAATAAAATAAAACTCCTTCCAGCTACCCACATTCAGAACTAGCCTGATGACCGCCAGCAGGACAGGCCACCTCTTGGGACCACTCCCCTGACCAGGGCTAATCACATCACTAAAGACCCGAGGCTGCAGCCTCTGGCCTGGAGTCACGAGCACAAAGCCAGGCCTGCGAGGTCCATGGGTTCACCTTCAGGCACAGGCGTGCGTGCCCTCCTGGCGCACGGCGCACTCCCCACTCCCTGGGCACCCTCCAGTGCACGCACTCCCCAGGCCCAGCTCTGCACTCAGCTGCCCCCATGCCATCCTGGGCAGCAGAGAGAGCAGAGCCCTGCCCCTGCAATCGTGCTAGCCTGGATCCCACCTGGGGGCGACAGAGGCAAGATTTACGGAGCTCACACGCTAAGCCCGCGACAGGGGCCGCTCACTCGCTCTGAAACCTGCAGAGCGAGTTGCAGACGCCACCGTGGAGACGCCCCTCCCGAAGGGTCTGAGGGTGACTCAGGGCTTTCAAAAACACAGAGGTTCAGGAAAGTTCAACCATACTTACTCTCTGCCATTTATAACAGCCGGAAGGGAGATCACATTGAAGAAAACTGTCTACCTGAGGCTGTTAAAAACACACCAGGGGATTTAAAATGGGGCCTTCGGCTATCTGAAAAGCCAGCTGCCCAAAATATCTTCCTTCTCTGAGCCTCCAAGGAAGCAAGCAAGATTGTGCTTGTTTTAAACCCATTGTTTTGGGCTTCCCTGGTGGCGCAGTGGTTAAGAATCCGCCAGCCAATGCAGGGGATACGGGTTTGAGCCCTGGTCCGGGAAGATCCCACATGCCGCGAAGCAACTAAGCCCGTGCGCCACAACTACTGAGCCTGCGCTCTAGAGCCCGTGAGCCACAACTACTGAAGACCACGCGCCACAACTACTGAAGCCCACGCGCCTAGAGCCCGTGCTCCGCAACAAGAGAAGCCACCGCAATGAGCAGCCCGCGCACTGCAATGAGGAGTAGCCCCCGCTCGCCGCAACTGGAGAAAGCCCAGGCGCAGCAACGAAGACCCTATGCAGCCATTAATTAAATTAATTATTTTTTAAAAAGGCACTGTTTTGGGGCTTCCCTGGTGGCGCGGTGGTTGAGAGTCCACCTGCCGATGCAGGGGACACGGGTTCGTGCCCCGGTCCGGGAAGATCCCACATGCCGCGGAGCGGCTGGGCCCGTGAGCCATGGCCGCTGAGCCTGCGCTCCGCAACGGGAGAGGCCACAACAGTGAGAGGCCTGCGTACCACAAAAAAAAAAAAAAAAAAAAAGCACAGAGGTGGGCGGTAGCCAAGAATAAAACATCCATCAAAGGTTCACAGAACTCAGATGATGCTCTGGGCAGGTGTGTGGGGTGCGCCCTTCTCAGCTCCCCACCAAACTTGCTGGGACCCACAGGGCGCCTCGGAGCAGCCTGGAATCTGCCCTCGCGCAGAGGAAGGGGGTGGGAGAGACCCTCGGTGTCAGCTGTCGTGCGGCCCCCAGGTCCCATGTGGACAGGATTGTAAATCCGAGGGCCTGACCCCTGGAGCCGGTAACTCCAGTGCGAGGCTCTGTCACCAGAAAGGCCTGAAGGACAAAGGCCAGGACAAAACAGAGGACGGAGGAGCAGGTTCGGGACGTCCCCAGGGCTCCTCCCCCCCCAAGACGCTGTCAGGGAGGGCCTCTCCCCAGGAACGACGCAGCCTTCCAGAAACACTTTACGCACGTGCCAGCAGAGAAACAGATTACGCCCCTGCTTTTGTTTGAGACACACTTTGAAAGATTCCCTTTGGTGACCCCAAGTGCTTCCTGTTCTTTTATCAGCTGCATTTCATTCCATCAACTGGAGGCATCATAATTTATTTCCCAGTCTCCGACCGATGGACACTTGGGTTGTTTTCAATCTTTTGCTAAATCGAACAGCACCGCCATGAAGAGCTCTATGCAAACCCCATGGATAAGCCCGTCCATAGAACCGAAGCCTAAAGGCGGGAGCTTAGTTGGGTCAGGGGTGTGCGTTCCAATCCACAGAGGTGGCACACCTATCTTGGGCCACGGGCTGGTCTCTTCCCTCCACTAACACAAGCAGGCTTTGCCTGAGGGGGTGGAAAACGTTATACCGAAGTGCACCCCGGGCAGTGCAGCCCCATGGGACCAGCAGCCACGCCCCAGAAGCCCTGGGCCCCCCTGGCAGTCACCTCCTCGACCCCTACCAGAGTGGACCACTGCCTGCTTTTGAACTCTCCAGAAACAGAGTTGTTCGCTGTAATTTAGTTCCTGGTTTTCTCACGGGGGAGGCTGGGTGCTTTCTCTCAGTTAACACCTGCAACCCCTGTCCTGTGCCCTCAGACCCCCACCTGGTTTGAACGGTGCTACTGCTGGGCAGGCAGGAGGCCAGGACAATCCGACCTCTGGCAGTGACAGGACCTGCAGATGGTTCTCCTAGTTCATCATTTTCTGTAAATGATTTTTTAAAACACGCAAAGATATTCAACTTCATTCACAAAAAATATGAGTTGAAAACCACAGTAAGTGTCAACAGACAAAAGGACAAACAAAATATGACCTATCCACAGGCTGGAATCTCACTCGGCCTTAAAAGGAAGGGATTCTGACACCTGCTCCAACATGGACGAACCTCGAGGCCATCATGCTAAGTGGAATAAAGCAGACATCATGGACAAATACTGTAGGATTCTGCTTCTGTGAGGTACCTACAGGGGTCAAGGTCACAGACAGAGAGCAGAACGGTGCTTGGCAGGAGTTGGGGGAAAGAGGAGAAGGGGGGTATTGTTTAACGCATATGGAGTTGCTGTTCGGGACGATAAAAAGGTTTTGGGTATAGACTGTGGTGATAGGTACACCACAGCATTTAATGCCACTGAACTGTATACTTACAAATGGCTAAAATGATAACTATTATCTTATAAATGTTTTACCACAATAAAAAATTTAAAAGGAAGGAACAGAATCTGCCTTCAGAGAAATGGAGAGATGCCCAACGCTCACAACCACCCTGGTGACCTGGCGCCGCACGTCGTCCGCCCTCACCTCCCACGGGGCTGGTGCTGCCAGCTGGGGACTCATGCCAGTCTTCCACAGCCCAAAGCCAGGAACACCAGGCATCACTGTCCCCAGGCCTTCGCTGGAATCAATCCTCCAAGAGACCCCTAAGAAAAGGGAGGTGTGTGAACCACGGCAGAGACAGGACGACAGAACACAGCTGCGTTTCTCGTCACAGAAAAAACAGCCACCCTACGTCGTCCTCGAGGGAGGGACCCAGGAGTGCGAAGCACGGCCTGGCGACCAGTAGGTCCCCAGGGACGTTCCGTGCTGTTGCGGCGTGAACAGCAGCAGGAGGCTGGAGCCTGACCGCAGACCCAAGCCTCGGGCCCGGCCCCAGCTCCCTGCTCAGAGCCACGGTGATTCCGGCCCCAGAGACCTCACCTGGAAAATGAGGGGCTCCAGTGATGACGAAAGAACTCCTGTTCTAGGGAACTACTCGGCGGTGGGAAGAGGCCGCGTGCCCGGCAGCAGGTGCAGCCACCGCCCTCGCCCCCTCCTCGGTGGCCTGGACAGCCCTGGCCACAGGAGATGCTAAGCAGTGAACATCTCCCACACTGATCAGTCGCCGGGGCTGCAGGCGCGCCCCTGACGTGGCCCGCTGGCTGCTGCGCTGGGGCCCACGGCACGCGGCCCGAGCCCTGCCAGCTCCCAGACCAGCCTCTTGGGTGTCCACCACAAATGGAGCCAGAACTCGCCAGCCAGCGAGCTCTGCGTCAAGGCCAAGGATTCCCCCAGTTGAGCCTGCAGCAGCGAAACCCTGCTGGCCTGGTATTTTTCGTGACACTCCCAGATCACCATTCCAGGTAGGAAGGACAAACGGACCCCAGAGACCTGTCCCGCGCGGCAGTGAGCTGAGGATCCAAGATGGGGTCCCACTGCCCCCCCCGTAATGCAATTACGGTGGCGGAACAGCACGCTAACTCTGTATTTTAGAATCCACTTTCAACTCTGAAGCTCCCAGTGTGCCCCAGACTTAAACAATGTATCCCTGTATCTGTAAACTTCCCTGGTTCTACACTCGCGTACAGAACACAAACACAGAGGGGCGGGGAGCACTGCATCTGGGCGGGAGGCCCTGGAGCCCAGGCGCCCATCAGCAGCACAGCTGACTGTGTCTGCTCAGGCCTGGGCTGCTGCCTCTTGGCCTCGTGGGCCTACATTCCTCGCAGTCCAGGGGGAGGGGAGGAATTTCCACATGGGCTCCAGAGACGTGACCCCGTCAGTGGGATGCTGGGCCCAGGGGGACGGAGGACCAAGCCCGCTCCCGCCCCAGGGTCGGGGTCCTCCCGACGCTCCTGAGAAACGGGGCTGCAGCCAGTCAACACATGTGGCCTGGAGTGGACGAGACCCCCGAGGGCGCGGCCCGGGAAGGCCCTGCCTTGTGGGAAAGTGCTCAGCCCGCTTCAGAACCAACGCGTCCTCACCCCGGATGGCTCGGCTCAGACAGGGACACGTCAGGGTGAGAGCCTTTTCCGCCCCACCATCCTGCTTCCTTGAAGTAAGCGCCTCTGCCCCTCGGACCGGGCACCGTGGGTTATTACAGGAGGTGGCAGAGGGTGGCAGAACGGCCACACTGGCCTCCAACACCTGCTGGGCCATTTACCCTCGAGACGGGATGACCAGGACGCCCCCAAACCTCACAGAGCTGGGCTGCCTCTTTTGTCAAGGGGGGAGAAGGCACCGCCACCAGGCGATCGTAGGGGATCCTGAGCAACGCCACCAAGGCGGGCACACACAGTCGGCAGCGAGCCACCACCAGGAAACAGCGGCGCCGGGAAGCAGGGACAATGGCTGCTGGTTTACAGACAGGACACTGGGCTCAGAGAGGGAAGCGACGGGTTCAAAGTCACAGAGCAACAAGGCCAGGAGGTGAGCACGTCATGGGATCTGAGGGTGCGGGCGGGGGTGGGGGGTGGTCTGACCTCAGCGGGATGCCACGTGTCACCCCGCGTACTACCAAAAGAGAAGCAAGTGAGGACACCGCCCTCACCCAGGCCAGAGTTCACGAGGCCTCGAAGGGAACTTTCAGGAATGTGAGAGTCAAAGGAAATCAAGAAAGCTGTGAAATCCCTGGGAAGGGCGCCCCACCCACTGCATGTCTGGGAGAAAGTGGACAGCAGAGGCGTGGCTGGGTGCACAGCACGGAGACGCCCAGGGCACCCTCGCGACGGGCCACAGGGCCCCTCGGTGGGTCAGGCGGTACTGACTTGGCCAGGAAGGGTGACTCAGGGTTTCTAGGAGAGACAGGAAGTGAAACAGAGAGGCTGGCTCTGCTCACTGGACAGGGTGTCCCCGAGGCCAGGTGGTCGGGGGAGCCCAATGGGAATCCAGTGAACTCGGCGTTCCCAGGGCAGGAGCGGGGAGGGAGGCCGGCAGGAGAGCTGCTCCCCGGAGCAGCCACAAGGCATCGCTGCTCTCAGCGGCACGGGCCCAAACGAAGTCCCGCCTGGCGCTGGGGCCACCGGAAGGGCCCGAGGTGAGGGCAGATGCAGAAGGCAGCCACTCCAAAGCCTCGCGGAGGCCGCCTGCCACCGGACGTCCGAGAAAGGTCCAGAGGCTCACGTTTCAAACTTGAAAGAGCAAAGCCAAGATCCAGAAGATAAAACAAGAGAACGAACGCTGACAGGATGCCGCTGTACACACAGCACCTCCCACGTGGGCCTGCCGTGAACTCACCTCACGAGGGAGGAACCTAGGCAGCCCATCCGAGGCCACCGCCACCCCAGAGGTCCTGGCGGTGCAGGGACCCAGAGCTGCAGGTCTCGGTGCCAAACCCACAGAGGGCACGACAACAAGAAGAACCTGCCGACGACCACCGGCTGAGACGCATCTCCATGCGGGGCAGGCATGGGAACCGGAACAAGTGCTGACCCGGGGAGAGGCAACGCCTTCCTAGGGACGGGACTGCAGACACAACACCAGCCCCGCTGGCTGAGTCACAGGGAACAGGGGGGCCTCCCAATGTCACACAGGTGAGCAGGCAGGTGCCTCAATAATCCTCTGAGCTTGAGGCAGGGAAAAGGGTGAGAAGAAAGAAACGCATCAGAAAAAGTGACAACAGGGGCTTCCCTGGTAGCGCAGTGGTTAAGAATCCTCCTGCCAATGCAGGGGACACGGGTTCGAGCCCTGGTCCGGGAAGATCCCACATGCCACGGAGCAGCTAAGCCCGTGCGCCACAACTACTGAAGCCTGCGTGCCTAGAGCCTGTGCTCCGCAACAAGAGAAGCCACCGCAATGAGAAGCCCACGCACCGCAACAAAGAGTAGCCCCCGCTCGCCACAACTAGAGAAAGCCTGCGTGCAGCAACAAAGATCCAACGCAGCCAAAAATAAATAAATAAATAAATTTATTTTTTAAAAAAGAAAGAAAAAGTGACAACTCCAGCCTCTCCTTTTCATGCGCCCCCGGGGTGGAATGCGGGCCTGCTGTGAAGCACCGGAAGCGCCAGGCAGGCCGGTTACGGTGAGCCACGGCACCACCTGCTGGGCGCCTCGCAGAAAAGCAGCTGGGGCCCCACTGCGCCGCAGCAAAGGCCTGAAGGGGACACAAACGCTGTCCTTCCAGTGCTGGGGTCCTGCTGCACCATCACCGGCCTCTTGGAGCCTCAGTTTCCCCACCTGAATGCTGGGGCTTAGGGCGTGTAGCTCAAAGGGCTTTTGGAGGTGAGAACAACAGAGACAGTACACAGTACCGGCACCAAGGGAGCACTGGTGAAGAGGCACTAGCATGGCCCCTGGCATCCAGGACAGGGCCCAAAGCAGGAGCTGGAAGAATGTTGGCTGGAGGAGCCCACAAAGGGGGCCACGCTCCAGCACACACAGGGCTCCCAGCACCTCAGCCGGCAGCAGACGCTCAGCGGGTATGCGCCATGGCCCAGGCCTGTGCCAGGGCTGGGACACAGGGGACAGAGGGGCTGGCACAGCTTCCGCCCAGGAAGTTCACTTAACCAACGCCAGCCTCAGGCCTGGTCTCGAATACCGTGCACCGAGCACCCAGAAGGAAAAAAGAGCTATTGCACGCTGGCCCTCAAAAAACTCATTATCTAACAGGAGATGCAAAGAACGCAATAATTTTGGGGGGAGAGTGCTATGCGCCCTAGGAAAGGGGCAGGTGTGTGCTGTCTGAGAGGCCAGAGGAGGGAGCTCCCAGCCCAGTGAGAGGCTGCACTGGCGTGGGCCCCAAGGACAGGAGCAGGCTGCCGGCAGGAAGAGGCTGGCAGACAGGGACCTCGCGAGCAGAACCAAGAGTGAGCACAAGACTCCCAGGGCAGCGACCCACACCTAGTGCCAAGTCCGATCACTGGCCTGGAGCCCTGTGCTGAGATGGATTCTGAGGGTCAGAACGACAGAGCAGCTCCATCAGCCAACAGCGCCCATGAGGGATGCTCCCACCCTCTCCATCACAAGCGCAGCTCTTCTGAACTGCCTGGTGACCTCAGATGTCCTCCACTTTGCAGAAGGCTCCTGCGTGTACACACAGTGGGAAAAGCAGCAATGCCCAAAGCTGGTCCCCCCACTGCAGGAAGTCACCCCTCAAGGCTGAGGAGTGACCGAATCCTACACGGGTCTCGGAGCCCCTGGAGCAGAACTCATCCAGCAGGGAGGTGTCAGCTCCCAGGAGAGGAGCCCCCGTGAATGTGACCTACTGCAGGTCTGCGAGGGTGAAGAGGACCAATGTTCCTCCCGGCCGCTTCAAGGGCAGAGGCAGGCAGAGCAACAATGACGTCACGATCGCCACGCCCGAGAAAAGCAGGCTCCCCTCCTCACACACCCATCGCCAGCCCAGTGGGCAGAGAGCAGGAGGGAGAGAGCACTGGGTGGAGCGGCCACACCACCTGCCCGGCACCCTGTCTTCCAAACAGCTACCGTCTGTCCCAGAGTCCACGTGCCTGGGCGCCGCACAGCCTGTATCCCGTTTAGCCCACCAGCTAAATTTAGCATCAGCTCAATCGCGAAAACGGGGACACCGAGGGGTGGATACACGACGGTGAGCGGTGAGCGGGCCCCTTCCCCAGGTTCCCCAGCCGGGAAAACCCAGGCCGAAGTGAAGGAGAGTCAAGAGTACACAGAGTTAGCCGTGTCGGCCAGACCAGAATCACCACGACGTCCTGTAACGGACAGCGAATGGCATAACAAATAACTACGTGCAGCTTTATTGAATGACACGAAAGACACCCATGATGCAGTGTTAACTCAAAACAATCAGAGCACAAAGCCATTCGATGACTCCAGCCTGGATGTGCTGGCCATGCCAGCCGGTGGAGCCAAGGGGATTCGCACTTGAAAACAGCTGAAGGCGTAGAGTCTAAATTTTTTTTTTAATATTTAGTTAGTTAGTTGCGGCATGCGAACTCCTAGTTGCGGCATGTGGGATCCAGCTCCCCGACCAGGGATCGAACCCGGGCCCCCTACATTGGGAGCGCGGAGTCTCAGCCACTGGACCACCAGGGAAGTCCCTGAATTTTTAGAGATACTATAAACACCAGGGAGGGGAAAGCCTCAGCTAGGATTCCTCCTGGGACACTCAACAGCAAACCACAAGGACAGGGGGCCACCACGAGGACTGTCCGGCAGGGTGGCCGGAGCCCTGTGCCTCCGGAGACCCCCTGGCGAGGGCACTTCTGTAACTCTGTGACCAGCTGGGCCTCCTCGTGGTCATGTCCCGCCACCCGAGGGACACGGAAAGCTGGGAGAGGAAGGCTGCGACGCTCTAGGCCGTGCCTCAACGAGGCGGCCACCCTCAGCGCTCCGCCAGGGGCACCGCTGACATGGGCGGATTTCCGCTCCAGAGGCTCTAAGCGCTTCACGCCCCTAGCGACCTGCTCAGCTCACATCCCCCCCAGGAAGCGCCGCTCCAGGCCTGCACTCCAATCCTGGGCACTTATCTAAGTGCTAGCTGGACCAACCATCAAACTCCAGGACCCACCCACTAGGGGAACGCGGGGCCTGGTTTGCGGGGAGCAGCAGAGGCAAGGCCACACGCCTTCCGCAAAGGCCCCTGACGGAGGGCAAAGGGCGGGGAGCGCTGCCCCGGAAGGAGGGAAAATTGCTTTAAACCCTCTGCCTTTTAATCCCCACAACCACTCGAGCAACTGCTGCCCCTAAATGCAAACAAAGCGCAGAGACACGGGAAACTCAGTCAAACTTGCCTCGGTTCACAGAAGCAAGGTGGAATGGAGGTCCCGCTGTGAATGTGCTCGACGCCACTGAACTGCACACCCTGAAACGTCTAAAATAGTAAACTGTAGATTATGTGTATTAAAAGGTCTTCAAAAAATACCATCTCCTCTTATTAAGAAAAACAGACCTTGGCATCTCAAAGGACGTCAGCAGAGCTGGCCAGCGGGCGCACGGCCATCAGCCCTCACTACGGTTGACTCCAGATGAGCCATCTGAGGTCAACCTGAGACAGAGGTAAGTGACCTGATATCAGGGAACTGCAGTCAATTATTCGGAGACATAAGTTCCACCCCCTCCCTGACTTCGCCAGCGTGAGTTGGAAGGCTCAGAAATCCCAAAGGTCTCTGCACTTGACATCAGCGGCCCTCACACAGGCCGCCTTGGGCCAGGAGAAGCTCCAGAGCACTGCAGAGGCACACAGGTGAGAGAAGTCACAGATGTGGCGGAGCCCGCCCAAGTGGACCCTGCAGACACCACCTCACTGAACTGCTTCCCTACAGATCTCGGGCAAAGCCAAGTCACCACCTCCTGCTGGACAGACAGTAAATACTCACTTGACCAAAGGTATCTGGCAACTCGCTCAGTTAACACCCAGCGGGACCTGCATTTACAGGAAGTCTTTGAACCTTCTGCACACGCAGCAGTCAAGTTCACGTCTGGCAGTCGCCAGGGAGATTCCCCATAGCCATCACTCAAAGCCCACGGAGCTGTATTTTGCACACAAACCAAGAGGCGTTGCTGCCTAGGTTCTCAGACCAAGGCACAGGAGAGGTGGCAGATTTAAGAGGAAGCTTAGGGTATACGGGGGCCAGTGCAGGATGGCATTAAACCCACAGCCGTAACCTGAATCAACAGTGAACACAGTGGGCAGGGAAAGCCGGGAGGACAGAAGCAGCCTCAGGACTCGAGGCCAGGGGCCCACGACAGGCGCCAGCACAGGCGGCCGCAGCACAGGCTCGCTGGTCCCAAGTCCCCCACCCCCTCCCGAAAGGAACCCCACAGTAGAGTCCCCAAGGGATGTGAAGAGATGGTCACAAACGAGGAGACGATACCGGGCAATTAGCACATCAAGCGATGCTCCTTGGAAACAGACGCGACACAAGCTCACACGGCAGGAGGACATGCTCACCCGGTAGCCCCGGGAGAGTCTGGCAGTGTCTCGCATGAGCAAGGACGTGGGCCAAGAACACTCACGCCCACAGGGAAGCTGGGCTTAGGAGAACCGTCCTGGAGAGCAAGCAACTGGGCAATCTCCCGAACACACCCTACAGTGCCGCTTCTAGGGACCTGCGCAGCGGCACCCAGGAAAGCCCGCACGAGGATATTCACTAGAGCAGAGAAACGGTGGAAACCACCAGGATCTCCCTCAACAGAACAGACACACGGCATGATGAATCCGCGTGGGGGGCTGCCACACACAGCACTTAGCAGGAACACACTAGCTCCACGGGAGCCACACATGGCAGATCTCAAAACAATGTTGGGTGGACAACACAGGCTGCACACCCAGATGCAACATTACACATTCAGGGACGCTGGGACACAGGGAAACAAAACACTGTGCTTCTCATGGATACTTGGATGGACTTCTAAAATTTAAAAAGTAAACTCATACTGGAGGTTCAGGGAGCCAAAGTGGCTTTATTTTAATCAATATATGATGATCCTTTATTTCTATCTTTTAAGTCTCTCAAATGTCAAAGCAACACAGAAAAAGCCAGACGCAAAGGACAAACGCTATATGGTTATACTTATAGGAGGTCCCTGGAGTAGAGACAGGAAGTAGAAGGGTGGGCGCCAGGGGCTGGGGGAGGGGTGGGGTTAATGTTTAATGGGGACAGAGTTTCAGTTTGGAATGGTGAAAACACTTAAAATGGAAAAAAACCAAAACAGTTAAAATGGTAAATTTTGTTATGCGTACTTTACCAGGATTTCTTTTTAACGCAGGGCTGTAAAAAGAATGAGCAACAGCTGGATGAACTGAGAATGAGCGATTTCCAAGATACATTATTAAGTGAAAAAGCAAACTGAGTAAAAGAAAGGGGATCGGGAAAACATTTGTGTACCTGCTAATCCTACAAAAGAAACATAGGAAGGGTAACTGAGAACCGGGAACATTTGTCTCTGGGTACGGGGGGGTGGGGACAATGCGGGGGGGTGGGGACAGGAGGAGGCTGAGGGGTGGCCCTCACAAGAGCTCTGACCCTCCGACTTCAGTAAGGCTTCGAACACCAGAAAAACAAGGAAGCAAGCCACGCAGGATGTGGGGTGAACGCAAAGTGGAGTCCGAGGCAGTGAGAGCAAGGAACATGGCCAAGCTGAGGGAGACGAGAAGAGGCCGGCCCCAGGTCATTCGAAGACGGTGTTTGATGGGGCGACCCAGGTGCCACCCCCCAGGAGCAGAGCAGCTGCCCCACGCGCACACCGGGGGGACGGGACAAATCAGCAAACACAGCTCAGGGAATGGAGAGCCAGGCCGTCTGCTGCTGAAGGGAGAGGCTGCGAGGAAAGAGGGGGGCAAAGTGTGATGCAGGGTTGGAATCAGAGGCGCAGGATGAACGCGCTGTTTTCAACAGAAACGCGGACACCTGGCCAGTGCCCTCCAAGTGTCGAGGTCACAAAAGCCAGGGAAAGGCTGCGCCCGTCACAGCCTAGAAGGCCGAGGAGACCAGGCATGGCGAGGGCTCTGAAGCGAGTCCCGCACAGAACAAGGACGAGATGGGGAAGCGGACGGGATGCTAAGGGCTGCAGGTGAGCACCACGCACATTCCCGCCTCTGACAGCTGTGCCAGGGGAACACGTGAGGGGCTGGATGGGGAAGAGGGTCCTGTCACGCGCGAGGGAGAGGGGCTCCCACTACGCAGAACGCTGAGCCCGGGGCAGAAAGGCCAGGGGGCTCACTGCATCACCGCCCAGCACTTTGTAACTCTGAGAAACAACCTCTGGCCCCCAGGGAAGCCTAGGGAGGAACAGCGCCCGAGCCCCCGCGACGCGCACTCACCTGCGGAGGAGGGACTGCTGCAGGCTCCGGCAGGTGCTGAGCGACTCGCCGGTGAACAGGTGGCACACGACCACGTGCAGACAGCGCGCCATGAAGGCCAGCACGGCCTCGGGCTGTAGGGTGCCACTGCGGGACACCAGGCACAGGCGCTGCAACGCAGAGCACTGGCTCAGCGCCTGGAAGAACTGGGCGTTGGCGCTGAAGTAGGGCTGCTCCAGCCTGCAGGGAGAGAGGACGGACAGCGTGAGATTGCGGAGATGGACACACGCTGAGCGGGGCTCCTCGTCCAGGGCCCAGACTGGCTGCCCCCAGGCCCATCCACACCACAGCCCCCAGGGGTGCCGGGTGAGGACTCAGACCCCTGGGGTCTCCCTTGGTGATCCTGATCTGGGGGGAGACCCTGCAGGCCCGACGCAACCAGATGCCCACAGACCCAGCCAAGTTGCTTCGTTCGCCGCTCTGACTGCTCGGTGCGCCTACAGACCCAGAAGAGCGCGTGGCAATTGAATCGTGTCCCCCAAAAGATCTGTTGCATTCCTAATCCTTGGTACCTGCACACATGGCCTTATTTGGAAGCAGGGTCTTTGCAGACTAAGATGAAGTCACGTGGGACTGGGGTGGGTCCAGTGACCGGTTCCTTAGACGCATTGTGACGGCACAGCAACACAGGAACACGCAGGGAGCTCGGGGCTGGAGTGACACGTCCACAAGCCAAGGAACACCTCGCACTGCCAGCAGCCGCCGGAAGCTAGGGGACAGGCCTGGAACAGGCCCCGACCCAGAGCTTCCAGAAGGAACCATCCTGCCGACACCTTGACCGGGGACTTCTGACCTCTTAACTATGAGAGGGTGACTGTCTGTTGTTTTAAGCCACCCGGTTGGTGGTCATTTGTCAGGGCAGCCCCAGAACACTAGCACAGAAGCCAGGGAGAGGAAGCTGGAGCATGAACAGAGCACGGAGATCGTTTCGCAATAAATCACACAGAAAGACCAAGACGGCCCCATGGACAGAGGTCAAAGTGGATCCTGTTTACCCAAAATCCTCCCACAAGAAAACACAAGAAAACCTATTAACAAGGGCTATCCCTGGAGATCAGCACCAGACTGGGGAACCGTCCTCATTTTATAGCACTCAGCGGCACCTCGGTCCTTCTCAGACAGGCACGTGCCTCACTTGACGCTTCTAAAACCATTCTGACTGCTGCGCGGAGTCCCGGTTACCCGGCCAGAGCCGCTTCAAGGCGGGCGGCACGAGCGGGAGAGGCCAGGCAGAGATTTCCACCCAAAGCAGGCAGAAGGCACACGGGCACTGCAGCGGGCGGGAGAAGGGCTTCACGGATGATGGAGATCTGGGCACGTGTGCAGGAAACTGCAGTTCAGGGGCTACGTCTGAACCCGATGGCTGAAAAGGAGGACGCTTCAAAGGGTGGCCACTGGGCACCCAGCAAGGCTCTCTCTCAACGAGCCACGAAGGCCTCTGATGGACATCGTGCCAGCCACGTGGGGCCTCAGCCCTCCGAGCAAGCCGGCCGGCCCGGGAGGACAGCGCTCTGCCAGGCTGTGCCCGAGCTGTGGAAACAGTGCCTCAGGTCGGGGTGACACTGTCCCCTGAGGCTGGCCACCCCCAAGGCCCAGGCACTGCACAAACACGGCGTCTTGCCCGGGACTGTGGGTCTCTCTGAGCCTCAGCTCTGCCCACGGGACAGCCACTGGCCCTCCAGGTGGGCCGGGGCAGCTGGCAAGACCCCCATCTCCGTGCGAGACCCACAGGGAACCCCGAGAGGCCTGTCTCTCCCCGTAAACTGACGAGGCCGAGTGGGTGACTTCCTGGGACGCCCCTGAGAGGCTCGTCTGCAGCTGTAGAATCTCATCATCAAAGGAGAGAAGCTTCTGGGGTGAGTGGAACGGCCCTCCCCCATCCCCGAGAGGCGGTGGGCCTGCAGTGAGGACAGAGTCACCACCACCACCGCCCCCCCCAGGCGGAAGGAGAGCCCAAGCGCTCTGGACACAGTGACGTCCCGGGTGAGGCTGACCTGGACGAGGGTGAGGGGCCGTCCACAGGCCCAAACGAGAGCCACGTGAGCCTCGGACACAGCCTCCACAGCCCTGACACCTGGGGATGCTGACAAGTCACAGGACGGGTGAGGGGCTTTAAAATCAAGTCTGCGGGGCTTCCCTGGTGGCGCAGTGGTTGAGAATCTGCCTGCTAACGCAGGGGACACAGGTTCGAGCCCTGGTCTGGGAGGATCCCACATGCCGCGGGGCAACTAGGCCCGTGAGCCACAACTACTGAGCCTGCGCGTCTGGAGCCTGTGCTCCGCAACAAGAGAGGCCGCGATAGTGAAGAGGCCCGCGCACCGCGATGAAGAGTGGCCCCCACTTGCCACAACTAGAGAAAGCCCTCGCACAGAAACGAAGACCCAACACAGCCAAAAATAAATATAAAAATATATAAATAAATAAAAGATTACTATTAATTAAAAAAAAATCAAGTCTGCGGTGACGGCACGTCTGTTCGGAGCCATCCGGTACGGGAGCCACCAGTCACTGAAATGCAGCAGCGAGACTGCGTTTTTATTTTAATTACACGTAAGCAGAAGTTCTAGCAAGCTCCTAAAACTGTCGGGGGAACGCAGGTCTCTCTGGGGTATGATTCTGAAAAGCCTCACCCCGTCGAGGGTTCCGGGTGCAGCAGGAAGGAAGCCCCCGGGCAGGGCTGCTCAGGCACAAACACCAGGGAAAGGGCTCCCCAAGGGCTGCAGTGCTCAGCGATGCCTCACCCGCTGGACGCCACTGAATGAATTTCATCCCTAAAGAAACCGGGAAGAAGTGAGGGAGCCGCGAGCCGGGCCTCTCAGAGCTGTGGGCCACGGACCCGGACCCGAGCCCCCGAACACCCTGGGCCCAGAGAGTAAGCAAGTGCATCTCGCCCATGGGTGTGAATGTTCCGAGAAGCTTATGTCTCTTAAGAAAATGTCTGAACATATTATTTGGTTCTATCTTTTTAAAAGATCCTAAGGTAAGCATACTGTGCAGACCTGAAAGTGCGAAAACTGGAGGGGGGAGAAAAGCCCTGACCCGAGAGTCGTCCCTGCAGCAGTGAGGAAGCTGGACCGCGGGCGGCGGGAAGGACAGGCCTGCAGCACCTCGGTCACTAGGTGGCGATGCGGGTCTGCGCTACCTGCTGGGGATCTCAAGCAGACAGAGGGGAGAGAGAGAGGGAGCTGAGTACTACACGCTTTTGAACCTTTTTTTCGGCCTGCCAGCCACTCCAGATTCCTCCCCCTGAAGGAAGCCCCCATCACGGGTGCTCAGGGCGGGCAGGCCTGGTGGGGCGGGTGAGGCTGGCACATCCACACCGTGTCCCGCTCCTCCGGGCGGTGGGCTGGCAGAGCTAACCTGACTCGAGTGACGGGCAGTGTCTTTGCTCAGGGCAGAGGAAGAGGGGCGCCTCTGTGACTGGCTTCGCCCTGGGGGGCGGGCCTCAGCCTTCCGACCTCGAAGGGTCTGGCCTCCGACGCTTGCTCTCCGAGAGGCTCTGTGGGCACAGACCGGCGCTCGGGCCGCCCCTCATCTGCCTGCCCACCTCTCAGGCGCCCCTCCGAGCAGCGCCCAGGCCTGGAGGGTTGCCCTGGCATAGCCTCCAGGGCCTGGCTCCAAGAAGCCCTCTCGCTTACGCCCAGACGCCGCCCCAGTTCCAAGGTCAGGGGCAGCCCAGGGTGACTCAGGGTGACGTTCTCCCTTCCCCTCTCCACCAGGCAGGGCTTCATCAGGTGCCCTGCTCTGCCCAGCTTGGCATCCTCCCGCTGGCGAGGTACACCACAAATCCAGAGCCTGTGAGGCCCCAGCGGGACGACGTGTTCCGGCAGGAGCGGCCCTGGCCCCAGCTGGCAAAGAGCTGCAGCTCACAGACCTCGCTGGTGGGGACGGCGGAGGCCAACCAGGGAAGTGCGGAAGCTGTCCGGGAGGCCGCCCTGGGAGCGGTGTGACAGGCAGGCACCATCTGCTCCTTTCCCTCCATCCCCCCGGGCTCCGCTTGCCACAGAAGGCAGGAATCCAGAGGAACGGGGCCATTTGGCCAAGTTCTAGAAACTGGTGTTTGTTCCGAACAGGCAGTACCCAGCTCCGATGAGGTGTGGGCTCAGCAGCCGCGCGCACAGAAAGCCCATTATGAGAGGCGGTCAGGTCCTCAGGTCGGCCCACAAAACCCACACTGCTCACACGGCCCTGCCCCGGGGGAAGGTCTGGGCCACGGGGATCACGTCCGAGGCCCCGGAAGTCACTTGGTGACCACTAAACACCAGGTTACCCCATTTGACATCCAGCCACCCCACGAGACAGGACCCGCTCCCAGCTGCCCACAGACCAGCCGTGTCTCCTGAGCAAGTTCATTAACCTTCTGGGCCCCACTTTCCTCATCTGCAAAATGGGATGATAATATCGACACTCCCAAGGTTGTTAAAACGTCAAAGACCTGTAAGCACGGGGAGAGCACGTGGCGGACGTACAAATACAAGCCAATGGGGGCAGCCACAGTCTGCAGCAGCCTAAAGGGCAGTCTCTCCCTTCAGCTTCCAGAACATCCCCACCCCCACCTCCTCTCCCCGACAGCTCCTACCAAGTCCTCATCCTCCTGACCAGATACTGTTGGGCGATCTCTGCAGTGCAAGCGCCAGCTGGCGGACCTGGGGGACGGTCCTCCTCTCTGGGGGTTGGGGGGAGGGCCAGGGGGCATCCAGCCTTCTCCAACCCACATGTGTGCAGCCTCACCCCTGCCTTTCTCTCTCAGCCACATGGCAGCCACGTCAGCTCAACGGCTCAGGCCAGAAGCCCTGGTACCGCCTGGACCCCCCTAGCCTCAGCACCCATCCCATGCACCCAATCAATCAGCAGATTCCCCGTGAAGCCAGAAGCTGGCTATTTCTGGCCATGCCCCAACCCCCGCTCTCGCCTGGCTGCTCCCTGCATGTCTGACGTGCCCCTGACGGTGGCCCTGCCGCTGCCCCCAGGCCACTTGTGGCACAGCAGCGAGACCTGCCCTACTTCCATTCTGGCTCCTGAGACCCCGGCACACCCATCTCGGGCCCTGCGCTCTCAGCTCTGTCCAACAGAACCTTCTGGGCAGAGGGGAGTGTCTGTATGTGTTCTGTCCAGCACAGTGGCCACCAGCACACGTGGTTACTAAGCACCTGAGACATGGCTGATGCCACCAAGGAACTCGATGCTTGGTTTCATCTCATTTTAGTTCATGTAAACCTAAGTCACCCTGTGGGTCGTGGATACCGTTCCGGCTGATGTGACCCTACCTGCCTGGCCCGGAGCACTCTTCCCCCAGGTTCTGCTTTCTAACTCACCTCCCTGGGTTCTCTGCTCAAAGCTCACCTCCTTCATGAAATGTACCCCAAATGCCACCCCTGCGCCCAGGCATCCCTCGCCCTGCTCTGCTTCTCCTCCCCGGCGTCTGTTACCGTCTAACATACCATACGCTTCCTTTACGTTGACTGTTGGTCTGTTTTCCCCACTAGAATGTAAGCTCCCCGAGGACAAGGATCTTTGTTCTGTTCAGTGTCCTGGGCGCCTGGAACAGTGCCTGGCATAAGAGATGCTCATTTATTTGCTGAATGGATGAAGAACCATAACGTGTATTATAAGTGCCAAGTCCTGTTCTAAGTGTCTTATAAGGATGAATCCCTTTGGTCTGAACAGCCCCACTTTACCAAACAAGGACGTGGGCACAGACAGCCCAAGGTCCACCCAGGCCTTCTGACTCTGAGGCCCCTGCCGTGGGTCCTGCCTGCCTCCACCCAAGGCTAGGGTCTGTCTCCTGGACGAGGAGATGCAGGGACATGGGACCAGCTTGGACGCCACGCCCACTCCTCACTCCTCCAGGCAGAGCAGCCCTGAAGGGGCCAACCACAGGCCTCGTGCAGGGAATCCAGCAGCCCAGGTTAGCTGGGAGCACCTGCCGTCTCCAGGTGGCCATGCAGGCAGCAGACATTTGATATGACACTGTGGGACTTCCCTGGTGGCGCAGTGGTTAAGAATCTGCCTGCCAATGCAGAGGACACGGGTTTGAGCCCTGGTCCGGGAAGATCTCACATGCCGTGGAGCAACTAAGCCCATGTGTCACAACTACTGAGCTTGCGCTCTAGAGCCCGCGAGCCACAACTACTGAAGCCTGCGCGCTTAGAGCCCGTGCTCCGCGACAAGAGAAGCCACCGCAATGAGAAGCCCGCACACCGCGACGAAGAGTAGCCTCCGCTCGCCGCAACTAGAAAGAAAGCCTGTGCACAGCAATGAAGACCCAACGCAGCCAAAATTAATTAATTTTAAAATATGACACTGTGGATATGAGGCAGAAAGGACGTTGGAGAGAGGCGGCCAGTTTTCATTACCTGCCTTGAAGCACTGTGACTTTTTATTTTATCTTATTTTTATTTTTTTGGCCGCATCGCGCAGGCACATGGGATTTTAGTTCCTCAACCAGGGATTGAACCCGCACCCCCTGCAGTGGAAGCGTGGAGTCTTAACCACTGGACCACCAGGGAAGCCCCGTGACTTTTTAAACTACGTGAATGTATGAGTTTATTTTACTTTCACTGATTTCTCTATTGATCAAACACTCCTCAATAACGAGCACGTGGTTTGACCACAGCGTGGTTAGAAAAGGCGCCAGGTTTAAAGAGGGTAGCAAGAAAGCCAAAACACTGAGGACAAAAATGACAGATCCAGAAATACTCTGGCTCTGAGTTTAGTTAAATTAGAACTCAAATGCTCCCTCAGGCTCCCCGAACTAAGGGACATTCAATTCCTGATCACGAGAATCCAACAGGGTAACAGGACAGCAGACCTGGTGGTTTTTCGTTTGTTGGATGTATTTTGTGGTCCACCTGCAGCTTCAAGTTACGCATGGCCCACTGACCACTCACTTCACAACAGTTCTTCTGGAAAGACCACTGATGTGACAGTGAAGGCACAGGAGGGGACAAGGTGGGAGGAGGCACTGGATGGAGATGAACCAGTGAAAAGGGAGGGAGCTGAGAGCGATCTGGGCAAGAGGGGCAGCATCGTCTGAGATGGCAGCCAGGCTCACCCTGTGAAGGGCGAGGGGCAGGGGCTGTGGCCAGGGCCCCTCCCCACTCACTCACAGGTGGCACCCCGCCCCACAGGGCAGGAGGGGGCCAAGCCACGTGGGAGGCCAGGCTTGGACCCCGGGCCGCAACCCTCACGCTGGCAGGGACTGGGCGGGGGGCTCGCAGCGTGTGTTGCCCTGGGGGTGGCAGGCAGCCTGGCAGAAAAGCTCTGGGAGGCTCCAAGGCCGGGGCAGCAAAGCTCCACCTCAAATCTGGTTCATTTCCTGCCTTCTACGGGGAGAGTGGAGGTCCGAAAAGGACACGCTTGTCTCCATTTTGTGTGGCTCGGGGGCCCAGGTCGAGCACTGGACTTCGATGACCCGGGCGGACCTCAGCTCCTCCCTCAGGCGTCCGCTGCCTCTCCATGAAGCAGGAACGACAAAGGGCCTAGTGAGGAGATCAAGCCAGACAGCGCCACAGAGCCCCCAGCCTGGTGCCCGGCCCGCAGCGAAGACACACAGCGAGTGCTCACTGGTGCGGCGATGACGACACGCGCGCATCCCCGTGCCCCGATGCCGCCCTCATCCGGCTGCCCCACCAGCTCCAGCCTCATGGAGACCAAGCCCAGCGGCCACTCCCTCCCCCACCCGAAGCCCTCGCAGAGCTGAGGCCTGAGGCCACCACGACGTTTAGGAAACTGCAGTTTTTCAAGATCAGATCTGTAGACATTTTCAAATCCGGCTCAGGTTAACAAAGGCTGGCCGTCTAAATGCTGGGCCCTCACGAGAACAGCCTTCACTCTACAGCACGAGTCGCCGGGGATCACTCCGCTTCGGGGCCCAGGAAATCGCCAGTGGCCCTCCAACAACTGCCTGGGTGGGGGAAGCCCTGCCAAGGTCCGTGGGCCCCACCACCCCGCACTCTCCAGGGGCGGCCCCTCAGGTCAGTCCGGCCGTCCTGCTCCGGGCACTGCCACATCTCAACAGTGTGCGGCCCCCTTCTGAGCCCGCCTCTCCATCTCCCCTCCCCCGGCCTGGCCCCTCCAGTCCAGGTGGGAGGCCAGAGGGACGTCTCCAAGCTGGAACCTGACCCCTCCCTCTGTGGGCCGAAGTCCTTCAGCACCTTCGCCTCACCGATGCCCCCGTGCCCCCGATCAGAATCATCTGGCTTCGGAGCTCGCTGCTTGTCTGTAAGCCTCTGGGGCTTCTACACACGCTGCCTTCTTTCCCGGAAAGCTTTGCGCCTGCACCTCCTGGCTAACCCCGACTCATCCTTCGAGAGTCGCAAAGCTAGGCTCCACTCCCGGCCCCCCACTTACCAGCTCCGTCATCTGGCAAGAACAGCGTCCACCTCGTGGGAAAGGCACGAGGACTAATAAGATCACGTACGCAGCAGCGTCCTAGAGCCCAGGCAACGAGGACGATGTGCCAGGCTCGGGCGGCACCGCCTCCTGCACACCCTCCCTGGGCGCCGCCAACTGCCGCTTCCCGAGCCCCCGCGCCCCCCGAGCCCCACCACTGCACAGTCCCTTGTCAGCAGCCCCCAAGACCCTCAGCCCCGAAGGACAGGCCTGCACCCCGCTCGCCTCGGCAGGTGCGCGGCGGGTACGCCAACACTGCCGAGCAGAAGGCCGTGCACCCCTACGGCCTCCCCACAGGGCCGGCAGAGGCGCGGCGGGGCGGCCGGGTGCCCTCACCTGAGGTCCTTCAGCCGCTTGCAGTGCTTCAGCATGTCCGCGAGGGCCGAAGTGTAGGCCACCTTGCCCATCGTGCCCAGGTGGGCCAGGGACAGGGACTGGAGCTGCTGGCACTGGACGCCGATGCTGACCAGCCCGGAGCCTGTCAGGATGCTGGGCAGCTGGGCCAGCGTCAGGTGCCTCAGGAAGGCCAGCTGGCCGATGGCGGCCACCTCCGAGTCCCCCACGCTCTGTGCCCGGCCGCAGGGGGGGAGCGAGTTGCGGATGGCGGGCTCGTTGCGCGGCATGGCAGACGAGAAGTTGGACCCAATCAGCTCGAGGCGGTCCAGGAAGGGCACGCTCTTCAGCAGCGACCAGAACACAGAGGACGGCAGGGGGCCCGCCTGCCCGGAGAAAGGGTCGGGGCCGGACGGCACGCCGATGCGGACCTTCTTGCCGAAGCCACGGGGCACAGCGTGCGTGGCAGGCTGGACGGGCGCGCGGTCGGCCCGCGGCGCCGAGTCAGCGACGGCACAGACGGGCAGCGACAGGGAGCGCAGGTGGCAGAGCCGTGCCAGCAGCTGGCACAGGTGCCGGCCGGGGCCCTCGGGGCTGTGGTGGTGGGCAGCCGAGAGGTTGAGGTGTCGCAGGTTGCCGCAGGCTGCCACCAGCGTCTCCAGGATGCCACTATCGATGTCGTCCTCTGCCTTGCGCAGCAGGGAGTCGGGCGCCAGGCAGTGCGCACAGCCGCTGAGGTTCAGGCCAGCCAGGCTCCGGAGGTCCCTGCCGCCGTCGATGACGCGCCGGATCAGGTGGCCGCCGGACAGGGCACAGCGGCTGAAGCTGAAGTAGAAGGGGCTGCTGAACTTCATGTGCTGGAGGAGGGCCGAGCCGTTGAGCCAGGACTTGGGCAGCTGCAGCGCGTCCAGCGCCACGTTGCGGGCCATGGACTCCAGGAGGTTCTTGGTGGCCCCGCTCTCAGCAAAGCTGCCGGGCACGGAGATGAGGAAGGCGTGCAGGTTCTCGGGCGTGCGGTCGCTGAGCACAGCCAGGTAAAGGCGCACCACCTCCTGGTTGATGTAGCCGGGGGCCAGGCGGGCGTAGAAGACGCGCAGGTGCTGATAGCGCGGCACGTTGCTCTGGCCCACCATGAGCTGGCCCGAGAGCACGGCGCCCTCGCGCGTGCGGTCCAGGATCTCGAAGTACAGCAGCAGCTTCTCGAGGCTGGTACAGCAGGGCACCACGCCGTACGAGGGCGTGTACAGCGTCTGCTTGAGCTCCCGCACACGGCTCAGCGTGGCCTTGCACTCACCGCTCAGCTGGCTGGCGTCGAAGCCGGGGCTCACGTCAATGGCCAGGGAGCGCAGGCGCTGCAGGGCCGACAGAACCTTGGAGAGGCGCAGGGAGGTCAGGTGGCAGCCCGAGAGGTTCACCTTCACCAGGCCGCGGCAGCGGGCCACGTGCTCCACCGTGCTGCCCGACAGCCAGTAGCAGCCGGCCATGCTGAGCTGCTGGATCTCCCAGCCGATCTCCGTCACCAGCTGCTTCACCTTGTCCTCGCTGGCCTGTGGGTGGGCGGAGGGGGGGAGAGAGGGGCTGCAGGCACCGGCGTCTCCTCCACCCTCGCCCCCCAGACCGCGCTCTCCACCGTGACAGTCAGGGAGCCGCGGGGGGCGCGGCAGAGGCCCCGCTCCAGCTGAGGAGGGGCAATGAGGGCAGGGCTGGCGCCTCGCCCCCCCCCCGCATGCTTACCTTCCACCGACAGTCAGGAGCCTCAGCCAGGCGGGAACGGAAAATGGGGCAGCCCCTGTGGAAAAGTCTGGTGGCTCCTCCGAAAGCCAAACAGAGTTACCACGTGACCCACAGTTCCACAGCCAGGTGTACCCCCAAGGGGACTGAAAGCGGGGACTCAGACTCCTGCACACCCATGTCCACGGAGAACCGTTCACAACAACCGGAAGGCAGCAACAACCCAGCCGTCCATCAACGGATGAACAGGTAAAGGCAATGGGGTCCATCCATGCAGTGGAATTCTACTCGGCATGGAGAGGAATGAGATCCTGACGCTGCTACAGCATGAGTGAACCTTGAGGACATGATGCCCAAAGAAGCCACTCATAAAGATCACATGTTGTATGATCACTTACATGAAAGATCCAGAACAGGCAAAACCAGGAAGAGAAAGTAGAATAGAGGTTACCAGAGGCCTGGGCAAAGGGGACATGGGAGCTATCGCTTAATAGCTCCAGAGTTTCTGTTTAAGGTGATGAGAAAGTTTCAGAAAGAGTGATGATGGTTGCGTAACACTGTGAATGTACTTAGGGCTAACGAAATGGTACACTTAAAAGTGGCTAGGGGGGCTTCCCTGGTGGCGCAGTGGTTGAGAGTCCACCTGCCGATGCAGGGGACACGGGTTCGTGCCCTGTTCCGGGAAGATCCCACATGCCGCGGAGCGGCTGGGCCCGTGAGCCATGGCCGCTGAGCCTGCGCGTCCGGAGCCTGTGCTCCGCAACCGGAGAGGCCACAACAGTGACAGGCCCGCGTCCGGCAAAAAAAAAAAAAAAGTGGTTAGAGGACTTCCCTGGTGGTGCAGTGGTTAGGAATCCGCCTGCCAGTGCAGAGGACACAGGTTAGAGCCCTGGTCCGGGAAGATCCCACATGCCATGGAGCAACTAAGCCCATGCGCCACAACTACTGAAGCCTGCGCACCTATAGCCTGTGCTCCGCAACAAGAGAAGCCACTGCAATAAGAAGCCTGCACACAGCAACGAAGACCTAACGTATCCAAAAAAAAAAAAAGTGGTTAGGATGGGAAGTTTTATGTTAGGTGGGGTTTTTTGAAATCACATAGTGGAATCACGCTCTGGAAGCGTTCTTTCACTGTCACTTTCCTTTACGTCACATGCACTTTCATATCATTAAATGTTCCTCAAAAACCTGGCCTGGACGGCCGAGGGAGCCACAGTACGTCCAGTCGGGGGCCCAGTGGCCACCAAGGCCTTCAGACAACACAGCATCCATGTACACAAGGCTTGTGCACGTGATCACTCTCTACAGCAAATGCACACGCAGAACTGTGCAGACGAGGGACACACATTCTAAACGCTCCAGACAGACTGTGCACCTGCCCTTCCTCTACAGTAAAGAACCCTCGTGGGCAGGAAGCCTGACCTCAGCACTTTGGGGAGTAAGTTCAGCTCTCCATCAGGGAGGAGCACAGTGCTCTCACAGAAAGAGACTGAGCTCTAAGGGACCTCATTCTGGGTTTCAAAGGCATCACTGCCCAGCCAGCAACAGCAGTAGGAGCCCCTCCAAGTCCCCTAAAATTTGAGTTAAGGGCAAGGCCTCTGTTTATCTTTAAAACAGGTCATCAACTGATTTTCCAGGTTGCAGGCAATTCGGCGAGGACTGGATAATCTTTTCAGTAAGTAGTGGTGGAAGCCGTGAATAGCTGTGGGCAGAACAGTGAGCCTCACCCTGACCTCACGGCATATGTGGAGATGAACACAAAAGGATCACAGACCTGCCATAAGAGCTAAACCTATAAACTTCTATAAGACAACATAGAAGGGTGCTGGGAATACTGGACAGCCACAGGCAAAAGAATGAAACTGGACCACTATCTACACCATACACCAAAATTAACCCAAAATGGATTAAACACTTGAACGTAAGACCAGGAACCATAAAGCTCCTAGAAGAAAATATAAGTAGTAATAAGTTCCTTGACATCAGTCTTAGTGATGATTTTTTGAAATCTGACACCAAAAACAATAGAAGCGAAAAGAAACAAGAGGAACTACATCACCTGAGCAGTTTCTGCACAGCAGAGGGAACCAGCAACAAAATGAAAGGCAGCCTATTAAATGGGAAAAGATACTGCAAATCATATATCTGATAAAGGGTTAATATCCGAAATATACAGAGAACTCATACAACTCAATAGCAAAGAAACAACCCTATTAAAAAAATAGATAGAGGGGCTTCCCTGGTGGCGCAGTGGTTAGGAATCCACCTGCCAGTGCAGAGGACACGGGTTCGAGCCCTGGTCTGGGAAGATCCCACATGCCGCGGAGCAACTAAGCCCGCAAGCCACAACTATTAGCCTACGTGCCACAACTACTGAAGCCCACGCGCCTAGAGCCACTGCTCCACAACAAGAGAAGCCTGTGCACCACAATGAAGAGTAGCCCCTGCTCGCCGCAACTAGAGAAAAGCCCGTGTGCAGCAACAAAGACCCAACACAGCCAAAAAAATAAATTAAAACTTTCTAAAAAGTTAAAAAGAAGAAAGAAGACAACATAGGAGAAAATCTTCATGACCTCAGGTTTCACAAAGATTTCTTCAACGGAATACAAAAAGCATGAACTCAAAAATTCAATAAATTGGACCTCACCAAAATTAAAAACTTATGCTCTTCAAAAGACACTATTAATCAAAACGAAACGGCAAGCCACAGACCATAAGAGAAAATATTCACAACACACCCCACAAAGGACTTGTACCAGAATATATATGGAACTCCCAAAACTCACTAAGAAAAAGATAGACAATAATGAATGGGCAAAAGCCTTGCACAGACACTTCTGAGAAGATATACAAATGGCCCACGCACCTGAAGAAAGCATAATCGACAGCATCCTCCACCAGAGAATACAAGTTAAAACTACAACGAGGTACCACCTCCCACACATCACAATGGCTAAACTGAAAAGACCGACACCACCAAGTGTTGACGAGGATGCAGAGCAACCAGAACGCTCGGATGCCGCTGGTGGGGAGAGGTGGTGCCTCCAACTGTGCTTAACTCCACAGGAAAGCCCAACACTGACAGTGGGCCCGCATGTCCACTCCTGGGTACCTACCAGGAAGTCAGTCTCCCTCCTGGCCCAGTGCCAAGGCCCAAGACCCTTCCAGAAGAGTGCCTGCTCTACCTGTGCTCTGGCCCAGATGGCACACTACCTGCACTTTTGGGCCCCTGGCTTTTGCCGTATATCCCTGCAAGTGCCCCACCACTGCCAGGCTGTGCGGGGCCTCAGTCGGGCACCTCGGTTGTTCCCCATCTCTGCCCCCAGCATGCCAAGCGCCACCCCCAAGCCCCTCACCTCATAGTCCTTCTGCAGCAGCACCGTGTGGGTGAGGCTCTTGTCCAGGCACAGCGCTGCGAGCTTCCGGCAGGTGCGCCGGACGTTCAGAATCAAGTCTATGCTGGGGACGTGGCTCAGGATGTGCAGGAGGATCTCGTCCGAGAAGCCCAGGAGGTGGGCACCATCTGCCACCGCGGCCGCTGCAGGGGGCACATCGCCGGCGCTGGATGCGTCCTGAAAACAAGGGGCATCAAATTCCACGGGATCCCCTAGGGTGGCCCTCAGGCAAGGGAAGCCTTCACCACAGTCCATGGGGAAGAAGAGGCTGTTACCAAAAACCTTAACTGCGGATTAAAGAGTCCCCAACATTCTCCGAAAGCCCCTTTCAATCTGCACACCAGGATCGCTCTTCAAAAGTGACAGATTTGAGGGCTTCCCTGGTGGCGCAGTGGTTGAGAGTTCGCCTGCCGATGCAGGGGACACGGGTTCGTGCCCCGGTCCAGGAGGATCCCACATGCCGCGGAGTGGCTGGGCCCGTGAGCCATGGCCACTGAGCCTGCGCATCCGGAGCCTGTGCTCCACAACGGGAGAGGCCACAACAGTGAGAGGCCCGCGTACCGCAAAAAAAAAGTAACAGATTTGAAATTTAAGAGAGATTTTTCCTACTGAAGGTCTCCAGACAAGTCTGGCAGGTTTCCAACTCAACTCATGACCATCGGCGAGGTTGTCCATTTGTAAAAGCTGCTATTCTGCCCCCACCTGCTCTGCCCCTAATGGCAGGCTGTATTCTTAAAACATCCTTGGGCCGGTGAATTCCATCAAGAATCAATGATAATTGGTCTTCACCAATAACAACAGTGCCTTCACCTCCCAGGGTTGCTCTGATGGGTAATGAGTTACCATTATGTGTATGATACGTGTATCAGCTCTTCAGGACAGCGCTGGATGCAAATGAGAGAACGAAACTATGAGGCCCTAATAAATAAGAAACAGCACCTACCAGACCAATGACATTTTTAAATCTCAAGATTCGTAACAAACAATAGGAACGGCACAACTTCTCTCCACTTATCAGACTTCCTGGTTAGAAATCCACGTTGGGGGCTTCCCTGGTGGCGCAATGGTTGAGAATCTGCCTGCCAGTGCAGGGGACACGGGTTCGAGCCCTGGTCCGGGAAGATTTCACATGCCACGGAGCAACTAAGCCCGTGCACCACAGCTACTGAGCCTGCGCTCTAGAGCCCGCGAGCCACAACTACTGAAGCCCCCGCACCTAGAGACTGTGCTCTGCAACAAAAGAAGCCACCACAATGAGAAGCCTGCGCACCGCAAAAGAGAGTAGCCCCCGCTCACCGCAACTAGAGGAAGCCCGCGTGCAGCAATGAAGACCCAACACAGCCAAAAATAAAATAAATAAAAGAAAAAAAAAAAGAAAGAAATCCATGTTGGTATTTCCAGTAAGATGTCCACTCATCTTATTGTTTCATTCTGCTTTTGCAAATATCTACAGAAGGTTTTCTGCCCTAATGTGGGCTTCCCATCTTACTGACCAGTGCCTGTACAACCAAGACAAAGAGGGGATAGACCTATGTCAGTGTGCCGTGAAATCCCCAAATCAAGGCCAAAGGAACTGGGATGCTCTAAGAAAAGCCCATGGTGGGCAGGAATCCCTGTATCTTCCCAACACCTCCTGAAGGGCCCCTCCTGCCTTAAACGTCCTCACTGATGGGGTGCCTCTCTGACACTCCCAGGAGGGAGAGCACCCAGAACTATTTCTACTGCCTTTTCCAGTGATTCTGTCTACGAGCCCCGCCTCCTCTGTCCTGCCTCTTTTTCCATACATATTTGCATGGATGGAAGCCTCCAGGCTTGGAAAGCCCTGCTGCTGCCATGGCAACCGTTAAGTCCAGGGAGGAAGGGCCTGTCTGCACACCCCACACAGGCACCAGGGGTTTCCCGGGAGCTATGACTGCGACACCCCTTCAGCCTCTGCATCCGGCCGAGCCCTTGCCAGGACGGGAAAGGTTTCCCCGATTACTGCCCACCCTTCCAACAGCATCGGCCCCTCCCACTCACCCTTCCTCCTGAGAGGCAGTAGCCAGACTTGCCTTCCCTTCCCTCCTTCCTTCCGAAGTGCCCTCAATCCTGTCTCCCTCCTCCCACCATTACAGGGGCAGAAGGCAGCCATCAGACCCAGCTCCATAGCTGCCCCGGGTCACTGTATCCTGGGGTCTAGTGTTTTGAACCATACGTGACTTTCCTGACAAATTTCCCAGACCCAATCATCTGGGATCATCCCAGACACCTGTTAAAAAATCAGCTTCCCAGGCCACATCCTAGACCTAGGGACTCTATCTCCTGAGAGAGAGGCTGGGCCCAGGGGCAATCCTTATCAGGCAAGCTTGGTATACAGGGCTCCTGGGCACAAGTGGGAAGAGCTGGGCCTGAATTCCACCGAGCAGCCTGAGGCTGACCCCTTCTGATGCCCAATTCGCGGATTTATCAAAGTAAGAACGCCACTGCAGAGCAAAGAGAACACAGGGCAAGACACTCCCAGAAACTCCAGCATCATATCATTTCCAGTTACAGTACGGAATACTGAATTTCTCTCAAAACCACCTAGAAATTACATGAATTAAAAAAAAACAAAACAGGAGGTGAGCTGCAGCTTCCTCCGTCCAGTCTCAGCACCCCCGACGCGATCACCTTCTCCACATGCTGCGCCCCAGTGCTGTCCTTAGGCCAGCACCCCCTGTCCTGGGACAGGCGTTCAGGGCAGCAGGCCTGGACGAGAGAAGCAGCTGCCCGGGCAGCAGGTCAGATTGGTTCCCCCCGCCCCGCCCCGGTCTCCCGACAGCCAAGCCTGGGAGGCCCGGTCGTGCTGGGTTTGCAACAGTTGAGTCTTTTCCCTGGAATGGAGGCTTCATTTCTAAGTCCGTGTACCTTCCCCTCAGGAAAGGCAGCGAATTCTGCAGAGGTAACAGCAAATAGGGGGCCGCCACCACAAGGGAAGGAGGAGGCCTCCGAGCTTCTTCACCTCCGAGCGGGGGTGTGTGAGTAGCCCCCGCTCACCACAACTAGAGAAAGCCGGTACACAGCAACAAAGACACAATGCAGCCAAAAATAAATAAAATAAATAATAATTTTTATAAAAAAGAAATAGAAAAAAAATGGGCAATGAGTACATAGAGGGAAGTTCATTACAACATCCTTTTGCAAGTGTGTGGAATTTTACATTTTACTTTTTTTTTTTTTTTTTTTTTGTGGTACGCGGGCCTCTCACCATTGTGGCCTCTCCCATTGTAGAACACAGGTTCCGGACGCGTAGGCCCAGCAGCCATGGCTCACGGGCCCAGCCGCTCCGCGGCACGTGGGATCTTCCCAGACCAGGGCACGAACCCGCGTCCCCTGCACCAGCAGGCAGACCCTCAACCACCGCGCCACCAGGGAAGCCCTACATTTTACTTTTGTTTTTGGTTTTTTTGATCACAGGAGTGACCTGAGGGATGCTTCTCACATTGCCCCTCTTCTTAAGCCTCTGCTTCTCCAGTTGGCATTTTCTGGAATGTCCCCTGTCCCACGGCACTCAGGCCTCCAAGCCTTTGCACAAGCTGCCCCCTCCACCCAACGTGCCACCACACAAAAGGAACTGCTACTCTCGGAACTTCAGCTCAAAGGCTCCGTCCCCAGGAAGCCCTTCCAGCATCCCCCAGACACATTTAACTCACCTTCTCCTCCACTGCCGCCCCAGCTTACCCTCCCCCCCCCCCAGTCTCCAGCCTCATCAGGTGAACTGTACTGGTTTGTTGCTTGCCCGTCTCCTCCCTAGGCCAGGAATGGCTCCTGAACAGGGATCACTTTCTAATGCCCAAGGGAAAGAGCCATTGAACTGGGTGTCAACAAACCACGGCTTCAGAATCTTTTGAAGAGCTATTAAAAACGCAGAGCCCGACTCCTCAGAAACTCAGGGAGCAGTCCTAGACATCTGCATTTTAAGCCCAGCAAGGACCCTCAAAATCAGACCCCCCCACTCTGAAATCAGAGAGTGGGGATGGTGGCACAACCTCGTGAATATATTTTAAAACCACTGCATTATACACTTTAAAAGTAAACTTTGGGACCTCCCTGGGAGCCCAGTGGTTATGACTTCGTGCTTCCATTCATTGCCAGGGGCGTGGGTTCGATCCCTGGTCAGGGAACTAAAATCCTGCATACCACACGGTGCAGCCAAAAATTTTAAAAAACTGAAAAAAATAAAATAAAAGTGTAAATTTTATGGTATGTTAACTGTATCTCAATCAATCAATCAATAATTAGACTGTCCCAGGGACTTCCCTGGTGGCACAGCGGTTAAAAATCTGCCTGCCAACGCAAGGGACACGGGTTCAAGCCCTGGTCTGGGAAGATCCCACATGCCGTGGAGCCACTAAGCCCGTGCGCCACAACTACTGAGCCTGCGTTCTAGAGCCCTCGAGCCACACCCACTGAGCCTGTGTGCCACAACTACTGAGCCTGCACTCTAGAGCCCGCGAGCCACACCCACTAAGCCTGTGTGCCACAACTACTGAAGCCCGCACGCCTAGAGCCCGTGCTCTGCAACAAGAGAAGCCACCACAATGAGAAGCCCGCGCACCCCAACGAAGAGTAGCCCCCGGTAACCGCAACTAGAGAAAAGGCCACATGCAGCAACAAAGACCCAACACAACCAAATATTAAAAAATAAATTTATAAAAAATAAAAAAAATTTTTAAATAATTAGACCGTCCCAGAGAAAGGGACCTTGATCATGTCCAGGATAGAGCAAGACTCTCCCTCTCTCCTCTCAAGCCAAAAGACCCTCACGATGGGACAAGAGGCCTCACTGGGCAGGGCCCCGACATATGATTCAAGGAACAGAGGGGCCTTTGCGCCAGGACCCCGTAAGACCAAGGTGCCAGACAGCCCCCCCGCCCAAGCACACGCGACTAACGGGAATCTGCTAACACAGCCAGGCTATACCCCCAGGATTCTTCCTGGGGGAGCTGGTACTCCCTGGCCCTTCAATCCTACTACCAGCGAACAGGTGGGCCCCACACCTTCCCCCTCAATCAAGGGGCCACTTCCGAGCCAAATCCGCTTCCAATGAAGAACAGCTGTCGGCAACCCCAGCCGCCTCCCACGCACTCATGCCGAACCCGCTCCTGCTAGCCGGAGCACGAGCAAGCCCGCAAGGCTTAGGGAATACGCTCGACGGTCTGAGTCCCGGACCACAGGTATAAATACAGGTGCACACAGGTACACAAACAGGTAGCTGGGAATCAACAAAAGGGAAGACCCTAGTCACTGTCCGGATCCCCCATTTCCTGGTCTACAGAGAAAATACCCTGCACCCCATTACAGGAACTCGGTGGGTTTCTCCGTCGGACCCAGATTTGTGGAGCACTGGGGAAGAAATTCTGGGTGAGTCACAAGTCTCCCAGGTGAAATGGATTTTCCTCCACCACCCCCCCCAAGTCACACAACAAGCAGGCTCAGAGGAAAGTGGGCTGGACTGAAACCGAACGTTCAGCGACACAGGATGGGATGGGATGGGATGGGAAGGGAAGTGGGCAGGGAGGAGGAACGTCTCAGAGCTCCAAGGGCTGAGCCAAGGCACAGGGGCATGGGAAGAGGGCCTGGGAGACCTAGAGGGGCTGGAAACTCTGGGGAAGACGGGAGAGGGGGTGAAGTCTGCCGATCAGGAATGCGGAACCGGCAAACGGATGGAAAACCGAAAGTTGAGAGAGCTTATGCCCTCGGATACAGGATAAGGTCCTAGGAGGCGGGATGGGTCAAGGAGGGGGGATGGGGTAAGGGGCAAGGGGCAAGTGGCAAGGCCAGAGCAGGGATGGGAAGGACGGGGCGAGGCCAAGGCCAGGGTCGGGGCAGGAAAGACCAAGCCAGGCCGACGCCAGGGTCGGAGTGAGGGCCGCGGCGGCGGTCAGGATGGGAAGCTGAGAGCCAGCCGAGGTCAGGACGGGAAGGATGGAACGGGAAAGGGAGCGAGACGGAAAGGACGCAGGGAAACCGGAGTCGGGGTGGGGAGGACCGAGCGGGACCAAAGCCGCCGGGCAGGGAGGAGAGTAGAGACAGGCTCCTGCCGTACCTCTCCGATGCTGGCCATGTCGAGGGCGGGACGAGCCGCTGCCGCCGGAGCCACAGCTCCGTGGCCTCCCGCCTGGCTGGCCAGGGATGCTCAAAGCCGGCGCGTCAGAGGCTCCACAGAGACCCGGGGCAGGGGCGGGCCGCTCTCTACTTCCGGCGCCCGCCGATACGCACTTCCGCTATCCCGCGGGCGAGTCCCGCGCGGCCGCCATGTTGGGTGCGGCGCGCAGCCAAGGACCCGGTAGGGCTGGGTAGAGCGCGGGCATCCTGGCCGGGGGGCCGCACTTGCTCTCCGAAGTCATGTCCCGCTCCTCTGCTCTCTGCACGCCCCTTTCCAGCCACACAGGCCCTCTCTTGCCGGCCCAGCACTCTCCTGACTCTAGGCCTTTGCATTTGCGGGTTCCAGTGCCTGCAATGTTCAGAAACCACCTGTCAGAGAGCCGGTCCCTGACCCCCTTGCAGAAAATAGCATCACCCCCTCCCCATCCTCGCAAACACACACCTAACCTAACAAATAACCTTATCCTCTGTTATTTTTCTCCATACTCTTTGCACAATCTGATCTACTGTACCTTTTTTTTTTTTTTTCCTGTCCTCCCCAATAAACTGTAAACGCCCTGTACCTAGAAAGCTCCCTGACATGGGCGCTGAATAAATATTTTCTGGGTAAATTAATGTATGGATGATATGCTCTCACCTGTAACCTTTTGCGTTTATAAATCATTTACTAATAAAAATTTGTGGGGAAGAAAGAACTGTATGTGAATGCTAGAAGTCAGAAATGAAGATGTTGAGGCTTCCCTGGTGGCACAGTGATTGGGAATCCGCCTGCCAACGCAGGGAACACGGGCTCGAGCCCTGGTCCAGGAAGATCCCACATGCCTGCGGAGCAACTAAGTCCGTGCGCCACAAGTACTGAGCCTGCGCTCTAGAGCCCGCGAGCTGCAACTACTGAAGCCCACATACCTAGAGCCCGTCCACCGCAATGAGAAGCAGCCCCAGCTCTCCGCAACTAGAGAAAACCCCTGCGCGGCAATGGAGACCCAACGCAGCTAAAACTAACTAAATTTATTAAAAAAAAAAAAAAAAAAAAAAAGAAGAAGATGTTGACTGGGCCATGCTCCCGCCAAAGACTCAAGGGAAGAATCCTTCCTTGATTTTTTTTAATATATTTTTTAAATTTATTTATTTTATTTATTTATTTTTGGCTGTGTTGGGTCTTTGTCGCTGTGCACGGGCTTTCTCTAGTTGCGGTGAGAAGGGGCTACTCTCGTTGCGGTGCACAGGCTTCTCACTGCGGTGACTTCTCTTGTTGCAGAGCAGGGGCCCTAGGCACGTGGGCTTCAGTAGTTGTGGCTCATGGGCTTCAGTAGTTGTGGTGCAAGGGCTCAGTAGTTGTGGCTCGCGGGCTGTAGAGCGCAGGCTCAGTAGTTGGGGTGCACAGGCTTAGTTGCTCCTCAGCATGTAGGGTCTTCCCGGACCAGGGCTCGAACCCGCGTACCCTGCGTTGGCAGGCAGATTCTTAACCACTGTGCCACCAGGGAAGCCCTCTTCCTTGATTCTTTTAGGTTGTGGAGGTTGCCAGCAATCCTTGGAATTCCTTGGCTTGTGGCCACATACTCCAAGTTCTGCCTCTGGGGCCATCTTCACTTTTTGCACGTGTGTGTATCCTCTCCTCTCCTCTTTTTTTTTTTTTTGGCCACGCCGCTGGGGCTTATGGGATCTTACTTCCCCAACCAGGGACTGAACCCTGGGCCCACAGCAGTTAAAGCACTGAGTCCTAACCACTGGACTGCCAGGGAATTCCCGCTCCTCTTCTTATAAAGACACCAGTCATGATGAATTTAAGATCCACCCTAGGCCAGTATGACCTCATCTTAACTAATGACATCTGCAAAGATCTTGTTTCCAAATAAGGTCACATTCTGAGATTCCAGGTGAACCTGAATCTTTGGGGGACACTATTCAACCCAGTACATCAAGCTTCATATCAGACTCTCCCTGGGCCTCATTTCCCTCCCACCTCACCAGGTTGAGCCAGTTTGTATCCAGAGAACTCTGGTGGCTCCAACTGTGGGCGGACCACCATGGGAACAGGCACAGCTCATGGTTAGGTCAAAGGCTAGGAGCCACTTGAGGCAAACATGTATTAATGGGGTTTCCACTATTTTTTGTTTACTATCAAAACCTCAACAATGAAGCCCAACTCTGACTCAGGCAGGCATCTGGGGGTTTCACAGAGGCCCAGGTTCTCCTGACTCCCTGACCCCTTCCTTTCCTTCCCCTATAAGCCATAATCAGTATGTTTCTCATTGTGGCAGATGTGTTTATTTTCCCTCCCCCACTAGAACAGGGCATGGCTGCAGCAGACCCTTGATCAACATTTGTCAAATCGATTATTGATTAAATGAGATTATGCAGGTACTGTCCAGCAGAGAGGAGTTATTCAATACACAGAAGCTGTAACCTCTACCACTCTTACTCTTTCTAATGAGGAAGGAGTCTCACATTTCCTGGGCATCCCCAATTCTGAGGAACATTTGAGTTGGCAATCACTGAGTGTGGGGCTGGGGAGTCAGCCCCAGTGCCTCACTGCTCTCACTCTGTCACAAGCCTTTCCAGGTTTCGGTGACACTTCCTCACAGCGTCCACCGAGAAGCGTAGGTGAATGGATAAATTAACTGTAGTCCATCTGAACCGTGGGATAGCAGTCAACACTATAAAGAAACGGGCTATCAAGCCATGAAAAGACATGGAGGAGGGACTTCCCTGTTGGCACAGTGGTAAGAATCTCCCTGCCAACGCAGGGGACACAGGTTCAAGCCCCAGTCCAGGAAGATCCCACATGCTGTGGAGCAACTAAGCCTGTGTGCCACAACTACTGAGCCTGCGCTCTACAGCCCACGAGCCACAACTACTGAAGCCCGTGTGCCTAGAGCCCATGTTCTGCAGCGAGAAGCCACCGCAATGAGAAGCACGCGTACTGCGACGAAGAGCAGCCCCCGCTCGCTGCAACTAGAGAAAGCCTGCGAGCAGCAACGAAGACCCGACGCAGCCAAAAATAAGTAAATAAATAAATAAAAATTTAAAAATAATAAAAAATAAATTAATTTTTTAAAAAAGACGTGGAGGAAACTTAAATGCATATTACTGAGTGAAAGAAGCCAATCTGAAAAAGCTACATACTTTATGATCCCAACTACATGACATTCTGGAAAAGGCAAAAATTATGGAGATAATGAAAAGGTCAGCGGTTGCCAGGACTCAGGGAGACCAGGCCAGGGAGGAATGGGCAGAGCACAGAGGATTTTCAGGGCAGTGAAACTGCTCTGTATGATACTGTAATGGTGGATCCCTGTCCAAACCCGTATAATGTAAACACCAAGGGTGAACTCCAAGGTAAATTACAGGTGATACCACGTGTCAATGTAGGTTTCATCAGCGGTAACACATGTACCACTCTACTCTGCTCTCAGGCTCTAGTGGGGATGTTGATGGTGGAGGAGGTTATGCAAGCCGGGGATGTATGGGAAATCTCAGTACCTTCCTCTCAATTTTGCTGTGAACCTAAAACTGCTCTAAAAATTAAATTTTATTACTTTTGAAATATGTACCTCTGACCTGCTCACTCCTGAAGGCGCTCCCTCTGCCTTTGCCTGTGCTGTTGCCTCTGTCAGGTGGCTCTCGGCCCGACTCTGACTCATTTCTCAACATCCCATCCACAGAAAACCTTCCCCTCCTCCCGACCAGGTCACTGTTCCATTATTCTCTGTCGCCATTCCTCCAAGTATTTCTTGAAGGCATTTATCCCAGTGGATAATTAAGAGCCATCAGTATGAGTTTTGGGTCCACATCTGTCCTCCCACCAGTCCAGTGCCATCCACTAGAATTTTCTACAAGGTTGAGAATGTTCCATACCTGTGCTGTCCAATGGGCACTTGAAATGTGACTTGTGCAACTGAAGAACTGAATTCTTAATTGTAATTAACATAAATATAAACAGCCATGTGTGGCTCGTGGCCCCCTAGGGGACAGTGCAGCAAGACGGGAAGCCCTGGGAAGCCCCGGGCAGTCCAGTGGTTAGGGCTCCGCGTTTTTACTGCCGAGGGCCCAGATTGGATCCTAGTTGGAGAACTAAAATCCCACAAGCCATGTGATGCAGTGGGGAAAAAAAAAAAAAAAAAGACTGGCAGCCCTATGAGGGCAGGGACAATGTCGCAATACTACTGCTGAACCCCCTCCCTCTAGAACTGCGTGGCCGCTTGAACTGTAAGTTGAATGATGAATAAGGTGAATGTGTGAATGAAGGCGCCAACCGTGGCCCTGAATGATCCCGAGTCCCTTGGGTGATTCCAGGCTAGAGGGTGAGTTCCAATCCTGCCACTGGCCCCTCAGAGCTGCCTCACAGCCCCAGGTCCCCCCAAAGAAGATGACCGGCCTGCAACAGTGCCACCATGAGCATCCGAGCATCCTCCCTGTGTCCTCACTGCTGGGATCCAGGAAGACACGTCAGGATGGAGGGAAGGACGCAGGGCTCTGAGCCCCCGCACTTACCGAGACTCCCCTCCCCTCAGGGCACCTGTTAGGGTGCAGTTGCATCCAGGCAAGAGGTGCTTCACAGAGGAGCGACCTTCCAGCGAGAGACGTTTCAGCTGCTTAAGAAGGTGAACCTCAGGCGGTCAGAGCGGCCTCACGGGGGAGCCAGCCACCTGAGAAAGCAAGGAGCCTCCTGGCCCAGGGCTGAGGTGGCTCGAGGGTCAGAGTGGAGAAGCCGAAGTTCTGTAAAACAAGAGGACGGTTGGGTTGGGCTGAACCTTGCCTTTCCTGGCCCGTTGCCCTGTTGGGCTTCACAGGTATTAGGGTCAAATTCCAGCTTCCTCACTTATAAGATGGGTAACCTGGGGCCAGCGCACCTGTCCTCCCTGAGCCTCAGTTTCCTAATCTGTAAGATGGGTGCTGAGAGGAAGGCGGCAGGTAATGCAGCACCCTCTGGCTTAGCCCAGATGATCAGCCCAGCTGTGGCCCCGGGAGGAAGGGAGCAGCACCTAAAGGGTCAAGTGTGTGTCTCCTTTCAAAGGAAAAGACTGAGGGAGCACCTGCTCACAGCACCCCTCCAGCTGTTACTGACATTCCCATTTCTCAGATGGGCATGTGGACAGTAACGTGACTTCCCAGGGCCACATAGAAAAGACACATAGCCCCATCCACCCTCCCATTCATCCCCGGGCCTCTGTCCTCAGTCGATCAGGGCCTCTGCCTGAGACATGCACACCCACACTTCCACCTGCCCAAGCGACTGTCGTGTGGCCAGCTCCCGCACCCCTCCCACAGGAAGCCGTCTGAAAAAGCCTCCTGATCAAGAGCCGCGGATCCCCCCATCCCCCCATCAGCCAGGTTTATGGTCTTTTATTACCTTATTTATTGGAAAAAGGCAAAATGATGATTGCTTTTTTCCTTTTTTTTTTAACCTGTATTTCTTAGGTTTTTTTCAGCTTCACTGAGGTACTTTGATGAGCTTTGATGTCTGTCCACACCCGTGACACCATCACGCATCAACGTGATGAATGTCTCCGTTTTCCCAGACCGACCCTATGTTCTTTACCACATGCAGCCGCTACTCCTCTTTCTTGTTATCACCACTGGTACTTGTACATTCCTATTTATTCTGTCTTGCCCAGTAAGCTGGGCCCCTTGTGAGGGCAGGAAACACACCTGGTTTCTTCTCCACTGCATCCCACAGCGTGGCACAGTGCCTAGCACAAATAGCGTGAGGGAGGAAGCGGGGAAGAGAGAAAGGGAGGGAGGGAGAGAGGGGAGTTTCCAGGCTGACAGCTCCTCCAGGGCAGGCTCTGTGTCCAAGACATCAGCACAGAGTAGGTACTCTCAGCTCCCAGAGCCCAGGGCTGACCACCATCCCTGAATTAGACCAAAAGAGCTGCAACTGACCCAGGAGGGACTTCCCTTCCAGGTCCGCAGGCCTCTAAGACTGCACAGGGTCAGGGCGAAGGATCCTCGGTGCTCTTCCTCTGGGCCAGGTGATAGAGGGCAACGCCCTGGGGAACAGAGCACCTTCCAGATATCACATTCTGCACCCGCCATGCTGTTTCATGTGCTGACCTAGGAAAATCTGCCCAGGTTAGCCCGGGGACCGTGGGCTCCCCTTTGGTTTTTGAAGCCACCAGGAGGTCGAACAGCCCTCTTCCCACCACACACCCCCAAGGTGCTGCGCAAAAGGTGCCCGAGGGTCTGCACTGTCCCTAAGATGGGAGGCAGTGGGTCGCCCCATCCTCACAGGCCACAGCTCCCACCGTCCCCAGCGGAGCCCTGGGGAAGCCCCAGGTTCATGGAGGGGAGAGGGTCCCCCAAGGCCCCAAATCTGGATCGACTTGGGGGCCAGTTTCCGTATCTCACTCCCTCTGGCAGTGTGGGAGAGGCCTCACCCACTTTCCCTCCATGTCAACCACAGCTTCTAGCAGAGTGGAGGCCAGCCAGGCTTGGAGAAGAGTCCCAAACTGACCGCAACCCCCAGGCTGCTTCCCCCGGGGCCAGATCTGCACTTGAAACTGGGCCCCAAGAATAAAGGATGACGTTTACCCTCCAACTAAGGTCATCTCTCTGCCGACCCCGCATCCCCTTGCCCACAGGCCCCGGATGGGTGGCGCTGTCCCTTCCACGGGGGTCACTCCAGGTGAGTGGGCAGGTGTTAAATTTCAGGCCCCGCCCCTAACCTCAGGGCCCCTGGTTCTCCGCAGGTACTGAAGGGAAGGCGAGGACAAAGCCTGTGGCCTGCGAGACCCCACTATCCCAAGAGAACAGTGAGGAAGCAGCACCCACAGAGATGAAGGTCCCCACCCAGTTCTACGAGGTGGGTACAGGGACCACACCTCCCTAGCTCCCCACTCTTCCAGCATCTGGACCTCAGAACCCAGCGAGAAACCGAGGGGAACAAGGGCCAGGCGGGGAATTCACTTAAACAGGATTAGAGGCCAGAATTCCTAACTCCTCCCACATAACCCAATCCCAGACCCTTCAGGGTGAGAGGCACCTCAAAGCACCCCCAGTGCCCCAGCCTTCTCCCCAACATCCAACAACGCCAGCCACCAGCCACGTGTATAAGGTGTGCACTTTATTGAACTGGTCTCAAGTCAGTGTACAGGTAAGCCCTGGCTACCTCCGCACCTCAACCCACTCCCAGGGGGACCAAAAGCCTTCATACATCTCAAGATGGGGGACAAAAAGGGGGGCCACGATGGTTGACCATTCAAAATAAAACAAACAAAAAGAACAAGTATTAAGGCAAAGATTAAAAAAAAAAATTTGGAGTACAAATTTACACGAAAGCAATGCTATCACCCTCCCCTATGTGGACTCGGGCGAGGACTGGCCCTTCTCCTAAGGGAGAAGTGGGGCGGCTTTTGGGAAGGCAAGGGACCTCCTGTAACAATGCATCTCACAATATTTGGAATGACTATTAAAAAAAAAAAAAAAAAAACAATGTACAGTCAAAGTCCTCGGCCACATTGTAGAACTCTGGGGATGCTCCATCCAACCGACTGCTGTCACCTTCACCGTTCCAGTTTTTAAATCCTGAGTCAAGCGCAAAAAAAACAAAACAAAAAAAAATCAAAAAAGACCAAAAAAAAAAAAACAAAAAACCAAATAAAGCCATGCCAATCTCATCTCGTTTTCTGCACAAGTTAGGTTTTGTCGAGAAAAGGGTGTGACGCAACTAAGAGTCCGCCTAGAAGCACTTGCGGTGGACGATGGAGGGGCCAGACTCGTCGTACTCCTGCTTGCTGATCCACATCTGCTGGAAGGTGGACAGCGAGGCCAGGATGGAGCCGCCGATCCACACGGAGTACTTGCGTTCAGGGGGAGCGATGATCTGGGGAGAGAAAGGCACAGTGAGGGCTCTGGCGGTCCCAGCCCTGGTACACCAGGGGCCTACAGCAAGGCAGCTGCCTTGACGACCACCACGCTCACCTGCACCAAAGCCACATCTCACCCCCCAAGTGCCCAGGCCAGCTCAGGCCAGGCACTCACCTTGATCTTCATCGTGCTGGGAGCCAGGGCGGTGATCTCCTTCTGCATCCTGTCGGCGATGCCCGGGTACATGGTGGTCCCGCCAGACAGCACCGTGTTGGCATAGAGGTCCTTGCGGATGTCGACGTCACACTTCATGATGGAATTGAAGGTAGTTTCGTGGATGCCACAAGATTCCATGCCTGAGGAGAAAGAGAAGCCAGACTTAACTTCCAGTGTGGCCAGAGTGACCCTCGTGTGGGGCGGGCATGAGACCTCCCGACTCACCCAGGAAGGAAGGCTGGAAGAGAGCCTCAGGGCAGCGGAACCGCTCGTTGCCAATGGTGATGACCTGACCATCGGGCAGCTCGTAGCTCTTCTCCAGGGAGGAGCTGGAGGCCGCGGTGGCCATCTCCTGCTCGAAGTCCAGGGCGACGTAGCAGAGCTTCTCCTTGATGTCACGTACGATTTCCCGCTCGGCCGTGGTGGTGAAGCTGTAGCCACGCTCCGTGAGGATCTTCATGAGGTAGTCCGTCAGGTCCCGGCCAGCCAGGTCCAGACGCAGGATGGCATGGGGGAGGGCGTACCCCTCGTAGATAGGCACCGTGTGGGTGACCCCATCACCGGAGTCCATCACGATGCCAGTGGTGCGGCCAGAGGCGTACAAGGACAGCACAGCCTGGATGGCCACGTACATGGCTGGGGTGTTGAAGGTCTCGAACATGATCTGCACGGAGAGATGGACCATGTCACACTTGGGAAGCCACCGGGAGCAGTGAGGCCAGACTGGGGACATGCAAAGAGTGCAAGGAACATGACTAAGTGTGCTGGGGCTCCCAGGACAGGGATTCACGTCAGACCTATTGTGCACCTACTGAATACACACTCCAAGGCCACTTTACAACGGCCTCGTCAGCTTTGTCACACGAGCCAGTGTTAGTACCTACACCCACAGCACTTTATGCTTTCAACACCTAGTCAGAAAAGCAAACACGAGAAAAAGATTCCATCTGGGAAATAGCAAATAGAACCTGCAGAGTTCCAAAGGAGACTCAGGTCAGAGAAGAAAGTCCTAGGAAAATGGCAGAAGAAAGAACAAGTGAGAAAGGGCGTGACAAAGAAGGGCAAGAAACGGGGTGCGGGGGTGGCGCCCAGGCGAGGCCAGCGGGCCACTGACCTGGGTCATCTTCTCACGGTTGGCCTTGGGGTTCAGGGGGGCCTCGGTCAGCAGAACGGGGTGCTCCTCGGGGGCCACACGCAGCTCGTTGTAGAAGGTGTGGTGCCAGATCTTCTCCATGTCGTCCCAGTTGGTGACGATGCCGTGCTCGATGGGGTACTTGAGGGTCAGGATGCCTCTCTTGCTCTGCGCCTCGTCGCCCACATAGGAGTCCTTCTGCCCCATGCCCACCATCACGCCCTGCGGAGGGAGGAGCAAGGCGCCTTCAGCTCAGGCACTGCCCCACCGACCCTCACCCAGAAAACCGAAGGCCTCCCCCTCCCTCCCTCCGCCTGCTCCCGAGAGGGAAGCCCCACCCACCAAGTCAGACCCGCGGCGGGCGCCTTACCTGGTGCCGGGGGCGCCCCACGATGGAGGGAAAGACGGCCCGGGGAGCATCGTCACCCGCGAAGCCGGCCTTGCACATGCCGGAGCCGTTGTCGACCACGAGCGCAGCAATATCGTCATCCATGGCAAACTGCGAGGAGAACAGGACCATGAGCCGTGCGGCCGCCCCCGCCCTACCCACTTCCGGCGCACCGCGCCTTCGAGCCGCCAGGGGGCGCCGGCGCGCGCCCAGATTGGGGACAAAGAAAGCCGGCCGGCCGCGTTATTACCATAAAAGGCAAACGCGGGTTGGAGGCGGCCCCGCGGCTCGCGGCAGGAAGCCAGGCCTCCGCCCCCCTACACCGGGCGCCGGCCCCGCCCCGCCCAAAAAGCACCACCCGGCGAACGCTCAGCAGCCACACCCGCGGGAGCCGGCGGCGCGAGAAGGAAGTGCGCGCAGGCGCTCTCGCGCCGCGGCGACCCCACCCCTTCCGGCCGGCCGCCCCGCCCTCGCTTCCCGAGCCTAACGCGCACACGCACGCGCACTGGTGTCCCCAGCCCCCACCCGGCCCTGCTGCCCCGCCGCGCCCACCCACCCTACCGCCTCGCCACCTCGCTGCCCCGCTGTCTCGCCGTCCCGCCGGCGGAGCGAGCCACCCGCTCGGACAAAGACCCGCGGTCCCAACGGAAACATTCTGGGAGCGCGCCCCGAGCGCAGCTCCGGCTCCGAGCGAGGAGCGCATGAGTCCACTCCCCGCAGCCAGGAGGCTGTCCACGGGGCCGGGATCGCGCGCTGCCTGCCCGGAGGAGGCGCGGGCCCAGCGCATTAGCGGCCCGGCCGGCGCGGGGCCCTACCTGGTAGCGGTGTAGACCGGCGACGAAGGCGGAGCGGCGAGGGCGAGGGGCCTGTGCTGACGGAGTGGACGCGGTCTCGACTGTGGCTGCGCGTCGCGCCGCCGGGTTTTATAGGGCGCCGCCGCGGCCGCTCGAGCCATAAAAGGCAACTTTCGAAACGGCCAGCGCTGATTGGCCCCGCGCCGCTCACTCACCGGCCTCGCCGCACAGTGCAGCATTTTTTTACCCCCTCTCCCCTCCTTTTGCAAAAAAAAAAAAAGAGAGAGAGAGAGAGATGGACTGGTAGAGAGCGAGAGCGAGATTGAGGAAGAGGAGGAGGGAGAGAGTTTTGGCTTTGGGTGCTGGGCCCGCGGGTAGTGGGGTGCGAGCCCCGGGCCGCCGCCCAGCTGAGCAGTGCCCGGTCCGGCCCCGCGTGGCCAGGCCTGCACCCGGCCTGCCTGTCACTCCGGGTCCCCCCACCCCGGGACCCTCCGGGTGTGGATGCCCCAGAGCAGTGAGCGACCCGGTGGGCAAGGGTCAGCACAGATGCGAGGGTGCCTGGTTGCTGTGGGCGCATACTTAAGGAACAGTTGGGGGGGAGGGGTGGGCAGCGAGTCACCCCCCTTGTCCACATTAGCTCCACTGCCCAGAAAGCCTGGGTTACAGGGGGGCCTCTGGGGGTGCTGAGCGTGCTGAGTGGGGGTCTCCGTTTGCCATGGGGGCACATTACTACTCAAGAGACCTGGGGCTGAGGACTATGGTGTTTCATGGGGGAGTAAGGGGGGCTGGTGGCCATTTAACAGGGGCTTCAAGACCACAGTCCCCAGGGACAGGGCAGCCCCCCCCCACACCCCCAGGGGCCAGCGGCTAGAAGTTCCCTGTGAGAAGGGCTCCAAACCTCCGCTGCTGCAGACCTGGGGAGTGGTGGGCTCTGTAGAGCAGAGAAACTGTTCCCACGGAGCTGGGCTGCCTCGGAGCTGCCTGGTCACACCCAGCCAAGGCCAAGCCTGGGCTGTTAGCCGGCGACCCGGGCAGCTGCCAACCACTGCTGGGTGCAGGCAGGCAGGGCCATTTGTCACAGCTCTGGGGCCCGGGGCCCACCGTCCATCGTCTGTCTGTCATGTGCAGCCACAGCTGAACTGCCCTCCTGGACCATCTGGAGGCCACCAAGGACTGGGGAAGGACACACAATGTGCCAGAGAGGAGTGAGGGTGAGGGGTGGAGCGGCAGTGACAGTAGCTGAAGGCCAGCTGCCCTCAGAGGAGACCCTCCCACTGCACCTGCTCCTGCCCGGGGTCTCTCCACCAAACCCTGGGGCAGACCTGGGTGCCCCACAGTGTTCTGGGTAGTTCCCTGCTCTGAGAAGTGTCAGGCCGGCAGGGAGAGCCTGCCACCCAGAGGGTGGCCGACAGTAGTCACTGTGTGGTGAAAGGAAACCCAGAGGCCATGGAACCCCCAGAGGGGAATCTGGCCCAACCTGGAGGAGCACGCATCCTCTCAGAGGTGGTGACAAGCTGAATTTTCACACAAGGGAACACAGGAAGGGTGGTCCAGGTAGAGGCCCTGGCCTGTTGCCCGTGGTCTGTGTCCAGGCACCTCAGGTCTGCCCAGGGCTTTGCTACACACAGTAGGTGCTCACTGAGCGTGTGTTGAAACCAGCAAAAGCTTCGTCCATATATGGAGGAATCTGGCCAGGGCAGAGGCAGCTTGGTCCAGCCCACTGCAGGAGGCTAGTGCTGGCAGGGCTCTTTGAAGGTTGCAGAGGCCACAAACAGGTAGAAAGGGTGACCGTCTCCCAGCGCACAGCAGAGCCCACGGGCTCAGAGCCACCTGCCAGCGGAATTCCCAGGGATCTGCTCTCGGTGGCTCCCCCAGCCCCGCCCCGGGCCTGGGCAAATGTTCCCAGCCCGTCCACTCCCTGCTTCCCAGGGGCCGGACTGCCCTGTCCCTGGCCTTGTGTGTCTCATTCACGGGCGTCCGGCCAGCCACCCTGGGAGCTGCCAACCCTGTGATTCAGGAGCTGTGGTGGGGGTTGGGGGGGGTGGGTGACCCTCTTTGCTCCTGGCCGATGAGGGCTGCTCCGGGCTGTTCACTGAGCCTGGTGGGTGCCAGACAGACTGGGACCAGGGCTGCAGGCCAAGGCGTGGGAGACTCTGGTGGCTCCAGGCAGCTACATCGGGTGGAGAGCAAGGCTGGTCCCCAAGCAGGACCTGTGCTGCCACCTCGCCGCTTCTCAACCAGGGGCGGGCCAAGGGGCAGAAGCACCGAGCTGAGGCTGCACTACTCCCGGCCCTCTGTCTGCGGCAGCTGGGAGTCTCCTATGCATCCTTCAAGGCCCATCCCAGAAGGCCCCTACTTGAGGGAGTCCTTTGGCATCTGCAGCATATCCCCCCTCCCCCCAAAGACCACTGCACAGGGCCGGCATTTATAACTGGGCCTCCCCGACCAGACTGTGAGCCCTTTCGGGTCTCTGGTCCGTCCACCTCCACCCACCATACCCTCCCCAGGGCTCTGATCTGTTGAATGAATAAGTGACCGCTTGGGTGTCCTAGGCCCTGAGAAAGGACCCTGGGAAGATGGAGGGTTGGGGGGTGGGGGCCGCAGGCCTAGCGGGAGAGAAGGAGCTGAAGAGAGACAGCAGCCAGAGGAGGAAAAGAGGAAGTGGAGGGGCCAGAGGAAGAGGGAGGAGACCTCCGGAGAGGAAGTGAACAGGTTCTTTGCCCTTGCAGGGAGTTTTCAGAGCTGTCAGCGGGGCAGGCACACAGCCCCCGGGGCCCTTAGCCGGCTCAGCCAATGGGGACTTCACTTGCCTTTCTGGTGCTTTTTTTTTTTCCTCTTGCGGTTCCCCTCCCTGAGAGGCCTCCAGGCCAGGCGACCTTTACAGCCCATAGCAAAGGACCACTCCCGGCCTTCCTCCAGAACTGGCCACCCGGCCGCCTTGCTCTGGGTGTTCGGGCCCCACTGCTGCCCTGACCCGCAGGGAAACCAAGCTCCATTTTTCAGAGGAAGAAACTGAGGCAGGACAGAGAAGGGGAGACCTTAGGAAGACCTTAGACTGTTGGCTCCAGGAGGGCAGATCCCCTGCGCACTGTGGGTCCTCAGTGAGGAGCAACTGATGGGCGGCATTCTAGCAAATACGCCTCTTGCTACAGATGAGGAAACTGAGGCCAGACTGGAAAAGGGCTTGGAGTCTGGCGTGAGGGATTCCAGGTGTAGGGCCTGGAGGCCTCTCACTGCCTCTGCAGTGTCCCCTGCAGTGTCCTCAGGGACTGGGACCAAAGGCTGTTCCAAAGTCTAAACTCTTGGGTCCCACCTCTGTCCTCAGTGCTTATCTCCTGGGGCCCAGAGAAGACAGCCGCTGGCCCCTGGTTACGCAACAGGGGGTCCTGAGCCCCAGGCCTGCACGCTGTCATCACCTCTTTCCCCTGCCCTCGCCCCTGCTCCCAGGACGGCCTCAAGAGGCAATTCCGGACTTCTGGATTCCTAAGGTCCTGGGAGGGACTGCGCTTGGGGTGCCTCTGCCTCCAGGGCCAGCTCTGGGCTGCCACCTCCAGGAAGTCGGCTACGACTTCCTCCCTCCTCTACCATAACAGCAGTAAGCTTTCCTGCCCAGAGAGGGGAACTGACCCAGTCAGGATTACACAGCAAGAGCACAGGCAGGAGCTCAACATCCTGGATCACACTGCTCCTGCATTCCACACACCAGCACCGACCAGCCAGACGTGCTTCCAGAGAAGAAGAGCACCAGACAACACACTGAATAAAGCAGGTGTGATCCCTGAGACAGACCTCAAACAAGAAAGCCAAAGAGAACAAGTGCTGATGCCCAAGAAGGAAAGCAGCGGATTTTCTCGGGAAGGAGGGAGTCAGGGAAGGCCCTCTGAGGAGGTGCCCAGCCAGCTGAAGGGGGCCCCGGAGGCGGGAAGGATGGGCTGGGCCCTGTGTGCTCTCCTGGGCGTCAGCCAGGGCCTTGGTCCCCATCCTGGCCTGGCCTCTAGCCAGAGTCTCTCCCAGGGCTGTCACTGGGCAGCCTCCAGCCCCTCAGCCTGCCCTGGGCCTCCTGTCCTCCCTGACAGAGCTATCCGCCCGAGGGGGATCCCTGCTCCGGAGAAACTGGGAACTTCCAACACTTCTTGGGAGTGTTTTTAAAAATCCTTAAAAACTACCCTCTCTCTTCCTGTCCCCCAGGGCACCCAGAGAAACGCCACCCTCCTGGGGAGTTCCCAGCCTTGCTTATTTGATTGAATTTTTCAGAAATAGACGTAAGTTTCCCTGGGCTTCCCCCACTACACACACCCAGCTGAGCCCCTTCTGCTGGTCCCTGGAGTCTTCTGCTGGGAGGGCTAGCTGTCTCCGTTCTCCAGATGAGAACCGAGATGACCCAGGCAGACCCTGAGTGCTAAGAGGCAGAGGCCCCTTGGGGTGACAGCCGTCCAGCCAGACAGGGGGCATCTGGCCTCATGCCCCCTGCCCCAGTTGTGGTCCCAGGAGGCCTTTGAGGTCCACTTCTCACCTGGGCCCACCTTAGCCCACCGGGAGTGGGTGGTGACCTGCTCCGAGTCATCTGGCAACCAAGACATCCCTCAGATGCCAGGTTCCTCTGGTTCCCCAGACAGAGGCCTGAGAAGCTGGGGGACAGGTTGGACCACGTGGGGTGGGGTCAGCAGCAATTTCAAGTTCAGGCCAAGCAGGGTTCTGGAGCTCCTGGGCCTGACGCCCCAGAGTGTTGGCAAACATGCCCACGGGAATGGCACAGACAGGAGGCCAGGGGACCCTGCGCCTCAGGCCTCTGTCCCTGGGCTGTGAAAAGGGGCAGGGGGGCGTCTGGCCCCAGGGGGACCAGAAGCAGTCAGTGACGTGGGCTCTCCCGTCCCAGGCGCCTGGGGCCACTGGTGGGGGCTCAGCCCCTTCCTGGCTGGGTGGCCTTGTTCCGGCTCCCTTCCTGGCTGGGCCAGGGGCTCCGAAATGCCCTAGGAGCTGGGGGAGCTGGGGGAGCGGAGGTACAGCTCCCCAGCTGGAGGGGCCGGAGGAAGTGAAAGGGGAACAGGAAGGGGGAAGGGAGGCGTTGGGAAAGTGCAGGCGGGTGGGTGGGGCCGAGGTGACTCAGGAGCCTCAGGCTCACCTACCTCAGGGCGAAGCCCGCATCCGCAGCGCATCAGCGACAGGACAGGGAAGGCAGAGTCCCCAAGGGCCCGCGGAAGCAGAGCCAGACCCACCTGCGCACACAGAACGCTCACCGCGCCCCTGCCGGCCAAGCAGGAATCTCCCCATTTCTCAGAGGAGCCAGCTGAGATCAGTGAGAGCGAGAATCAATTAATTACTGATTACCGGAACCCAGGAGTCTGGGCTGGAGCAGCGCAAAGGCCCACAGCCAGTCTCGAGGGGGCGCCCTGAGTCCCTGAGCCTCCAGGGGGCTGCTGTTCTCAGGTGGGCAAACCGAGGCTCAGGGTGGTCAGTGGGCAGTGCAGAGCGGGCTCCCTGCTTGGCCGTGGGGCGCGCCTGGGGCCCCCCGTGGGGCCCTCCTCAGCTAGCGCTGGCTCCTCCAGCCTGGGGCCTGGGGCCCATCCAAGTGGAAACCCAATCGGCTGAGCCGCGCAGCCGTGTAACCAGGCCCTCCTCGGCCAGAAATCTCAGCCGCCGGCTGGGCTGGCCAGGAACCTGAGCCGGCTCGGTGGCCTGAGCTTCCTGATGTCTCCCCTACGCCCAGCCCTGTGCCAGCTGCCGGGGAGACAGGGGACCAGCCCCTCCCCTTGGCCTGCACTGTCCACTGGGACACAGTCCTGAACCCATGAGACTGGTTCTGTACGAGCCCAGAGAAGCCCCATCTCAGGCTTGGGTGTGATGGGTCAGGCGGGGAAGGGGTTTCCCCTGGCACAGCAGCCCCTGTTGGGGGCTGGGGGCCGAAACCAGGGTTCCCCCTCCCCAGAGGGGCCCTGTTCCCTCCACTTCCCAGGTCCCCAGTGAGTAATTCGGGCTGTCTGAGTCATCCGGGCTGCTGAGACCCCAGCACTGGGGGCACACAGGTGCACCTGAGGACACGTGTGCCCACACCTATGACCCAGAACACGTAGTGGCCAGGCTGGGGGGTTGGTCCAGACCCAGGTAGGACTCAGCGATAAACCCACTGTGCACAGGGCCAGGGGGCTGCATGCTGTGCCCTCTTAGCTAAGCCAGAGCGAAGGGAGCCCCAGAGCAGCTGGGGACCCCAGGAAAGAACATAGCACCCTCTTCCCGCCGCGAGGCCCCACAGAACGGTCAGCTCGGTGTCCCGTCTTTTGGGGACCCTGGTCCTTCCTTTTCTGATCCACTTTCAGGCTCTGTGTTAAGTAGGACACAGTTGTATCCCTCACCCCTGGATGTCCTCGGAAAGGGACTCGGCACCCCTGAGCCCACCAGGGGCAGCAGGACCGAGTGTGGATCGTGCCCTCTGAGTGGGCCTTCCTGACCTTTCAGGGGCTTGTCACAGACAGCCTGGACGGTGACCATCACCGGTCTACTTACCAAAGGGGAAACCAAGGCCCAGAGATGGGCAGAGTCTCACCCAGCATCACACAGCACATGGGGCAAGCCAGAGCCCAGGCCTGGAGGGCTGGGGCTTCGCATTTTGTGTGCTGCCAGGATGGCGAGGAGGATGCTAAGTTTTCTGCCGGGAGTACCAGGCTGGTCTGTCCAGGATGGGTGCAGGACCCCGCTCCCCTCGGCCAAGATGGCTCTAAAGCCGACCTGCTGAGACAGCCCAGGAGCCGTGCAAGACCTACTCCTTCTGGCAGGAAGCACACACCGTCCTGGTGGTCCAGGTCTGGCCAGACGCAGCCCTGCTGACGTGCATCTGACGAGGATGAGGGCCTGGTCCCTCATCCCTCCCTGAGTCAGAAGGACTCCAGGTCCCTCAAAGGCCCTGGCTCAGGGGCCTCCTGTCTACCCCTAGTTGCTCCCTCTCTGTGGGTGGGGGGACCCTGGAGGGCAGGGCCCGGGCTGGGTCATCCTGGTTCCCAGACATGTAGGCAGGGGACTGCAGAAGTGGGTGGAAAGTTCTGTGTCCAGCTCTGAAATCTCCTCTCTGGGGACACAGCTGAGCAGGTTGTGTGTTGGCGGCCTCGGCAAACTCACTCATCTACGTCGCAGAGCTGTAGGGAGGGGACAGGTGAGCCAACAGACACATTGGAGCTGGGCCTGCTCGGAGCCAGTACAGGGTGGCCATTGCTGGCGACTTGGGCCAGGCGTACTGTGCCTCTGTGACACGAAGGCCATGTACCGCATATGGTCCGTCCCAGGCTTACTGGGGGGCTGCAGGAAGGGCGGGGGCTCCAACAGGGGACATGTGTGCGCATGTGCAGCGCTGTGCCTCTCCCTGGTCTCCGGGCCTGTCACACACAGAGCAGGGCCCAAGAGGGGTGGGTTGTGGGGAGGAGGGAGCCTTCATCTCCTTCTGGATTGTTCTTCCACCAGAGAATACCGGTATAGCCTTTGGGCAAGAAAGAGAGGGGAAAGGCAGGGAGGGGAATGAGAAAAAGAAGTGAAGGGGCATTTTATTTTTATTTTTTTAGCCATGCCACAAGGCTTGTGGGATCTCAGTTCCCCGACTAGGGATTGAACCCAGGCCACAGCAGTGAAAGTGCGGGGCCCTAACCGCTAGACCACCAGGGAATTCCCATGAAGGGGTATTTTAAACAAGAGGCCACCCAAATCTCCACATCGCCAGCAAAGATAAAAAGAGTGTTGACATCACGGGTCATCCGGGAGATGCAAATGCAAACCACAGTGAGATCCCACTTCACACGCAAGAACAGATTCTCTATGATCCTGTGTTCATCTGTGTGCAGAGGTCAGGCCAACGGTGCCCTTTGGGGAGGACCGACTGGAAAGGATGTGATGGAGGGACCTGCACATGTCTCTTGATCTGGGTGCTGGGTACTGTGAGTGTTCAGTTTGTGGCAATCCAAGTAGCTGCACAATGATAATGTGCGTCCTTGCCTAGACGGCAGCTAGTTTGGGAGTGTGGCTGCCCGTCCCCCCACCCCACCCACCCCCCGCTCCCGCCAGCCTCACTCTACACTCCAGACATGCTGGCCTCTAGCCCTTAGAGCACCAAACTCCCGCCTGCCTCAGGGCCTTTGCACTTGCTGTTCTGTCTGTCTGTAATGGACCCTTCTTCCCACACACATCCTTTCTGCTTCTTGAAGTTCTGCTTATCCTTCAGGGCTCGGTGTAAACATCACCTGGTCCAGGGGGATCCCTAGACAAGGGCAGGGTTCTTGTGGCTCCTGCACTTCTTTGTCATGCTCGTCACAGCCGATTCTTGGGTGTATCTGTGTGATCATAGGTTTATTCTCTCCCTCCATGCTGCAAAGGCAGGGACCACATTTGTTTTGATCACTGTGGGATCCCCATCTCAGGGTGTACAGTCAGTACCGTTTTGGGCTTCTTTTTTTTTTCTTTTTTTGGGTCTCCATTGCTGCGTGCGGGCATTCTCTAGTTGCGGTGAGCGGGGGCTACTCTTCGTTGTGGTGCACGGGCTTCTCACTGCGGGGGCTTCTCTTGTTGTGGCGCATGGGCTCTAGGTGTGTGGGCTTCAGTAGTTGCGGCACACAGGCTCAGTAGCTGTGGCTCGCAGGCTCTAGAGCGCAGGCTCAGTAGTTGTGGCACAAGGGCATAGTTGCTCTGCGGCATGTGGGATCTTCCTGGACCAGGGCTCAAGCCCATGTCCCCTGCATTGGCAGCTGGATTCTTAACCACTGCTCTACCAGGGAAACCCCAGCTTTGGGCGTCTATCTTCAGATGGAAGAAAGGAAGGGAGGAAGGGAAGATGTATGGATCCAGTTCTCTACAGAAGGGACAGAGGTCGCAGGAATGGATGTACTGGCTCTCAAGGGTGTGAACACCCTGTGCCAGGAGGGTGTGGGCACAGCCCTAGCAGGAATGATGTCCCAGGACTGCCAAAGCTGATGAGGAACAGGCCTGGGGAGGAAGGGGTTTGGCCAGCTCAGGGCTCACACCTTCCAGCGGATGTTGACGGGATGGGTGTATGGGAGGCTGGGTGTCACAAGAAGTCCTCAGGTCTCTGGGCTGCAGCTGACTCACCCAGTGTCTGATATCACTCACAGGTCAGACTTGAGCCTTGTTCTCCGGAAGTCTCCAGGGAAAACAACTGTTTGATATCCTGAACGTGTGAGGAGCTGAACTGGAGGAAGAGCAACCCAGCCCAAGGATCAAGCAAGGCTTTCCACAGGAGGGGTCTTTTTGGCTGGGCTTTGAAGTATGAATAGGAGTTCACAAAGGAGACAATTTAGAGGGGGCTTGACAGAAGGTATGTTGGGAGAACTGCAAATATCTGATGTGGCTGGGAACTTTGGAAATTGAGTCCATAGAAACCTTAATGGGGAGATCTGGGCTCAACACCATTTTTGTTCTGGCCAACACTCAGTAGAGTACATGGAGGCCCCATCTGAGAAAGACCCCAACTGGGTGAGCAGGGTTGGGGTGGGCATGGGGTTGGTGGAGCCCTCTTAGCACAGCTCAGTGGGGGCTGTGAGTCCTTACCCCTTGGAAGGAATGTACTGGGCCTTGAATTCAGGTCCCATTGTACAGGTGGGGAGACTGAGGTAGGCAGGGTCAGAGCTAGGCTCGAATAGCTGGGTTAAGCTTGGGTTCTGGAGCCCATAAGGGCAAGAAACAGGCCCTCCTGGAAGTTGGACACCCTGCAGACGCAAGTTTACGGGGCCAGCCTCTGGGGTCCAGCGCTGGGGGTACCATGACACTCACCAAAGAACTGGCTGGAAACAAGGAACTAGAACTCTGCAACAGGTGACAGCTGCAGGGCCTCTGTGCTGCCCTCCCCCAAAGCTGTCACGTGCCCCTTCCTCTCCTAGTCAGCCTCAGCCTTGGCCCAGAGAAGGAAAGCAAGATGCAGTGCCACACAGCAAGAACGCAGCCTTGGAACTCAGCCAGGAGGTGGGAAAGTGCTTCTCAGGTCTGGAGATTTGCTGGCGCCCAGGATGCCTGGGGTGGGTGTGTTCTCAGAGGACTGGCGTGAACTCAGGAGCTGGGACTTTGTCCGCAATGGTAATGGGGAGCTATAGAGGGTGGGGGAGCGGGAGAGGGGAGGGCCATGTCTGATGTTTCAGCAGATGGCTCTCCATTATGAAAGGGCCCAGGAGGCTCCAAAACTAACTCTGTAGCCTCAGATTTCAGATTTCTGTCTGTCTCTGGCCAAGTAGAAGTTTGTATTAGAAATACTAGCGCTATACAAATAATTATAATAATAGTAATGAGAATAATAACCTATGTGTCTGTGATACTCTTTCATTTTTCTGATGTTCTATAATTTGATTTTATCCCATGGCAACCCCAAGAGGCAGGAAGGGCAGCTTTCATCATGATGTTTTAAGTCGTGGGTAGCAAAGCTGACAGTCGAGGTTGGGGACCTGCCTGGGGTATGGGGAGCGTGCAGCTCACTCACGTTCATGCAGGGCCACGCTTACCTGCATGAGGTGAGGTGGTGAGCCCCCAGCTGGGACCGACTGTCGCTACATGCCCAGATGCCCTTCATGAGCCTCTAGGAGGCAGGCCCTGTCCTGCTCACTCCCCATTAACTGCCCCATGAGGCAGGGGCCTTGATGTTTCCCCAAATCCAGGTGAAGCCCAGAGGAGTGAGGGGACATGCCCAAGGTCACACACAGCCAGGGAAAGATGGCAAGAGGGGGAATATCTGCCATCTCTGTGACTCTGGGCAAGTCACTTTACTGGCAAAGGCCCTCAGTTTTCTCACTTGTAAAATGGGGGTGAGGACTTCCCTGGTGTCACAGTGGTTAAGAATCCGCCTGCCAATGCAGGGGACACGGGTTGGAGCCCTGGTCCGGGAAGATCCCACATGCTGTGGAGCAGCTAAGCCAATGCACCACAACTCCAGAGCCTGTGCTCTAGAGCCGGCGAGCCACATCTACTGAGCCCTTATGCCACAACTACTGAAGCCCACGCTCCTAAAGTCTGTGCTCTGCAACAAGAGAAGCCACCGAGTGAGAAGCCCGCGCACCACAACAAAGAATAGCCCCTGCTCGCTGCAACTAGACAAAGCCCGTACGCAGCAACGAAGACCCAACACAGCCAAAAAATAAATTAATTAACTTTTTTAAAAAGGGGGTAAAAACTGTGTGGGGCTGCTGGAAGGACGAAACCAGAGTGTAAGTCGAGGCGTCAAAAAACATGCAGCTGGGGCTGCCCTGGTGGCTCAGTGGTTTAGAATCCGCCTGCCAATGCAGGGGACACGGGTTTGAGCCCTGGTCTGGGAAGAGCCCACATGCTGCAGAGCAACTAAGCTCGTGCGCCACAACTACTGAGCCCGCACTCTAGAGCCCACGAGTCACAACTACTGAGCCCGCGTGCCACAACTACTGAAGCCCGCGCACCTAGAGCCTGTGCTCCGCAACAAGAGAAGCCACTGCAATGAGAAGCCCGCGCACTGCAACGAAGAGTAGCCCCCGCTCGCTGCAACTAGAGAAAGCCCGCGCAGCAACGAAGACCCAACACGGCCAAAAATAAATAAAGAAAATAATTTTTTAAAAAAAATTATTAAAAAAAAAAAGTATCTGCCTGCCGATGCAGGCGACATGGGTTCCAGCCCCGGTCCGGGAAGATCCCACATGCTGTGGAGCAACTAGGCCCGTGCGCCACAACTACTGAGCCTGTGCTCTGGAGCCCACGAGCCACAACTACTGAGCCCACGTGCCACAGCTACTGAAGCCTGTGCGCCTAGAGCCCGTGCTCCGCAGCAAGAGAAGCCACCGCAGTGAGAAGTCCGTACACCGCAACGAAGAGCAGCCCCTGCTCGCCACAGCTAGAGAAAGCCCACGCGCAGCAACGAAGACCCAACGCAGCCAAAAATTAATTAATTAATTCAAATAAACAAAAAACGAAAACAACCACGGAGCTGGACTTCCTTGGTGGTCTAGTGGTTAAGACTCCGCTTTCCCAAGGCAGGGGGCACGGGTTCGATCACTGGTCCGGGAAGATCCTGCATACCATGTAAGCGCAGCCAAAAAAAACCAAAAAAGACACGGAGTTGCTGGGCTGTGGTTACAACTGCTCTTGTTTCCAGGGAAGAACCGGGGGCCAGTGGCCTCTCTGTGGTACCTGCTCATGGTTGGTTTTGGGGGAGGGGGTGGGGGGGTGTAGGGAGGAGGAGAAAGGTGTTCATGTATCAGCAGATAAGCTAAGCTTCCTGGTTCTGCCCTAGCCCACTCCCAGGGTCCTTATGAGCGGAGAGCAAAGGACAAAGTGCAGGGGCTGGAATCTGGCCTCGCCCTGTCATCCAGGGGCACTTGTAGGCATATGTAGGCTTAGTCATGACAGTCACCTTTCCCGGAGGGTGTACGGGGTGTGACGCCAGGCTTCCAGCTCAGGAATCTGAAAATATACGTGCACACCTCCGCCCACCTGTCCCTATCCTCCACTGAAATGTCACCCCAGGCCTGGGGGCAGGGGAAGTATCCACTATGGGCCTAGAGACCTTAGGGGCCCCCACCCTTAGGAAGGGCAGCGCCAGGACTCCTGGCCAGGTCTTGCTGACCCCGGAGGAGGGAGGGGATTGTGCGGGTGTCGCGGAGCATTTGCAGCAGGGCTGGACCAGGGTCTTCAGGCCCTGCGGCAGCCCCATCTTCTGCCGCTCAGCTCCTCGGACCTGTGAACTCCCTCCAAGGCCTGGCGATTTCTGGGGGGGACTCAGGAGAATCTCTTCGGGCATAGCTGGGACAGCATTCCCCGTGTCCAGACCCTCTGGTCGGGGTTCATGAGGCCCCACGACAGAAGAGCAGAACCTTCGCAGCACCCTGAATCACACCCTGCTGTCTCTGGGCCTCAGTGTGCCCACCTGCAAAATGGAGCCCAGTGGCCTCAAACCAGCCTTGCAGGGTCCCAGCTGGACTCTGGACCACACGGATGTGGTGGAATACTGGGTTCCCAGAATCCCACAGCCCATCCCGGCCCTCCTCCCGTACAGTGGCCAGGGCTGGAGCTGGTGGCTGTTGAAGGTGGAGGAGAACTTTGTTGGGGGTCTGGACCGGGAGACACTGAGCTGCAGGACAGAGGCCCTGACTCTCCCAGGTCAGGGGAGCGGGGAGGGGGTGTGTCTAAGTCATATCAGAGGGTGGGAGCCCATCTGGACACCTCAGGTAAGTAACTGTCTGGGGTCCCAAGGTGAGCGTGCTCAGACCCATCCCCAGGCAGGTCGTAGGAGCCCAAGGCCAGGGCCAGGCTTGGCCGGCAGAGGTGGAGGCTCTGCCTCCCCTGGGCTCGGCCGGCCGCTGGGGGCCGGGGTGGGGTGTTTATTATCTGGCGTTCCCAGGCCCGCGCGGCTCACGTGGCCGTGGCTCGGGGCCTCCCGCGCCCCAGGGCCGCTCGGAGATAAGCCTGGTGCTCCCAGTGCGTGTCCAGCGCGGGCCGGGCCGGAGCTCCAGGTCCCCACCCCGCCCCTCGGGCCGGCCCGGCCCACTTGGCCCAACTTCCTCTCCATAAAAGGCGAGGTTTGGGAGCGCCCGGGGAGGGGGCGCTGGCCTCACAGGCCCGGCAGCCGCCGAGGTTTGCCTGGGCCGCCCCCCCATGCCCCTCCCCACAGGGAGCTGTCGCGGGCCTGAGCGCCCCGGGTTGGGAGGGGGGCATAGCCCAGCGCCCGGGTGTTCTAAAGCCCTGCCTCTCTCCTCCCAGACCATCACCCCGAGCGCGCTCCCCACTCCAAACCGGACCCCCTGTACTCCCCGCATTTTGCGTTTGAACAAACGGAGGCCCACAGCGTGGCAGGGCCGGGGGCGGGGACTGAAGACCAGCAGGAAACCATACACATGCCCCGAGGGTCGCGGTGCGACTCAGCTCCGCACAGACGCACAGGAATTCTATTCCGTGTGGGGTGTATGTGAGTTCTGACGCCCCTAGGATTGGGGTACCTGCTCCCAGACATACTTACGTTAGGCCCCTCGCATTGCCACTTAGCTCCCCGACCTGGGGCTCACAGCTTCAGTCTACCATCTGTTAAATGGGGAGATGATTTTCATCTCCCCGCAAACGTAAAGTACAACAGCCAGCCAGGGGCAGGTGAGGGGGAGGACCAAGGGGGAGCTGCTTCTCCCCTCCGGGGAGAGCCCGCGTCGGGCTGTGGTTCGCGGACCCAAAGCCGCTCTCAAAGGACTGCTGTGAAGCCGAGAAATCTGGAGGCCGGGAGACAAACAGTGGGTGCTCAATAAATGCAGCTGCGCGCCCTTGGGAGTGTGTCATCTTTGTCCCGGCCCTGGGCTGGGAAGCAGGGCCTTTGGGTGTCATCGGGTGCCACCCCGCCGTGGTGCGATGTGACCTTGGCAGGGCTCCGCCCCTCCCCGGACCTCAGTTTCCCTTTCGGTAAATCTGGGAGGCTGGGCCTAGCCAGCTGGGGGTAGGGGTGGGGTGGGGGAGGTGGGGGGAGAGGATGGGCGGCCCTCGGGGTAGCGCCCGCAACCCCCCGCCGCCGCCCGGCCCCTCGCAGTCGTGCCCTCAGCCCCTCGGCCGGGGGTGGGTGGGGGGGCCCGGGAGGCCACGTCCGCTGCCGGCGAGTCCGCCATAAAAGGCAACCGGCGGCGGGGCGCGCGGCCAAACTTAGTCATCCGGCCCGCGGGCCGCCCGGCGCGCGCCGCGCTCAGCTTCCTCCCTGAACTTCCCGTGTGCCGAGGGGCCCGGGAGGGGTCCGAGGTGCGGCTGCGCCTTTCGAAACGTACGCGCTTCTCAAAAGGGCCGGCAGCGGCTGGGCCCTGGGGTGGGACGCCCTTGGGGAGGCTGGCAGGCTTGGCCTGGGGGGTCCCGGGCTGGGGGCGCCCTCGGGGAGGCTGGGAGGCTTGGCTTGGGGGGTCCCGGGCTGGGGACCCGCCGCGGACGCCACCGCCCCGCCCCCAGCCAAGTCGGTCTGCGGCGCTTTAACCCCGGAGCTGCTGGACAGTCTGGCGCCGGGGCGGGCAGGCGCCTGGGCCCCGCAGGGTGACCTCCAGAAGATGCCTGCGAGGGAGGCCGAGGTCACTGCCCAGATCAATCTAAGCGAAGCCCCGGGGAGAAAAGTGCAAGGCAGTCAGGTCGAGTTTGTAAAATGTAAAAACACTTTGTGAAACCACCAAAATACCGGCCCTCAGGAGCAGGGATAGATAAGAAGGGTATGGGATGAAATCCGTGCGAAGTCTGGAGTAACTAGCCAGAGGCACCCAGATGGAGCAGCCGCAGGCCGTCTGGTTCAGGCCCCTTACAGCCAAAGCTAACAGGGTGACAGCAGTCAGGATGGTGGGGGGGAGGCTATGGGGGGCGGTGCGTGGGGAGCCATTCTGGGATGGAAAAGTCCTGTGTGCTAATTTGCGGTGACCCCACTGCAGTACACTCAGGACCCAGCTGTACACCCGAGGCTGGTGACCTTGACTGTAGGTAAATTACACCCCAATACAGACTGTAAAAAGGAATGTGCACACAGGACACTCCCATTTATCGTTTAGGGACATGTAGGTAGGAACAAAGGCCATGGGAACAGATGGGAAGGGGCCACCACAGCTCCAGGGTGGAGGTGGGAGGGGGCAGAAGGGTGGGCATCCACTGCTTCTGATATCCTCTATTTCTTTGAGAAAACAGAACTGAAGAAAATATAGTGAAATAATTACCGGATCTGGGGGTGCATTATATTCCTCTCTATACCTTTCTGTACATTCGAAATATTTCACGCTTTTCAAAAAGGGGGGGGGGAGGAGGGGGGGAAAGGAGGGGGAAAAGCGCAGAGCCAGTAGTTGGACATGGTGGTCAACCTCTCTGACCCTGAGTTTCTTCTTCTGTACAGTGGGCCAATCAGTAATCCCTCTGGGGCAAGTATATTAGAACTATACGATGTGGGGCATGCAAAGTGTTGAACGTGAGCCCCAGGCACACAGTAGGTGCTCGACAAAGGGGGCAGGTGTGGGGCTCCCCCTTTCCTCAGCACCCCTGGGAGAAGGAAGGACTTGCTGGGGTGTGGGCCTAGGGTGGGAAGGTCTTTAGGCCATAGCTCCCTTAGGCTAATGGCCTGGCCTGGCCTGGCCTGGCCTGGCTGGAAAGGCTTGTGTTTCTGACAAATGGGGCCAGCCAACCCCATGCCCTGCTGTCCTGTCCTGACTGTCCTGTCCCTGGGGCGAGGGTCACTCCAGGTGAGGCTCAGGGCCAGCATACTCAGCAGGACACGGGCCTGCAGGTCCCCTGGCCTCAGATTCCAGGTGGCCGGGGCCACAGGCAGCCTCCGTGGCGGTGAGGACACACTGGATGGTGGGTGCCAGACGGTGAGTCCTGGAGCCCTGCCCTGGGAGCATGGCGCAGAGGGCTCCAGAGGGCTGTGGGCAAGCCTAGCCAGCAGGGAGGAAGCGGGGAGGGCGTGGGGGTTTAGAAAGGGCATTCGGGAAGGAACAGGGAAGAGAAAGCAGAAGGAGAGTCTGCCTTTCCTCCCATGACTTAGGGGCACCCACCGGTGGGCACTGCATCCGGGTGCTCTGATGAAAGCTATCATGACCCTGACAGGGAAGGAAGACCCCCAAATGCAGTGAGGTTAAGTGACTGGGTCAAGGTGACCCAGCTGAGAAGGGCAGGTATGAACAAGAGAGAATTGACAGAAGCGTGGCCAGGGGACAACAGAGTAGGTAGTTGGCATGAAGCAGCCCAAGTGAAGGGGAGGCCCTGGGAGTAGGAAGGAGAGGTGGGGGCCCAAGGAAGGGGAGGTTGGGGGCAGTTGGGGGAGCAGAGAGGATAAGTGAATGACAGCCAGCTGGGGCAGGCCGGAGGGCAGGACCAGCGGGAAGACACTGCTCTCGGGTGCCCTCTAGTGGGGACATTTTCTTCCCTGGCCAGGTGGACCTGTGATGTCCCCACATGATGAATTAGGGACTGGCTGGATTCTCCCTGTACGGCCCAGACCTCCATAGGCACCCCCCTTCATGGCACCCCTTTCCCAACCCTCCCTCACCTCCGCAGGCCCTGCCTCCCCCAGGCCTTGCTGGACAAGAAGTGGCCATGGCAAAGTATCAGGCAAGAGGAGTGTCCTTAGCTGCCCCATGGCCCAGCCGTCATCCACCCACCAAACGCTCCAGCTGCAGCCTCCCAGCCACACTGTTGGGGCGGACATTTCTCTCCCCCTTTTCCAGATGAGGAAACTGAGGTCTAGAGGGTACCAGGCATGCCCACCTCTCATGCACACGAGTGCACGATGGAACTGGGCACCCTGAGTCTGCACACCTGGATGGATACAGATGAAGCTGAGAATCTGGGTTTCTCAGCCTCCCTGGCTGGCAAAGGCAGCCCCTCCTGCAGTATCTGAGGAATCCAACCTTCCCTGGCTGGAAGGTGCTTTAACACCCTCACCTGAAGGGAACCTCTTACAGGCTTTAGCTCCACCATCCCTGTGGCCTTCAGCCCCAGAACTAGGGTCAGATTTCAGCATGCCCCAGGGGCTCAGAGGTCAAAGTTGACCCGGAGGAAACAGCTTATATTCCAAGAGAGACAAATGTTGCTAATTTCCATCAACAGAAACCTGGGGCTCTATGGAGATGGACTCTACAGGTATTAGGCCCGTGGGGGTGACACTGGGGCACTGTGACACTGGATTGGGCTGGATTTACAGGCATGAATGTGCATCCCAGAGAGTCAGAATGTAATGTGTCAGCTAGTGCAACTGAAAGGGTCTCCAACAATTTGCTTGGTCTGTTGTCTGAAGTTGCATCCCATCAGTGGTCTACATTCAGTGAGGCAGATGTGCGAGAACTTCCCAGGCATAACTGAAGGAAGAATCAGAAGAGAGTGATTTGTCACGTGTGACCTGCATGTCTCTGAGAAATGTAGCGGCGAGGCAGCGTCAGCATCCCCAGGCACCAGCGGCCATGCTCTGTGGGCTGGCATGAGGGGGTGGTGCTGCACTGCCATGGGCTCCTGATCTCAGGGGGCTGATGGCACCCCGAACGGCAGAGGCTGAGCGGTGACCCTTAAGCTCTAGAGACAAGGTGAGCAAATTACACAGAGATGGAACTATTTCCAGAAAGTTCTGGCCTGCAGGATTTTTTTTTTTTTTCCTGCAGGAATTTCTGATGGAGGCTAATGGATCGTGGTGTTCTTAGGAATGAAGTAGATGGGCCACATACTAACGTATCACTTGAGCTATAAAATTGGAAAACTCCAGGTTTGGTGGACCAGAAATCCCACTGGAGTCCCCACAGTCTCGAGTTTCTAGGCTTGAGATATGTTATTTAATGCATTAATAAAGAAGTACTTTTATCAGTTACTGTATCACACATTTGTGATTTCAAATTGTTGACAACTGCGATTGATAGTTTCCTTTTGTATATTCCTTTGTAATTCTATGCATTTTATTTTATGCACTTAAAGGCATGATTCTCATTGTCTGTGGATGGATGAATGCATAAACAAAATGGGAACATATATACAATGGAATATGATTTTGCCTTTTAGAGGGAAGGAAATTCTGACACATGGTACAAGGTGGATGAACCTTGAGGGCATTATGCTAAGTGAATAAGACAGCCACAAAAGGACAAATACTGTATGATTCCACTGACATGAAACAGCTAACGTAGTCAAACAGAAAGAGAAAGTAGAAGGGTGTTTTACCAGGGGCTGGGGGCAGGGCGAGAAGGGGAATTTATTGGGTATAGAGTTTCAAGTTTGCAAAATGAAGAAGTTCTCAAGAGCTGTTTCACAATAGTGTGAATGTCTTAAACTGTACAGTTAAAATGGGCTAAGAAGGCAAATTTTATGTGTTTACCACAACTTAAAAAATACAGAATACAATACACACAACTGAAAGTCTTAAATTTTCTTTTCTTAAAAGCATGATTCTGGGACTTCCCTGGTGGTCCAGTGGTTAAGACTCCACGCTACCAATGCAGGGGGCCCAGGTTCCATCCCGCATGCCGCAAAGAAGACCCCATGCAGCCAAGTAAATAAGTATTTTTTTAAATTAAAAAAAAAGCATGATTCTGAGAAGGGTCGCCCTAAGTATCTTCAGATGCTAAACGCAGCCACATGGGTCCACCCACAACACCCGAACTGTTAAGAGCCCCGGCGCCTCCTATTGGCCGAACCCAGCAGGAATTCCGGGTCGGCCAGGGATTCTGGGAATCGTAGTTTACAGACCTCAGCCGGAGCCTCGCTGAGAAGGGTGGGCTTGGAGCTGGGAGACAATAGCTCCGAGACCGACATCCGGGATGGCGGGGGATTCGCGGAATGCAAGCTCGGCGCACCCGTCCCCACGTTGCCCAGGGCAGCCTCTTACACGGTCAGACGAACACATACACCTGTCCACTTGCACCACGCAGCGCGTGGCGCTCCCGGTTTGCAGTTTGCACCTGCACATTTTTTCCAATACAAATGCCCACACGAACATCTGCGGGTCAGGCACGTAGATGCTCCCTCGCTCTTCCCTGACACATCCCCACGGGAGCAGAGGCCTTGGCAGTGACCATGGGGAGGATGCACAGGCTACAGATGCCCTGGGGAAGTGTGTGCCAGGCTGAGGGCACAGAGAGTGCAAAGGCCCTGAGGCGGGAGGCTGCGTGGCCACTTGCACTAGGGGAGAACGGCAGGGGATGAGGTGGGGTTGGCGTCGTTGGCCACGTAGAGGCGTTTAAACAGGCTAGTGGCCGAGCCTCCCAGGTGAGCGCTGGGCCGCTGCCTAGTGAATTGAATGACGCTTATTGTTTTCACCGTGATTGCAGCTGCAGCCTCGGAGATGACTCAGCGGAATTCCTGGGAGCTGGGTGTGGGCGGGAGGGATGCTCCAAATAGTCTGGGGAGGGGGCGGTGCCCGAGCAGAGGCCCCACCCCCAAGCTCTGGCTGACGGCGGCGCACACCCACCCTGGAGTTCTCCACCCTATCCCTGTAGGCTCGGGCAAGCGCCAGCGGGAGCGGAGGAAAGCGGGGCGGCGGTGGGCGTACAGCCGGAGGATTCAGGGAGAGAGGGAGGGAGCGGGAAACCTGGCGCGGGGCGGGGACTTCTCCCATCCTCCTGGAACCTCCATCCTTGAGCCCGGATTTGGGTGGGGGTGGGGCAGACTGGAAGGAACTGGGGTGCGGTGAAGGCTGGCTCTCTTTTCAGCCCCCGGGGGGAGCCCAGGCCTTTGGCCGGGGTCTGGGAAGCAGAGTTGGCCCAGTCCGGACTCCTGAGTGAGTCAGCCGGATCAGAGCCTCTCTGGGACTAACTTCTTCCTCTAAATAAAGGGAATCGTTCAGTCAAAAGGCATTCGAGCTTAAAGTCGCTCCTGGCAGACTGGGCATTTCCGAGGGGGAGCCAGGGCAGGCTTGAGTTAAGAAGGTCTGAGCACTGGACTGGGGCTGTGGCGCAAACATTCTAAGAATATGCTTCAGTTTTCCAGTGCATAAAACGGGTGCAACAACCCCAAGAATGAGGCTTGCTGGAGTAAGCTGCGCGCGGTCCACCTAATTCAGGGCGAGAGCTTGCTCTGGCCTTGCACCCCGGGGTGGCTGGACTGAGAAGGCGAATTAATAAGTACTGCATGGCCCAGCTCCAACTTGCCCTCCTTAGGGAAGACGTCCCCCACTACCAAGACAAAACACACAGCCTGTTCCCTCCTCGGGGCCGGAGAAGGGAGGACCCCGCCCAGGATCTGACCGCCCACAGGGACCCCACTGCCCTTTCCACCGCCCGATCGGGCTGCGGGGCGCCTGGCGGCCTCCAGGTGGCGCTGGAGACGCGCCTGCCAAGCCAAGCTGGGCGGGGCTGGACTTGTCCTTGAGAAGCGGCTGCTCGGGAAGCCACCCCAGATCCACTGAGAAGCCGTTTGGACACCCCCGCCCCCAGCCAAAAGTACTGCATTCAAAAAATGCAAAATTAAGAGTCAATACATATATGTATTTATGTGACATATATGTATATATCTGTCAAGTTATGACTGAACTCGCCTCATCTTTCTGAGTTGGGGGTCCAGAGCAGGGCCAGAGGTCTCTGTCCTGGCGGGGTGACAGGTGAGAAGTGGCTGGGGTGCTTATCAGAGCAGGGAGATTTAAATAGGGCCTTGAAAAGTGAGTAGAATGTGGAGCGGAGGGGAGAGGGAATTCTAGGCTGGAAGGTGGGACTGGTTCCAACAAGTACAGAACAAAACAAGTTCATTTCTCGGGTAAGAGGGTGGAATTTGGCAAGTGGAGTAGATGGGGTGGGTGATGTCCTAGCCTCGTCCAGCTTGGGACTGGCCACATTTTGTCTCAGCATGGTGTCCTTGCTCCACTGGCATTTCACTCTGTCATTGACAGATACTGAGAGGTCACTGTGGGCTGTGCCTAGCCTGGGGACACAGTAGGCCTGCCTGTCTGCTTCCAACCTAACATTATCCGAAGCTCCCCAGGGCCCCTGAGACAAAATCTGGGGCCTCAGCTTGAACCTGCATGCCAGTAGCAGCTGGACATTCCCTGGCAGATGGAGATCAGGAACGGCGTATGTGGGGCGCTGGACGAGTAGCACCTTCCAAGCTTCTTAGGTCAGAAAGGCATAAATAAGGAGGTCTCGGCACAGGTGCTAAGATGGGCCGGGCAGTGACTCTGGCCTGGCAGCAATGGTGGGGGGTGAGCACTTGGGGAGAACCAGGCCTTGACCTCCCACCCCACCCAGACTTGATCAAGGTCGGGAAATAGAAAGGCCCTGTTCTGGGAGGCAGGTGTCAAAGCATGATTTTTGAAAAGCTAAGATCATGACTCTCACATAATTAGAACATGAACATTTGTGAGAGATTTAGTTCAACTCATTAATTAATGAGGGAACAGTAAGGGGGTAAAATTCACGCGAAGAGCATTTGTGGAACTGGGGTTTATACAGTCCATTAAAAGTGCTAGGATAAGATGCCTAAATTTGATTTCAAAAGCTGCCCAAACCTGACTCATGTCCTTTTGGGCAACCAAGAGTTAACCTTTGGTGTTATCTTTCATCTCAGACACAAATCCACAAGTTAACCTGTAACTTCAAGTTTGAGCCCTTACTTATTTTTTATTTATTTGTTAATATAAATTTATTTTTATTTTTGGCTGCATTGGGTCTTTGTTGCTGCGCACGGGCTTTCTCTAGTTGCGGCGAGTGGGGGCTACTCTTCATTGCAGTGCGCGGGCTTCTCATTGCGGTGGCTTCTCTTGTTGCAGGCCGCGGGCTGTAGGCGTGCAGGCTGCAGTAGTTGTGGCACATGGGCTCAGTAGTTGTGGCTCGTGGGCTTAGTTGCTTTGCGGCATGTGGGATCTTCCCAGACCAGGGCTTGAAGCTGTGCCCCTTGCATTGGCAGGCAGATTCTTAACCACTGTGCCACCAAGGAAGCCCTTGCTGTTTACTTTTAAATAAAGGCTCAGGGCTTCCCGCGCACCTAGAGCTCACGCTCCGAAACAAGAGAAGCCACCACGATGAGAGGCCCGCACACCGCAACGAAGAGTAGCCCCTGCTCGCCGCAACTAGAGAAATCCCGTGCGCAATGAAGACCCGACACAGCCAAAAATAAATAAATAAAATTTATATATAAATAAAAAAGTACGGACTTCCCTGGTGGTGCAGTGGTTAAGAATCCGCCTGCCAATGCAGGGGACACCGGTTCGATCCCTGGTCCTGGAAGATCCCACATGCCGCGGAGCAGCTAAGCCCGTGTGCCACAACTACTGAGCCTGCGCTCTAGAGCCCAGAAGCCACAACTACTGAGTCTGCACGCCACAACTACTGAAGTTCTCATGCTACAACTACTGAACCTGTGCTCTAGAGCCCGCAAGCCACAACTACTGAGCCTGCGTGCTGCAACTACTGAAGCCCGTGTACCTAGAGCCCATGCTCCGCAACAAGAGAAGCCACCGCAGTGAGAAGCCCACATGCCGCAAAGAAGAGTAGCCCCCGCTCACCACAACTAGAGAAAGCCCACGCGTAGCAACAGACTCAATGCAGCCAAAAATAAATAAATAAAATAAATTTATATATTAAAAAAGAAAAGTAAATAGCAAGGGGGACTTCCCTGGTGGTCCAGTGGCAAAGAATCCGCCTTACAATGCAGGGGACGCCAGGTTCGATCCCTGGTCAGGGAGCTGACTCAGCCCGTGCACCACAACTACTGAGCTCACGCATCTCAACTAGAGCCTGCCTGCCGCAAACTACAGAGCCCAAGCGCTCTGGAACCCGCGCGCCACAACTACAGAGCCCACGCACCTTGGAGCTTGTGCACCACAACTAGAGAAGAGAAAACAACCCGCAGGCTACAACTAGAGAGAAGCCCGCGTGCCACAACTAAGACCCGACGCAGCCAAAAATAATTAAATGAATAATAAATAAATCTTAAAAAAACAAAAAGTAAATAGCAAGGCAAACAAGTTTCCTGGAGAATTAGATAATCCTTAGGTGGGCCCCGTACACATAATGCAGTCCTTCTGTGGGCTTCATTTCTAGGTCTTCATGTTGCAAGAAATGGAAAATACCAACGTACCTTGTCTAGAACAACAAATACTGGCTTCTGTAGCTGTCTAGAGGTAATGGGATGCGAGGTTCTGTAGCTGTCTAGAGGTAATGGGATGTGAGGTATGGTATGATCAGGGCTCTGGCTCGATTTCTGTGTCTCTAAGCACTGTCTTCTCCATGGGTCAGCTCTGTGTACCGGGTGGCCAAATGCCTGCTGCAGGTCCAGGTGGCACATGCATAGGCCATAGTGACTTGGAGTGGAACAGCAGTGCTCTGGGCCAGGGTGCCAAGCATGCCCCGAGGGCTCCCCAGATTGGGCAGTTTAGGTCACAGGCCCATCCCTGGAGTAATGATGACCTGGATGGGGAGGTGACCTGGATGGGGAGGTGAGAGTAGGGGTTGGCCCAAGGCTCAGGAGTTGAGAGAACGAGCAGAGAGTGGAATGAACACCTGGACTGTCCCTAAAAAGAAGGGGAGGGATGGATGTGGGGAAGGAGCCCGAGGAAGAACAATGGAGGGAAAAGAGGAGATTGACAAGGAAATCCCTTAGGCGGTTGCGGCTGGTGTAATCATCCAGGCTTGGGGACTGTCTGGCTGGCAGCGGGTGCAGTAGCTCAGGTGTGGAGGGCGGAAGGGGCTCTGGGTGAGGATACAGCTGGAGGACCTTGGTGAGGGGGCTCCAACCCCAGGACTCCGGAAACCACATCCAGAACGAAGCCACTCAGGCCCTACCAGAAGCCTCCAAGCTCCCCAAACCTCCTACTGCTCTAACTGCCGCCTCCGCCAGCAGGAAACCAGGGGGGAGGGGAGGCTGCTCGCGGAAGGGGACGGGAAGGGCCGTCTCGGGACTCAGCCGGTTCGGGAAGTAATCGGGTAGCAGGAGTTGCAAAGGGAGGAGGGACCCGGGGGGCGCGGGATCCGCTGGGGCGGTCCGGGCGTGGCTCTGCAGGGCCTCGCGGACCCCGGGGCGCCCCCTTCCTAGCCGCGCCCAGAGTCAGGGGCTTCCCCATCCTGGGCGGGGCCTCTGCTCGCCCTGATCCCACTGCTGGATCCCAGGCCCCTTTCCCCGTGGCACCCCTCTCCCCAGCCCCTCCTTCTCCCCTGGGGCACCCGACGGCCTCTGCAGGACCCCAAAGGAACCTCAACTACAGCAGGTAGCAGGAGCCCCGCCCACTCTTCCACAGGCCCCGCCCACGTCCCGGCCACAGCCCCGCCATTGGCTTCCCAGAGCTGGGGCCTCCCCGGATTGGTCCATCTCCGCTAGACCGCGCCCTCCCGCCCGCACAAAGAAAGGGGCCCGCTCAGCCCACCCCCACCGCAGACTGCAAGGAATTTGGGGGGCCTGGGTCCCAAGGTTGCAAGCCCCGCTCTCGCCCCGACCGAGGCGGCCCGGTTGAGTCACAGCCCGGGGGTTGTAATAGTAACTGCGGTCGAGGTTGTTGTGAGCCCCAGATGCGCTGACTCAGGCCTTGGGGGGTTCCGCTTTGGGAAAACCCGGGTCTCCCTACCCAGACCTCGCGCCCCGCCCCCCCGCCCCGGCTCCATTCCCACCTAGGAACTTACCCTCTAGGCCCCGCCACTCTGTCACGCCGCTGTTTCCCCTCCCTGCCCTTCGTGCTGAGGTGGGGGTGGGTGGACTCACCGATTTCGAGTTACTTGATTGTGAAGCTGTTACAGATGAGAAAACTGAGGCTCACAGAGGGTAGGTAGCCTGGGCCAAGTCACACAGCAGTCAGGAGTAGCCGAAAAAAAAAAATAATGAGGTGTGGGAAGAGGGGGGAGAGGGCTGTGGACGGTGTGATCATCGGTGCCTCCTCCCCCCCTTCCTCCCTGCACACCTGAGACTCAGCAGCTAAGTCAGGGAAGGGTGGCCTGCAGGCTGAGGGAGGGGATTGGATTGGATTTGATTTATTTACTGTTTATGGTCAGAACGTGAGCCATTTTAATGTAGTCGAGATTCTTTGTTCAGAATTTTATTTTCTTTATCAGTGATGTGCTCGATCCCAAACAACAGCAGGATCCAGCAGATACATCATGAAGCCATAAATGCAAATCACATATTTAGTTTTAAGGTTTCGTGTCTGGAGGAGGAGATTTGAGCAAGAAAACCTGGCAGTGGTATCTAGAGAGCGTGTATAGGCTTTGTTCCCACCTCCACCTCCCAGGCAAGTTTTGCCTCCTTGAAACTTTCCTTATCTGTAAAATGGGTTGGTAACAGCTGTGAGGATTAGATGAGACCCTGCCCGTGCCAGGCACACAGTAGGGGTGGACATGCAGCACTGTGAAGAGCCACGAGGGCAAGCTGGGGTGAGGGTCCAGGCTGCCCCGGGAAGCGTGGGTGTGAGGGGACATTCGGGCCATGCCCGGGCAGGGCCTCCCAGTGCCCAGCAAGGACCAGCAAGGGGTGTGGGTGGGCTTGAGGACCTCACGCTTCCCAGAAACACCTTAAACTGTTTCAAAGCTGACGGCACTTCTGAAGTTTTGGGAGAGGGTGGGTGGGTGGCGGGAACACTGGCCAGGACCCCTGGATTCAAGCTTGAGGCGTGTGGTACATCTCCAGGTGAGGGGTCAGGGCTGTCCCCTTGTCCTCAGCCAGTCAGTGGCCCTGCCCTCCTGGAGGAAGCCCCCTCCTGCTCTCTCCACTTCCCGGGCTCGTTGCTGGGGCCTCTCGATTCTTTCTCCTGAACGTGAGAATCCAACCCCTCCTGCCACCTCCAGGGTCAATGCAGGGTGCAGCCACCACCCTCTGCCACCTGGCTTCATGTCCCCAAGCCGGCCACCCAGCTCCTGCACACCCCACCATGGGAGCCCTCTCCACCCTGTGCATGGAAACCCACCTTGCTCTGCCCCAGCCAGTGGCTTTAGGACTCAGCTGTTCCAGAAGGGAAATGAAAGAAGGGGCAAAGGGGAGAGGAAGGAAGAGGTCTTCTCTGTTTCTCGCTTCATCTTGAAAACTCACGCCAAGCGTGCAGTTTTTAAAGAACGCAATTCCTTTCAGTTTAACGTGATGCAGGGTCCTCCCCACTCATCTTCGTGCTGTCCTGGGAGGAGGTCTGGGGCTTCCAGGGGCCAGTCCAGGGCAGAGACAGGTGGGGAAGCTGGAATGGCGGGGGTGGAGTGGGGTGGTGGTGGGGTGGAGTGGGGGAGCCTGGGGGAGGGTGGGGCAGGGCAGGGGCCTCGGGGACTTTCCTCTGCCCTTCCCTTCCTTCCAAGACAATGGGCTACCAGCTGAGGGAGATAAGGGGCTGCATGGGGGCCCTGTGGAATCACAGCCTCTGGCAGCTGCCTGGAGGAGGGGAGCTTCCCCAAGGATGGCCCCCCCACAGCCTCCAGGGCCTCTGGTCCCCATTACTCTGCACCTTTGTGGAAGGGAGGCCCGAAGGCTGTGCCTGGTCGGTCACCAGAGCCCCCCTCCTGACTCAGGGACTCAGTCACTCAAGGACAACATCTTCCTTCCTCCCTCCCTCGCCCCCCGCGTCTACTTCTCTTTCTCTCTTTCTTCCAACACAAAGTGCACCTACCTTGAGTACAAGTATGTGTCTGTTGAGATGTGTCCAGCCGAGATGTCAGCCTGTGGAGCCCAGGATGGGCCTGTGGTGGGAGCGGGCCAGGTGCGGCTTGACGGAGTGTAGGTGGGCCAGATGGCTTAGTTTGGAGGGCAAGGAGAACCTAAAAATTTCTCAGTAACTTTTATATTGATTACATATTGAAATGATCATATTAGGGGCATACTCATGGGTTCAATAAGATATATTATTAAAATTGATTTCACTGGTTTATTTTTACCGTGTCAATGAGGCCGCTGGAACAGTTAAAGTTACGTCTGTGGCTGACACCGAACATTTCCAGCTCCTAGAAGCCCCCTGGAGCCCCACCTGGCCAGCACCTCCCCGACTAGCTTTGACTGTTCTTGAACTTCCTAAAAGGAGTCACCCAGCACGCGCTCCTTCCCATCTGTGGGGTCATCGTGGTGGTGGAGTTGCTGCGCCCTCATGGGGAATTTAACAAGCCAGACTCTGGACGGAGCACAGAGATGCTGTGGCCACCACGACAGCCGGGTCCTTACCTTGGAGCAGCCCACAAATGGCGGGAATGATGCCGGGGTTCCCAGGGGCTGCAGAGGGAAAGGGGCACCTGAGCGAGGCCCACATCTGAACTGGACTGGGTTGAACTGTGACCCCCCCTCAAATTCATTTCCCGTTGGAACCTCAGAATGTGACCTTAGGATAGGAAATAGGATCTTGGCAGGTGTCATTATTTAGGGATCTCGGATGAGAGCCTGGGTTGGGGGCGGCCCCTCCATCCATTGGCTGGTGTCTTTATAAGAGAAAGGAGAGGGAGATTGGGACCCAGAGAGACGCCAGGAAGGAGGTCTTGTGAAGGCAGAGGAAGAGATGGGGTGATTTGGCCACAAGCCAAGGAACACCCGGGGCCACCAGAGCCCGAAAGAGGCAGGAAGGAGCCTTCCCTGGAGCCTCTGGAGGGAGCACGGCCCTGCCGACACCTTGACTTCCACCTCTGGACTCCAGAACTGTGGGAAAATAAATTCCTGTTGTTTTAAGCCAACTAGTTTGTGGTAATTTGTTATGGCAGCCCCAGGAAACCCATCTACGGAGACTTGGAGCACTCATCTGGGAACAGAGGGGACACTGAGGCACTGGGGGCACGCGAGTGAGGTCTCCTCACAGAGCACAGGTTTAGGACCCCTCCCGGACTAGCTGGGCATCCCTGAGCAAGTCACTGCACCTCTCTGAGCCCCACTGTCCTCCTTGAAGAGGCGCTGCTGAGAGTAGACGGAGACCCTCCTACCCAGGGCTGGGGGGCACCGCAGATGGTAGGGAGGGGCCTCCGTCCCTCTGCCCCCAGAGGTGCTCTGAGCCTGGCTCCTCAGTGACACTGATGCTGCAGGAATCAGCTCAACAGCGGCTCCACCGTCACTGTGCGCAGACCCTGGGGTGCCCGGAGACACTGGCTTCTAAGGCTTTCCTGTTAGGGTTTGCCTTGCACAGGTTTTATAAAAAAAATCCATAACTAGGCCAGAGACAAGGCAAGGGACACTGCAGCCCGCTGGCCACTGCACGATGCCTGCCAGGGCCCAGCCAGAGCTGCTGGGAGGGAACTGCCCCCTGCGGGCACTTCCCAGCCTCCGCACCCCGTCTTCCCCTCCGCTGCCTTCCTGCTGGTCACCGCCTGTGGGGTGAGGGCTAGAGGGCGGTGGGAGTCTGGGGACGGCAGCGGGGAGGCAGGAGGAACTGTGGGGTCCCAGCCAGTGTGATCTGAGCAGGCTTGTGACCCTCCCCCAGGTGCCTGTCTGGTCCTACTCATGCTGCCCCCTTCCAGCCCCTCAGACGGTGTCAAAGTTCTTCCCCCCAAAACAGAAACTGCTTTCTGAGCACATCCTCTGGGCCCTGTTTGGTCCTTGTGACCCTCGGGATGTGGGGCTCCGAGGCCCCCGCGCCCCAGCATGCTGACTCACCCTCTTGTACACGGCACCTCCTGCCCATCTCAGCCCCCGGGGCCTGCTCCTCCCATCTGACTTCCCCAGGTGTCAACAGGAGCACGCCACACTCCCACTGAAACCTTCCACGGCTCCCCAGCACTCCCAGGATAAACCCTGAGCACAGACCTGCAGGCTCCGGCCTCTCCACCACCCTGTCTCCCCCCACCCCGCCCCCGTGCACCCCAGACCAAACCCCAGGTGGTCCCTGAACTCCTCCTGCCCTGCAGGCTCCCGTGGACACATATCTTTTTCAGGACATTTCCCCACAGCCCTCTGAGGTGGGCAGTATGGTACCCATTTCACAGAGGACAACGCTGAGGCTCGAGAGAGAAAGGAAGACAGAGGATGAGCAAGGGCCTGCACCCCGGTGGCTGCAGCTGCCCACAGCCCTGCTCGGAGACCGCTGCGCCATCCGTGTGCTGACCTCTATTTCTTTGGCACCTTTGGTGAAAATCAAATGACTGGATAAGTCAATTGGGCTCAATCTTCTATTCCATCCACCTGCGTGTCGGTCCTGTTCCAGAACTTTGCCATCTTCCTTACTGTGGCGTCAGAGAAAGTCACAAGGTTAGGCAGCAGTAAGTTCTCTTTGTTTTATTTTTTCCCCCTCACTCAACCCCCGGCCACCACCATTCCACCTTCTGTCTCTCTGCACGTGGCTCCTCCAGGGACCTCATATAAGCAGAATCCTACAGTATTTGTCCTTTCGTGTTCACTGAGCATACTGTCCTCAAGGTCCATTCCCGTTGTAGCAGGTCTCAGAATTTCATTCCTTTTTAAGGCTAGATGACATTTCATTGTATGATGGACCACATTTCGTTTATCTACTCAGCTGTCAGTGGGACTTCCCTGGTGGTCCACTGGTTAAGACTCCACGCTTCCACTGCTGGGGGCACGGGTTCGATCCCTGGTCAGGGAACTAAGATCCCACAAGCCGCTCAGCGTGGCCAAAAAAAAAAAAAAAAAAAAGCTGTCAATGGTCACTTGGGTTCCTTCCACTTTCTGGCTACTGTGAATAAACGGTGCTGTGAACATGGGTGTGCAGATACCTGTTCAGGTCCCTGCGTTCAGTTCTACAGGGCTTATACCCAGAAGTCGAATTGCTGGACCATATAGTCATTCTATAGGGTGTGGATTTGGGGAGAAGCACGTTGTCAGCTTGGCTAAGAGAAGTGAGGGAAGGTCTGCAGGAGGGCTCTGGGAAAGAACAGCCTTCCACAGAGAGCTGCGGGAGTTAGGGAGTCTGGAGTCTCTGAACTCGGATGAGAAAACAATCACATCCTGATCGTCACTGACTGAGTTCAGCATTTCCCTCCTTTAGGATTGTGAACAGCAAACCCCAGAAGGGCCTGTGGCTTTGCCACCAACACTGTCATCGAGGGTTTCAGAACATAGTACCTCTATTGCAGAAATTTCAGAATGTCGTTTGGACTCACGTAGTGGTAGTTCTTAAACCCACCACTAGGTATTATTTAATGAATTAAAAGAAAGTCCATATTAGCACATCACAAGTAAACAATAGGTTGACAATTTGAATGTAATTGGCTTCCTTTGTAATGCTACATATTCTGTCTTATGCATTTAAAAACATGATACTGAGAAGGGGTTTGTCAAAAGCCTAGTTTAGATGATGCTGGGAAGATGTGATGTCTGGAAGCCTGGTAGCCATTTTGTGACTCTGAGGGGCTCAGCCTGAGAGTAAAGCTGACTCAGTAAGGATGGTAGAGAGAGGAGTAGGGGAAGTTCCAGGGTCCTTTCCCAGCTATTATCAGAATTACCCAACCCAGGAAACTCCCCTCTTCAGGGCTTCTTATTTCTTGCCATAACTACTGGACTTGTTATTGATATTTATCCAGTTGAGTCAAGTTTCTTTCCCTCTTCTTTTTTTTGGCCACCCTGCAAGGCTTGCAGGATCTCAGTTCCTCGACCAGGGACTGAACCTGGGCCACGGTAGTGAAAGCCCGGAACCTAACCACTAGGCCACCAGGGAACTCCCAATTTTTTTGGTTGGTTGTTTGTGTGGTTTTCTTGCCGTGAAGATTTCATGACTGAAAGACAGTGTTTCCAAAGGGATCCATGAATGGCCTAGGGAACGATGGGTGAGGACAGAATCCTGCTGGCCTGCATAGAGCCTTTGTGTGAATTAGAAAGAGGTGCTCCTCTGGGTGGCTAAAAAGTGCCCTGGCTGGGGGCTGTGGCTTTTGGCAAGAATAAAAGCCTCTTTTCCTCCAGGCTGACACAGCCCCCAAGCGGGGGCACAGGGCTTGTCTAAGTGGGCTTGAGTTGGCTCTCCCCCGACCCCAGCTGTACACGGAGGCCTTGGGAGGAGACCCCAGGTTGAGGAGAGCAGGTGGGCTCCATGGAGGGGCTGGACATGCATCGGGTGGGGTAGAGAGGGGCTGGCAGGACCCCTGAGTCAGGCACATAGTGAAAGGTTCCCCTTCCCCGTCTGAGCATTTGGAATCCCCCAGGCAGCTGGCGCTCCCGAAATGCTATGCAGATTCCGCCCCAGGCTCTTTCGGGGAAGCAGCCAGAGTGCTGGTCGGAGGCCATGTGCCCACTTGTGGAACTGTCAGGGTCTGGAGTCGGGGAGGGTCCCTGGGCCGCGGAGGATTGAGCCAAGAAAGGCCTGGGCAGCAGGGAAGGTGAGGGAGGGTCTGGTGTCCACCCCTCCTGCCTCTGGGTCCCTCTGTCTTGCTTGGGGCTGCCTGGCTGCTGGGTGGGCCTCAGGGATGCACGCGTCAGGGGTTTGCTGCATGTTGCAGGGCCCGACATGGGTGCTGCAGCTGTGGCACTGGAGTCGGGGGTGGGGAGACACAGTCCTGGCCGCCGGTGAGGGGGGAGGGCAAAAGAGGCAAGTCACCAACAACTGGCCGAGGCACTGGACGCTTGTTGTCACATCTGTCAACTCGTGGGATATCCCTCCGAGCTCCAAACTCTGCTCTAGCCTCCCAGGGAGGGGCGGGGCGGCGCGGGGCGGGGCGGGGCGGCGCCGGCTGCCCAGGCCGCAGCAGAAGTGCCCGGACCTGCGCTTCTTACACGTGAGCGAAGCACAGTGAAGCAAAATGAAAGGTTCCTCGGTCACACCAGCCACGTTTCAAATGCTCCGCAGCCACATGTGTGACCTGAGGCTCCCGTATTGGACAGAGCAGGTCCAGAACACTTCCATCACTGCACAAAGAGGCCTGCCTTGACCCCTGGGACGCTCGGACCTGCGGGAACAGGGCCAGAGTTTCCCCCACACACACTGGGGGCCTCCCCAGAGGAGATGGGGGATGTTTGAGGTGGGTCTTTTGCACGAGCAGGGGTTTGCAGGTGGAGAACAGGGAGAGGAGGAGAGCGAGGCAGGAGAGATGGACAGAGGCTGGACCACCAAGGGCTCTGGGCACTGGGGAGCCTTGAGAGAGCTTTAAGCTGCGGGGCAGGCGGGGCCAGCTTTGCCGTGGAGGAAGCAGCCGGTATGCCCCAGTAGATGAGTTGGGGGTAATGGAGGAGGCGGGCGAGGCTGCCGTCCCTGTGGAGGTGCTCGTCACTCTTTCTCCCCGCCCAGGCGTCAGAAGTCAATCAGAATAGCGCTCAGAGCCCGCTGGGTGGGGGAAGAGCGGGCACCGTGCTCCTCGCAGGTGACCGTGATGCCCCTGGACTTATGGGCGTTACGTAGCAAGGGTTCCGTGCGGGCTCGGGGAGGGTGGATGAACACACCATTTGACACACGGGGCCTGAGGCCTGAGGCCAGAGGCCGGCCTGTGCTGTGGAGGTTCACGGGCACCGGTAGAGGGGCGGGGGGACCCCGAAGGTCGGCCGCAGGCCCTGAGGAGCAGGAGTGGGGTGGCGGCCAGGTGGGGCTTAGCCGAGGCCTGGCACGGCCAGGGAATCGGCCCTGCTCCTGGCAAGGATGCCTTGGCAGGAGAGGGCTTCTGCCCAGGGTGCTAATGCCCTCTTAATTAGCCAGGCACTTGCCAAGGAACTGCCGCCACAGCCTCACTTTACAAAACACACTCGGGGCTCAGAGCTGGTCCAGCACCTGCCACACTGTCAGGTGGATGGCCAGGTGCGGCCTCTGAGCTGCCCGCTGAGGCCAATCCAGGCCTTCCCCTCGGGGCTTCCTGGTCCAGGACGACAGAAATAGAAATGCTTTGTAGGGACACGTTTTTGGTAACAGACACGGGGCAGGTCAGCCTCTGTACCTTTGCTCCAGCCAGCCTGGCTCTGCCCTGCTGAATTCCTATTCACCCAGCGTGGCCACCACTTCCTCCTGGGGGCCCTCCTGGACCTCACGGTTAACTCTGGGGTCTCCCCCACCGCCCAGGACAGCTCACTACGTGGGCCACGCCGTGGGCACCCACAGGTTTGGTTCCTGACTTAGAAGGGTTACAATTTAGGGGCAGGAGGGGGTGTCACAGATCTCTTGGCAAATCTGAGAAGAGCCACAGACTGGGCCCCTGAGAGCTCTATGTCCCTCCTAAAAGCTGGACCAGAGCCTCGCTGTTCTGTCCAGGCCACAGTTTCCCTACGTGTAACCTGGCGGCCCTGAACCCCTATTGGCAGAGATGTTTCTGGAGATGGGGTGACAGCTGGTCCTGCCCTCCTTGGCTCTGACCCGACAGTGCTGGGGTGTGGCCTGTGGCCCTGGAAGGCACAGCTGTCCATCGGTTACTCCCACTTAGGGCACTCGTGAGGGATGCGAGGGATGCAGGGATGCAGGCCGTACCAGGCTGCCTCGAGGGGCCACAGGGGCAGAACAACAAAGACACCATTCACAGGCTCTGGGCCCTGAGGCCGGTCATCTATGGGGGCTGGGCCGTTGACATCTGTGCATCTGCAACGTGGATGGCTGTTCTGGCCTCTTACACATGCCTGGGACACACTTACCTCCTTTTGAGAGAAGGGAAAGTGAGCCTCAGAGAAGACGGGGAGTCCCCTGTTCACGGCTCTAAGAGATGCTGGCGGGAAACTCCCAGGATGTCACATCCTGTCCTTTTGCAGACGAGGAACTGAAGCTTCGAGGGGCCTCAAACCCTGGTCCCTGGACAACAGTCAAGACCAAGTGCAGGGCCCATGCCCTGAAAGCCGGCAGCCCTGGTCAGGTGTGACAGGAGGTTTCTAGCGTTGAGATCCTGGAAGGCAAAAGACAGGGTGTGAGACTGCAAAGCTGGTATGAAGGGGGAGCCCCAGCAAGGAGTGGGAGGTGCTAGGGGCGGGGCGGGGGACAATGGGAGACAGTCTAAGGCTTGATTTTGTCACTCCTAGCTGCGTGACTTGCTTACGTGCTTTTTTTCCCCAAGATTGATTGATGTTTCTTAAGTTGAGGTAAAGTTCACTCAACATAAAAATTTAAAGCACACAATCCTGTGGCATTTAGTATATACATTCACAATGTTGTGCAACCACCACCTCTACTTAGTTCTTTTTTTTTTAATTTTTAAAATTTTTTGGTGGTGCTGCACAGCATGTCGGATCTTAGTTCCCCCACCAGGGATCGAACCCTCGCCCCGTGCAGTGGAAGCGTGGAGTCTTAGCCACTGGACCGCCGGGGAAGTTCCTCTACTTAGTTCCGAAACACTGTCGTCCCCCCCCGCCCCCCAAAGGAACTCCGTCCCCATTAAGCAGCCGCTCCCCGTTCCCCGGCCCCTGCAGGCACCAATCTCCTTTCTGTTTGGTTGTGTTTCTTCCGCCGCTCAGGCTCCTTCTCCTCATTCGTGAAGTGGGCATGACACCCGGTTGTCGGAAAGTTAAAGCATATAAAGCCCTCGGCACAGTGCCTGCAGCGCCTGTGATGTGAGTGGTTTAATGCCCGCCTCCCAACTGGAGCCCAGCACCAGTGACCCCAGGAGCGGTGGGAGCTGGGGCCCGGGTCTCGGCGGCTGGGAGAAGTGGGGCTTGGGAAGATTTCCTCGAGGAGAAGCCATGGGGAGCCCGAGGTGCCGGAGACCCTGGGCAGCGCAGCTTTGCCCCAGCCCAGGTGAGAGGGCTCAGCTCCGGGACAGGCACAGGTCAGGGCCCAGCTAGTCCAGGCAGGCATCTGCCCCTGGGATCAAGCCTGGAACGTCAGGTCAATGTGACAGCCTAGTAGGAATCTGATGACCTTCCACATGCCAGAGAGAATGGGGTGGAAACAGCCCTGGGGATGGAGGGGGTGGGGGTCATTCACTGGGCCAAGTCGTCATGGGATGTAAGTAAGATGCAGAGCAAAAAAAAAAAAAAAAAAAAGCCAAATTAACAAAACCCTCAGAAATAAAGCTATGCACTTCTCTATCTAAATATCTATCAATATCTCCTATCTATCATCTATCATCTACCTATCACCTCTCCATCTCTACCTACATAATACATTCCTGAATAAAGGTACAGAGAGGGCTGGCAGGATGAGGTCCAAACACAACGAAACAGCACACACAGGAGACAGGACTAAGGCACAGGCGAAGATGCAGGGTCAGAATGTCAGGGTTCATTATTGTTATGAACATGTTCAGGCAGACATAAAAAACACAGTATGTTGTCTCTTCTCGTGCCATCACCGCTGGCACAATCATTACATCCTATCTATTCCCCACCACAACTATCGTTTTTTGGGGGGAAGGGAGGACTGGGGTATTTTATTTTTTATTTTTAGTGTCCTCGTCCAAAACTTTTTATCATGGAAATGTCCAAACATTTATTAAAGTAGAGAGACTCGGGAATTCCCTGGCGGTCCCGTCGTTAGGACTCCGCACTTTCACTGCCAAGGGCCCGGGTGTGATCCCTGGTCAGGGCCACGAGGCATGGCCAAAAAATAAAAATAGAGAGACTCACGGAATGCAATCCCATGTGCCCACCACCCTGTCTGGAATGGTTTAAGGCAAAACCCAGGCATCATGTCATTTCATAGGGAGTTCTTTTTCATGGCTTGAGAGATCTTAGTTCCCTGACCAGGGATCAAACCCGGGCCCTCAGCAGTGAAAGTGCCAAGTCCTGACCACTGGCCCGCCAGGGAGGTTCCTTTAGGGAGGGTTTCTGACAGGTAAAGACATTTGTTTGCTGCTTTTACAAACACTGTGCCATTTTTATACCTACCTCTGTGTTGTCCATGAGGAACTCTGCATGTATTACTATTTCCATTTGACAGGTGAGGAAACTGAGGGTGAAGTAACCTGTCAAAGGTCCCATGGCAAGTGTGTGTCAGAGCCAGGAGCCAAGTCAAGGCCTACTGACTCCAGCTTCTGCTCCTTGGCTTTTGTGCTGGGATGCATCCCAGGATGTCATTTCAGGAAGCCCCTGACCATCAGTGGTGGGTGGGCACAGGGAATTCTCCAAGCCTGCTGGACGGGGGAGGAGTCTGAGTCTTTGTGGCTCAGAATCCTCACTCGGGGAACTGGGTTCAGGCCTAGCTGAGCAGCCCTTCCTGGTGGCCTCATTTTCCTGCCCAGACCAGGCAGGAGGGCGCCCGGCGGCCAGCCTGGGAGCGGCTCAGGCCTGGCCCCAGCCAAGCACCTCCGTTCTCCCCGTGCCATGCCCTTGTTCCGGGCAGCTCAGGTGGCGCCTGGGTTCCCGTGGGGCCCAGGGACACAGCGTCCGTGTTCCTGTCCTTCCCCAGAGGGACCCAAGGTGGAGCCTGCAGACAGGACCATGTGACTGCACTGGACACAGAAGTGCCCAGTGTAACTGAGACTCGGGGAATGGAAGAGGCGGGAACATGGGTGCAGAGCAGGGAAGGAGTTTTGAAAATGCTCTTTTGCCAAACTGACCTAAGATTTTGTTCCTATATTGGCTTTTCGGCAATAATTAATCATAATAATAATTAAAAAAAAACTGAGATGCTTCCCTCTGCCCTCATCCAAAGATCTATGCTCATGAGACTCAGCCATCTGGTAGTTTTCCCTGTACTCAGGAGACCCCTCTTTCCCAGCAGCTGCTGTGAGCCAGGGCTCCCTCACCCCCCAATCTCCCCCCAAGCTAGAACAAGGCAAATACGTATCACCCATATTGGCTTTGGACAGAGGACAGAGTGAGCTCCCCATCACCAGAGGCATTCAAGCCAAGACTGGACAGCCTTAATTTTTTAGAAGTTGCCTGCTGGGTGAAGAGAAACATGAACACATGTTGGTTTGTGGTGGAGGGCATCCCTCTTGGGAGGAGGTTCTGGCCAAAGCAGGGCATCAATAGCAACAACCCAAGTGTCCATCCACATGGCAGCAGTTAAATAAATGGCACATTCATGCAGTGGAACATTACACAGCTGTGAAAGAGAACAAGGAAGGCACTCAGGTACTGAAGCAGAGACTGGGTTCAGATGCAAGTAAGAAAGCAGGATTGAAAATACTGTTGAAAGATGTAGGGATTTACAAGAATACAGATGCAGGTTTGCTTGTCTTTGAAGTTCATGGAAAGGGAGACAATCTAACAGCAGGTATGGAGGTAGTGGGTGGGAATGGGGGGAGGGGGAGGACAAAAGCCTTTTTAGGGTTTGGGAGATTTGAACCATGTGAATATATTGTCTGTTCAGAAAAAAATTAAATATACTAATTTAGCTCCACACCTATTGAAACGAACCTCAGCTCTTCATATACTCACCCCTACACCACCCCTTGCCCCCAGTCTCAGGACTAACCTGATTTTCCCCAACACTTCAGGCTCTATGTTGTTCACTCGACCTGGACTGCCCTCATCTGTAGGGAAATCCAAGGTCCCCTTTCTATGTGCCCTCCCCCACACTGCTCCATTTGATTTTAATTTATTCAGCAAACTGGCACAAGGCTCACGCTCCTGGCCGACTGATCCTAAAGCTTTGTACTTCACCATCGCTCTGACTACGGGACTAGGGTCCTGGGGATTCCTGGTGACCCTGGGGGCTGGAGGGAGCCTGGCCCATCCCCAGGACAGTTCCCAGGACCAGCTGGCATTTATGAGCACTGACCACGTGCCAGGCACTGTTTTTTAGGTGCCTGATGTGTGGAGTCACCAACTTGTCTCCGTTTGCCCAAGACCTTCCTGGTTTGAAAACCGAATGCCACGTCCCGGGAGCCCCCTCAGTCCCGTTCACAGCGCCTTCTGTCCTCTCAGCTTCTCTCCTGCGGCAGGTGCTATCATTATGCCCTTTTTAGAGATGGGAAAACCACGAACCAGGGATGTGCATTTGAGTCCAGGAAGCCCGATGCAGGAACCCTGGCTGCCACCATACCCAGCCGGGCTCACCAGTCTTTCTGCCAAAAGCATCACCTGGGAAGGCCTGGACCCGCTCCCACTCCTGGCCTGACTGAGAGGCAGGAGCCCCCAACCCCAGCCTCCTTCCTGGCCTCCATGCTGCTAAGTTGTAGGAGGGGGACTCGCTCGGGTCAGAATGGGGAGCTGCAGAGCCAGGAGGGAGATGCCATCCAGCCCCCCTCCCAGCAGGCACGTCTCAGCAGACTCCAGTCCTGCTGCCAGCATGGACCCCGCCCCCAACCTTCAGTTATTCAGCTCCCTCTCCTCTGAGCCTTGGTAGTTGGCCAGAGGGTTGGGGTCTCCCTTACGAGGGCTTTCTGGGGACTGGAATGGGTTCTGAGGGTGGCCAGGGTCCGTGTCTGCTGAGCTCCATGCCCTCAGGGACTCTCAGACAACCCTGAGATGGGGGATTTGAATTTCTTCTACAAAAGGTGAAACAGGCTCAGAGAGGTTTAAGTGACTTGCCTACAGTCACACAGCCAGCGAGACCCTGGGTTTCAAGTCTATTAGATGACCTCAAAAAGAGACACTTGATTTCTCATCTCTCCAGAGGTGAGCTTTGTGGGAGGGGATGCTGTGAGCAGTGCCTGCCTGGGGCTCAAGGACCTGCCAGTAAACCCATTTGACCCAAATGATGGGAAAGTAACACAAAATTACCCTGAAAGATAAAAATCCCTGGAGGAGGTTGCCTGGGGGGAGCCACAGGCACAGACCAACCAGCCCAGGAGCTAGTTCAATGCCCTCTGCCTTTGGCCTCGAGAACTTGTGGGCAGCCTGTGGTCATGCTGGCATTCCAGGGGCCTGCTTGGCATGTGGGGAATGTCCCAGCAAAAGTCTTGGCCTTTGGAGATGCTCAGAAAAGGGAAGTGTTCCTCTACAGGGGCAGGGGTGGGCATCTGTAGGGAATATCCACGTTGACGGAGCAGGATGGAGAGCTGAGGTCCTAAAGGAGGGCTGTAGCCAGCGTCGCCCCTTCCTGTGTGCCAGGCTCTGCGTCCAATGCAGTGGGGACCTGGGGGTGGGTATCAAGTGGGAGGCACGCTGGCTCCTGGGTTCCACCCCTCGGGGCTGTACTGCCTGAGCGGGAGCACGTCTCTGACCTGCTCAGTAAAAGGGCACGCTGCTCACTCTATGCCTGGAGAACCTCACCAGAACCCTGTGGCTTCTGCATCCTCAGAGTGGACACACTGCCACTTGTCTCAGCCACTACCACGGAGACCTATTTGGGCCAGCCCGGCTGGGTGCCTGGGCCACAGGGAAGGGTATGGGTGGCTTTCAGGGCAGTGTCCTGGGAGGGAAGCCTCGGGGAACCCCAGCCCCCGCTCTGGAGGCTGCAAGGCCTGGGTTGGGTGAGTTGGGGTCTGCAGGCCCCTCCCCAGCTCCTGGCCTGCCCCCCACTCTTCTGCCCACAGGCCCTTGGAGGGTCCCCTCTCAGCTCCTTCAAGGCTCTGCTCTAAAGCCACCTCCTCTGAGGAGCCTCCAGGCCGCTCCGCCCTAGTACTGATGTGCTCTGTGGTCTTGCGGTCTCTATCACAACCTCAAACCTGGCTCGGCCTTCCTCCCGGCTGGGCTTGGGGTGCGGGGCCTCCGAGGGGTCCCGTGCTCTGGGTGAGTCCTCAGGCTGAGGTGCTGCGAGAGCGAGGCCTTGGCATTGGCGGGGAGGGGGCGGCGGCCCGAAGAGGGGGGACTGCAGAGGCCGGCCGAGCAGGGAACGCGGCGAGCCCAGCCCCCACCCGCGCCCCTCCGGGACCCTGCGCGACTCAGCTCGCTCCCTGGGCCCCGGTGCCCCCTCCTCGGCGAGCCCCGGGGCGGGGCGGGGGCGGGACCTCGCGACGCTGACGTCACCCCGCCTATAAAGAGGCTCGGGCGCCACGGGCCGGCTTTGTAAAGCGCTGCTGAGGGTGAGCGCACGGCCGCGGCAACTGAACAAAGGAGCAGGGCGCCGCCGCTGGGACCCGCCACCGACCTCCCGGGCCGCGCCGGCCTCCCGCCCGCCGCCACCATGACCGCCAACGGCACGGCCGAGGCCCTGCAGATCCAGTTCGGTCTCATTAACTGCAGCAACAAGTACCTGACGGCCGAGACGTTCGGGTTCAAGGTGAATGCGTCGGCCAGCAGCCTGAAGAAGAAGCAGATCTGGACGCTGGAACAGCCGCCCGACGAGGCGGGCAGCGCAGCCGTGTGCCTGCGCAGCCACCTGGGCCGCTACCTGGCGGCGGACAAGGATGGCAACGTGACCTGCGAACACGAGGTGCCCAGTGCCGACTGCCGCTTTCTCATCGTGGCGCACGACGACGGCCGCTGGTCGCTGCAGTCTGAGGCGCACCGGCGCTACTTTGGCGGCACCGAGGACCGCCTGTCGTGCTTCGCTCAGACCGTGTCGCCGGCCGAGAAGTGGAGCGTGCACATCGCCATGCACCCCCAGGTCACCATCTACAGCCTGGCCCGCAAGCGCTACGCGCACCTGAGCGCGCGGCCGGCCGACGAGATCGCAGTGGACCGCGACGTGCCCTGGGGCGTCGACTCGCTCATCACGCTGGCCTTCCAGGACCAGCGCTACAGCTTGCAGACGGCCGACCACCGCTTCCTGCGCCACGACGGGCGCCTAGTGGCGCATCCCGAGCCCGCCACCGGCTACACGCTCGAGTTCCGCTCCGGCAAGGTGGCCTTCCGCGACTGCGAAGGCCGCTACCTGGCGCCGTCGGGGCCCAGCGGCACGCTCAAGGCGGGCAAGGCCACCAAGGTGGGCAAGGACGAGCTCTTCGCCCTGGAACAGAGCTGCGCCCAGGTGGTGCTGCAGGCGGCCAACGAGAGGAACGTGTCCACGCGCCAGGGTGAGTGGGGACGCCGTCCCCCGCCTCTCTGGGCCATGCACAAAGCGAACCCCACCCCAGTCCCCGCAGCCTCCCGCCCTTTCTCGCCCGCGGCGCCGCTGCAATCCTGAGCGACGCCCGGTGCGCCCCCGCTGGGCGCGCGGGCCACCCCACCCCGCCGCGGGACCTGCGCTCCGATCCCCAGGAAAGGGCGAGGGGTGGGGCTTTGCCCATCCTTGGGTGCCGCTGCATAACCCCCACTCCGCCTTGAGGTTGGGGCTCCTAGGCCGCGATTAGACGCCGCCCCTTGTGCCACCCTCCGAACCCTCGGCCTGATCTGGGTCCTCCCTACGCGCGCAGATCCCTCCCTCGCATCCGTGGGCCTAGCCCGTGGGGAGGGGACGCCCCTCGCCTGTTTCCTCGTGCCCCTCCCCCCGGCAGTGGGCCTTTGGCTCCAGGGAGACTAGGGGTCGCAACAGGCGCGGGGCGCGCCCCCGCTCCATGAAGGCCGCCTTTCGCGGGCGGGATGGGGGTAGCCTTTGATCTCCGCAGGGTGCGCTTCCACCTCCCCTCCCTCCGGGCCTTTCTCCACCTCCGCTGGCTGCTGGGAGGGGTTGGCCTCTGCTGGAGGGGGGGTGCCCAGAGTGTCTGCCCTTCCTCCCCCAGCCCCTCCTCCCGCGTCCGCCCCGCGCTCGAGGCCGCGGCCTTTGTGAGCAGGGGGGCGGGCTCGTCGACAAGGCCCTCCCTCGCCCCCTTTGTCCTGCTCCGTCTCTGCAGATGGGAAAACCAGATGCGGCCGGGCGGGGGAAGGAATCGACTTTCTGCGGGTTCCCCCCTGCTGAGGACCCCCCGCGCCGCCCCTAGGCCCAGTGCCCCGTCCGAAGCCACCCCAGAAGGCGGCCTCTCTGCTCGCGCCCCAGCCCCGGGACGGCGTGGCGTGGATGGCGCCCCGCCAGGCACCCCGCCCCGCGCCCGCGCGCGTCTCCTGGCCGGTACCCTCTGCTCTGCGGGAGCCAGAGAGCGGTCTCAGCCTGAGCCCGGAGACCCCAGCCCGGCACCCTCGGGAAGCCCCCCCTACCCTCGGTTGAACCCACCCCCAAGACTCCCGCCTGGAACAACTGGCTGCAACTCGATGCGTCCTCTCCCGGGGCCTCCCGCTGGCCTGGCGATTTCCTACTGGCCTGCGCGCCAGAAGTGAACCCTCCTCTTTCCCTTCTTAGATTCTCCCCGTAGGCGGCTTCTCTTCCTTCTGGCGCCCTCGCCCCTCCTTTGGGGGAACCTGTGGGTGTCTGGCTCCCCCAGCCGGGAAGTTGGACCCCAGCCTCTGGAGATAGCTGGATGGGAGCCCAGTCATTGCCCAGTCCCCCCTCCCCTTCCTTCTGACGGCCACCCTCCTGACCCGGCTCTGCCAAGGAGGTTGCAGCCCTGTGGCAGTTTCCTACCTGAGTGTGCTGACTGAAGTGGGTGGTGTTTCCTCCATCCTGCAGATGGGCAGGTTTAGGCCCAGAGAGGAGCAGCCATGTGCCCAAGATCACACAGCAAGTAAGCAGCATGAAGAACTGGGTTTGACTCCAGAACGAGCTCTTATCTGGACCCCCTGATGCCTCCCAGCCTCTGGGGCACAGGTCCTCCCCTTTCCAGTCTCACACAGTACGAGGTGGGGCAGGAATCCCCACCTATTCAGCAAACACTGAGCCCCTATCAAGTGAGACATGCTGAGGCTTGAGTGGTGAGCACATGGGCATCTCCTGGATCCTTCCCTGCTGGGCCCAATGTTCTCGTTGGGACATGAGGAACATCCCAGAGGTGTCAAGCAAAGGTCTGGGGATCCAGGAAGTACATGAGGGTCCCAGATTAGATGGGGGAGGTCCCTTTCTGAGGAGGACACTTGACCTGACCTGAGGATGAATAGAAGGTAGCATGTATCAGGTGTGTGGAACAGTGTTGCAGGTACAGGGAACAGCTTGTGCAAAGGCCCCGAGGCAGGAAGGAGCAGAAAGCCCAGGGTGGCTGAACAGAAGCTTGTGAGGTTGGTAGACGGGACTGGAACAGCCGGCAGGGCCACAGGACCTAGGTTGGGTGTTCATCAATGCAGGCATGCTCCATGCTTGCTGGGCTGCATCTAGCACCTGCCCTGGGGAAGGTGTGGCAGGAACGCGTGGCCCTGGCCCTAGCCCTTGGCACCAGAAAGGAGCAGAGAGATCCTGGGGGTGTTTCTGGCAGGCACTGGTGAGCCTGGGCAGGTGCCCTTTCCTTTCTAGTAAAGCTCGTTGGTGGCGTCATGGTGTGATTCAAGCTGATGGGGCAGGAGGAGACGGAAATTGCACCAGGAGAGCTGCTGGCTCATCTGTGCGTTTAAAGGGAAGGGAGATTTGGGAGCAAAGATTGGAGCTACATTGGCCTCAGATTTTGGGGTCCTCATCTCGTTCTGATGTTGGCTGACCTCAGGTCTTCTTTGTGGGGTGGAGGATGACCAGAGGACCTGGAGCTGGCATGGGCTTGGGGGTGTGTGTCTGCAGAGGCCATTTTGGACAGGCCTGCGTGGCAAGGAGGCTTCAGCTGTGCTTCCGACACATGTTGGGAAACGCCAGCCAGGAAGGAGGAGCATCCTGGGTTTAGCTGGCTGGGGGAAGTGAATCATCATCCCCGTAGGCCTGCACAGGCAGGGCCTGGTGGGGGTGGGGTGCTCCCTGCTGAAGCTGCAGCCTGCTCTCTGGCCTCAGTTTCCCCATTTGTAAAGGGCTCGCCCAGGGCTGCCCTGGGCACATTCTTTTCGGCCAGACTGTATTTCTGGGAGGAGGCCATCACAGCCTACATTAGAGGCAGGATCGGCCACAGGGAGTGGGGGTCCCAAGAGCTGATGTGACCAGGCAGATGGCACGTGTCTACCCCAGCTCCTGGGAAGTGCTGTAGCTGTGACCACACAGGTGGGGACGTGGCTTGGGCAGGGATGGAGGATGGCAGGGCCACTGAGTGAGCAGTACTCATGCTACTTTGGAGCCTCACCTGCCCTGGGCTCCAGCCAGACCCTGGGCAGAGCCTCACCCCATTTCCCACCTGGTCTCACAGCCTCTTTGCATCTGGCCAGCTGTGCCCTGGGGACTCCATGCTCAGGAAGTGCCCAGTCCCAGCCGCTCAAAGGTGAGGCTGGCTGGCTGAGAAAGGGCTGGTCAAGCTGGGCTTTGCAGGATGTGTAAGAGTTCTCCTGATGAGGCAGGGCATTTCAGGCCCAGGGAACAGCTTGTGTAAGGACGGAGTAGGGATTTAAAGTGGTCAGGTAGTGGCAAGAGCTGACTGGGAAGAGGGGAGGTGAGGTGAGGCCACAGATGCTTCTGGGCCCCCTCCCTTAAACTGAATGGGGGTGGTGGAGAGTGCCTGATTTGAACAAGCCAGGGGAATATGTGGACTGCTAAGGCTGAGGGGGATGGGGATCATGAAGTGTGTTGGCAGGGAGGGGGTGCTCCCTCCAAGCCACTGTACAGGATGGCTCAGAGGCTCGAGGTGGGGAAAGCCACGATGTGGGGGGACACGCCGGGGCCCGGCGTCTCAGTTGTGCTCTCTGGAGTGGGTCGGGGGGATGTGCCCATGGGCTCTGTTGAGCCCCCGCATTTCCTGCCTCCTCAGGGCTCCTGTGGGCCTGTGACTCAGGTTTTTTGTGCTGCTGTTGATGAAAAGAAAAATCCCGAAGAAAACCCTGTTCCCATAGTAACCGAGCTCTAATTAGAGACTCCAAGGCCCCACTCCAAGTGGGGCCTTTCCCATCTGGGCAGGGCCTTGGAGCCAGGAGTTACCCCGCCGGAATGGGGAGGGGATACTCTTCCCACCCCTTCCTGTCGCGGGCGGAAGACCTGGTGTCTACTTGGCACTGGGCTGCTAAATCCTTTCCATCTCAGACCGGGCCCTTTTGACAGGCAGAGAGGGAAACTGAGGCTGCGTGGGGGGAGGCACTCAAGGGCACCTGGCCCCGGCTTTGCATACCTTGCGGGCTGGCCTAGGCCTGTTTATCAAACCAGTTCCAGGACTGGACACACCCAGGCGGGACGGGGTCTGAGTGGCTGAGCAGGTGGTGGTGGTCGTGTGGCCCTGAGGAGGTACCCGCCGCTGCAGAGCCTCCCTTTGTTCCTGGAAATAACTCTGTGGAATTGCTGGGAGGAGTCAAGCCCAGGGCTGTCCGCAGGAGCGCAGGGCTGGCTAAGCTCTCAGGAACCAAAGCCTCATTGAAAAGGAGCCCCTGCACTTGCTGTGTTTGTCCTTGGGCAGGCTGGCGAGCGCCTTGTTCGCTGGCAAGCCTCTGTTATGTCAGGTAGGCTGGTCAGTGCTAGAGATCTGACTGCCACTCGGGGCCCTTCCCTGCCCCCTTTGCCCCTCTTTCTGGGGAGCCCTGTCTGTCTTTTCTGCTGCTGAGGGGTGCCCGGTGGGGCTCCTCCTCGTCTGTTCTTTCCTTCCCATCAGCCGGCCTGCCACGTGTTGGGCAGGTGGTACCATGTGGCTGGGCAGGCTGGGGGTGGCAGCTCTGCAGCAGCGGCGGGGGGGGGGGCAGGCCTGCTGGGCGAGGTCTGAGCAGGGATGGAGCCCAGCCCCACATTGTGCTCCTGGTGTGGCCTTGAGGATGGTCGTGCTCTGGGTGGCTTGGGCACCCAGAAGGCCCGGCCCCTGCTGATCCTCGCCCCGTGCTTCACTGGGGCGTGATGGGGGATCGAGCTCACCTCTACCCCCGGGGCCTCAGTAGTCAGCAGATCCCTGACACTGTGGCTAAGGGGACCCAGGGGGCCTGGAGGGTCAAGCCCAAGCGTTGTGAGGGTCTGCTTCAGAGTGACCCGTGGAGGCCACATCCACCAGTCCACAGAGGGGAGGGAGGGTTGGGGGAGAGGGCGTGGCAGGAGGCCTGAGTTTGCCCATCTCTCCTCCCGAGAGCCCTGGACCCCTAGCTTTCTCTCGGGTGACCTTGGGCAAGGGCACCACCTCTCTGCCTCATTCTCCTTCGTGATGGGGTGGCGCTGACATGGGACACGAGACCCGGTTAGCATGGGGCTGACACCTTTCAGGCCCTCTGGGTGGTGGCTGGAGAACTAAGAATGGGTCCTGGGGGAGGGCCTGGGGGTGCTCAGACCCCAGGCTCTGCCACCCGCCAGCCTCATCTCATCTAAAAGGACACCTGCCGCCCGCCACTGATCCCGGCTTCATAAAGGCCTCAAGGCCCAACTCACCCTGCTGCTGAGGCCCTTAGGATCCATGGCGCTTGGGGATGTGAACTTGTTGGGACCAAAGATCCCACTTCAGGTTTTATCTGGAGGAGTCCATACGGATGTGCAAAACGACATGGCTGCAGCTTGTGGGAGCAAGACCCCGGAAGCCACCCCCTTCACAGACGACTTAGGGACATGGAAACGTGTAAAGGTGTTAGGCAGATCATTTGCAAATCGAGGTCTGTAGCATGCATGCACTTGAAGGTCAAGAAAATGCATATGTGAGCACACAGGGAAAAGGCTAGGAGTGTGTGGTCGCCCGCCGTTCACGGTGGCGTTCTGGGGGTGTGGTGGGCGTGGGGGTGTGTGTGAATTCGCTTTTATGAGTTTTCTAAATTCCCTGAAGGGAACGTGTGCTATGACTCTCTTGACACGTATACAGAAGCAGGAAGGATATCATGAACTACTACCATATACCGACTCTCCCAGCTGCAATATTCTGCCACACTAGCTCCCTGTCCCTTTATTCATTGCTTCTGGTTGTATTTAATGCAAATCCCTGACATCAGGGCATTTCATCTCAAAATGTTTGTGTGTATCTCTAAAAAACAAGGCCATTTTCTTACTTAATGACAACATGATTAACAATAATTAATCCATGCTCTCTACTCCTGGACCATGTTGAGAGTCTCCCCGTTGGTTCTACAATATCTTTTTTTTTTTTTAACAATATCTTTTTGCATTTGGTTTGTTGGAAGGTATTACTTCTGTAATCAGAGAATGTGATGTGTAAATGGACCTAGCTGGCCTTGGCCCTTGACTTGTCCTGCCTGGGATCCTGGGTTCCGCCCTCTGAGGTGAAGGCCGAGGGGTCTGAGCCGCACTGTGGGGTCTCAGCAGCCCCCTGCTGTGTTGGTGTGTGCGGGCAGGGCTGAGGGTCAGCCAGCACTGGGGGGGCGTGGGGGTCCCTGTACTAGCTGGAGGCTCTCCCAGCAGGTATGGACCTGTCGGCCAATCAGGACGAAGAGACCGACCAAGAGACTTTCCAGCTGGAGATCGACCGCGACACCAAAAAGTGCGCCTTCCGCACCCACTCGGGCAAGTACTGGACGCTGACGGCCACCGGGGGTGTGCAGTCCACTGCCTCCACCAAGTGAGTGCCCCGCTGCCCGCCTGTCACTGCCCGCGCTCGCCCAGGCTGGCCTTCCTGTGGGGCGCGCCTGACCCTGTCCCACCACCCCCAGGGATGCCAGCTGCTACTTTGACATTGAGTGGCGTGATCGGAGGATCATACTGCGCGCGTCCAATGGCAAGTTTGTGACAGCCAAGAAGAACGGCCAGCTGGCTGCCTCGGTGGAGACAGCAGGTAGCCACCTGGGGGCGTACCTCAAGCCCTTGTTCCCTGGAGGGTCTATCTGTATGCCATGGTCACTTACGAACCCCACCCGAAGCCTGCCCTGTGCTGGGCATCCTCCCAGACTGGCACCACCCTGCCTCACCCTAGGGCTGGCATGCTGTGTGACACCAGACTCCCGCTCTCCCTCTCTGAGCCACACCCTGGGTGTCCACGCCCAACCCCACGAGGCTCACTTCTCTTCCACCTCCTGGGACAGGGGACTCGGAGCTCTTCCTCATGAAGCTGATCAACCGCCCCATCATCGTGTTCCGTGGGGAGCACGGCTTCATCGGCTGCCGCAAGGTCACAGGCACCCTGGACGCCAACCGCTCCAACTACGACGTCTTCCAGCTGGAGTTCAGAGACGGCGCCTACAACATCAAAGGCAGGTTCTCCTGTGGGCAGTGCCGGGTGGGGCCCCCTGGGCTCAGGGGGCCGATGTTGGACACAGAGAGCAAACCCTTGCCCCACTTGAGCCTGGCTTTGGGGCTCGGCTTGGCCACCCTGTGATGTGGCCTGGGCCAGGCCCCATCTGGACACCAGAGGCTCTAGGCTGGGGAGGGGTAGCCCCTTCCCCTCTTGTCTGTACAGGAGGGAGATGTCCGGCCCACCCCAGATAGAGCTAGAGAGGGAGACGGGATTCTGGAAAGGCTGGGCGGGGGAGGGGTCACACACGAGTCATGGGACCAAAATTCTGGTGGGAGGCGGGGGAAGGGACTCCAGTCCAGCATGGGCCCGAGGCTTGGGTGGATGTAACAGACCCCACCCCCATTCTGGAAGCCGTGACTGGAGGGTGGGGAGCAGAGCCCAGGCAGGGCCTGACGGGGCCTCCCCTTGCCCCTGCTCCAGACTCCACAGGCAAGTACTGGATGGTGGGCAACGACTCCTCCGTCACCAGCAGCAGCGACAGCCCTGTGGACTTCTTCTTCGAGTTCTGTGACTACAACAAGGTGGCCATCAAGGTGGGCGGGCATTACCTGAAGGGGGACCACGCGGGGGTCCTAAAGGCCTGCGCTGACACTATCGACCCCACCACGCTGTGGGAGTACTAGGGCCCCGCCGCTGGCATCCCCCTCCCCACCCTGCCCAACCCGCCCTGCTAACTCTCTTCTCCAGGTGGGCTCTGCTGTGGGTGGCGAGCCCCTTGCCTTTCAAACTGGAAACCCAGAGCAAATGGTGCCCTCACCTGTTGTCCCACGTGGCCTCCCCTGGGCAGGTCAGAGGCTGTGACCTGGTCCTTGGAGGGATTTCACATCCCTCTGCTCTCTCTTCTCTGCCCTGGGCGAGGCTGGAACTTCTTTCTTCTGACCTCAGACAACTCTGAGCCTTATTTCCCCGAAGAGGCCGAGGAGGAGTGGGGGGCTGGGAGGCCTTCCCGAGCTCAGCTCCTGGGAGTGGCGGGGTGTAACTGGAATCTCCTGTCCCCTCCTGAACCTCCCCCTCCCCCATTTCCCGGGAGCCAAGCTCTTGCCCCAGGCCTGTTGGTGGCCCCCCTGGGGCGCCATCCCTGTGTTGTCAGGAGGACAGCTGGTGGACAGGACGGGGCTGGCTCCAGGCCCCTGTGAGTGGAGCAGGTTTGGTTTGGTGGCCGCCCGGGCCTGGCCACTGCACACACATCCTGCTGTGGTCCGGGGGTCCTGCTCCTGTCTCTTTTCTTTCACTCTGGCCTGACTGGAAGCAGAAAATGACCAAGTCAGTAACTTTTTTTTTTCAGTGAAATGTTATTGCTGGAGGAGCCCCAGGCAAGCCTGGTTGTAGCCATGGGTGGTCTTCAAGGGGTCTTGGTGGGGGGGTAGTCTTGAGACAGCATCTCCGGGCCTCAGTGCCCTCCACCCACTAGTGGTGGGGTAGGTGGGGTGCCTCCCTGAATCCAGAACCTGCCTCCACCTTCCCAGGGGGCTCTCACCGGCCCCTTCCCTCCCATGTGCCTGGGCCCCAGGCCTGTGTCCCCACCTGGTGGTGCTGGGCCCTTCACCGCCTCAGCCAGGGCCCCTGGTGTGATCGGTGCTCCTCTTCTGACTGGACTCCCGGGTCTCGGCAGGATGAAGCTGGGCGTCGCCCTCAGCCGGGAGCCCCGTGGAAGCCCCCTGGTCCCTGGCTCCTAGCCCCGCCCCTGCCAGTTCCCTTCCCCTCTGGTTAGTGTCCACCATGCATCTCACTCTGGGTGTCTTGGTCTTTTATTTTTTGTAAGTGTCATTTGTATAACTCTAAATGCCCATGATAGTAGCTTCAGACTGGAAAGAGCAAAATAAAGTTAACGCAAGTCTGCACCCCTAGGGTTGGTGTGTGTGTGTGTTGGGGGTGAAGGCAGGTGGCAGGGGTGGGCCTGGGAACCCTCCTGCTGCAGGTTTCCGGGTTAGAGGTCAGGCCCACACAAACCAGCAGAGCGGACTTCCTCCTGCCTTGGCACGTGTGCCTTGACGAGCTTGGAGGTGCGGGGCCTGGGTGCCCCCTTTCCATACTGCAAGGGGCCTCGTGTGCATCCATCCACACGCCAACACAGCAGGCTTGGGCCCCTTGGGACCTGGATGTGCTGTCTGGGCGCCCTTGGAGGACAGGCCCGGGTAGAGGTGGGCACAGGCCCTGGGAGAAGTCGGCTGGATGAGCTAAGCTTGGAGTCCAGGGAGGACGCCTTCATGAGAACAGGACCCCTAGGCCCAGCTTGGGGAGGAGGGGAGGCACTTCTCTTATTTGGCAGATAAGAAGCTGAGGAAGTTTCCAACCTCGAGGGGGGACCTGGGTCCTGAGCCCACCCTGTGGTCGCGGCCCCTGGCAGACCTCCAGGTGGTCAGCCCTGCAGGGACTCCAGAGAGGCAGACGCTGGGTTGGGCCCTTCTATGCAGTATCATGTTACCCAGAGCATACCTGTTCCCATCTTACAGAGGAGGAGACTGAGGTTCAGAGTAGCGAGGCAGAGCTTTGAGGGTGGAACGGGGTGCCCCATGGGTGTCCAGTAAGTAGGCGGTGATTGAAGATGGACGTGGGCGTGTGGCCGTCTTGCGGGGGCAGCGGGACCAGAGGGGCCTGAGCTGTCAGCAGAAGCGCTGATTGGCTGCTGATGACGAAACTGGGACGCCTGCGCTGTGATTGGTGGTCCCTGGGGGCGGGAGTCTCGAGATTGACAAGCACAGATGGCGGCTACAAAGGGACGTCGGGCTCTCAGCGGGGTCCAGGCGGCCAACCCTCCACCACTGTTAAAGCCAGGCTGGAAGCCAGAAAAGTCTCAGTGACGTGGAAGGGAACAGATGAGTCCTCCGGAGCCAAGCTCCTCCAGACTGCAGGGATGGGGATGCACTGGAAGGGGCTCAGGGAGGGGTCCCCAGTTGGGCAGTTGAGCGAGGTTGAGCGAGGTGGTTCCCTGCGGTGCCCGGGGTGGGCGCCTGCCCAGGAGCAGGAATGACCTGTCCTGGAATGATGCAGGCACCCCTCCCCGCATCCTCCCAGCCAGGCCCAGGCACTGATTCTGAATTCCACGCGTTCTGCAAAAATGGGCGCAGAGCAAGTGGCTGCGCGTTACAGGGGCTTATTCCCCCGCCCCACACACACCCCGCGAATGAGGCGCAAAGGCTGGTGGGGGAGGTGATCACACCTAGGGAGGAGGGGGGCCTAACCCAATACTAGGGACAGGAAAGGCAACCAGGGCAAGGGAACCGCACGAGCAAAGGTCAGGTGGGAGGAACCTTGGGGCGGGGCCTGGTTGGGTCCCGGATGAAGAGTGGATTTGAGTGAGGCCATTGTCTCTAGGCCCACGTGGAGGCGACAGGCGTTACCGGAAGGCGGCAGACACTCCCGGGGGCGCACATGGAGCACCGTGGGGACCACCAGATTCACTCCTGCGCACGCACCGGGACTCCCCGTGTCCTGGTCGAAAGGTGCCCCCCCCCGTCAGAATTGGCTCTGGGGCCCCCAGGGCGCAGATTCCAGAGCAAAGGATGCGGTTCTTCCTCAGCGATTCCCAGTTCACAAGGGTCACTGTGTGATCCTGCACACACGCACACGGGCTTGTGTACATGCATGGGTGAATGCACACAGGAACACAGGCATGTACAGGAGCCCAGTGCACACACAACACGCATGCACATAGAGACATACGTGGACGCAGGCACAGGCACACGGACCAGCCCACAGGAACAAAGAGCTTACGGTTTGCTCACCAGCCTGCATTGACTCAGCCCACAGGCTTCCAACCACTGTGCCTGGGGACTCCGTTCCCCTCAGTTTTCCCAGACCCTGACTGCAGCTCCTCTCACCTCCAGCTGGGTCAGGGGCCAGTGGGCCCCACAGTTCTGAGGCCGGGTTCCCCCCAAGCCTGCCATGGAGGGCCAGCAAGAGTCCAGGCTGCCATTGCTCAGATGGGGACATCAAGGCCTAGAGAAATGCCCAGTGAGTCTGGGCAGCTGCAGCCAGTGCTCCAAGCTACTCGTTGGGGTTAATTGTGAGCCTAAAAGATCATGTCAGAAGGAAAAACATTCAATTAAACTTGTAAGGAAGAAAAAAGGAAGGAGAGGCAGCCCTTCTTCCCTTCCGTGGCTCTTTTCCCTGTTAGGGGCAGGACTGCCGAAGGCCGGGCAGATGGGGCAGCTGCGGTCCCCAGGATGTAACCTGGCCAGAGTAAACTGGGATCTCCACAGGTTGGTCCTTTAGGTCCGTCTTGGGGTGGGACCCCAAGCCCTGCTGGGGGCTCCAGCCCCAGCAGGACACAGGTGGTCCCCCCTGGTGGGGGGAAGCCTCTGAACTTCCTAGGTGCATCTCCACAGGACACTTCAAGCCCCCTGCCCTCCCCAGCTCAGGCTCCTCCCCTGTTCATTTCTGGGGAGCCCTCAGTGGAGGATATCCCAGACCTGGCTGGGCCCTGCTTCCTACAGGGCCTCTTCCAGAATTGAGAAGTATGAGAGGTGACCTCCAGTGACCTTGGGGCTCATAGCTCACACTGAAGTGTAAGGTAGGTGAGGCTACAAAGGGACCCCCGCCACTCTGGACTTCCTGGGGACCCTCTGGCCTCAGTTTCCCTCATTTGAGCGACGGACAGCTGGTTCCCTGGGCCTCAAGACTGTCAGATGGGGGAGGGGCTCTGAGACCTCCGGGGCAGCGAAAGGAAAAGGGAACAGATGGGGTCTCCCCAGGCAGAAGGAGGCCTGGAGAAGGGGCTCAGGCCTGGGAAGGGTAGGCTGGGGCTGAGCATTTGGCCTGAAGCCCCAGCCCTTTAGTGGGGCCCCTGAACTTAACCAGGAGGAGGCTGATTCTCTGTGAGGAGATGGGGGGAAGAGAAATTGCTCTCCTCTCCCTGCCCCCTCCCCCCAGTCCAGGCCTGACCCCCAGAAGGGGAAGGGAAACCCACCTTCCAGGAATCTGGAACTGGGCAAGCTGCTCTGAAAGGTTTACTATTACTATCATTATTGTTACTTTAAGAATTAAGAGAGGGACTTCCCTGGTGGCACAGTGCTTAAGAATCTGCCTGCCAATGCAGGGGACACGGGTTCAAGCCCTAGTCCGGGAAGATCCCACATGCCGCAGAGCAACTAAGCCAGTGTGCCACAACTACTGAGCCTGCACTCTAGAGCCCACGAGCCACAACTACTGAAGCCCTCGCGCCTAGAGCCTGTGCTCTGCAACAAGAGAAGCCACCACAATGGGAAGCCCGCGCACTGCAACGAAGAGTAGTCCACACTCACCGCAACTAGAGAAAGCCCACACACAGCAAAGAAAACCCAATGCAGTCAAGAAAAAATAAATAAGGGCTTCCCTGGTGGCGCAGTGGTTGAGAGTCCGCCTGTCAATGCAGGGGACACGGGTTCGTGCCCCGGTCCGGGAAGATCCCGCATGCCGCGGAGCAGCTGGGCCTGTGAGCCATGACCGCTGAGCCTGCGCGTCCGGAGCCTGTGCTCTGCAACGGGAGAGGCCACAACAGTGAGAGGCCCACGTACCACAAAAAGTAAATAAATAAATAAATTTATTAAAAAAAAAAAAAAAGAATTAAGAGAATAGGGACTTCCCTGGTGGTCCAGCAGTTAAGACTCCTTACTCCCAATGCAGGGGCCGGATTGGATCCCTGGTCAGGGAACTAGATCCTGCATGCCACAACTAAAGATCCCGTGTGCGGCAACTAAGACCCGGCGCAGCCAAATAAATAAATAAATATTAAAAAAAAAGAATTAAGAGAATAAATACCTAGAGTATAAAGTCAAAGGGTGCCCCAGCCCCAGTCCTCCCCCCAGAGGTAACACTGAAGTTACTTATACTCTTCCAGAAAATCTTTTTTTTTTTTTTTTTTTTTGCGGTACGCGGGCCTCTCACTGTTGTGGCCTCTCCCGCTGCGGAGCACAGGCTCTGGACGCGCAGGCTCAGCGGCCATGGCTCACGGGCCCAGCTGCTCTGCGGCACGTGGGATCTTCCCGGACCGGGGCACGAACCTGTGTCCCCTGCATCAGCAGGCGGACTCTCAACCACTGTGCCACCAGGGCAGCCCCCAGAAAATCTTATTTTTTATTTAAGGAATATAGCCCTTACTATGTGCCAGGTACAAAGCCCTTCATTACCTAACTTAGTCCTTATGATGGGCTGAATTGTGTCCCCACCAAATTCATATGATGAGGTCCTAACTCCCAGTACCTCAGACTGTGACTGTTTGTGGAGGTCGGGTATTTAAAGAGGTGATTAAAATTAAATGAGGTCATTGGGGTAGGCCCTACTCCAATATGACTGGTATCCTTATAAGAGGAGGGGATTAGGGACTTCCCTGGTGGCGCAGGGGTTAAGAATCCGCCTGCCAATGCAGGGGACACCGGTTCGAGCCCTGGTCTGGGAAGATCCTACATGCCGCGGAGCATCTAAGCCTGTGTGCCGCAACAACTGAGCCTGAACTCTAGAGCCAGTGTGCCACAGCTACTGAGCCTGTGCCCATGCTCCACAACAAGAGAAGCCACCGCAATGAGAAGACTGCGCACCGCAAGGAAGAGTAGCACCCACTGGCCGCAAGGAGAGAAAAGTCTGCGTGCAGCAACGAAGACCCAACGCAGCCAAAAAAAAAAAGAGGAGGGGATTAGAACACAGACAGGCACAGAGGGATGACCATGTGAGGACAGGGGGAGAAAACAGCTGTCTGCAAGCCAAGGAGAGAGGCCCAGGAGACATCAACTCTGCTGATACCTTGATCTCAGACTTCTGGCTCCCAGAACTGTGAGCTAATATATGTTTTTGTTTAAGCCGCCCAGCCTGTGGTACTTTGTAACCGTGGCCCCAGGAAATTAATACAGACCTTATAACAGCCCCGCATGGTAGGTACTGTTGTTGTTCCACTTACTGGTGCAGAAATTGAGGCACAGAGAGGTTAAGTAACTTGCTCAAGGTCACACACCCAGTTCGTGGTACAACTGGAATTTTTATATAAAAGCCTAACAGGTGGAAATGCAAATCAAAGTCAAAATGAGATACCACCTCACACCTGTCAGAATGGCTATTCTCCAAATGACAGAAAATAACAAGTGTTGGAGAGGAATTTTAGGGAAAAGGGAAGCCTCATGCACTGTTGGTGAGAATGTAAATTGGTGCAGCCACTATGGAAAACAGTATGGAGGGTCCTCAAAAAACTAAAAAGAGAACTACCATATGATCCAGCAATCCCACTCCTGGGTATTTACCCGAAGATCACTAAATCAAGGGGCTTCCCTGATGGTGCAGTGGTTGGGAATCAGCCTGCCAGTGCAGGGGTCACGGGTTCGAGCCCTGGTCCGGGAAGATTCCCACATGCCGCGGAACAACTGGGCCCGTGAGCCACAGCTACTGAGCCCACGTGCCACAACTACTGAAGCCCGCATGCCTAGAGCCTGTGCTCTGCACCAAGAGAGGACACTGCAATGAGAGGCCAGCACACCACACCGAAGAGTAGCCCCCGCTCGCCACAGCTAGAGAAAGCCCACATGCAGCAACAAAGACCCAACGCAACCAAAAATAAATAAATAAATTTATTTTTAAAAAAACCCACTAATTCGAAAAGATACATCTACCTCAATGTTCATAGCAGCATTATTTATAATAGTCAAGATATAAAGACAGGGCTTCCCTGGTGGCGCAGTGGTCGAGAGTCCACCTGCCGATGCAGGGGACACGTGTTCGTGCCCCGGTCCGGGAAGATCCCACATGCCGCGGAGCGGCTGGGCCCGTGAGCCATGGCCGCTGAGCCTGCGCGTCCGGAGCCTGTGCTCCGCAACGGGAGAGGCCACAACAGTGAGAGGCCCGCGTACCACCAAAAAAAAAAAGATATAAAGACAACCTAAGTGCCCATCAATAGATGAATGGATAAAAATGGATAAAGAAGATGTGATACACACACACACACACACACACACACACACACACATACACACACACACAATGGAATACTGCTCAGCCATAAAAAAGAATGAAATCTTGCCATTTGCGACAATGAGGCTGGGCCTAGAGGTATTATGCTAAGTGAAATAAGTCAAAGACGAATACCATACGATTTCACTTATATGTGGAATCTAAAAAACAAAACAAATGAGCAAACATAACAAAACAAACAGACTCAGACACAGGGAACAAACAGGTGGTTGCCAGAAGGGCGGGATTGGGGGGATGAGTGAAATAGGTGAAGGGGATTTAGAGGTACAAGCTTCCAGTTACAAAATAAATATCACCAGAATGAAAGGTACAGCATAGGGAATATAGTCAATAATATTGTAATAACTTTGTATGGTGACAGATGGTAACCAGACTTGTGGTGATCATTTTGTAACGTATATAGTACATTAGTGTAATGTATACTATGTATAATCCAATGTACACTATGTTGTACACCTGAAACCAACACAACGTTGTAAGTCAATTATGCTTCAATAAAAAAATCAACAAACATAACAGGACTTCCCTGGAGATCCAGTGGTTAAGACTCCGCGCTTCCACCGCAGGGGACGCGGGTTTGATCCCTGGTTGGGGAAGATCCCACATGCCGCACAGCATGGCCAAAAAAAAAAAAAAAAAAAATCAACAAACATGACAAGTATGTACCGGCACACAGGCACTCAAAGTCATCAGTTCGCCCAGAAACAGATGGATACCAGCGTTCAGGCCAAGTGACTACTTTGGAGGTGACCCGGGGACAGGGAGAGGAGGCGAGAAGGAAGGCAATGGCAGGGCAGCACCGTGGGCACCGGGCCCTGAAGCCCTCTGGGTGGTTCAGGAGATCAGGACAACATACTGCAGAGCCTTCCCTGGGGAGCAGGGACGCAAGCCTGTCACCACCAAACCTCTCCATCATGGTGGGCTGCTTTCTAGAGCGCCAAGCTGTACTCTGGACTTCCCCTGTGTGGACAGGACGGATGCGTGCCTGCAGCTGGGGGACTGCTGGGCGGGGGGCAGAGGGTGGCGCGGGGGTTGGAAGGCAGCACCTCTGCTGCAGAGGGGGAGCCGAGGGGATATGTGAGGGGCACCGACATGGCTGCTACGGCCTATGTTGTTATGCACTTATTATCATGACCCCCGTTGTATTTATTTTATTCCAGTTAACTAATTAAATAACTTTTAATTGTGGTAAAATACACTAGCACAAAAGCTGCCATCTTAACCATTTCTAATGGTTCACCGATGTTAGGAATATCCACATTGTTGTGCCATCACCTAATCGCCACCGTAATCTCCAGAACTCTTCATCTTGTAAAACTGACACTCTGTCCCCTCCCCCAGCCCCTGGCACCCACCCTTACACTGTCTGCCTCTATGAATGTGATACTGTAGGGACCTCATCCAAGTGGAATCATACAGTATTTGCCCTTTTGTGAGTGGCTTATTTCACTCAGCATAATGGCCTCAAAGTTCATCCATGCTGTAGCAGGTGCCAGCATCTCCTTCCTTTTAAAGGCTGAATACTATTCCATTGTACTGGTACGCCCCATCTGTCGGTGGACATTTGGGTTGCTTCCATCTATTGGCTATTGTGAATAATGCTGCTATGAACATAGGTGTACAAGACCCTGCTTTCAATTCTTTTTTTTTCTCTTTTGCTGCACGGCATGGCATGTGAGATCTTAGTTCCCCGACCAGGGATCGAACCCATGCCCCCTGCAGAGGAAGGGTGGATTCTTAACCACTGGACTACCAGGGAAGTCCCCCTGCTTTCTTTTCTTTTTTTTTTTTTTTTTTAATTTTTAAATTATTTATTTATTTATTTTTGGCTGCATTGGGTCTTCGTTGCTGCTTGCGGTCTTTCTCTAGTTGCAGAGAGCGGGGGCTACCCCTCGTTGTGGTACGCAGGCTTCTCATTGCAGTGGCTTCTCTTGTTGCGGAGCATGGGCTCTAGTTGCGTGGGCTCTAGTAGTTGTGGCCCACGGGCTTAGTTGCTCCGCGGCATGTGGGATCCTCCCAGACCAGGGATCAAACCCGTGTCCCCTGCATTGGCAGGCGGACTCCTAACCACAGCGCCACCAGGGAAGCCCTGCTTTCAATTCTTTTGGGCATAGACCCAGAAGTGGAATTGCTGGTTCATGTGGCCATTCTAATTTTAATGTTTTGAGGAACTGCCATAATGTTTTCCATAGCAGCTGCACCATTTTACATTCCCAGCAATGGTGCACGAGGGTTTTATTTTATTTTTTGACACACGCAGCATCGTATGCGTCCACTGCTCCGTCCGTTCACTTGTCACCTAACACATGCCGGTTTTCCTTATCTGCCCAGACAGACCTCACTCTGTCTTCTCACGCTCAGCCCTGTGACATCCTGTCTTATCTACCTCGTCCCCTGCTCACGGACGTTCACATCCTTTCTCATCTGTCATGACTGGCACAAACATGGCTGAATGGAACAATGGTGGGTAGGAGCCTTTTTACAAGTCTCTGGGGTAAATTCCTGGAAGGATTAAAATTCTTGGGTCACTTGACGTTTTGATAGATGTAGTCTGATGGCCTCCCCAAAAGACGCTCCCCCCGGCCCCTGCCCAGCTGTGGCTGTTTCTTTACACTTTTCCCAACGTGGATGGAATCACTCTTGAAGCTTCTTGCCAAGCTGAGAGGTGAGAAGCCGGGTCCTACGTGTGTTGGTGTGTGCCATCAGCACTGTGCTCGGGTTAGTCTGCTAACTGGGAACACAGGGTGTCTGGCCCAGGGGGCTCCTGCCTGCTGGGCTTCCTCCTTTCCCAAAGCACCACTGGCAGATTTGAGGGGTGTAAATAAAAACCTCATACATCTTCCAGGGCTCCAGATAAAGTCTCATCAAAGAGCTGGTAACCGGGACTTCCCTGGTGGTGCAGTGGTTAAGAATCCGCCTGCCAATGCAGGGGACACGGGTTCGAGCCCTGGTCTGGGAAGATCCCACATGCCTCCGAGCAACTAAGCCCATGCGCCACAACTACTGAGCCTGCGCTCTAGAGCCCGCGAGCCACAACTACTGAGCCCATGCGCCACAACTACTGAGCCTGCATGCCTAGAGCCAGTGCCCTGCAACAAGAGTAGTCACTGAATAAGAAGTCAGTGCACCACAACTAAGAGTAGCCCCCGCTCACTGCAACTAGAGAAAGCCCGTGCGCAGCAACAAAGACCCAACACAGCCAAAAATAAAAATAAAATAAATTTATTAAAAAGAAAAAAAGAAAAAGAGCTGGTAATCAAGGAGGCCCTGGGTCCCTGCAGCTCCAGATGTGCTCAAGGGGGCTCCAAGGTGGCTGATGGTCAGCCAGTCCCCTCACTCACGTGGGCCAAGGTCCTCCCCACAGAGGCTGTCCTCTTTGAGGGTGTAGGCTGTGCCCTGTCTGGCTCCCTTCCCCTTCTGTTTATTTTTTTCACTTTTTTTTGGTGTGTTTCTTTGTTTTGGATAGTTTCTATTGCTGTCTTCAAGTTCAGTAACCTTTTTTTTTTTCTTTTTTCCCCTGTAGCATCTAATCTGTTATTAATTCCACACAGGGTATTCTTTTAAAAATATAAAACATTGTATACTTTCATCTTTAGAAGTTTAATTTGGGTGGGTTTCCTCCCACCCTGTTTTTTTTTATCATGCTCATGTCTTCTTTTGCCTTCTTGAGGGAATCGATTTACATCTATCTATAACAGCTGTTTTAATGTCCTTGTCCACTAACTGTATCTTCTTGCTTCTAGCGATTGATTTTCTTCCATCCTTAATATGGGTTGTATTTTCCTGCTTCATTGCCTGCCTTGTAATTTTTGATCCGATGACAGATATTTAGATTTTCATGTTGTTATATGCTGGATTTCTTTTCTCTCTTTTTAAAAATATTTTAATTAATTAATTTTTGGCTGTGTTGGGTCTTAGTTGTGGCAGTCAGGCTTCTCTCTAGTTGTGGCATGTGGGCTACCTAGTTGTGGCATGCAGGCTCTCTAGTTGTGACATGGGCTTAGTGGCCCTGTGGCATGTGGGATCTTAGTTCCCTGACCAGGGGTCGAACCCACGTCCCCTGCGTTGGAAGGTGGATTCTTAACCGCTGGACCACCAGGGAAGTCCGAATTTCTTTTCTTTGCGTTTCTTTTAATGTCTGTTAGCTTCATATGTTTTTGCTCTGGGTTGAAGTTAAAGTACTTGGAACAGCTTGATCGTTTGGAGGCTTGCTTTTAAATTTGGGGCCAAAGCAGCCCTTCAGCCTTTCATGCCCACTATGGTGGTGACATCTTTCTGAGAATTCTAGCCCTGATCCATGCACTTAGATTCTTTGCTCTGCTGTGGGGAACATGAACTATTCCCAGTGCCGTGTGGCCTTTGTGGGTCGTTTAGTCTGCTTCTTTCTGCTGGTTATTTCCTGGCCTGGCACCGGGTCCTCACATGCATTAACTCGTCAATTGTCAGCTGAAGACAGAGGAGGCCCCTCTGCAGACCCCTAGAGCAGCTCTCCCCTCTTTTCTGCTCTTTTGCTCTGCGGATTCTCGGTCTCACCAAATTCTCAACTCTCCTCAACTCTGGGAGTCCACTGGTCTCCGCCAGGGCTTCCTGCTCCTGTGCTGCAGCCTGGACAACTCTCCAGAAAGGAGGCTGGGAAATTGTAGAGTTCACCTCATTTGTTTCTCTTGTCTCAGGGGTCACTGACTTTGCTCCTGTTGTCCACTGTCTGAAGACTATTGTTTCATATATTTTGTCTGATTTTTTAGTTACTTAAGGGGGAAGGGTGAATCCAGTCATCCTTGTTACTCCACATGGCCAGAAGTGGTATTTCTCCCCTCCCTCCCTCCTCCTTCCTCTTTCTTCTCCTTCTCCTTTTTGTTAAATAACATCTTTATTGTGTGATAATTCACATACCATAAATTCATCACCTCAAAACGAAAGACTGTAGGGACTTCCCTGGCAGTCCAGTGGTTAAGACTCTTCGCTCCAAAAGCAGAGGGCACGCACTCTTTTTTTTTTTTGGCACGCACTCTTTAGCTGTCACCCCCTATCCCTCCATGGCCCCCTCCAACCCTGAGCAACCACTAATCTACTTTTTGTCTATATAGGTTTGCTGATTCATATAAATGAAATCACACAATCTGCAGCCTTTTGTGTTTGGCTTCTTTCACTTAGCACAATGCTGTCAAGATTCATCCACATTGTCGGAGGTGTCAGGACTTCTTTCTTGTACGGCCAGATGATATCCCGTTGTATGGAGAGACCCCATTTTGTGTGTCCGTTCATCAGATGATGGACATTTGGATTGTCTCCACTTTTTGGCTGTTTATGAATAATGCTCAATTATCATGGTATTAAACACATTCTAGGGAGACATCTCTGTAGATTCATAACCCCAGCTCTTGATATCTGCACCATCAGGACACCTGTAAAACCCCAGCCCATTAGAGCAGGGAGGGCTTTTCAGGCTACCCAGCCAACCCCTCCACTTCACAGATGGGGGAATGGATGCTCCAGCTGGCAGGTGACTTGCCCACCATACCAGCAGTGGAAGGAACACTCACTCACATTTTCTGATCCTAAAAACAATGAAGGTAACATTTGCGTGGCTCCTGTGGGTCGGGCTGCATCTTCACATACACTATCTCATTTGATGCCCTACATCCCCCTTCTGAGGTGGGTCTTTTTATCCTCATTTCACAGATTTCTTCTTCCAACAGTTATTGCCTGAGCACCCCAGACCCTGAACTGGTGCTGGAGATGTTGAGCTGGGCAGAATGGTGCTCCTGGGATTTCAGGGAGGCAGGCACTGTGGAAAATATTCCAAAGGTAGGGAATCAATCAAAGATGGTTAGTGCCTCATGAGGATAGAGGTCAGGGGACTGGGCTGTGTCTCAGAGGCAGGAAATGGCAGAGCTGGGTAGGAACGCCCAGCTTTAAGGTCGCTCTAGGCTTCCTTTTTGGCCTTACTCCCCATCAGAAGGGAGAGAAAGGATATGTCTGTGGGGGAGGTGTCAGCTTCCCCGAGGTCTGAGGCTGTGAGCAGGCTTGGCCCTCAGGGTGCCTGGGACAGGGGCAGCCGGGCCTCCAGCAGGTCGCCAAGATGTGCCTCTGCCTGCACAGTGCCCTTCCCTTGAGCTATGGGCATGTCTCCGTCTTATAGAGACATTGACCCTTATAACTCATGCGTTTCAGCATGCGAGGTGAAGCTGCCTTTGAAGACTGGGTAAGGACGCCTGGTGGAGGTGATTCAGAGCCCTAACTCTGGGCTGTGTTCATTTTATAATCATAGCTTCGCTTTTGTTCCAATTTGGTTTCTCTGTTTGTTTTTATATCATATGTATTTTTGGTAAGTGGCCTTAAACGCGATAGAAATGAGTAAAGAGGGGGAGGGGGAGAGAGAGAGAGAGACAGAGAGGACCAGACTTGGGGCCAACAGAGAAAGGAGGGACAGAGCCATTTAAGAAGGCTGCGGCCACAGTCCCCCCCAGGCGCCTCTTCCAGCCGTGAGAGGCGAGCCGCGCACAGGGGGCGGGCCACAGGCTTGGTTTGGGGCACGCTGGGCGCTGCGCGAGGTGGTTTGTGTGCGCCGGCCCCGGGGAGCCCTTGACAGCCCCCGCCCGTCGTGCTGGGGGGAAGCTCGGGCCGCTAGGGGCGAGGGACCCTGGGAGGCCATCTACGGGGCTGCAGTCTCAGACAAACCGCAGCAGGGCTCAAAGCTGCCCGCGGCGGTTTCTAGCCATTGCGCTCTCTTGCTCGGGGTGGTTTCCTGCTGCCGAGGCCGCGGAGGAGCGGGTGGAGCAGCGGCGGGGGAAGGGGGCCGCTGGCTCCGGGGCGGGAGAAGCTCGGTTGGGCCCTGGTGGGGGCTTGGAGGGGAGGGGAGGAGGGACAGCACCGGGTCTGCTACCCGACGCCCAGAGGGCCGGAGACAGGGCTCGGAGGGGCAGGAGGCTACTCCCCCTGTCGCCGCACCCAACCTACTGACAAGCCCTAGGCGATGAAGAGGAGCCAGGTTGGGGTCTTTCCCCACCCTCTTGGCTGCAGGCACCTCCTCTAGGCCACCTCCCCAGCCCATGGGAGCCTCCTGCTGCGTCTTCTGTTCCTGCGGTCTGGTGTTTTAGTGGCATGTTTTTTGTCACCACTGCTGCGGAGCCTGACAGCCCAAGCCCACCCAGTTGAGTGGCGCCTTCCTGAGGCCCAGCCTAAGCCTGTACCATTTAGTGGCGCGTGCACAGGTGCCCACTGTGTGCAGGGCGTGGGGCATGGTCTCAGTGCCGCAAGGATTTTAGTTTTTATACAGCAGGTTATTAGTCATCAATTTTTTTTTTTTTTTTTTTTTTTTTTTTGCGCTACGCGGGCCTCTCACTGTTGTGGCCTCTCTCGTTCTGGAGCACAGGCTCCGGACGCGCAGGCTCAGAGGCCATGGCTCACGGGCCCAGTCGCTCCGCGGCATGTGGGATCTTCCCGGACCAGGGCACGAACCCCTGTCCCCTGCATTGGCAGGCGGACTCTCAACCACTGCGCCACCAGGGAAGCCCCTAGTCATCAATTTTATACACATCAGTGTACACATGTCAATCCCAATCGTCCAATTCATCGCACCACCACCTCCACACACACACCCACCCGGCTTTACCCCCTTGGTGACCATACGTTTGTTCTCCACATCTGTGTCTTAATTTCTGCCCTGCAAACTGGTTCATCTGTACCATTTTCTAGGTTCCACATATATGCGTTAATATACGATGTTTTTCTCTTTCTGATTTACTTCACTCTGTATGACAGTCTCTAGATCCATCCACGTCTCAACAAATGCCACGAGGGTTTTAACTGGCACCTTCTAAGGCAAAGCCAAGCCAAGCCAGTGATCAGTCCTTGCCAAAAATGTGCTGATGAAGGGAGAGGAACTGGTTCTCCAACGTAATCCTGACTAAGAGGGATGACACAGATGGGGATTTAGATGTGACCATTTCCCACCAGGGGTCATGGGAACAAAGGGCCAGCAGGCTGGGGAGGGTTGGCTGTGCACCAGCCTTCAGGAAAGAGATTTTAATAAGCCCAAAGAGAATGCTAACAGAGCCTGCAGCAAGAGGTTATAAAACAAGGAGCTAATTAAAAATCATGTTTCAGAAGCACTTGCTCATACGTACCTTGTTACTGCTCAAGAAAGACTGAAAATCTGCACATCTGGCTTACTGGTTTTGTGAAATACACCATATATATCACAGAAAATAAATACACTGGAAGGAAACACATCAAAATATTATTAGTAGTCACCTTTGGGTAACAAAGCACTTCTTCTTTATACTTTTCTGTGTTTTCAATTTTTTTTTCCATTTAAAAACATTTACAATTGGCAAATATATTAAAAAAAGACACTTTTTTAAGGATGGAAAAAATAAAAGTTTGGACATTACAATGACAAATGCTCCTGACCTAAAAGCAGTTTTACCTAAAGAAAGAGGTGAAAATAGAAGTGATGTCTCCATGAGGTCAGATTACAGAGGGCATGACTTAGGACAGCAGGGTGGACCATGGTCACAAAGATGTGCCAATGAGGGGCAAGAGCACAGCCCAAGGCTCTCACCTGTGGTGGGTTGACACAGCTTTGCAGGAGAGGAATCTGGCAAAGCTACTGAAATATACCTGGAGAAAAGGGAGCCCTCCTACATTGTTAGCAGGAATGTAAATTGGTGCAGCTACTATGGAAAACAGTATGGAGGTTCCTTAAAAAACTTAAAATAGAGTTACCATATGATCCAGCAATCCCAGTCCTGGGGTTATATCTGTAAAAGGCAAAAACTCTAATTCGAAAAGATACATGCACCCCAACATTCTTAGCAGCATCATTTACAATAGCCAAGACATGGAAGCAACCTGAGTGTCCATCGACAGATGAATGGATAAGGAAGATGTGGTACATATATACAATGGATACTACTCAGCCATAAAAAAGAATGAAATAATGCCACTTGCAGCAACATGGATGGACCTAGAGATTATCATACTAAGTGAAGTAAGTCAGACAGAAGGACAATCATATGATATCACTTATATGTGGAATCTAAAAAATAGTACAAATGAACTTATTTATGAAACAGAAACAGACTCACAGACACAGAAAACAAACTTATGGTTACCAAAGGGGAAGGCGGTGGGGGATAAACTGGGAGTATGGGATTAACAGATGCGTGCTACCATATATAAAATAGATAAACAAGGATTTACTGTATAGCACAGGTAACTATGTTCAATAGCTTGTAAAAAAAGTATAACGGAAAAAATTTTTAAAAATCTAGATATATATACGTATAACCAGATCACTTTGCTGTACACCTGAAACTAACACAATATTGTAAATCAACTATACTTCAAAAAAAAAAAAAAATACACACACACCCCATTCTTTGATTCACAACTCCACTGCTGGAAATTTATCTATTGCAACATCAAAGGGAATGTTCACTGAGGTGTTGTGTGTGGTGGCAAGACTTTGCAAGCATCCAAATTTTCTTTAATGGGGCAATGGTTGGCAAATATATACAAAGAAATATCACGGAAGGCATAAAAGGCACAAATTAGAGCTATATTGACCCACAGACCTGCAGGGTACTCCATGACTGCAAAGAGAGAAAAGTGAGTTTCAGCCAAAAGTATGAAACCACTTTTGTAACAACAAAGGCCCAGAGCCCTGATAAGCAGGTGCATGTTGAAATGTGCTGGAGGGCGAGTGGGGTAAAGAGGGAGGAATGTGACTCTGGTTACTTGAATGGAGGATGGGAAAAAAAGATGGCAGTAGATTGCGGGGCAAAAACATTACTTATCTACTGATGGAAACTGTAGAATAGTCTATGATATTGCTGTAAATATGGAACATGTACAGGAACAAGAACTAGATGGCATGGGTAAATTTAAAAATACACCGATTTAGAAGCTGGTAATGCAGGTAACTTTTGTCTTGGGTTTACTTCAGTACACCTTTTTCAGATGTGCAATTAAAAAAAAAAATGTCACTCAGTAAAAAGCTGCAAGTGGAGAAGAGGATAGCGTGCTTTCTCAACATCTGAGCCCGAGCGTGCTGTGATCCACCCGTGCCCAGGGTACCCTCCAGGCCTGGCAGGTGGCAGGAAGTGTGTGGAAGGGGGTGTACCTGCAGCTTCACTGCCTAGGGGCTCCCTGTTCTCAGGACTGGCCTCCTGAGTGAGGTTTCTCCCTTTTGCATCCACCTCCAGGGCCGAGTCAGTGGCTTGCTGCAGGGGCCTGGAAGAGGGGCTGACCATACTTTCTTGAAGGGGATTCTGTACTGAAAAACAAATAAAAAACCCCCTTTGTGCCCAACCCGACCTGGGCAGCCACCCAGGCAGGGTTAGCATAATGGATCACCTGGTCTTCCTCCTGAGCAGGCCCAGCCCCTCGGGGCTCCTTTGGGATCAGATCCTGCAGCTCTCCAGCAGCATCCCGACCTCCGCTCTGGGTGAGCAGTGTTACATGAAGTGTTATCACTCCCCTGGAATCCGCTGGCTTTCAGTCCGAGCAGCCCCTGTAACTCTGTGGGGTCGTGGGGCCTGCCTGGTCAGGCCATGTGGAGAAACTAAACCAGAGAGCAGTCTGCACAAACATTTATTTACAAAAAACCAAGTTACATATGGTACAGGCTTTTTACATAACACAGTAGTTTAAACAATTATTTTATGTATTTTTACTACCAGAAGGTAAAGAATTTAGTAAACTAATCGTTTTTGCTATTTTTATACAAAGTGACAGGTCATGCACATTTTTTTTAAGTTTTAAAATCTTTTGCTAAGTGCAAATACTAGATTCCTCTCTCCAGTTTTAAGGCAAGAATGGGACTGTTGCTGGGCAGTCTCTCGCTCCAGGGAGCAAGCAAGGCAGCCCAGAGGGGAAGGTGCCAGGCTGCCTCCGGGACTGCTCTGTCCCCCAGACAGGGGCTGATCTCTGGGGGTGTCCTGTCGTTTGCATCTTGCAGCCACTGATTGGTGTGTCTGATGGTTATGGCGCCCTCTCTCCCCAACCCCATCACTAGTACAGACTGCTTCTCCAAGACACGAGGCACCTACAGGGTCATTTTGCAGACATGAGGGGGCTCACGCTTGGGTCAGAACTTGAGGCAAAAGTGACTGTGCTACATCTGCAGACCTGCGAGCCACTCCACAGCCTGGCTCAAGGAGGAACGTTAGGAATCAGGCGCCCTCGGCTCAGAAAGGCAGGAGTGGTTCCCTAGCTGCCTTGTGTGGCTAAAAACAGCCAGAACTCATCTCAAAAGACAAGTCTTCAGTTTGGCCTTGGGGGAATTATTCTGGTCTCCCTCCTGTGCAGCAACCTTTGGACCTTTGCATGCCAGGTCCTAGGGCAGTTCCTGGACCGCAGTGTCAAGGGCATGCAACACCAGCCCAAGGTCTGTCCTTGCTGCTGCCCCAGGACCTCCGTGGAGCCACGTACCCTGGGCTGCTGGGCAAAGATGGAAGCTGGTTCCTTCGTTAGATGATGAATCGGGTCAGAGACCCAGAAGGTTCTGGTGGGCTGGGGTGAGCACTGTCACCGGTGGGGCAGGTTGACAGCACCTGGGGTCACCCTCCCCATCCGGTGGGACATCTGTTGGCAGTTCACAGCCCTCAGGGACCCTCCCTTGGGGAAGCACGGGGAACATGCCTTAAAGGTACTTGAAGAAATACTGTTGCTGTGCCCCGAGGGCAGGGGCAGGAAGCCCAGTAGGGAAAGGCTCCTGGCAGCAGAGACTCAGTGTAGCCTCTCTTCATGCGCCCCCCACCCCAAGCCCAGGGGGCCACCTATCCGCAAACCCCAAACCCGGAGGAAAGACAGCAATAACAGGCAACCTGGCACATCACCTCTCCATTTTAATCTCTGAAAAACATCTGAGAGGCTGATGGCAATGGGTGACCGACCAGACAGTGATGCCTGGTCCCGGGTGTGTCCCCTCCTCTCTGAGGTCTGTGTGTGTGAACTTCGGGGAACCCCATAGCCATCAGAGCTTCAGCAAGAGGAAGGGAGGCCAACACAGGGAGCCAGGCAGGTTCATTCCCCACTGAGGCCTCTGCTCTGCACATGGGCTGGAGCATGAAGTACTGCAGAGCGGGTGGCCGGGGTGAGGCTCAAACACCTGGCTGGGGCTGGACAGCAAAAGGCAACTGGGAACATGGCGGGGACTCACCTGACCTCAGGAAAGGGTAGCTGCCAAGCGCAACCTGGGTCATGTACCTGCTGGGGAAAGCCAGCGCCACCATACCTTAGGGGAGAATCTGTTCATTACCTGGGTGGTGGCAAACACGGCTCCCTGGGAGAGCCACCAGGCCTCTGTCACAGCTACTTCAAAAGGATCTTGTGGTTGGCAAAAATTTCAGGACCATCCCACCCTCCTCAACTGCCAGGCGCGGGGCAACAGGTTTCTTTGACTTTGCAGAGACCAAGGGAGAGAAACTCTAGTAGAGGCCACAGAAAACTGGGAAGGTTCAAAGTGAGTAAACGGCAAATGTTTCTTTAGGTAAACTACAAACATTCCTTTGCATGAAATGGCTCTCTGTGGTCTCATCCAAGAGGATCAAGAGGGGAGGCGAGACCCTGGAACAATCACTGTGGTGGCGGCCTGGGGTACTGCACTTGGACACGGTCCACAGCCACCCCAACCTGAGCGGCGCTCCCAGGTCTGTGGACATCGCTCTGCCACTTAGACCAACCGGCTCAGGGCAGTGGGGTGCACCTCACTCTAGGTGGGCTTCGGAGCGAGGGGGGTAGAAGAACCAGGCCTCCACAACACGGTCCCAAGCTCTCAGCTCTCTTGAAACCGCACTACTTGTTATTTCACTTTATTTATGGATCACACTGCTACGGTAAGGAAGGCTTACGTGGTTTTTAACTGAGAGACTTCTGTTGTCTGCCGGGGGAGGGGATGGAGGCAAACATTTCCCTTCATCTATTTCTGCAGGGACGTGAGTGATAGAGACGGGCTACCTTGTGGCCCAGGGCCACCACGTTGGCTGCTAGGACGGCAGAACTCTTCAGGAAGAGGGTTTTGCTGCCCCCTTATCTCTGGCCCAATCCTGTTACGGGCACCCAGAGGGTACTGGCCTGCTGATCACTCTTCAAGGAGCAGTGGCCCTTCCCAGGAAGAAATCCAGCCTATCCATTCAACAGGCAAGTCCGTCATCCCTACTTAGCAGGCATGGACACAGCCATCAGCCTTGGGGGCAAAGGAGCATCTATCCAGCCTCCAGCCTGCACAGGATGCTTGGCGGGGCTCCCGGGAGGGGTGGCGCCTGGGTGTCAGAAGCGATGCCGTGGCTGGGGGCCAAAGTGCATAGGCAGGTTGTGCTCCAGCGGCATGTGGACGGGGGCGAAGTCGTAATTGACTCGTACATTGGGCAGAGGGGGCACATAGGGTGCTGGGATGGGGCCCATGTTGAGGGGGAAGTTGTTGAACATGGGCCGGACAGGAGGCAGGGGGAAGGCTGGGTGCACAAAGGCGTAGGGGGGGATCTGTGGCTGGTGCAGGTTCTGTGGGACGGGCCTCGGCAGGGCTTCGATCCTCTGGACTTTCTCTGGAGGCTTCTCCAAGGGGGGCCCAATGCGTTTGAAGGTATTCTCTGAAAAGAAGATGGGATTTAGTAGAGAAAACAGTTAAATCCCACTGTGCTCGGATCTGGCTTGGGACCAGAGCTGCATATCCTGATCCTGGTCCCAGGGGCCCTGAGCTGTAGGCTGACAGCCTGGAGCATGAGGGCAGACCGGGAACCTCCAACTTTCAGCATCATTCTTCCCTGTGGACACAGGAGGGGTGGCCAGGCCAGAATAAGGCCGATTAAAGCCCAAAAGGTAGCATGCACGCATGGGTGCATAGCCCCCTAACCAGCCATCACCAAGGACAAAACCGTACTTCCCACCGAGTGTCACACTCCGCAAGGATCACCTTGGAAGGAGGCAGACTGATCCAGCTCAGAAAAGGTGGAGCTTCTGTGAGAGAATTTCCTTTAGAGCCAGGGCGTGGATGGCCACTTACAGAAACTCCATTTCATTCCTCTGTAACCTCAGAGGGGCCTACTGTCGTTTTAAGTCTGCTTTCGCTTCTATTTGCTTCCTAAGCTCCAACTCACCCCTTGGGACCTCCTGGCCATCAAGGAGCTGCGGAAACTGTGTCTATGCTTTCAGGGCCTTTCCCAGAGGGAGCTGGATATGTGGGTGAGGTATATAAGTGGGCACCTAAGGGACAGCACTCCCCGGTGGTCCCTGGCTGGGTGGAGTGCCAGGATCCCGATGCAAGCCGGCAGTGGGGTCCCCTCGTCCCCTGTGCACATGGAGTGAGCACAGGGCCTGTCTTGGGGAGCACTTGCCTCCATTCTTTCTTTTCTGTTCCTCTTCGGCCTCCTTCTGGATTTCCTCAATTAGCTTCTCATCATCTTCCTAGGAGAAAGGAAAGCAGATGACAAGCTTGCTCTCAGCCAGCTCCATGCAGCGCTGAGGCCCTCCCGGAATGCGCGGGAGGCCGGCTTGCTGCCGATCAGCAATGGGGCTAAGCCAGAAACCTGCTGCTGACCAGCGAGGTCGTGGGCTTGCATACCACCCATTCCCAGTTCCCCGAGAATCTTCTTCCTTCATCATTAGACGGTGTTCCCATGAGGAAGCCCATCTGAAAGGCTGGGACCAAGGAGCGGGTCTGTGCACTGCAGGTGGCTGTCTGGGGGCTGGGCTGAGAGAGCCTGCTCTGTTCACTCAGCTGTAAGGTAAGAACTTCCCACAGCTCGGAGAGGGCAGACTGATAACCCAAGGGTTTGGTATGGGGGTGAGCTGGAGTGGGCAGGGCCTGAGGAGTTTCAGATCTTGAGTCTACAAACTCTGAGCAAGAAGCGCTCTCTGTAGGGCCCGGAAGTCTTGCTGGCTCCCCGAACTGAGCTGGACAAAAGACTATGCAGGCCTGCTGAGCCCTGAAGCTGGCCTTTAGCTCCTAGACAGTGGTGGGCTGTAGAAGGAGCAGCATCCCGCCAGCAGAAAAGTGGCCTGGGCCACAGGGAAGGACACAGCAGTCTAAGAACAACTCCCCTGTAGATCTCCCCATCTCCCCTTCTCAAACTCAGGCTTGGTAGGCCTGCTTCGCTAATAGGCAATTCAGACTTGGATTATCCCAGCCTGGGGACAGAGCCAAGTAGGCGCTCTGGGTACAGGTAGATGTGTGGGCTTCACCAGGGAAACTCAGGGGTCTGTGCCACATACAGTTCCCCCATCTCCACCTGCCCCAGGCACCGTGAACTGGGTTGCTGGCCCGGGACAGACAACCTGAACCATGCCTGTTCTGTGTAATGTCCTGGGGGTTCAACCCACTCCTCAGCGGCCCTGCAAAACGGCTGGGGACTGAAAGGACACTCGCTGGATTGAAAACACCACCAATACGGTGCATGTCTTTGCTGCCAGCCGCAGGGCTGCTGCTGAACCAGCATGGCCACGGAGGGCATGGGACTTAAGTCTACCCGCCACGAGCTGGGGCTCGACAAAGAGCAGAGTTGACACTGCAGCCACGACCTGAGCGTGGCAAGTGCACTGATCAAACTGAGAGACAGGCAGGCGTGTCCTGTTTCCTGGGGTCTTGCAGTAGCTCCTCCAGGAGTTAAGGGCAGTCAAACTGGGAAGAAGTAAGGAGAAGGGCAGTGGTGCCCAGTGTGGGGTGGGGAAGCATAAGCCAAGTTTCAGGACTTCCAGAAGCCTGCTAGAAACGTGTGTTGCCCCAGACGACGCATCAGGCGAGGCCTCTCCACGTGGTCTGGGCTGGAACACTGCCAGTGATAACTCTGGAGTTTTCATGCTGATTGGATGCTCTGGACTGGCTGACGTCACCCGTGGCACTTCTGGGAGGTGAATGGAGGGCCACAGAAGGGAGTGCATGAGCTGGAAAGAACCCCTGGAAAACCTTGGACCAGGGGAGAGCACAGCAGCCTCAGCGTGGAGCTGGGCAATGGGCAGTCTGCAGGCAATGGGCAGTTACTAATGTCATAACCAAGACGGTAACTTGTGATTTCAGACAGTTATGGCCCCTCCCTGATTCTGGAGTCATGAGTGTCGCTCACTCATTGTGTACTGGACACCTACTCTATAAAAACCCTAAGACATGCTCATCCAGCCTCTTTGTGAACACTCCAAATGAGGAAACTTACTACTCTACAGAGTAATCCCTAAGCCAATCAACACTAAGGGCTCCAGTAATGCAGCAGGCTTTGGTGGAGGCAGTCTGAAGCTCTCCATGTGAATGTCAAGATAAATTCTACCACTATCGAGATTAGGAGCTGGCAAACATCTTTATTTTGGTGCCAGTGGCAAGCCTAGGAAAAAAGATTAAAAAAAAAAAAAAGAGTAATCTAGAAAAATGGAAAGTAGGAGAGTTGTTGCTCTGCACTGCTCACTGAGTGACCTGGGCAAATTCCTGAACATCTGAGTCTGGGCATCTCATCTGTAAAATGGGCTGTTGTAAGGACCGTATGAGCTCAATTGTGTAAAGGACCCAGCACAAAGCAAGTACTCCTCATTAAAGACAGGAAAGTTGTGAAAATGGCAGGAATAAAGATTTCAGAAAGATGAAGTTTCAAGAGAAAGTGGTAAAGATTGGGAGATGCCCTAAGATTTCTCTCAGTGGCTTCTTTATGGTATGAGTGAGGTTTCCTGCCTCTGGTCATTTATTAATTATAACTATTAGTACTACATCACCATCACCCTCACCCCACCCCCACTATCTCATCCCTCTTCTATCACATCACTTAAATGTGGTCATGTCCATCAGTACCCAGAGGGACACCTAAGGCCTCTGATGGCACAGGAAGGCACCTTAGAAACCAGCCATTCTAACTTCCTTCTACCACAGAAAGTAAGGTCCCAGAGCAGGTAAGTTGTTCAAAGTTATGGTTAGTTGGCGGTGGACTAGGCAGTGTCACTCAAATACCTTTCCTGGAGAAAATCCACAGAAAACTACTTTGAAGGTTCCCGGTCCCTGTCGTTTGATTTGAAAATGTGGAGGGTATATGTATGCTTTCATTCAAGAATATGTATCGTGTGTCCAGTATGCATCAGGACCTGAACTGGATGTACAGCTAAGAATAAGGCAGACCTGGTCCCTTCCCTCATGGAGCTTCTATTTTTGTGCTGTGATCACAATTCCAGCTGGCATTCCACTTTGGAATCCTACATGGGCCTAAAGAGTAATTTCACAGCATTAAAGACTAACCCCTGACCCCCACCCCCTCTTTCCCCTCTGTCTTGTGACATTTCTGTCAGAATAAATGAAGAATGAGGGATACTTTCTGAGTAAAGATTCCAGGTCTCTTATAGCACTGTTAAGGGTATGGATGAACAGGGCATCTGACCGATTTTTATCAATACTAAGTTTCCTGTGATAAATCCAAACGCTCCTGGTAAAAGTTCGCCCCTGAATAAATGCAATGTAAGAATTCCCTTAGGAGGGTCTGAGGCACTTGCACAGGCAAGTGTGAGTTGAGCGTCCTGATACGGATCTGCCGGCTCTCTGGAGGACAGAGCAGCCAGGTCCACGAGCTGGCAGAAACTCCCAGGCCGCCACTGAGAGCTCTTCCGGGGTTGGGGGGCGGGAGAAGCCTTAGAGCCTTGAGTTCTTCACCTTTTGAAGAGAGCCACCTGGAGCCTCTTCCCTTCCTTCCTTTGCTCTGATCACTCTCCTGATTTGTTAAGTGGACTCAGGACTATTTGTCCTTAAGCTCTGGCTTTCCCTGGTTAGGCAGTGCTCTTACGGTCTAAATACAGTCTGTATTTCACAAGAAAATGTCAGCACTCAACTATTTTGAGCAGTGATTGTTACCATAAAGAATGAGCGAATTGTTAGTTACACCTAGAATATGGGTTAAGTGTTTCAGATTTCAACTTTCTCCAACTGGTTGGAGTCACAGGACACTATATTTCGAAACTAAGAACTAAAACACTTTTCAATATATTTTTTTTAAAGATAAAAATTACATTTTCAGCCAAATATGTTAGACTCTAAGGGGGAAGACTTTTTCTTCATCTGGGGTAGAATTTCCTTCCATAAGCAGTTTCCCTTGAGTATTTAAAATTCCTCAAGTCAAGAGTGAAGGCATGGGCTTCCCTAGTGGCGCAGTGGTTAAGAATCCGCCTGCCAATGCAGGGGACACGAGTTCGAGCCCTGGTCTGGGAAGATCCCACATGCCGTGGAGCAACTAAGCCCACGTGTCACGACTACTGAGCCTGTGTGCCGCACCTACTGAGCCCGCGTGCTACAACTACTGAAGCCTGAGCACCTAGAGCCCGTGCTCTGCAACAAGAGAAGCCACCACAATGAGAAGCCTGCACACCATAACGAAGAGTAGCCCCCGCTCACTGCAACTAGAGAAAGCCTGCGCACAGCAACGAAGACCCAATGCAGCCAAAAATAAATAAATAAATAATTAAAATAAATAAAATTTTAAAAAAAATTAAAAAAAAAGTGAAGGCAGAAGGGCTTTCCTGGTGGCGCAGTGGTTGAGAGTCCGCCTGCCGATGCAGGGGACGTGGGTTCGTGCCCTGGTCTGGGAAGATCCCACATGCCGCGGAGTGGCTGGGCCCGTGAACCATGGCCGCTGAGCCTGCGCGTCCGGAGCCTGTGCTCCGCAACGGGAGAGGCCACAACAGTGAGAGGCCCGTGTACCGCAAAAAAAAAAAAAAAGTGAAGGCAGACTGAACTGTACACTTTAAAAATGGCAAATTTTACTTTACCACAATTTAAAAAGTTAATAATGTTAAAATAAAAAGAGTGAAGGTAGGTTTAGGGTTGATTTTGAGATAACACGTGAGGACTGGTCCCTCATCAGAACACTTCTTGGGTTGGATACGTGATACATGGGGATATTAAGGCTTTTCTAGAGGTGAGTTCCCTTGGGAAACATTCTAGGCATCCCAAGTGTCATCATTCACGGTGAATAAGAACACCTGTGAAAAAGTCTTGCCATTCTGCAAATCTAGGACACACCTAACCTGCTGGAAACAGGGAACAATAGGAGGAATAAAGATGACTGAGAGGGCCAGGGGTGTGTGGGCTGGATCACAGAATTAACTGTCCTCCAGCCCCCCTGCAGGGCCTGAGTCACTTACAGGAAATCCCGGCATGCTGGAGCAGCCCCCACCGTAGTGAATTTTATCTTAAAGCAACACTGGCTTCCTAACAGGCAGGCAGCTGGTGTGATGGGACTCCAGCTTTGGGGTTCCACAGACCTTGGCCTGGGGACCCCTCTACCCAACACGACTTAACCTGGAGGCTAATCATTTCCATAGCAGGTTTACTGTGAGAAGCAAATGATCTCACTTTTTATAAAGTGCCAAGCACAGTGATAGTAATAATGGCTTACTGTGTACCAGCTCCTGTTCTAAGCACCTCACATAGATTTCATAACAACTCCAGGAGTTAGGTACTATTAATTAATCCCCATATTACAAATGAGGAAACTGAGGTTTTTTAAAAATATTTTTTCTGATCAGGGATCGAATCCACGCCCCCTGCATTGGAAGCACGGAGTCTTAACCACTGGACCGCCAGGGAAGTCCCACACATAGTAAGGTTTGAATCCAGGCCTTCTCAAAGCCTGAGCTCTCAAGCACTTAAACCACTAGTTTCTGAATAGAAGCTTCTGGAACAGTATGACTGGAGGGGCCCAGAGTACTCTGCCTGCCCTGAGAACTGTCAGAGGTGACTATTTTTAGGCCCTGCTTTGTTCTAGAAAGAGTGTATCTTGCTCTCTTTGAAATATAAGAGTTCCTTCTCTTTGGGATGGGCAGAACTCTGAAATCTCCTTTCTCCACTGAATAAAAGAAGGGAATAGGGCAAAATAAAACACCTCTACTCAAGGAGATGAACAGCCAGCAGTACAGCAGAGAAGGGGACACTTCCCTGGAAAATTCCCATTTTCCTGGGGTCAGCTCACCCAGAAGTACATGTGCCATCACTTGGAACATCAGGTCTCTGACTGGCCTCCCCAGCACTTGGCCTTTGAGACAAAGCCAGCAGAACCTTCTCACCCAGAGTGGGAGCCGGGAGCTCGGGGAGAAACCAGAAGCCTAAGGTGCAGGCCAAGCTCTATCACTGAGGCCACAGGACTTAACTGGCTCATGGTAACTGAGTCGCCTATCACTCCTGACCTGGGCGCTGTTCCAGGCCATCTCCAGATGTCCTTGCCTTGTTGACATGTTTTCTCATGAGGCTACCAAGTTACCTGTATACCTTGGAGTCCCATGGAATTTTCTCCTTCTTCCACAAAAAGCCAGAGTTTTGATTCTCACACACATTAAAGCAACCTTGGGAAAAAGAGTTAAACAAAACACAAATAAAAAGGTAATTCCGGGCTTCCCTGGTGGACCAGTGGTTGAGAATCTGCCTGTTAATGCAGGGGACACGGGTTCGAGCCCTGGTCTGGGAGGATCCCACATGCCGCAGAGCAACTAGGCCCGTGAGCCACAACTACTGAGCCTGCGCGTCTGGAGCCTGTGCTCCGCAACAAGAGAGGCCACGATAATGAGAGGCCCGCGCACCGCGATGAAGAGTGGCCCCTGCTTGCCACAACTAGAGAAAGCCCTCGCACAGAAACGAAGACCCACCACAGCAAAAATAAATAAATAAATAAATTAATGAACTCCTACCCCCAACATCTTTTTTTTAAATTTATTATTTATAAATTTATTTTATTTATTTATTTTTGGCTGTGTTGGGTCTTCACTGCTGTGCGCGGGCTTTCTCTAGTTGTGTCAAGCAGGGGCTACTCTTTGGTGTGGTGCGCGGGCTTCTCATTGCGGTGGATTTTCTTGTTGCGGAGCATGGGCTTCAGTAGTTGTGGCACATGGGCTCAGTAGTTGTGGCTCACGGGCTCTAGAGCGCAGGCTCAGTAGCTGTGGCACAAGGGCTTAGTTGCTCCGCGGCATGTGGGATCTTCCAGGACCAGGGCTCGAACCCGTGTCCCCTGCATTGGCAGGCGGATTCTTAACCACTGCGCCACCGGGGAAGCCCAACATCTTAAAAAAAAAAAAAAAAAAAAAAGGTAATTCCTGGGACTTCCCTGGTGGTGCAGTGGTTAAGAATCCGCCTGCCAATGCAGGGGACACGGGTTCGAGCCCTGGTCCTGGAAGATCCCACATGCCGCGGAGCAACTAAGCCCGTGTGCCACAGCTACTGAGCCTGCGCTCTAGAGCCCGTGAGCCACAACTACTGAAGCCTGCACGCCTAGAACCCGTGCTCCACAACAAGAGAAGCCACCTCAATGAGAAGCCCGCACATTGCAACGAAGAGTAGCCCCCGTTCGCCGCAACTAGAGAAAGCCCACGGGCAGCAACGAAGACCCAACGCAGCCAAAAATAAATAAATTTAAAAAAATTTAAAAAAGAAAGAAAAAAGAAAGGTAATTCCTCACCAGAAATAACTCCTAGGAAGATTCTGGCCTAATTTCCATTGGTTGTTTTTGTATCCACATCTCACTTCCAAAATCCCTGAGGTTCCCTTCTAGAAGGCCACACTCTGCACACTCAGGTCCCCACTTCCCTGTGTGTAATGCGCTCGTTCACACACGCCTGCTCTCCAAGTGTCTCTCCCAGCCACAAGGGGCTGGCAGCATTCTACCCACAAGGAAACAGGCTCTGACAAGGCAGTTATGTGTTGAAGGTCACCAAGTAGATGATGAAGAGTGAAATCAGAATCAGGGCAGGGCCAGGCTGCTTCTTCTGGGCTTACAGCCCCCAGGGGAGCCTGGGCAGCTCTGGACTCTGCAGGCAATCAGAGGCCAAAGGCCTTGGGAGCAAGCTATTAGGGGCCCCTCTGACTGCTCTGACCCCAACAAAGTTGGAGGCTAAACGAAGCCCATTTGAGACCTGAGCTCCCCTTCATATCCTGCCTGCCTTGGTCAGTGGGTAACTGAGGGAGGAAGACAACTCTGTCCGGACTCACTGCACTGGACACCTCGACAGGCTCTAGTGAATGTCCACCAAGGGCAACATGCCCACCCCAGCATTCCTCTCCTTGGCCTTTGGCTTGGGGTTTAAGATGGACCCAGTAGGCCTTTTCCGCCCTCTTTCTGGCCCCTCCTCATCTTGGTGAAAACCTTGAAACAGATCCACAGGATATGCATATAAGCAAGTCTCAGACTGAGCATAAGGAAACGCCAGGCTAGAGTAGAAGTGAACCCCACAGACCACCACTGAATGTAATGAGAACTGGGATAGGAACATGTGTAGCACCCACAGTGGGCCAGTGCACCCCAAATGCAGTGCTGAGGACAAAGGATCACAGCAGAGAGTGACATGGAGTCTTGCAGCCCAGCAGATCTGGAAGAATGCTTTATATAAAGAAATGAGGGGTTGCATCTTAACAGTGAGAGGATTTTATTTCCTTTCCCTGAATTCCTCTGAGCTCAGCAAGATACAGAAATGCTGGCCTAACACAGAAGACTCTGACACGCTTACTTCACATGGAGGTGGGTAGGGAGTGAGGCACGGCAAGAGCATGAGGGGGATGGCAGGGGCCCGGCTTCTCCGAAACACCGACTCAGCACGCCAGCTGCCGGCAGGAAGTGAGGGAGAATTCACCAGAGAGGTTTTAATGAAGAAAAACAACCCCAAACCCCAACTCCTTAAAACGTGTCCCTCAACAATGAAGCCCCACAGCTCTGCCCATGGAGCAGGGTCTGGATGGGAGAAAAAGAAGGAAGAGAAACTGCAAGTGGTTAAAGGGAAAAAGAGAAGGTTTCCACCAATCAGATATTGACAACAATCGCCAACCACAGGCTGAAGGTTCCTAAAATAAATGTCTGCGTACTTAGCACACGGCTTGTTCTTGCGAGGCTTTTAAACATCCTTTTGAGCCCGTTTTCTTCAACATTTCTGGACACCAGAGCTGCCAGCCTGCTTGCCTGCTGCCAGCCTCCGGTGACCATGAAGGGAGGGTGATGATTTTTCTTCTCCATTTAACTTTTCCTCCCTGTAAAAAGGTGACTGAGAAGTGCAAGTCAACTGCTGCTTCCCTCCTGCAATTTTGGGGGTGGGGCTGGGGCTGGGATCCAGGTCATGTATGGCCACAGCTGTTGTTAATAAACTTGCAATGATTTCATAAAAGGCTTCCAAAGAGCTGAGGATTTAGTTTCAAATTATTCCCAGATTGGCTGCAGATCGCCGAGCAACACCAGACCCTAACCCCCCCAGCGCCAGCTGTCCCCCTGCAACAGGAAATTGGGGGGAGGAGGGTGCAGCACAGCCCGGAGTGGCACATGCTGTGCAGCTGGGGTCTGGAATGGCCAGGGAGGGGGTGCGGAGGTGGTCTGGATAATGTGTTGGGGAGGAGCAAAGACTGGACGGCTCTCTGCTGGTTTCTGCAACTATCTCCTCGGGTCACAGGGGCCTGGAACGCAAACACCTTTCTGTCTAGAGCTCCCCCCAGGGACCTGGAGGCAGCATGGGGTGTGGCCATGTTGGGACTCCTGTCAGGGTCAAGCACTCAGCCTGGGTCCTGCTGGCATCTGCTGAACATGACACATGCCAACATGCCATGTTTACTGGACTGAGCCATACTGTGGCCCTCCTTGGTACAATCCTCTAGTGACATCTAAACCTGACTGGGGACACTGTCAAGGCCCCTTTCTACCATCTGCAGCTTGCTCAATGGGGAAGGGTCCAGCGAGGGCCTATCCCTTTACGGAGGCCTGCGTGACTCACTGGGTGCAGGGGCCCTGCGGGCAGCTATCGGCAAGCTCCCGTACTTGTGACCTCTTGTTCCAGACAGAGAGTGGAGACTTGGGGAGTGGAAGGAGCTAACAGCTGGCTGAAGACCTGGATTTGTACCCTGGTTTTACCAAGTGACCTGAATCTTGTTTTCATCATCTGCAGAATGCGAAAGTGGTCCCGCTTCCATGTTGTAACAGAAACAATGGTGTTTAAAACAGTGACTTGAAATAAAATGCTAAGGCCAACTGTGGAAGTTAAGTGATAGGGCAACATGGGTGTTCACTTTACCATCTTCTTCACAGAAGGTAAATTTTAAAAGTTAAGGAAAAACCCCTGAAACTGAAAATTAGTTCCCGAGCTAAACTCTGGAATATCTTTCTGAAGATACTCCCTAAAATGATCTCCACCTTTCCCTCCTCAACCCTGTATCTGAAATACTTTTATTTCCTCCTCCTTTCCCAGGCCACTCAAACAAGGGTCTCAAAGGTGCCCAGTGCCCTCCGTGCCCCTGACCCATCAGGAAGACAGACACTGGTCCAGGCTGGGTGGTGCTGGAGCCAACTAAGGGGAGAAAGCAGAAAGCAGCTTTGTTTAAGATGCTGAGAGAACAGAAGACCTGAGATCAACACATGCCACGTTTTTTTTTTTTAATTTGGCATGCAGGATCTTAGTTCCCAGACCAGGGATTGAACCTGTGCCCTCAGCAGTGAAAGCGCAGAGCTCTAACCACTGGACGGCCACGGAATTCCCCATGCCACCTTTTACTGACCACAATCTTCTGCAAGTTTCTTCATTTGTAAAACTGGGATGATACATTGGCCTTAGAGGACTGTCAAAGAATTAAATATATTAACACATATTAATGTCAGGTTCAATCCACTGCAGGCTTGAGAAAAATAAATAATTCTCTTAACCAAACGGCTAGACGACAATGGTGCCAAATTGTAAACTGGCTGTTAAAGCCCTAGGGTTTTATTTGAACTGAACATGCTTCAAATTCTTATATTTAAAAAACAAAGAAGTTGTAGAAAACAATTCTGTGCAGTTTCTGGTAGCCAAAACCCAAGATAAATACTGACTTTGTTTTGTATTAAAGAGAAAATGCTCTTACGAATTTTGCCCCACTTCTAGAATCCGGACTGCCAGATGACTGCTCTGAACATGGCTTCTAACAGTTAAGATGTAACTTGTTAACCCCCTTAAGTTACCACTCACGGACAAGAAAAAAGTCAGCACATACGGGTCCAGTAAAGTCCCGGGGTAACCATTCCCCCACTGCAAAATGATGTTTGTTCATTTATGTGTTGTGATTTGGCTGTGCATTCTGACCCCTAAGCTAGAAAACTGTGGTTTGTTGTGACTGGTTTGCTTCTGTTTTTTTTTTTTCCTTCTTAAAAAGACATCTTGTTTTTACAAGACTCTTGGTTGAATGTTTTGAGCTTATTTCTGACAACTAACAGATAACTGACAGCTTTCTAATATGCAGTTAGTTCAGTTCCCAAGCAATCTCTAGTCATTAAGGATGAAAACTCAACTTCTCTCCAAACCATGAAGGGATAACTCCCTCATGGACAAATGAGAGATTCTTCCTGGCCTTGCCGGTTAATTAAGCCAGAGAAAAGGCTGGATGACAGGGCATGCTTTGTTTCCCTGAACTTCTGAATGGCTTTGTGTTCCCAGAAGCCCCAACAGATGCTGGGTTGGAATTCAATCGGTCTCCTGGTGAGAATCAAGGAAACGGGGCTGATCCCGGTTTTGATGGGAACGGGACAAATGGAACAAAATCTCTGGCTGTGGCTACCAGAGGAAATCGGAGGGATTTGTATTTGCCTGACCTTCCTTTCGAACTTTATTTTGAGCAAGTACAGAACCTTTCTCAGGGTAGAAGACGACAATTCAACATGAAAATGAGGGGCAGTTGCATGCTATGGCACCGAAACAAGGTAACAGAACACGAGAAACGTTTATGATCAATTCCATGTGTGGGAAGAAAAGGGAGGTGGCAGGAGAAGAACAAGACAGAGCAGAAAGGAAAATGGGGCTGAGAAGAAACCAGACTGCCTGCCGCACACCCTGCCACACGTGGTAACTCCCACGCTGCTCTCTGCTTCTAGAGAGGAAAGCAGGCTGAGGAATGCTTCTTAGGAGCACCGCTGAAGAAATGGACGCTATTTCTTCACCAAGTTCCTAGAGATGCTCAGGCCCCCAGTTTGCTCGCTGGATGGGACTGAGGAACCGAGTCTGTGGAACTGCCAGGGCCTGGGAAGTTTTGTCACAAAATGCAGTGTGGGTTACCTTGGAGAGCACTTCCCACTGTGGGCCACACCTCCCTCCACTCAACCAGCAACAGAAGGATGACTGTTTATTCCAAAGTCACCCCTTTCTTTCAATTATTTCCTCAGTGGTAGGAGGGCAGGCTCGCTAAGGGTTTTACTGGGTCACGGAGCTGTGGGATAAGAGCAATTTCTGGGTCCCTCAGCCCAGTTTTCCACCCAGGAGGAGACTGTTCCTGACATGCAGATGCCGGGTTTTCACAGAGGACTCAGTGTTTAACAAAACTGTGGGGGGTTCTGAGGATTAGGATTAGGCCACCAGCTTGGCCTGCTGTGGCTTTCAACAGGGGCCAGCCTGTGACCCTGACACCTTTTCTTATCAGGCATATTGGAGGTGTTCTATATGAGGGAAAAAGATTGGTGGCTTACAAGACTTTTATCTTTGACTTACAAAGTTTTTTAGATTTGGATTAATGATCAATCTTTAAAAATTGGGAGATTTCACATTAAAATACAGATTTCCAACCTCTCTGGAAAATCTGAAGCCGTGGTAACTCTGAGCACAGTCCCATCTAGCAACAGACTATGGGGGCTTAGGCCAAGTCACTCGTGTACTCAGGGCCTGCAACAGCTCCCAGCACACTCAGTGAGACCCATGGCCTGCTTCTGTGCCCACCTCTCTCACCTCCCTCCCCTCGTTCACCACCTGCAAGCCACACCAGCCTTCTTTCTGTTCCACGAATAGGCCGAATCTGTTTTATTTCTTTGGCCGGCCTTGCTCCTCCTTTGCATGCAGGTTTCGCTGTAAATGCTGCCTCTCAGAGAGGCCTGCAGAGATGACTCCCCCCTCCGGCTCCTGTCATTCTCTACTGCATCATTCTTACTGCTCCTACACAGTACCAACCACATGAAGTACCTCTGTTTTAAACTTAATAGACTGTAAACGCCAAGAAAACTAGTCCTGGCAACACTGAATAGTTACAAACAAAGAATGGATGAATCTATAATTTCTCCAGTGATTTGAATGATATTTTTGTCACATATTAAATTCTTATGGGACTGTTCCTGGTCTCTACCTTGTCCCCTTGATCTATCTGTCTATTCTTGCATTAGTCTGCGTGATTTTTTTTTTTTTTTTTTTTTTTGCGGTACGCGGGCCTCTCACTGCTGCGGCCTCTCCCGTTGCGGAGCACAGGCTCTGGACGCGCAGGCTCCGCGGCCATGGCTCACGGGCCCAGCCGCTCCGCGGCATGTGGGATCTTCCCGGACCGGGGCACGAACCCGTGTCCCCTGCATCGGCAGGTGGACTCTCAACTACTGCACCACCAGGGAAGCCCCAGTCTACGTGATTTTGATTCGTGCAGCTTCACAGTAAAAATTAGTCTCACTTTCAAAATTACAGGTAATTTTTCAAGAAAAAAAAATCCGACTGAATTTAAACGGGAATTGCAGTAAACTTGTAGATTACTTTGGATATAAGTGATCTCTCTGTAATACCAAGTCTCCCCTTTGAGGGACAAGGCGCTTCTCCACTATCCAGGTCATCCTCACTTGCCCCAGTGAAAGCTGGCTCGTCAATGGCTATCCCCAGGCCTCCGCAGGCTATGGTGCAGCTTCCTTGCTAGCTCCAAGTTGGCAGGGTATCTATTCACTGTTATGCTCAATTGTTTTTTGGTAGAACAAGTCTTCTCACATACTACATTGCCATCCTTACAGAGCAACTTACAACTGACTAGCAAACTTAAAAATCATTGGGACTTCCCTGGTGGCACAGTGGTTAAGAATCTGTCTGCCAATGCAGGGGACACGGGTTTGGGCCCTGGTCCGGAAGATCCCACATGCCGCAGAGCAACTAAGCCCACGTGCCACAACTACTGAGCCTGTGCTCTAGAGCCTGCAACCCAAAACTACTGAGCCCGCGTGCCAAGAGCCCGTGCTCCGCAACAAGAGAAGCCACCGCAATGAGAAGCCTGTGTACTGCAACAAAGAGTAGCCCCTGCTCGCTGCATCTAGAGATAGCTTGAGCACAGCAACGAAGACCCAACAAGCCAATAAATAAATAAATAAATAAATGAAACTTATTGTTATTATATACATAAAAAAAAAAAAAACAAAGCACATTTCTCCACATGTTCAAGTCTCTTCACGTCCTTCAATACGGTTTTATAGTTTTCTTCATACTTCTTGTTAAAGTTCATTTCCTGGGTATTTCACGATTTATATAGCTACTGTGAATGGCATTCTGTATATCTATTTTGTATCTAGCTATCTTTCACTGCTTCTGATGCCTTTTCAGTTGATTATTTTGTCTTTTCTCAGGTTTAAAACGGTAGGTTTACCTTTTTTTTTCCTCTTTTTTTGGGGGGGCTGTGCTAGGTCTTCGTTGCTGCGCACGGGCTTTCTCTAGCTGTGGTGAGCGGGGGCAACTCTTCGTTGCAGAGTGTGGGCTTCTCATTGCGGTGGCTTTTCTTTTTGTGGAGCACGGGCTCTAGGCGCGTGGGCTTCAGCAGTTGCAGCGTGTGGGCTCAGCAGCTGCGGCTCATGGGCTCTAGAGTACAGGCTCAGTAGTTGTGGCACATGGGCTTAGTTGCTCCGTGGCATGTGGGATCTTCCCAGACCAGGGACAGAACCTGTGTATCCTGCACTGGCAGGCGGATTCTTAACCACTGCACCACCAGGGAAGTCCTGCTTTTCTTCTTTACATATAAAAGTGCTTAGGGGCTTCCCTGGTGGCGCAGTGGTTGAGAGTCCGCCTGCCGATGCAGGGGACGCGGGTTCGTGCCCCGGCCTGGGAGGGTCCCACGTGCCGCGGAGCGGCTGGGCCCGTGGGCCATGGCCGCTGAGCCTGCGCATCCGGAGCCGGGAGAGGCCACAACAGTGAGAGGCCCGCGTACCGCAAAAAAAAAAAAGTGCTTAGAACTTTTTATTGGACACACAGTGGGTGTTCAATAAGCATTAGTGATCATCTTCTCCAATATCTATATTTTTCATCTTATTCTCTCAGCTAACTGCATTGAATAGCACAAATAATGGTGATAGTCTTATATATGACTTTTGGGGAATGTTTCTATGTATTTCATTATTAAATACATGCTAATGACTGTTTTGAAACATGGGGCTTATAAAATATATTAATTATATATTAATTATAAATTATATTAATCATATTATAGTATCCTTCTAATACTACTGTTAAAGCTTAAATCAAGAACGGATACAGTCATCCCTAGATATCCACAGGGGGTTGGTTCCAGGACCCCCATGGACACCAAAACCAGTGTTGCTCAAGTCCCTTATATAAAATAGTGTAGTATTTGCACATAACCTATGCACATCCTCCCGCATACTTTAAATAATCTCTAGATTACTTATAATACCCAATACAATGTAAATGCTATGTAAATAGTTGCTGGTGTGTGGCGAATTCAAGTTTTGCTTTTTGGAACTTTCTGGAAATTTTTTTCCCTGAATATTTTCAGTACATGGTTGGTTGAATCCACAGATGTAGAACCTGCAGATACAGAGGGCAGACTGTATTTGTCTTTTTTTTTTTTTGGATTTTATTGTTTTGTATTTATTTTTGTTTCACACACACTGTATTTAATTTTATAAGAGATGAATAGACTGACACCAAGCATTGTAAATGGATGACCACAACAAAAGCAACAATGATTGCAATTACCAAACACGAAACACACTCACACTATGTCATAATATTGACATTCAGTCCAGGAATCCTCCACTGTAACAGCTCCTTTACTCTGCAATGAAAATTGGTTTGTATAGTTTTTGCCCCTGAGTCCTTGTGGGATTTTTTTTCTTTTTATTCTAACAGAAAGTCACAAAAATTACAGTCACCCTCATCAGTGTATTTGTCTTTATCACCTAAAGATATCATATGGTTAAGTTATATTAACAGAGTTCTTAATACTGAGCCATCCTTGCACATCTGGAACAATCTCACTCGGTCATGGTTTCTATTTGCTGATATTTTATTTAAAGAATTTTAAACCTATATTCGTAAGTGAGATAAATCTGTAGATTTCTTTTTCAGGGTTACCTCTGAGAGGTTTTGGTATCAGCATTATGCTGGCTTTATACAAATATATGTAAAACATTCGTTTACTTTTCTATCCTCGGAAGTATTTCAAATGGCATAGAAAAATTTTATTCCCTAAAGGATTAAAAGAATTTGCTCATAAACTGTTGCAGAATGCTGCTTTCTGAGGAGTAGCTTTTTAGCTACTTTCTCAATTTTTGTGTGTAGTTATCTATGCAGTTCCCTATCTTTTCAGGATTCAAAATGTGTTATGTATGTATAAAATCTCTTTTTGTCATATTACGTTATAGATACTTTTTCCCTACAAAGCAACATGTAGTCATGCATTCACTTACAGTGGGGTCGGTCCAGAGGGAGCATCTTGAACACTCCTGGCAAGGGGCTCCTGGGGAGCGAGGATGCTGGCAGAAGTGGTCATATCCATTGATAGATACTCGACAGAGGTAGCACATTTGGGCACCGCAGCGGCAAGACATGCGGTTGCAGCCTTCTGATTTGATGAGGCCGGTCCCACACTTATGGCATTTCCTAATGCGGGCTGCAGTCATCTTTTCTTCACTAAAAAAAAGAAAACAGGATTGGAGATAGCACGGAAGATAAAAAAGAAAGAAAAATATTATGGCCCTTAAAGTCTTCCTTTCTTTCCACAGATAATGATTGCTTGGCTCTTTTGGTGACATTCGAAGGGTGAAAAGAGCCTATGTTTTGGGCTTCCCTGGTGGTGCAGTGGTTGGGAATCCGCCTGCCAATGCAGGGGACACGAATTTGAGCCCTGGTCCGGGAAGATCCCACATGCTGTGGAGTAGCTAGGCCCGTGTGCAACAACTGTGCCTGTACTCTACAGCCCGCGAGCCACAACTACTGAGCCTGCATGCTGCAACTACTGAAGCTTGTGCGCCTGCAGCCCATGCTCTATAACGAGAAAGGTCACTGCAGTGAGAGGCCTACGCACTGCAATGCAGGGTGGCCCCCAATCGCCGCAACTAGAGAGAGCCCTCGCGCAGCAACGAAGACCCAACTCAGTCAAACAAACAAACAAACAAAAAAAGGAGCCTGTATTTTGGAGTCTCAGAACTGCTTCAGTTTTTCAGTTGTATGACCTTGGGTAAATTATTTAACTGCCTCGAGACCCAGTTTCCTCATTTTTAAATTGGGAGAACCGAACTTTCTCATAGTGTTTTACAAAATTAATTAATTAATTAATTTTAACATCTCATAGTGTTTTGAGGATTACAGATAAGATACAGGGTACCCTGGGGCAAGTGCCTGGCACCTAGTATTTAGAAAATGATTATTCTATTTGTTATAGGAGTCCCTATAGGCTTAAAATGGAGAGAAAAAACTCAGTGTCTTCCTAAACAATGTTTTTTATATACACAAAGCTGGATAATGGAGAGCCAGTAAACCTTAGTTACATACACATCTTAGGTTTTTAAATACATACTTGACATAGGGCTGGGGTAGACACAGCTGGGGGCGATCCAATGCCACCTATGACTTCTTCCTGTTGGCAAAGCTCACTCCTATGACAAACTGGCATGTTGGAATAATACCTTCTCAGACTCCCTTGCAGCTAGGGGATGGGCACACATATGACTCAATCCTGGCCAATGGGAAGCTTGTAGGGAGGCAACTTGTTTCCAGAAGCACTTTTAACTGATATCTAGAGTCAAAATGACAGGTCTTGGCTTGTTTTCAAGAGCTGGCACTTCTGAATTAGTTACTTCTAATGGTGCTGTTCATAACTCTGAAATAACACTTGCCACCTTTGCCTATTATTGCTTATGTGTGTCTTCCTCTGCTGTGTTGAGTTCCTTAAAGTATAAGGCAGAGGCTATGATGCTTGTACCCAGCTGGCATGAAGAAGTATCATCTTGATGGGAAGGAGTCAAAAGGTATTCCTGCTGAGACCAAGAAGAGCATGAATAGCCTTGAAGGACTCATCCCATTGCTTGAGAACTTCTCTCCTCTCCGAGTACAAACACAGTGTGTAACCAGGTAATTGCTTCATTGTAAAGAATGTAATAATGTGGGGATGAGTTCTGATCTGCACTCTCCCTCCTAAAGCTGAGGGAATGCAGCCTTCTTCCTTCCACTGCTCCCAGTTTTTCTGCTAATTAGTAAGAGTAGCCAGATGAGCCTGTGGTCAGGCAAGTGTTGTTTTTTTTTCTTTTTTAAATATACATTTAGGACTTCCCTGGTGGCACAGTGGTTAAGAATCCGCCTGCCAACGCAGGGGACAAGGGTTTGAGCCCTGGTCTGGGAAGATCCCACATGCCACAGAGCAACTAAGCCCGTGTGCCACAACTACTGAGCCTGTGCTCTAGAGCCTGCGAGCCACAACTACTGAGCCTGTGAGCCACAACTACTGAAGCCCGTGCGCCTAGAGCCCGTGCTCTGCAACGAGAAGCCACTGCAATGAGAAGCCCGTGCACCGCAATGAAGAGCAACCCCTGCTTGCCGCAACTAGAGAAAGCCCGCCCACAGCAACGAAAACCCAACACAGCCAACATAAATAAATAATAAAAGATATTAAAAAAATTATATATATAAAAAAATACATTTATTTATTTATTTTTGGCTGCGTCGGGTCTTTGTTGCTGCACACGGGCTTTCTCCAGCTGCTGTGTGCAGGCTTCTCATTGCAGTGGCTTCTCTTGTTGTGGAGCATGGGCTCTAGGCATGTGGGCTTCAGTAGTTGTGGCATGTGGGCTCAGTAGTTGTGGCTCACAGGCTCTAGAGTGCAGGCTTAGTAGTTGTGGCGCACAGATTTAGCTGCTCCATGGCATGTGGGATGCTCCCGAACCAGGGCTCGAACCCATATCCCCTGCATTGGCAGGCGGATTCTTAACCACTGCGACACCAGGGAAGTCCAGGCAAGTGGTTTTAGTTACTGATATTTAGAAGACTGTTGTAGAATGCTCCTCAGAAGCCAGATCATATGTGTTTAAAAATAGGAAAATACATTAGGAAATTGGCTGCTATTCATTTCATTTAGGTCTAAGCTTTGAACGGCCCAAAATGAAGGCAGGCAGAACTTTGGCCTGAAAAGAATTTAAACCCAGTTCAAGTTACAGAAGAACAAATGAGTTCTAAGTTTTGCTGAACAGGAAACAAGGTCAAGGAGACAAAGTTTTAAAAAAGTAAATTTATTATTGTCAACATTGTACACATGTTCATGATTTCAGTTAGCTCAGCAACTGTGAAGACAGTTCTCAATGTTCCATGTTAAGACTCACAAGGTTCTGGGACTTCCCTGGTGGTCCAGTGGGTGAGACTCCATGCTCCCAATGCAGGGGGCCCAGGTTCAATCCCTGGTCGGGGAACTAGATTCCCCCATGCATGCCACAACTAAGAGTTCGCATGCCACAACTAAGAGTCTGCATGCCACAACTAAGAGTCCTCATGCTGCAACTAAGAAGCCCACATGCCACAACTGAAGATCCTGTATGCCGCAACTAAACATGCCACAACGAAGATCCCATGTGCCACAACTGAGACCTGATGCAGCCAAAATAAATAAATATTCAAAATTATTATTATTTTAAAATAAAGTTCTTGTCTTTTATTTTTTATTATTTTATTTATCCCCCCCCCCGCCCCCGCCGCTTTTTCAGCTGCACCGGGTCTTAGTTGAGGCATATGGGATCTTTGTTGAGGCATGCGGGATCTTTCATTATGGCACGTGGTCTCTTCGTTGCAGTGCTCAGGCTCCTCTCTAGTTGTGGCGTGTGGGTTGCAGGGCGCGTGGGCTCCAGAGCGCGTGGGCTCTGCAGTTTATGGCACGCGGGGTCTCTCATTGAGGCGTGTGAGTTCAATAGTTGTGGCATGCAGGCTTAGTTGCCCTGCAGCATGTGGGATCTTAGTTCCCTGACCAGGGATTGAACTTGTGTCCCCTGCATTGGAAGGCTGATTCTTTACCCCTGGACCACCAGGGAAGTCCCCAAAATTACTATTAAAAAAACAAACAAGACTCACAAGGTTCTGATGAAAAAGTCTCCAATGAAAAGCTGTGACCAAAACACAATTACAATTTTCTATGGCACAAACTTTCTGTGTACACGCACCCTGGAGACTGAGGTGTGGCCTTAAGCCATTGCACTCTGCCTGGGGGCTGGCTCATGTCTTCCCTGGGCAGCTGCTTAGATTGTAGTGTGGGAGAGGAGTGGCTAAAGAGAACCAAGGTTATATAGTCCTTTCCAGGAAGAGGGTGCATTTGCTTGCTCTGTTCCACCAAGCTGTCAGTCGCCAATGTGAAATAATACTGGGTGTGGTGGGGGAGAAATGGATGGAGGAGGGGGCTTCCCTGGTGGCGCAGTGGTTGAGAGTCCGTCTGCCGATGCGGGGGACGCGGGTTTGTGCCCCAGTCCGGGAGGATCCCACGTGCTGCGGAGCGTCTAGGCCCATGAGCCATGCCCGCTGAGCCTGCGCGCCCGGAGCGGGAGAGGCCACGGCAGTGAGAGGCCCGAGTGCCGCAAAAAAAAAAAAAAAAAAGGATGGAGGAATATGAAAAACACATACAACTCAGCATGGTTATAATGTTCAAATAGCTACTCAACACTGCAAGGATATCTATTCAAGTCCTTTGTTTTTGCAAAAGAACATAACTAGATAGGGCCAGAATGGCCCTGTACCATAAAAGGACTGCTATTATGGGATGTGGTGACCACCTATCCAGTAATGTGAAAGTGCAAAATGGGACTGGGGAGAAATCATAGTTGATTTTTTTGGGAGGAGGGTGATTTGGCAAGAAGATTCGAAACTAGGCAGGAAGCAAACAGCCCTACAGGATGTGATCATTCACAGGAAAGGAAGAGAAGCCTGGGCTGCAGCTGTGTGGACTGACCTTGTGTTCAAACACGAAGGCTCACTGCCCTCCTCTACATAACCAATCAAGATCCTACGATTCCATGATTATTTGTTCTCACCACTATTTAATTATGTTGGAAACTCCTTTTGGGAGCTGTCCTTATTTCTTGTAGCATACACTATTCAAAATCGTAAATGGCTTTCCTCTGTGAGCATGTGTATGCATTTTTTTGGTGATCATGTGCACATAAAATTTACCATTTTATCTATTTTAAAGTGTACAATTCAGGGACATTTAGTATATTCCCAATGTTGTGCATCCATCATCATTACCTAGTTCCAGAACATCTTCATCACCCCCAAAGGAAACTGTACCTATTAAGCACTCACTCTCCCCAATCCCATGTCCCCTGCAACTGCTCATCTGCCTTCTGTCTCTAACGGTTTTGTCTATTCTGTACATAGGCAAATATCCATAAGCCTATGAATACTTTATATAAATGGAATCATACAAGATGTGGCCTTTTGAAAGTGGTTTCTTTCACTTAGCATGTTTTGAAGGCTCATCCACAGTGTAGCCAAACATCTTCATTCCCTTTCCACGGCTGAATAATATTCCACTCTATGGATATACTACACTCTGTTTACCATTCATCAGCTGGTGGACATTTGGGTTGTTTCCTCCATTTGGCTATTGCAAACAGTGCTTCTAACGAACATTCTTGTACAAGTTTTGCTGGAATACCTGCCCCATCTTATACCACTTATTATGCTGTATCTTATGATTTAGCAATAAACTGCTTATGATTCCCTGTGTGTACCCTGTGCCTACAAAAAGTGATACCAGATTCCTGTGAGCATCTTTGAGAGTGGCACCACCATCAAGGGGTGCTGATTCTCAATAAATCTCCTTTTACTTCTCTGTCTGGACTGTATAGAGGAATGGGTCTTGGAGAACACTGCATTACTATAAGCCTAATCAGGTGCTGACTCTAATTGCAGCTGCTGTTCCAGATGTCATTTCTTACCAGAGCAAATAAACATAACCTCTGGCAACTGGTATGCAGCCAATGATCTGGAAAATGCTTTTATTTTCTGACCAATAAGCCGAGAACACCAGAAGCAGTTGGCAAGGACCTTGATCATCTGTCAACCAACAGACAATCCACTGGACCACTATTCTAATGACATGCAAATAGAACCCAGTTAACAGGAAGTAGCAGGTACTTTACGATACATTAATATGGTGTATGTATGCCAGAAGGTGGGAGATAGATCTCTTGAAAATACAGAGATCTCTAATCTCTATGAATCTCTGGTGGCCTGGAGGTCATGTGCATATATATCAGGCTATTCCTTCCAAAGCTACGCACACATTGCTGTTATGTTGTATCCCCTACCACAAAGAAAGAAGTCAGACATTTGGGAGGCCTTTCTGGATTTTGGAATTAACATATATCACATCTGGATACATGGTTCTGATCCATTTACTGCTGATACAAAAGGCCAGGTTTAAGTAGGGTCTAAACCAAGAGAAGCCTTCCAGCTGCTATTGGACCCAGTGGTGTTCCAAGTGTCTACGGCAGACCAACATGCTGAACAGAGCTCGTATCAGGAACTGACTGGAGAGTCAGACAGGGGGCTGTGCTTCAAAAAGTAACCAACTCTGGGAATTCCCTGGTGGTCCAAAGGTTAGGACGTGGCACTTTTACTGTGGAGGCGGGTTCGATCCCTGGTTGGGGAACTAAGATCCTGAAATCTGTACAGTGTGGCCAAAAAAAAAAGGAATCAAGTCTTCTCCTTCTGAGAAACATCTCTGGGTCTGTGACCGAGTCTTGGAGTAGTCTAAATGCCTGATCAAGAACCAGTTTATAGGGTTTCCCTGGTGGCACAGTGGTTGAGAGTCTGCCTGCCGATGCAGGGGACACGGGTTCGTGCCCCGGTCTGGGAAGATCCCACATGCCACGGAGCGGCTGGGCCGTGAGCCATGGCCGTTGAGCCTGCGCGTCCGGAGCCTGTGCTCCGCAACGGGAGAGGCCACAACAGTGAGAGGCCCACATACTGCAAAAAAAAAGAAGGAAAAAAAAAAAAAAAGAACCAGTTTATAGAGCTGGGCAATACTCCATTACCAACTGCAAGTAGAGTACACATGACCAGGCTTGAGCAGGCCCTGGATACAAGACGTCGTCTGTTTATGTGCTTCGTCACATGTATAAATCAGGGCTCCCTGCTTAAAAAAAGAAAACAACAACAACAAAGAGCTAATACTTACTATATATATAGACTTATCACGTGGCAAGAACCATTCTGGGTATTTTAATCTTCATAACAACCCTACAAGTAGATATGATTATGCTCTATACTTTACAGATAAGGAAATTTAGGCACAGAAAGATTTAAAAATTTGCCTAAGGTTCTTAACTACAGCTATCCAGGGTGAGCACTCAATAAATCTGTACTGACTTCATGAATAAGACATCCTTCTTCAAGGCAAAACAAAGGCTCAAACAGCAACAACAGAAATCATCCGTTCCTCCCAACTCAAACTAGATATGACATGTCCACAATGACAAGAACAGATTTGGGGGGAGCTGGCTCGTAAACCGGCTGAAAGACAATTCCAAATGAGAAGTTTAAAGTGTTTTAGGCGATAGCACAACTGCTAGAATACTGCCAGACAAGATGATGACTTTGAAAAAAGAACATTTTTTGACATGTTCATCACTCAAGGCCATGCCACTGGTCAGGGTGGTGGTCACTCTAAAATATAAAGGCTGGCTGACAGGGATAAGCCTGGATGTGACGAAGCAGTACCAGATTTTTCTAGTTGGCGTGGTATTTGTGATTACTATGTATGTGGCTGAATTAGTTTTCTTTTGTTTACTGTAACCTTAATCACATCTGCAAAGCCTTTTGCCATGTGAGATGAAAAACAAAACAAAACAAACCACAGGTTCTGGGGATTAGGGCATGGATTATCTTTGGAGGCCATTTTCTCTTCTCTAACATAGTCTGCCCTCTGGCTTCCTAAGACTGATATCCATCCCACATGCAAACTACAGTGACCTCATCTCAAGGACCCCAAAGATCTCATCCAGTATAACATCAACTCAAATTTCATCATCTAAATTAGGTATAGATGAGACTCTGGGTATGATCCACTATGGGACACACTTCCTCTCCATTTGTGGGCCTGGGAAACTAAAGAAACAAATTATCTGCTCCTAAAATACAATGATGGGACAGGCCTAGGACAGCATTTATAGATATTCTGGTTCAAAGGGGGAGAAAATGGAAGGAAAAAAGGAGCCACCATTCCTAATAAATTTAGAAATCCAGCTGGGCAAACTCCCTTATATTTCAGCTCTGAGCACAATCCTCTGTGGCTCACAGCTCTGTTCATGGCTTGAAGAGGAATAATCCTTCCTTTTTCAAGAAAGGTAGCATATGTTTGCAGCTGAGTAGTTTTTAATCAGCCTATTTGCTGCTTATAGAATTTTGGGGGTCTGACAGACTTCTTTCATTTTGTACTGTCTCTTTCAGTCCAACCTGGCAGTGTTTCTACTGATATAAAATTCTCAAGAACCTTGTGGGTCTCCCATGTATGTCACAGGGATTCATTCCATCAAGACATGAAGCTCAGGGGCTTCCCTGGTGGCACAGTGGTGGCCAATGCAGGCGACACAGGTTCGATCCCTGGTCCGGGAAGATCCCACATGCTGTGGCGCAACTAAGCCCATGCTCCACAACTACTGAGCCCGCACTCTAGAGCCCACAAGCCACAACTACCGAGGCCCAAGTGTCTGGAGCCCGTGCTCCACAACAAGAGAAGCCAATGCAGTAAGAAGCCCACGCACTGCAACGAAGAGTAGCCCCTGCTCCCCGCAACTAGAGAAAGCCCGTGCACAGCAACGAAGACCCAACACAGCCAATAATAAATAAATAAATAAATAAATTTATTAAAAAAAAAAAAAAAAGACATGAAGCTCATTCACAGATATTTCCTTGATAATCCCATCTCTACTTTTGGCTTCTGCTTAGATGGCTGAGGGATAATGCCCGAGTTTCCTAGAGGCTCCCTGGTTACACTGAGGGGATCTGTGAGTCACTCTCTCAGGCTCTTCAAAGAGCCTTTGTGTAAATGAACACTCTGACATTCTCAAGGCAGCCTTGGTTTTTTTCTCTAGAGCATGCTTTTCCTGACAGTCAATCTCTTAATTTTAGGGTCTTTTATCAACTGGAGAGTATGAGATTTTCAGAAACAATCAAGCCTGTTCCTTAAAAAAAAAAATTTATTTATTTATTTATTTATTATTTTTGGCTGTGTTGGGTCTTCGTTGCTGTGTGCGGGCCTTCTCTAGTTGCGGCGAGCAGGGGATACTCTTCGTTGCAGTGCGCAGGCTTCCCATTGCGGTGGCTTCTCTCGTTGCAGAGCAGAGGCTCCAGGCATGCAGGCTTCAGTAGCTGTGGCACGCGGGCTCAACAGTTGTGGCTCGTGGGCTCTAGAGTGCAGGCTCAGTAGTTGTGGTACACGGGCTTAGTTGCTCCATGGCATGTGGGATCTTTCTGGACCAGGGCTCGAACCCTTGCCCCTTGCACCAGCAGGTGGATTCTTGACCACTGCGCCACCAGAGAAGTCCCGCCTGTTCCTTTTTGTTAACAGCTCTCCTCTCAGTCTGTCTCTTTCCACTTGCATTTTCTACTCTTCAATACTGTGCTTGGGGGACTTCCCTGGTGGTCCAGTGGGTAAGACTCTGTGCTCCCAATGCAGGGGGCCTGGGTTCAATGCCTGGTTGGGGAACTAGATCCCCCATGCATGCCTCAACTAAGAGTCCGCATGCCGCAAATAAAGATCCTACATGCCAAAACTAAGATCCAGCAGAGCCAAAAAAAAAAAAAAATACTGTGCTTGGAAACTTCAGTTAAATGTCGTTTCACCATTTACAAGTTCTACTTTCTTCATAATTGCTGGACACAAGTCAGCTAAGCTTTCTGCCATTATATAACAAGGATTCCCTTTCCTCCAGTTTTCAATAACATGTTTTCCATTTCCTTCTGAGTCCTCACCAGCACTGCCTTTCGTGTCCGTATTTCTACTAACAGTCTGTTCATGGTGATTTAAGTGTTCTCTAAGGTAATTTAGGCTTTGCCCATAATGGTCCTCACTTACTTCTGAGCCCTCAATGGTGGTTTCTAATGTCTGTATTTCTACTAATGGTCTGTTCAAGGCAATCTATGTATTTTTCTATCATGCTTCTCAAAATTCTTCCAGTTTCTACCCATTGCCCAATTCCAAACCCATTTCTACATTTTAAGGTATCTGTTACAGCAGCATTCCACTTCTGGTTCCAAAATTTATTTTCTATTGCTGCTATAACAAATTACCCCAAACTTATTAGCTAAATGTAACACAAATTTATTATTTTATAGTTTTATAGGTCAGAAGTCCAGCATGGATCTCATCAGACTAAAATCAAGGTGCTGGTGGGCTATGTTACCTACTGGAGGTTCTAAGAGACAATCTGTTTGCTGCTCATCTGGAATGTCAGAGGATTCAGTTCTTTGAGGTTGTAGGACTTGAAGTCCCCATTTTCTTGGCAGCTATAAACAGAAGGTTATTCTCTGCTTCTGGAAGCTCTCACGTTCCTTGGCTCATGGCCTTCTTCCTCTACCTTCACAGAGAGCAACAGGAGGTAAAATTCTTCTTGTGTCTCTCTGACTCTTTGTCCATCATTCCATCTTTGTCTGAGCAGAGAAAAGCTCACTCTGCTTTTAAGAAGTCATGTGATTAGACTGGATTTCCCTGGATAATTCACGATAATCTTCCCTATTTCAAGTTCCATAACCTGAATCACATTTGGAAAGTCCCTACTGCCATGTAAGGAAATATATCCAAAGATTTATAGGTTCCAGAGATTAGGACATGGGACATCTTTGGGGAACATTATTCTGCCTACCAAACCTGTGGCAAACAGCAAAGTCATGGAGCCATTTGTCTAGGTTCAAATTCCTGCTACGCCAATTACTACCTGTGTGACCATGTTTACTTGGGCTCTCTGTGTGTCAGTTGTGTCATCTGTAAAATGAGGATAATAGTACCTATCTGTGGTGGAGACCTGGAGACTGTTAACTGCCCCAAATAGCCATTTCCCACTTTATTTTCTTGGTCACAAAACCCACTCCTTACCCTTCAAATTTAAGCTGGAGAAAAATTCGGCCAGCTAGAAACTATATATGGTATCTGCCTTGGAGCCAAGTTGTGGCCATATGACTCAGTTTAGACCAACAGGGTATGAGCAGAAGTAATATATGTAATTTCTGCTTCACTTAAAACTTAGAAGCTGCCTGCCTGGCAACTTGTCTCTGTCTCTCTCCTTTTCTACGGGCTGGAGTGCAAATGTGGCTGCAACCTAGTCACAATTATGCAGATAAGAACACCACCTTAGTGAAGCAATGAGATCAAGAAACCTAGGTCTTTGAATGACCTCGTGGGACAGATCTGCCCCACCTGCCAGGCAGGGCTAGACTATCATATGAGAGAGAAATAGACTTCTGTATTATATAAATCAATGTATTTAATAGCTGTAAAGTGCCCAGACACATAAGGAGTGCTACACAGTGATGTTCTTCTTACTGACTGCATTATTTTGAATTCCGGAGGTTGTAATTCTACTTAATGTCTCAGGCCACCAGTCTCCTACAGAAAACAGATAAGCAACAGTAGTGCAATGTGACTTAATTAAAATGTGTAATAAGGGACTCCCCTGGTGGTGCAGTGGATGAGAATCCGCCTGCCAATGCAGGGGACACATGCTCAATCCCTGGCCCAGGAGGATACTACATGCCACGGAGCAACTAAGCCTGTGCGCCACAACTATTGAGCCTGTGCTCTCGAGCCCGTGAACCACAACTACTGAAGCCCACAAGCCACAACTACTGAAGCCCGCGCGCCTAGAGCCCGTGCTCGGTAACAGAAGCCACTGCAATGAGAAGCCTGCGTACCGCAACGAAGAGTAGCCCCTGCTCGCTGCAACTAGAGAAAAGCCTGCGCACAGCAATGAAGACTCAACGCGGCCAAAAATAAGTTAATTAAAATGTGTAATAACACATTTTATTTTATTAGTAAAGAGAAGAGGAACCGAAAAAGTTATTGAATTCATATGTGCCAGGGATTTACTATGTTACATTTGACCGAGAAATAGTTCTAAGAGGCTGCAGAGATGAGGAAACAGAGGCTCAGGGGTTAGGTCCCTTCCTTGAGATCATTCTAGCCTGGGGTAGCTTCAGAGCTTATTTTTCCCACAATATTCACTGCCCCCTCTGCCCAAAAGGCAGGTTAATGGGGGAGTTGCAAAGCAGTCAATAAGCCCCCCTGAATCATGTTACTCACATAGATGTTCGGTACTTGATGTCATCTTTTTCAGCCAGTTCTTCACAAGTGAGACCGTTGTGCTCTTTCCAGAGTCCCTGACACTTCCTACAGGTTTCCTGGGGATAAAGGAGAGACACAAAGACAGCTCTTGGTGAGTAGACCCCATATACGTCTCTGTTGAGCAATCGGGAATGCGAAACACGCTTCACTTGGCTTGGTACTTTCAGAGGATCTCTCTCCTTTTCAGCAGGGATATTTCTAAAGACGTCTCAATAGAAGATGCAAGAATCATTATAAGAAAGCATGGGGAAATTTTTCTCTCCTTGGATCAAAAGAAAGTGTCGCTCCCATCACCCAAGGTTTATAAGGTTTTCTAAAATGCCAGGAGTCACCTGAAAAAACTACAGAAGATAAATTTATGTGATCTTGGTTTTTTAAAAATAAAACACTGTGAGCTGCTTGAGGTCTGGTTCTGCCCAGCGTTCCAGTGTTGGTCTGGCATAGACCACTTGTGTTGAATTGAAGTGAAGAACAGTCTAGATTAGGATCACTAGGGGTCCTTAAGGGAGACATTCCCTCAGTCATCCCTCACTCATAAACATGGATATCATCCTCCACAGCTTAACTTCATTTATAAACATAAATTCAAAATAATTACTAATTTTTATTCTAGGACTCTTCACAGTTTATAAAATATTTTCACATGTGCCAGAAACCATCTCACATCAGTAACAGGAATTTAAAGAAACATTAATGCAATTTAATTTCCATAAATAGAAACCACAACCCTAATAAGTACAATGAAGGAAGAAATGGTGGTGTCAGCTTTGTTTGGCCTGGGGCGACAGTGAAGGCTTGAGGACGTGGAGCCTGAGATCAGAAAGACGAGTCAAAGAAAGCAGAAAGAGAATAGCATTCCAGACAGAGGAACAGTAAGAGAAAGACTCTGGTAGATGAAACTGGCCGAGTTTGGTTCCTGTAGCTGGACTGCAGGCAGTGAAAATAGGCCTCGTGAGGCCCGCTGGAGCCTGTCCATGTGACGCTTTGTAGGATGTGATTATCAGTTTGACCTTTATCCTAAGACTGGTAGGGAAGCATCGAAAGGTGTCAAGCATGGAAGTAACATGAGCAGGTTTGTGATTTTAAAAGATGATTCTGCGTGGAGAACAGAGCAGAGGGAGAAAAGAGTGGAAGTGTAAGACACTAGGAAGCTATTAAAGTCATTCAGGAGAGAGACTATGGAGGCCCCGGTCAGGTAGGTGAGGACATGAAGGAAAGTTGACTGATTTAAGAGAAATTTAGGAAGTAAAACTGGCTGGCTTGGTGACGGCCTGGCTCTGGGAATGAGGAGAGGGAGGTATCACCCTGATGCCTTGGTTTCTGGTTTGTGCAACCCAAGATAATAGCGACATGGATGGAGCTTGGGAACAGTGGAAAAGGCCTGGCTTGGGAGGAGGGAGGGCAGGTGTTAAGATCCCGAGTTTGATCTTGGCAGTAATGACACAGGGGGACCTGTGGGACACCCAGTGGAGATGTCAGGCAGGGAGTTGGGGGTACATGTTTAGCATCTGGAAGTACCTGGGGTAGAGCTCGCCAGGAGATGTGCTAGATTATATCTTCACATCAATTCTAGAAACATCTCCTACCTCTGTACTCTCCACTTACTACTGAACTTTCTGTAATATATACTGCTAAGATGACTCTAACAAGGTGCAGAGTAGTATACATAGTAAAGATGCTACCACTTCTACATCAAAAAAGGTGGTGGTGGGAGAATATAGTGATATATAAAATCAACCTGAAAGGATACCCAAGTAATTGGTAGTACTGATTGTCCCGAGTGGCTGGAAAGTGGGGTGAGACTTCTTACTGTAAGCTCTTTGTATCTTTTGTATCTTGTACTACACCTAATTAAAATATAAAATTTTAAAAGAGAAAGAGAAATAAAATGGACTGCTTGAGGAACTGAGAACCTGAATAACTCTCATAAAAAGGCTTCAATCAATGGCATGGGGTGGGGTGGGGTTAGAGATGAGCTGATCAGAGATTCTCTATTAAATGCTGTTGCTTCCAAGGGATATGCTGCTCTCTGGTCCACTACCTACATCTCTGTCAGTAAACAGAAGCTAAATCAGTACTGACTTCATTACTACACACCCAAACGTAAAGCAGCGTAAAACCCATTTTTTTAAAAAAAACCATTTTTAAAAGACCTTGTGCCTGACTATTCTGGGAAACTGGAGGATAAACAACAGCTGGAGAATAAATGAGCTAGTATCTATATCCTAACCTTCAAAACAATGCTAACCTAGCCACCCACCAGGAATAACATCTTGGAAACAATGCATGGCATTTAGAGAGTGCTTTCCAGCATTCCTGGTGATCCAGTTATTAATTCCTGGGACCTTCTTCATAAGGGAAGAACCCATTTTCTAGGTGAGGCACAGGTCCATGACAGCAAGATGACCTGGCCAAGCTGAGTCAGCTGTGAGTGGTCACCACGAAGCCACTGCTTACTTCCAATGTCACAGCGGCTCTCCTGTAGGTCCATGTGTGGTTTTTCAGGCATGTACTTCTCATTGAAGGGCTGAGGGGTCCCAGAGAATAAAAATGAAATGTCTTTTGAAGAGACTAGCTAGTTAGACATTGAAACCCACAATTAAAAGAAGGCAAGCAAATAGCAGGCTGGGTGAATTTTACATCTGGACCTTTCTGTGTGTTGTTTCTTTACAACGTACCCTCTCTTCTAAACACAGCGTATGCTTCACTAAGCTGTAATTCTCCCCTCTCAAGTACAGCTAGGCTTTGTTCCTTCCTAAATGCAACAAATGCTTAAACAATATTAGGCAGAAGAAAGTTCTTCAATGTTTCTAACGTGAAGATAATCAATTCTTCAAAGTAAGGTTAATGAAAGTCCCAAGGACCATTTTGGAAGGTGGAGTACAACGCTGACAAGTAACTTCAAAACATGAAGGACATGCATATCCTGGCTGTCAGATCTAATTGGAGAGGCTTCCCATCGCCTGTGTGCATTTTCAGATCAGGAGGAAACAGATGAATTCATCATCGGCCCAAATACAACAGAGAAGGCAGCGCCTTCCTTCTTGATGAGGAAGGCATGCACACACTGGTTAACTCAGCAGCTACCAGTCCATGTTCCTCATGACATCAGAGAGATTTCTGGTTAAGCTCTACGTTGCCCTTTAGTGCGCAAGATGCGTCAAGGTGTTTTGACTATTCATTGAGCTCTTAACTTTGTACTCTAAAGAAAGTACTCGACAGCTTCTCTTCATCCAGTTTCTGCTGCTTAAATAATGTTTACTGGGTAAGGCAGAAGATCAAGTTTGGTTTCAGATGACCCTGTCAGGGAGCTGACATTTCTTCAAAGAAACAGCTTCCTAAAAGACTAGCAGACAGTGTCCAGGTCATCATCTACGCATAGCAGGGCTTCCTGCTGCTGGCAAAGAACCCGAGAGATGAGACCAAGGGTCCAAGTCACCAGACTCTGCACTTCTTGCTCGCCATCCCTCCAGGCCTGCTCTGAAGTTTCTTGGTTCCCTGTGCATCCTGCATCTTTCCTGCTTGACTTCCAGCCTTGTCTCAGAAGCGGAACACACTAGAAACTGCTTACTTATTTCTGAATGGTTCCTCCAGTGAAACTTCCAGACTCACTATCCAGGGGAGAGAAGTCTGCTGGCCTAAGATATGGGGTATGGGGCTGTGGCCAATTCATATCAAATCTCTGAAATTCCAGCTCTCTGCTTTGCCATCTCAGGTACTCAAAAACTGGTGGGGCCATAAATCCTCACACCTCTTAAGTAAAAGATGAGGCCCGGGCACCTGACCATTCACAAGTGCTTAGCATAATCCAGAAGCCACAGGGCTATGGGCATTCAGGCCACATGTGTCTTCCAGCTGTCAAAGTCACTGGTTCTCCCCACCTCAAGACCCAAATGACATACGGATGTTAGCCAAAGCCAGAAAGAGTTCGATTTTAAGACAGGAAAACAGGCAATGAGACGGATGCTGGAACCCTTGGGAATCAATAAAGCTTGGCAAAGTCAAAGCTCAGGCAGAATCAGTGGGCTTTCCTTCCTTTCACTAAGGGAATTTGAGGATTTCTATTTTCTCTACGGCAAGGATGCCAAGGAAGTCAGATATGTGAGCAAACCAAGTAGAGCACAGTGGAGGTAAGTATAATAGTGTACACATGTACGTGCGCATGCGCACACACGAGCACACAAGAGACAGCAAAGGGGGTGGGGCTAAGTCAGACAAGGATTCTTTGAGGAGTTGGTGTCTTCATGGGACTGAATAAAACCAGTATTGTGAGGACTTCCCTGGTGATCCAGTGGTAGAGAATCCGCCTTACAATGCAGGGGATACAGGTTCGATCCCTGGTCAGCAAACTGAGATCCCAGATGCTGCGGGGCAACTAAGCCTGCGCAACACAACTACTGAGCTTGTGCGCCTCAACTAGAGAGAAGCCTGCACGCCGCAAAGAAGGTCCCTCGTGCTGCAACGAAGACCCGATGCAGCCAAAAAAAACAAAAATTAAAATACAACAGTATCATGAGTGATGAGAACATCCAGACAACCAATAAAGTACTCCTCACATCTGGACTGACATCTCTTAGGGAAGTGCCTTTCCCAGCTACAACAGCCATTAAAGTACATAGAATGTAGAACCAGGGAATTCTCTGGAGGTCCAGTGGTCAGGACTCTGTGCTTTCACTGCTGAGGGTGTGGGTTTAATCCCTGGTCCGGGAACTAAGTTCCCACAAGCCACACGGCATGGCCAAAAAAAGAAGTAGAACCAGACTCTCAATCAAACATTTCAACAATGAAACATATTCAAAGTGTTAATATTTTAATGAACACAAAAGGTTTTCATATTATTAAGTAGAATTGTTTTGTTTTGGGCTTCCCTGGTGGCGCATTGGTTGGGAGTCCGCCTGCCGATGCAGGGGAAACGGGTTCGTGCCCTGGTCCGGGAGGATCCCACATGCCGCAGAGCGGCTGGGCCCATGAGCCATGGCCGCTGAGCCTGCGCATCCGGAGCCTGTGCTCCGCAACGGGAGAGGTCACAACAGTGAGAGGCCCGTGTACCGCAAAAAAAAAAAAAAAAAAATTGCTTTTTAAATAAAATTATTTAAAAGTATTTATTTCATCCTACCCTTTACAATTTTCTGTATTTATGTATATTTTGCAATGTATGTTACAACAGTAGTACAGACACATAATTTATAAATAAATAAATACATACTTTGGGGGGCATTCTGCTGTACACATTTTTCCCAATACAGAGAGCAATGGCAAAGTTGTGCCTTCTACTACCCTAGCTATCAGAAAGTCATGGAAGGGGTCCAGACGTGGCGGCAACCTGCCTTCTACTACCCTAGCTATCAGAAAGTCATGGAAGGGGTCCAGACGTGGCGGCAACCTGCCTTCTACTACCCTAGCTATCAGAAAGTCATGGAAGGGGTCCAGACGTGGCGGCAACCTGCCTGGGCTTGCGTTTCCAAATGCACTGATGCACTGAAGAGGCTGAGACTAGGGGCAAGAGGACAGTTAAGCAGCAACTGAAGGGTCTATGGGACTGGGTTGGGGAAAACATGGACTTGGATCAAGTGATGAAGGAGGAGGAGCAGATCTGAGTGAGGGTGGGAGGCAGAGGTGAGAACAGAAGTTTAATTTTAAACGAGCTTATTTATTCACTCTCAATATTTGCTGAATTTTTATCATTGGTTGAGGGCTGTATGAGATGCTGGGGATACAGCATTAAGAAAGTTAGACTCAGTGTCTAACTTCTTGCAGCTTATGTTCTGCTGAAGAAAACAGACATTAGACAAACTGGATATCCATACAGCTACAACTGTGACAGGAACATTCAGAGGAAAAGCACTGGGTGCTGTAGAAGAGCGGAGTTAAATTAGCCCAGCGATCAGGAAAGGCTTTGTGAGGATGTGATGTTGAAGCTGAGCCCTGAGGGATGAGCAGAGTTAGCCAGATACGGGGGAAGGGTGTTCCAGGCAGAGGGGAGAGGATGTGTGAAGGCTTTGGCACAGGTGAGGGCCTGTCTCATTCAAGGAGCACAGAGGGAGTTGGTATTGGCTGGAGCCCAAGGGGGAGAGCTGAGAGTAGACAGTGGTGAATCCTGGTGCAGCCGCTGAGGCTGGAGGGAGGTGTTTGGAAAGCCAGGCTAAATAGGTGGGAAGTGCAATGATCTAATTCACATTTTCAAAAGATCACTCTGGCGGCTGACGGCTTGCTAGGTTGTAGGACCTTGCAGTGACCCCCTCACTGAACTAGGGTCTGGTAAATAACTTTTAGGGGAACAAGCCCTAGAGTCTGGATTCAGTTCTTGGGCAGACTTCCTCCACAGCCCTCCACAAATAAGGCCACAACCTCCCTTCTGAACCAAGCTGTGCCAATGCTGAGCCTGGCAGAGGTGAGGCTGACCTGTGACCAGCAAACGGCAACATACCTATCTTTTCTTGTTAGGAATAAGAGGACCACTTTTCCTACACGATTTCAGAAAGGGACTTCATTATTATTTTAAAAAGGAGATTGTTTTTTTCAGTTTTGGCTCTTTAGATGAGTTTCTCATTGAAATGTCATCTATATGGTATGGAACATCTTTAACAAGAGTCTTGAACTCAGACATCTCACCCGAGACCCTGGTTCAAGGTTTCAGACCTATACACCTTTTGGTACAGGCTGTTTACACACACATTTCACTTAGTCTTCACAGCAATTCTACAAGGGAAGTACTGGCCATTATCCACCCCCCCCCCCTTTTTTTAAGTAAATGAGAAAGGAAGGCTCAGAGAGGCAAATTAACTTGTTTAAGGTCACAGAGCTATGGACTCAAGTCTGCTCAAATCCATTTACACTCCCCACTCTATTCTCACTGATTCCAGCACGGTGTCTGTGAGCAAGAACAGGTCATTGTTTACTGGAAGCCCTGAGGTTACAATGGGCATCTTGTGTAAGGAGACCACAGACGAAAGGTCAGTGAGGTCACGTAGAACCAAGCGTCAGGGTAGCAAAGGTGTGGACACTGAGCTGCAGCTGTGCAGGATGCCTGCTTCCCTGCGTTTCCTGGAGAGCTGGGAATGACCCATTAAGAGGCAGGATGGACTGGGATTAAACACGAGGACACCTTTTATTAATGATAATGATAGGAACCTGCTAATCACAAAGTAATCCCGGACTGGACACACGTGAGGAAGTAGCTGTTCCTGTCGCTTTCAGCCAGTTGCATGTCTGGCGGGGCACTGACGGAAGTGTGTTTTTAGATTCCCATTAGATGTACAAACATGAGTATTCCACACCAGAACCAAATATCAGTTACCTGGTCCTTCCCTCAACCAGCCCCTGGAACTTTACTTGTAAATACTGGCCGCTCACTTCCCCAAAGGTGGCCAGGATTAGAATACACGAAGACTTGCTAGTGAGAATGCTTGAGATGATGTACCATCACCAACCCTGTGAGTCAGTGCAGACAATTTCTGCACTGAAAGGAGTAAGGACACCTTCACTTTCCCTCCCTCGCCCCCTTCAACAAATACCTCCTGAGCGCTGCCACGAGGACCAGGCACTGTTCTGAGCAAACGATCACTGAACAAATGAAGTCCCTGCCCTCCCCGAGTCTACATTCTGGGAGTGCTGGAGTGGGTGGATCGCCAAATAGATAAACGTCTAGTCTGTAGGAAGACAAGGAGCACCCAGGGGAACTAAAGCAAGGTGAGGGGCAAAGAGGTGTGAAGAACAGCCCTGCGCAGAGGTGGCGTGTCAGCTCAAACCTGAAGGGTATCTGGTAGAGGAGTGGGAGCAGGATGGAGGATGGTCAAGTGAGCCAGGAGAGAAGAAGGAGAGAAGCTCAGAGAAACAGCCGTCCCAGGTCTCACGTCCGTCCTGAGCCAGCACCCAAGGCCAGCACTGTTGGCCTCCTGCCACTGCCACACGCTCAACACCCTCAACCTCGCAAAGCTCTGCCTAGGTGTCCTTTCTCTGCTGGCAACAACTACTCATCAGCTCTCATTTCAAGTACCGGGGGCTCTGGAAAACCCAAATGACACAGGCAAAAGTTGGCACTCTTTCTCTGGACTCTTGGAGCCCTTGGCTCCAACTCTATCACAGTAGCACTTTTAATAGTGTCTTGTAATTATCTGGTTACATCACATCTCCAAGGAGCCAAGCACTCCTTGCAGGCACAGACTATGCCCTGCTGATCACTACAGACAGGCTTGGAATGGAGGGTTCAATTCATATATTCAAAAAATGTTATCTTTTGAGTGCCTGTTATGTGCCACATGGGGATACACTGGTGAGTAAGCCAGCAAAATTCCTGACTGAAAGGAGCTTACAATGTTCTACACTGTGTCTCAGCTATCTTTGGGTTTCTAGGGCCTTACACTAGGTCTGAGACAAGCAAGGGGCTGAAGGTATGAAAAATTACAGAGAGATGAAGGCTGGCAAGACAAAGCACATTCCTCTCCATACAGAGTTACAAATACAACCCCACCCCTACTCCTGGGACGTATGCATTTTACGTGGGAAAAAGGCATATGAAACCTCTTAGTAAACTGAACCCCTTCCCAAAAGAACATTAGTTCCTCCCTATCATATCTTTTTCTTTATAGTTATACAAAATATAATGATGATTTTATGAGAAAATCAAGCTATATGTAAGACAATTTCCAGTTAATTCTTTAGAGTTTATGCCTTAAGGATACAGGCTATGCCTTTTCCACTGTGGTTCCTTTCTTTGCTCTCTAATCACCTTCCCCAACCTAATGCATAAAACTTACAGATCAGTTATTACCAAGAAGCTAATGGCCAAATGCCTGCAGATGGTGCTTGAGAAAGTACTGCATATATTTCAAATAAGACATTCTTTGTTGATTTTCTCCTATAGCTCCAATATGTGGAAACTGATCTCTCTTCATTTCCAATGAAAGGAGCTTCACCAACTATACTGCTTGTGCGAGCCTCTACTTTAGAGAGATTAAGACTCAAAAATCACGGTCAAGACTTCCCTGGTGGTGCAGTGGTTAAGAATCCGCCTGCCAATGCAGGGGACAAGGGCTCGAGCCCTGGTCCGGGAAGATCCCCCATGCGGCGGAGCAACTAAGCCCATGCGCCACAATTACTGAGCCCGCACTCTAGAGCCCACGAGCCACAACTGCTGAGCCTGTGTGCCACAATTACTGAAGCCCGCGCACCTGGAGCCCGTGCTCCACAACAAGAGAAGCCACCGCAGTGAGAAGCCTGCACACCACAACGAAGAGTAGCCCCCGCTCGTTGCAACTAGAGAAAGCCTGCGCAGCAACGAAGACCCAACACGGCCAAAAATAAATAAATTTATAAATTAAAAAAAATCACAGTCAGCCTGGCTCTTTCCTTCTCCCACCCAGGGGCTCTGGAAGGTCAGTTACCACCTGAGGTCAGATCACAGGTTCCTCCTGCCCACCTCTCACCCCAACAAGACCAGTCCAGTCTGCCTGGGCCCACTTTTCTTTTTTTCTTAATCACTATTTTTTTTAATTTAATTTAATTTATTTTTAACACAGCAGGTTCTTATTAGTCAATCCCTTTTATACATATTAGTGTATATATGTCAATCCCAATCTCCCAATTCATCACACCCCGACCCCCCCCCATTGGTGTCCATATGTTTGTTCTCTACATCTGTGTCTCAGTTTCTGCCCTGCAAACTGCTTCATCTGTACCATTTTTCTAGGTTCCACATACATGTGTTAATATACGATATTTGTTTTTCTCTTTCTGACTTACTTCACTCTGTATGACAGTCTCTAGGTCCATCCACATCTCTACAAATGACCCAATTTCGTTTCTTTTTATGGCTGAGTAATATTCCATTGTATATATGTACCACATCTTCTTTATCCATTCGTCTGTCGATGGGCATTTAGGTTGCTTCCATGACCTGGCTATTGTAAATAGTGCTGCAATGAACACTGGGGTGCATGTGTCTTTTTGAATTATGGTTTTCTCTGGGTATATGATGCCTGGGCCCACTTTTCTTAAAGGACAAACAAAATTTGAACATTAATTCTTTAAATGATGTCTTGTAATTATTGGATTACATCATGCCTCTACAAGAAGCCAAGCTCTCCTTGCAGGGGGTTTCTCTCTTTCCTCAAAGTAAATAATCACTCTGAGGCAGAAGAACCTTTTGATTTCTGAATGTAGAAATTCAAATCTGGGTGTGACCCAGCAACAGCTCTGGGCAACATTACTGTGGAATGGGCTTCTTTGGGGAAGATTCCATACTGTTCTTATTTTTTGATGGTCACACACACAAACTGTGGAGATTTAAAAAAATGTGTGCACTGGATGCACACCCTACCATTTCTATGCACAGAAGCAGACTTTGAAAAAAGAAATCTCCAAATCTTACTCCTACAGATTAGAAAGAAGTCAAGCACTCCCTTCCTTTGGATCCACCAGGATTAGGTGACAAATCAGAATAGGTGGTTTATAAATTTGGTTTCTGTGCTAATGCTGCCCTCTAGGGATAGAAAGCTATAAAGGTACGGAGACTTAAAGAGATTTACGCTGCCTGGTAAAAGGGTAACGCTTGAGAAATACTGACTGGGAAAAGCCCATTACATCAGGGCCACAGCTGCCTGCTCTTTACTATACTATAGGGACCAGGACTTCTAAGATAAAAAGTGGGAGGTAAATGTTTCCTGAAATAAATGTAAGTTCAAATACTGATAACGTTCTCTAGAATGTCCACTTAACAGAACCAATGGGACAATATAAGCAACACCCGGGGCAATGCCAGGAGGTGGACATTAATATAATCTGATTACTGCTCTGGGCATTGGGGAATAAAATGGACAAATACAAATCCCCTATCTTCAGAGAATTTACTGGGGATGGAGGGAAGGTCACACCATATGTCAAATAAGTAAAATACACAGTGAGATAAGATTATAGGTGCTTAGGAGAAAAACACAGGGAGGAAGAATGTTAGCATTGGGTTGCAGAAAGGGAAATTATTCATAATTTTAAAGTGGGTGGTTGGGGAAGGCCTCTCTGAGAAGGTGTATTTAAGCAAAGACTTAGGAAAGCAAGTAAGCTTTGTGATGTCTGGGGGAAAGAATTCCAGGCCATGGAAACAGCAAGAAGGGAGGTGGAAAGGCCAGTAAGCTGTAAGGAGGGCAGGGTGTCTGGGGCCTGGGAGGTAATGATAAGGACTTTGGCCTGTACCCAGAGTAAACAGGTTAAAGAGGATTCCCTCTACAAGGACTTGAGTGAGTTAAGTCCCAAAGAACCCCCATCTGCTGGCTCCCCTTTCCTGGCGAGTTCTCAGGTCTCTGAGCCACACCTCCACCTGGGCCCTGGGCCTCTCCTCCCTTGTGCTGCGCTCACAGCCTTGAAAGGGCGGGAGGGCAGAGGTTGTGACTAAGCCCTGTCCAAAGGGGTTTGCTCATGGCGGACGCTCAACACAGTGCAAGTCTGTGGAACCAGCTACTTACAGCTATGATTTTTAAACTATGGACTACAAACCACTGGTGGGTTATGAAATCATTTCAGTAGATTATGATAAAAAAAAAACTAGAACGGAAAAGAAGATACTAGAGTGCAACCACATGTCAGGCATTTGTCTTTTGTAAAACTATTGTTTTCGTTATACATATATGTGTTTATGCATGTGTTGGTTCTATGGTAAAATATATTCCTACTATAGGTCACAGTTAAAACAGTCTGAAAACCATCAACTTAGGATTCATTCATTTATTCAAGAACCAAAAAGTTTCTCTAAAGGATCAGAGAGGCTCTTTCTTCCAGGGACCAGCTGTGAGGAATTGAAAAATGGACCCATCTCCAGTTTACCCTAGAGGTAATGCTTTTAGTGAGGAACAATGCATGAGAATCAGGTAGAACAACAGTCTTCAGGAGGGCTCAGGAGCGAAGTAATGTATTATGAAGTGGCGGATCTAATAAAAGGTCACTTCGACTGTCAAAAATAAACATTGTTAGAACTTGGACAGAAACAAGCCCAGTGCTCACTCCAAGGGCTACTCCTGGGGGACTTCCCTGGTGGCGCAGTGGTTGAGAGTCCGCCTGCCAATGCAGGGGGCAAAGGTTTGAGCCCTGGTCCAGGAAGATCCCACATGCCGTGGAGCAACTAAGCCCGTGCGCCACAACTACTGAAGCCTGTGCGCCTAGAGCCCGTGCTCCGCAACGAGAAGCCATTGCAATGAGAAGCCTGTGCACTGCAATGAAGAGTAGCCCCCGCTAGCTGCAACTATAGAAAGCCCATGCGCAACAACGAAGACCCAACACAGCCAAAAATAAATAAATAAATTTAAAAAAAAAAAAAAAGGGGCAACTCCTGGGCTTCCTGGAGCTTCTGGGAATCCTGGCCTGGAAGGAAGATTCCCTGCTCTCACTCCACTGTCAACATGCCCTGGAAGGGAGGCTCCAGATTTCAGGAAAACCAAAAGATGTACCTCCCACAATACGCTTCGAGACCTCCTCTATATTTTCATGGTGTTAGCTAGCTGGGCAGGGGTGCTGAGGGGCAGACGGACAATAAAGGCCACTTGGAGAGAGGTGACCCTCTGCCTCAGTGTTAAACCGGGAGATGCTACGTATTTCTTGCGGGAGACAGACAAGTGGCAGAAGGGCTCAGGGAGCAAGTCTACAAATCAAACAGGAGAGGCATGGCCAAGGACAAGAGTGCTACAGCCTAATGAACAGCCTCACAACCTGAGAAACAGAAGGATATTACCTGAGCTACCTGAGGTTAGAAAAAGAAGAAATGAAGGATTTGTCAGCCTGACTCCACATGCTCTAAAGAAGAGGTAACTGCACCAGCCAGCTCAAGTATCTCTGGCCTTGTCACAGCTACCATCCTGCAGCCGTGACAAACAGCCATGAGATGACTGGACCTGTCCCCTGCCTTGCGCTCCCTCTTAGATGTGCCTTTGGGGACAGACAGCATGTGCTGGAAGGCCAACCTAAGTGTCTATGTGGCAGTTACATCTGGGACTCTAGCTGCATTCTGTTTTCTCTTTTAATCTTGTGCGGATTTGGCTTGGGTCAGTGTAAAATTCAGCTTCTGGATCAGTAGTGTCAGACAAAACCCTTGACCCTGGCACTCACTTTCTGTGTGCACAAAAATCACTGGGGTTGCTAATAGAAGATGCAGATTCTAACGCTGTGGTGCTGGGCGGGCCCACGAACCTGCACATAGAGCAGCTTCTTGGGACACTGCTACAGCTGGCTTACAGATTATGCTTTGCGAAACCTTGCCCAGATCCCCGCACTGCCTCCTTACGAGGTCTGGCCTTGATGGCTTTCCTCTAGGATAGTCATGACTACTCTTCAAGGGTAAGTAAATGGTAATTAATGTCCCTCAGCTAATAGGCTGCCCAGTTTCCTGGGCATTCCTGAGTAGACAGCATGCACACTTTCGTTGTTTTTTTCTTCTTTGACAAAGTTAGAAAAAAAGGTCTTTTGAACATACTGTTCACTTGTATTTTAGCCTGGTGTGATGATGCACTGTAAGCCAGAAAAGTAGAGAAACCAGGCCCCGCCACACAGGCCTGTGAGAAGGAGTGGAGACCACCTTAGTTAGCAGCCCTCCCCAGTGGCAGGTCCGGCAACAGGCTGGGAGATTTATGCAGCTGGGGTTCCAATAGGCTGCCCAGGTAGAGGAGGAGCCATGAGGTCTGAGCACAGGAGGAAGGAGGAAGCAGAGACCTCAATCACAGGTAGTTCAGTGGAAGTGCTGATTCTAAGGTGGAGTGCAGTTTCAGGGGGCATTCTGTACAGCTGGCAGTGGTACCAGCACCCAGGGTCAGGACTTAGGGTTCAAAATACCCCTTGGTGGACGTTGGATAGGACAGCTCACAGAGGTCTCTGACCTAGGCTTTCCACCTTATGAGCAAAGGTTTCCAAAGAGGGAGACCCTGTAGGCCACTCACGGTGGCCTGTTTCCGCAGGAGGCAGCCTGGCTGCTCCCCGAGCCTGTACCTCCACCTCCTTCCCGCCCCCACAGATGGTTTATGCCCTACCAGAAGAGCCCAAGAGGTGAATATAGTTATAATAAAATGAGAAAACATCCCCAAAGAGGTCTGGACTAACAGTTGTGCTGCACAGGTCAGTAAGGCTCTCTGGGACAGGGAAGGCATAGAAACTTCCTCAAATGTTAAAGCTAATAGAAGAACATGTAGGCAAATATCTGTGTGTTCTTTGGTTAGGAAAGGATTTCTTAAACAATTCCGCAAAGCACCCACTACACAGGTGAAGCAACTGAACTGAGTAGCTTTATCCTAAGGAGGACACCATAGACCAGGGTTAACAGATGTGTGACTGACTAGAAGATATCTGGAGCACTTAAAACTGAAACAAGATTAATGTCTAGAATGAACAGGGAACTGGCAAAAATTGGGAAGTAAAAAAAAAAATAAGAAATATGATAGAAAAATGGGTTAAAGATATGAGAGGGGAGATGTGCAACTTTAAAAGTTACCAAAGACAAATGGCCAACAGACACATGAAAAGATGCTCAACATCGCCAATTATTAGAGAAATGCAGATCAAAACTACTATGAGGTACCACCTCACACCAGTCAGAATGACCATCATCAAAAAGTCTATAAATAAACTTTGGAGAGGGTGTAGAGAAAAGGAAACCCTCCTACACTGTTGGTGGGATGGTAAATTGGTGCAGTCACTAAGGAGAACAGGATGGAGGTTTCTTAAAAAACTAAAAATAGAGTTTCCATATGATCTAGCAATGCTACTCCTGGGCATATACCCAGAAAAAACAAAAACTCTAATTTGAGAGGATACCCGCACCCCAATGTTCACAGCAGCACTATTTACAATAGCCAAGACATAGAAGCAAACTAAATGTTCACTGACAGATGAATGGATAAAGAAGATGTGGTGTATATACAATGGAATACTACTCAGCCATAAAAAAGAATGAAATAATGCCTTTTGCAGCAACATGGATGGACCCAGAGACTTCCATACTAAGTGAAGTTAAGTCAGACAGAGAAAGACAAATATTATATGATGTTGCTTTTATGTGGAATCTAAAAAAATGATACAAATGAACTTATTTACCAAACACAAATAGACTCTCAGACACAGAAAACGAACTTATGGTTACCAAAGGCGGAAGGAGGTAGGAGGGATAAATTTGGGATTAACAGACACACACTACTACACATAAAACAGATAAACAATAAGGACCTACTGTATAGCACAGGAAACTATATTAAATATAACAACATATAATGGAAAAGAATCTGAAGAAGAATACACACACACACAACTGAATCACTTTGCTATACACCTGAAACATTATGAATCAACTATACTTCCATAAAAAAAATAAAAAACATTACCAGAAAAATGTATATGAAAACACTTTATACTAAGCAGACTGGCAACAATCAGAAAGTCAATCCACGTGAGGTGCTGGTGAGGCTGTGTGTCAAACGGAACCACTGAGTACAGCAGGAGGGTGTCAACTGCCTGGCCACCTCCACCTAGGGTTGCTTCCCCAGGCCCATAAGGATGCATTCAGGGGTCTAGGATGGTAGAGAGGTGCTACGGTACACAGGAGAATGGATAACAAGATGCTATGCAGGCAAGGAGAAACATTCACAAAAAGCAATGCAGAAAAGACCTCAAAAACAGTATGAAAAAAAGAACAGAATGAGATCTACAGCACATATCATTTATGTAAATGAAAATCATACAGGCATAGAACTCTATTTTCTCAAGATACGCACATATCCAAGGACATATACTGAATATTTAAAATGGGTGTCTACGGGGGAGGAGATAGGAGTAGGGATTGGAGGTGCAGAAAACCCAGTAAAACAAGAGGGGTCTTCTGCAGCTGGTTCTGATGGTGCGCTCGTAGGTGGAGAGTGTGACTGATTTAGATTTAGATTCGTGGACTTGGGGTTCCAGTCCTCACCCCAAGACTAAAACACACCATTCATACATCCTGGGCTCAAACTGCTATTACTGCCCCCACCCTCCCTAGGATTTAAAAGCAGCTGTAGAAGGACTGGATTAACCTCCATATTTGCAAATCAAAAAGCAAAGCACGACGATCAGGGTGTAAGCACAGAGTGTGGGTGTATTCTGGGGTGTATCTTTCACTAATACTTTTATTTTGGTTAGGTCTGGGGATTTATTTCATTGACTTGGTCTAAATATGACTGAGTTTTAGAATACTTTAGAAAAAACCTTGAATAATAAAAAATCAAAGTAATAAGAGTAGCACATACTCAGAAAGATGTGTCCTGATAAGTGTAAGAGGACCCTGTAGAATCTGTGATCCTAGGGTACATGTGGTTCTGTATTTCTTGGACAGCTTTACAGACACCAGGACTTTTCACTTGGGATGAAATTCTTAGAGTGAAGAGGACACAATTCAATCTTTTCTTGGTGACTCACAGTTATGGTCTCGGTGTATGCCAGCCACTCTGAGCCATAAGGAGTCTACCAAGTCTGTCCCTACCCAGAATGTCCCCGGACTGCTGGGCCTTTGCAGTCCTCATGTTTGTTTCGGATAGACAGTTTTTTCCTTGCTTTCAGGAGGCGCCCTTTTTTGCTGCTGTTTCTATGACTGCCCAGCATGCTCCTTCTTTCTCCCCATCTATTGTTAAGGAGTTGAAAACTAGATAACTAAGTGTTTTAGAACTGGATCTCAAATAAAAATAGACTGATCTGAGGGCAAATCTCTAGGCTCACCTTGGAGGACAAAGCATCACAGACTGTGATGGTAACTATTCTGGATGCTTCAAAGCCTTTTCTGATTAGCTCCTGCCACTATTTCAGTGTGGAAGATGAAAACAGGCAGCTGTGGAAAATTCTTCTCAAAAATGGCAATGACTACAAAATCTGCCCTGGCTTGACCTTACAGCCCTCTCCCAGCCAGATTATCTTCGCCTGCTGGGCCAACACTGTACGGGGAGTGGTACCCTGCCTCAGCAGACAAGTCCGAGGGGGCTGTGGGGGTACTAGGTCAATCCCCTGACTCTGTGTTCAGTTTCCCTGAGGGTGGAGCTTCCAGCCTATGCAGAGCACCATGCAGACCCAACAACACAGTCTTTAGATGCTAGGGTGGAGGAGACAGGTGCCATGTCTTCTCATTTTACTAGACGACAAGCCTCTCTGACGAGGACATATTCAGTCAGTTCTCATTAACGGGCTTTCTCACGAAATCCAACCCATGAGGTTAGTGCAGTTGGAGACCAGGTATGTGGTATGTTACTGCCTTTTTCGATCTGGTGCCTAGGTCTCATCAAACTCATCTTAAATTTTTAGGATTCACGGTTTATGAGATGTTGTCAGTGTACTTTTATGAAACCCTTGTCAAGAAAACAAGACTTGAAAAGGAAGACATCACAGAGACACAGTATCTGGAACTGTAACAGCAAATGCCATGTTTAATAATGGGATTAATCAAGTGAAGCCTGGATTTATCTGTATTCCCTCATTTGATGAACTAGAAGATGGGGACATTATTGTAATCATGTTTGTTTTCTCCCCAGGACTCAAGGAGAAGGGAGTTCTTTTTGAAGAAAACATGACAGATTTAGATTTTATGTGGTGGATTTGGGGAACTGTTTGGCGGTGTGGTTTGAACTTGTTAGGCTAAGAGCTCAGGGAGGGGTGGGGCTGGAGTCCCGATGTATGAGGCTCTGGCATGCAGAAGGCATTTAAGACAGCTTGGATGAGGTCACCCAGGGCGAGTGGGGACAAACGCAAAGGGGCACAGGTCAGAGCCCCAGGGTGCTCCAGGGTTGGCATGCAGGGCAGAGAGGAAGAGATAGGAAGCTTCTGAGTGGTGGGGGTCATTAAGGCACTAGATTAGGTTTCTAAAATGGAAAGATGACAAATGAAAGAGAGCGGGTAAAACTGCTATGCCTTAGGGACGGGCAATCTCTCTTTCGGGCTACTTAATGACATCACACCCATCTCTCTCTGCCTGAGTATCGAGGCACATCCTACTTGCATTTCTCTCTGGTGATGTCTTTCACAGTTCACTACAGAATTTCTGGCATTTTGTAGTCCTACAGTGATAGGAATCCAAAGCCCTGCTAGTGTCAGGCTTCCTGGAACCAAGCATTGGCTCAAGTTTGAGCCCATTCAGCCACTAGATAACACTCAGATAATTCTTGGCTCAAATTTCGTTAATTATTGATGGGTTAGAATTGCATCATTCATGAAACATAAGATCACAAGTTGGTAGCAACTTCCTGGAACTAAAAACTTCAGTTTTAATTTACAGAAAAAGGAACTCTTAGGTGGATATCCAATTGGAGTGTACCAATACTATCTTTCCAATACTAGTACCAATACTATCTTTAGCTGGGCTTAAGGCAAGGTATTCAGGCCTTAGAGTATACATACAGGAAGAAAGATCCTCCGTAGAGTTGTTAAAACTGGTAGTTACAGTTCATATGACCATTTTTGATACTGAAACTGGTAATGATTTCTGGAAAACTTGGGAGGAGAACATGTTCCTGAAGGAGCGGTAGGGGTTGTGGTAGGAAATAGCCAATGAGAGCATTAAAGCAGGACAGGGAGGAAAACAATTCTTCTCATTACTTCCCTTCAGTGGCTGCCTTTTCCCCGCACTCCTGTGACAGGCCCTACTTGTCTGCATTTTTTCATCTTCTCGCTCGCCTCCCTGTTGACCCCTCTATCCCACTCTTTCTCCAATGACGTTCATTTCCCCTTTCAGAAATGGACTTTCATAAGGAAGTAGAGGTCACATGTGAGCCTTTCCCTTGTGGAGTCTGTTGTCCTGTTCCCTTGAACGTGGCCCGCACTCACTCTTTTTTGGACCCCTCAGGACAACACAATCTCTCTAGTTTCCTTTTTCTTCCTCTTCCCTGAGACAGACAAACAGACTTGCTCTGTTAGAAGGATTTTATGGCTCACCATGCTGGGTGGACAGATTGGAGAAAAAAATGACATATAGGAAGTTCGTTTTCAGAAATTCCCTTAAAAAAAAAAAGTGCTGGTTTCTGGGATATGGTTTCAGGTACACTTCTGTGCTGGTAACTGGTAAATCCCATTGGATTTCCTTCCACTTTTACTTTTAAAGTTCACACGCCCTCCCCACCTGCTGACCCAACCCAATGAAAGGAATAAAGACAACACAATGTAGCAGAAGGCTTGGAGAAAAAGAGGAAGTATTTGCTGCTATTTACTGCTATGGGCAGTCTCTTCTCAAAGAGTTACCACTTTCAGATTTCCCTGTAGTAGTATAAGCATTAAATGAGAAAAGGTGTCACCTCTGGTAGGGTGCCTGGAACTGAGAGGTTTTTTCTTTTCTTTCACATCTTTATTGGAGTATAAATGCTTTACAATGTTGTGTTAATTTCTGCTGTACAACAAAGTGAATCAGCTATAATGCATACATATATCCCCATATCCCCTCCCTCTTGAGCCTCCCTCCCACCCTCCCTATCCCACCCCTCTTGGTCATCGCAAAGCACCGAGCTGATCTCCCTGTGCTATGCAGCTGCTTCCCACTAGCCATCCATTTTACATTTGGTAGTGTATACATGTCAATGTTACTCACTTCATCCCAGCTTCCCCCCTCCCCGTGTCCTCAAGTCCATTCTGTAGGTCTGCATCTTTATTCCTGCTGTGCCACTAGGTTCATCAGTACCGCTTTTTAAAATTCCATATATATGGTATTTGTTTTTCTCTTTCTGACATACCTCACCCTGCATGACATATTCTAGGTCCATCCACCTCACTACAAATAACTCAATTTCGTTCCTTTTTATGCTGAGTAATGGTCCAATGTATATATGTGCCACATCTTCTTTATCCATTCATCTGTTGATGGACAGTAGGTTGCTTCCATGTCCTGGCTACTGTAAATAGAGCTGCAATGAACATTGTGGTACATGTCTCTTTTTGAATTATGGTTTTCTCAGAGTATATGCCCAGTAGTGGGACTGCTAGGTCATATGGCAGTTCTATTTTTAGTTTTTTAAAGAACATCCATACTGCTCTCCATAGTGGATTTATCAATGCACATTCCCACCAACAGTGCAGGAGGTTCCCTTTTCTCCATGCCCTCTCCAGCATTTACTGTTTCTAGATTTTTTGATGATGGCCATTCTGACCAGTGTGAGGTGATACCTCATTGTGGGTTTTTTTGTTTTTTTTGCTGTACGCGGGCCTCTCACTGTTGTGGCCTCTCCCGTTGAGGAGCACAGGCTCCGGACGCGCAGGCTCAGCGGCCATGGCTCACGGGCCCAGCCGCTCTGCGACATGTGGGATCTTCCTGGACCGGGGCACGAACCCGTGTCCCCTGCATCGGCAGGCGGACTCTCAACCACTGCCCAGGGAAGCCCCTCATTGTGGTTTTGATTTGCATTTCTCTAATGATTAGTGATGTTGAGCATCTTTTCATGTATTTGTTGGCCATCAGTATGTCTTCTTTGGAGAAATGTCTATTTAGGTCTTCTGCCCATTTCTGGATTGGGTTGTTTGCTTTGTGATACTGAGCTGCATGAGCTGCTTGTATGTTTTGCAGATTAATCCTTTGTCAGTTGCTTCATTTGCAAATATTTTCTCCCATTCTGAGGGTTGTCTTTTAGTGCTGTTTATGGTTTCCTCTGCTGTGCAAAAGCTTTTAAGTTTCATTAGGTCCCATTTATTTTTGTTTTTATTTCCTTACTCTAGGAGGTGCGTCAAAAAGAATCTTGCTGTGGTTTATGTCATAGAATGTTCTGCCTATGTTTTCCTCTAACAGTTTTATAGTGTCTGGCCTTGCATTTAGGTCTTTAATCCATTTTGAGTTTGTTTTTGTGTGTGGTGTTAGGGAGTGTTCTAATTTCATTCTTTTACATGTAGCTGTCCAGTTTTCCCAGCGCCACTTACTGAAGAGGCTGTCTTTCCTCCATTGTATATTCTTGAGAGGCTCTCCCTTTGAATGCTGACCTCACTAGCAGGGACTCAGCTTCTCTGCTGCTCCTCTCACCCCCTGCCATTTGTGTTTCTAACTCCCCAGCAATTAGAGAGAGCACCAGCAACAGCCTGATGTTCCTCAGGGCTTGTTTCCTACATTTGCACACAGTGCAGTGTGGGTATGTCTGTCTTTTCTTTTTCTTTTGCTCATAAGGTTTGCAGGGCAGATTCTATGCTGATATCCACTTAAAATATCGACTAAGTGCCCATCGGGGGCCAAGCAGACTGCCGGGTATAGTCAGCAGTGCTTGAAATTATCAAACTGTGTGCTCTCTTTATGCTTCACATATTGGCAATGTTTTCAACAGAGGGCCTAATCCTTCCACCGTGGACCCTGGCAATACTCTGCCTGGGTTACGCCTGACCACAAAGCTCTTTTCTTCAGAGTTCAGGGCCTTCCTTCCTCACTGTCCAGGGAGTGGACGGCCATCTATAAACATCTAATTTGCCCACAGGCACACGGTCAGCTCCTGGAAAAGGGATGGCAATCAAGGGGACTACATACTCGCAAAGGTTTTCAGAATGATTTTCCTGCAAAGAACCCAAAATTCTCCCAAATTCTGTACATGTTTTTTGTGTTTTTTTTGCGGTACGCGGGCTTCTCACTGTTGTGGCCTCTCCCGTTGCGGAGCACAGGCTCCAGACGCGCAGGCTCAGCGGCCATGGCTCACGGGCCCAGCCGCTCTGCGGCATGTGGGATCTTCCCGGACCAGGGCACGAACCCGTGTCCCCTGCATCGGCAGGCGGACTCTCAACCACTGCGCCACCAGGGAAGTCCCCAAATTCTGTACATCTTAAGGAGATAGAATCCTCACTGTCTTCCCAGAAAGGAAAGAGCAAACAATGGTAAAAAATTGAAAGGGTGCAGTCATTTCTGATCTTTACTGGTACTTTCACGTTCCCTCCTTCTGTTCTGCTATCAATGGGAGGGACAATAAGGGCTGTTTAATTCTTATGAAGCAGGTTAAGAAAACCACGAGTGACATGGATTGCTGATGTGTTGCCAATGACAGTCCCTTTCCTTTGGTGTTGGAAGGAACGTTTTCTCCTCGAACTTAGCTGGAGGTAGAGTTATACCCGCTTCACAAGTGCCGTTTATACAGCAGGCTTGCAGGGAGGGAGCGGCTGCCTAGCTAGTAGTTTTTCATATCCTCATTAACAAACAAACAAACAAACCCCCTCCTCAGAGTAAACAGCAATGGTGAGCTTTCAATCTTTCCCTCCTTGCTCCTTAAGTGTGACAAAAAGGAAAGCCTCTCTTGGGCTCAAGCAATATGACTGAATAGAAGGGTCAGAAAAGGGAGGAAAAACTGTCAACTTGACACAGGGGCATGATAAAAAATGCAAGTGGAAGAATCCCAACTCGAAAGGCACAGAAACAGGAACACAGAGACCTGTCTTGATACAGAAACGCTTCGTGCTGTCACCCTCCTAATGCCTCACTCCCTCCGTGCTCCCACTTCACATGCTTTGGCAACTCCAGTTCTGCTGTAAGTTTTCATATATTTTTGTTATAGGAAACAGTAAAACACTATGTATTTGGTTAGTACGCTATCCATCTGATGTCTTCAGATACTATCATCCTTACACCCCTACTGAACTCACA